>NC_140589.1:1438145796-1438842035 GCF_964204655.1 Triturus cristatus | reverse complement strand
TGAGCCTTCATACTGAGCTTGTAGATGAGGGAAAAGAGCTATAGTTTCTTTACCTAGCATTCATGTTTTTGCTAAATTTACACATCATAATTATTTTGCACTGCGTTTAGGTTTGGTATTTGTAGAGAAAACATTTAAAAACGAATTCGTTTCCTAGAGCAGAGAAGGCATCGTGTTTGTAGTGGTGCAAAACGTCTGATCTGAGAAAAGTGATCCCTTGCAGCCAACTAGTTCGCACTGGTTACCTTGTTGTTAGGGATATTAGACCTAGCACTTGCATCATGGCCGAGTATATCTATTTGTCATCAGGGCCGGACTGAGAACCAAAACCGGCCCTGGCAAAGTGCTCGGCTGGCCCCCACGGGGCTTGGGGGTGCCGCCGAGCTCTTTGCCAGGGCCGGTTTTCGGCCGATTTTGTTACAGGGCCGATTTTGCAGCTATGCTGCAAAAACGGCCCTTTGACAAAAATGGCCCCCAGGGGCCCAAAACCAGCCCCCACCCTTGCGGCGCACCGGGGGATTGCCCGGTGCCTGCTACGGCCAGTCCGGCCCTGTTTGTCATTTTAAACCAGTCACGGCTGCTACCGTGAACCAGTACTGGGGCGGGGAGTGGGGGAAGGAGGGGAATGGAAGGAGGGGTGTTAAAAAAAAAATCCTTACCTGCCGGCCAGCCGACTGGCCAGCGACCACCTCTTTTCCGTCCTCTCATCTTTTCCTGGCTTCTGTTGGAGCAGGAAGCACCCAGGCTCCCCTTAGTCTAGCGTTGTGATTGGTCTGAGCGTCGTGGTTCGGTGCTCAAATGGAGAAAGGGAGCCTGGGCATGTTCTCCTCCCAGGCTGTAATGCAGCCTGGGTGGAGAACATGCAAAGTGTGCATGAATGTTTGGCCGGCCCCAGAGGGCCGGCCAAACATTCATGAGCCCTTAGGAGGGAGCCAGCACTCCTCCCCCTGCTGCCCAGCCTAGCCCCACCCCACAAAACTGCCTCAGTACAGAAAAATAAAATGATAATAACATCGCGTTATTATCATTTTCTTTTTACTTTTTGCCGTGCTGAAAGGCAGTGGGCAACACTCCTCCACCTTAGCGGAGGAGCTGCCCCTGTTTTAAACATCCTCATGATGTGTGTATATGTTCATTGGTAATCTAGCATTTCAGATATTAGAGAAAAAATGTAAGCTTTAATAATTACATATATAAACTTCAAAATTTGAGCTAGTCTAGAAGGACCATCCATTGTGATCTCCTCACTCAAACGGTTCCCCAGATAAATAGATCAACATGGTCGCACATCCTCTGGGAAATGCATTGCTGCACACCCAAGCCTTCATTATGAGTGGCCTCTTAAAGCTGATGGGGCTCGTAAGAGCAGGTACCTGATCCATTGGAATCATGAAATACGTGGGAACACTGCATATCTCTTTGCGTTCACACAGAGATTTTGACAGTGTTGTCTAGAAGAGAATCAGGAACCAAAGGGGAAATTTGACCCGTAAATTAAAAATTCCTCATAGAATTCCTCCTTTCTTTGTGGACCTGCACAGCCCCATTCTGCAGCGTGGCTCTCGTGTATTCTACATTTTAGAGTCAGCTCCTAACTTTGACATGTTTTTCATTGTGACCTTTAGCACACTTCCTGCTAATGCCTATGTGCATCTTTGATATGCACTGACACCCTATAGTCTACAGTTAGTTTCAGGGTCGTACATGAAGAACACAATGCCATTATTTTCCATTCTTTCTGTGCCCATTATGAGACACTGCAAACTATGACTGAGATAAAGCTTGGTGACTCCAACCACAATCCTGCTAAGGAAGGTAACTTGTGCACTGTGACCAGCTTCCTATACCAATTGATCTGGCAGAATGGTGCACCAGCTATGCTCTATTTAGTATAGTATAAGATGCAGATAGCAGTGAGTAAACATTAGCATCAATTAACATGGTTGAATTGTTCATATTGTTGCCCATTCTAATAATGATGATTACATTAACATGTCTCATCTTCTAATAATTGCAGCTCATGCTTTTTATGGAAGAATGCGATCAATTCAATAAATGTTTGAAAATGCATTGTTATATTTTTCTTGTGTTTACCTTGGGCATGCAAGAGAGATCAAACAAAAAGGTTAGATCTATTTCCACGGATTCCTTTAGAATCAAAGTGTCATGTTCGAAGTTCGAAACAACGTCTGTTACCCTGCTGGTTTAGGGGTTAGATGTGGTACTGTGAGCTAGCCGAAACCCACTAACACTTACTGAGGGTATATGTATACTGAGTCTCTATACTATTAAGTTCGTGTTGGTCTAATACGCAGTCCTGCTATATTTGTAGAACTGTAAATCAACTCATAATGGGCCATATATTCTCCACTCTGGGAGTTACCAGTATCTGCTGTATTGGTACATCCTGGAATGAAGAAATAGCAGGTCATTTTCTGGGATGCTATTAATGAGGGTACTAGAGAACGCTTTCAGAAGATTTGGATATGTGTCCTCCTATCACGTTTACTGCCAGACAGTATGATTACAATGTTGGTGTGAGATTATGCTTGAAAATGCTGATAACAAATAATTTAATAAAATAACTTCTATCTTTAACAAGCGTTGGCAAAACCGATAGGTTCTGGGTATTGTGAGAGCTATTTGCTTTGCCAATGCTAATGCCTTTGAGCCAATAACACACAATTTAAGTGTGTAAATTAGTTTTTGATATGGTACAGAAGTGACTTTCTTCTATATAAAACCTGTCAAGACCTAGAAAGGATGCCAGAGGGTGTAAAAATATATAATAGCTCATATAACTTTCAAGTCACCAAGTGAATTGTTTAACTAACTTCAAAGATAATTGCCAAAAAAATGCAAAATGATAACTACCAGAACTTTGACACTGGATTAGAGCAGACATAAATGAAGGTACAATTAAAAGTAGTGAAATGCAGTCAGATCCCTGAATGGTGTTATGCAGAGAAACATTGGCTAATCAGTGAGTGCAAAAGTAGGGTAAATGTTGGATAGCGGAAGAATTCAATTTACTATTCCAACTCCAGTGAGTGCAACAGTAGGGAAAATGTTGGATAGCGGAGGGGTCAAATTTACTATTCCCACTCCAGGGAATGCAACAGTAGGGAAAGTGTTAGAGAGCGGAGGGGCAAATATTCCCACTCTAAAGTGTCCAACAGTAGGGAAAGTGTTGGATAGCAGAGGGGTAAGAATTACTATTCCCACTCCAGTGATTGCAACAGTAGGGAAATTGCAGGACAGCAGAGGGGTAAAATTACTTTTCCCACTCCAAAGAGTGCAACAGTAGGGATAGTGTTGGCTAGGGGAGGGGTACAAATTACTATTCCAACTCCAGTGATTGCAACAGTAGGGAGAGTGCTGAATAGCGAAGGGGTAAAAAGGACTATTCCTACTCCAAACAGTGCAACAGTAGCGTAAGTTTTGGATAGCGGAGGGGTAGAAATTACTATTCGCACTCCAGTGAGTGCAACAGTAGGGAAAGTGCTGGATTGTGGAGGGGTAAAAATTACTATTACTACTCCAGTGAGTGCAACAGTAGGGAAAGTGCTGGATAGCGGAGGGGTAAATATTACTATTCCCACTCCAGTGAGTTCAACAGTAGGGAAAGTGCTGGATGGCAGAGGGTTAAAAATTACTATTCCCACTCCAGTGAGTGCCACATCCAGGGAAAGTTTTGGATAGCGGAGGAGCAAAAATTACTATTCCCACTCCAGTGAGTTTAACAGTAGGGAGATTATTGGATAGTGGAGGGGAAACAATTACGATTCCCACTCCAATGAGTGCTACAGTAGGGAAAGTGCTGGATAGTAGAGCGGTGAAAATTACTATTCCCACTCCAGTGAGTGCAATAGTAGGGAAAGTGATGGTTAGCAGAGAAACAAAAATTACTAATAATATTTAACCAATTGAAAAAAATTAAATAATCTTAAAAATATTTAAAAAATATACGATTAAATATAATAAACGTATAAAAAGAACACATATTATAATATTAGTTACATATAACAAAAAGGTACAAATATTATATAAAATACATTAATAAATATATTTATAAACAATATTTATTTAAAAGGAGCAAATATTAACAAACCAACAAATTATTTAAAACATACATGTATTTATTTTATTTCCTACCCTTTAACACCACACCAATAAAAAAAGACTTCAACATTTTTATTTAAATTTATTTACATAATTAACATAAATAATAATGAATTAAAGAAATATTATTAACATTCATTGAGTGCACATTCTTTAACACTATAATATCCACATTACACACCTAAAATTAATTATACAATTACCATCATTAATTACTAATTACTTAATTTAAATTAATTAACAACTAATTAATAATTCATCAATAAAAAATAAATTACTTCCCACCATCTACACCTATAAACACCACAACACACATCTTAAATTAATTACACATTACCATAATTAATTGGCAATTAATTAATTAAACTTAATTAACAACCAATCAATACTGAATAGCTAAATGATTTACACATTTATCATTATAACATCTCAATTAAACAAATATTAATACATTAAAAAATTCAATAAATGTAATATAAATAAATTACTTCCTACCCTATTTCCCTATAAACCCACAACCTGCTGCGTAACTAAAACGCAAAATTCAAATGAAAATTAGAAATAACTACTAAAAATAGTCAATACATTTTGTTTATTTATATTACTTCCCACCCAATTCCCCTATAAGCCCACAACCCGATATGGACCTAAAAAGTAAAATTCAACTAAAATAAAATTAATAACTACTAACATTTTAACACATAGGTGCCGATTCCGATCTGTTAAAAGTAATTTGCGTACGACCCGTATCCGTATTTATTTTACGTACGAGTCGTACAAGTACCGTACAAACTGGCAAGTACGATTCGTCCGTGAAAAATAACTACGAATAGCGTCGGGAAAAGTCTACGAGAGTGCGTCGGAAAGTTTTTACGTCCGAATATCGTCGGGAAAAGTGTACGAGAGTGAGTCGGACATTTTTACGTGCAAATCATAAAACACAAGTCCGAGGGCGCATGTACGATCCCGACCGTCCGTCCGAATACACAATCGCACGTAAAATGGCCCGTACGGAGCCAACGCAGTAGCACACATGTACACGGGTAAACTTATGCCAGTGTACGAGCCGTACAGCCCCCCCACCCCCAAATATGTCAGCACAGTACACCACCCTGTCCGCACAGTACCCCAGCCCCGCAACTGTATGCGCCGTATCCCCATGTACGCGCCGTACCCCTCATGTATGTGCCTTACCCCCCCTGTCCGCACTGTACCCCAGCCCCTCACCTGTACGTGCCGTACCCCCCATGTACACGCCTTCCCCCCCTGTACGCGCATCACCCCCGCATGTACGCGCCGTACCTCCGCATGTACGCGCCGTACCTCAGGGCCGCACGTGTACGCACCGTACCCCCACCGCATGTACGCGCCTTACCCCCCCATGTATGCGCTGTACCTCCGCATGTACCTCACCGTATCCCAGGGCCGCACCTGTAAGCACCGTACCCCCACCGCATGTACGCACCCTCCCCCCCATGTACGCGCCCTCCCCCCATGTACGCGCCTTACCACCCCATGTACGCGCCGTACCTCCGCATGTACGTGCCATACCCCAGGGCCGCACGTGTACGCACCGTACCCCCACCGCATGTACGCGCCGCACTCCAACACCGTACCCCAGCACCCTCACCCAGCATCACATATGTACGGATCGTACCTACGCGAAAAAGACTCTTACAGAACCAGGACACTGTAAAACAGCACAAGGAGGGTCAATTCGACTTGCACAACACCACAAAACACATCTGCATGACAAAATACATCTCAATGACTGACCTGGCACATCCAAACAGGCAAACAGAGGCCCCAAATCACAACCTCCTCTTATAACACACCCACCAAAATTCAAACACAGCCACACCCAAAAAAGGACCAATAAAAAGGGCCCACACACACAACCCATGAGCCTTTGCAACAGACCCACTGCTGCCAGACCCCACTGAGAAACAACTCCACATTACTCATACCTCCACTACACCTTCACTCACACACCTTCACACAACCTCCTCCACAAACATCCCCCTCTTCACATTCACACACACACCGTCACATTCACACCCACACACCCACAACCATTCACACCCACACCCACACCCCACACCAATTCACAGACAAGAATCCAAAGTTCACAACGGCGGAGCTGGACCTCCTTGTCAACGAAGTCATCAGAGTCGAGCCACAGCTGTTTGGAACATTGGTCAGACAGACCAGCAAAGCTGAAAATCTGCCATGTGGCAGAGGATTGTCGATAAGGTGAATGCTGTTGCGCCCATCCGAAGGACCAGGCATGAATGCCAAGCCAGGTGGTACGATCTGCGCAGGGCAGTCAAGAGGAAAATGAACGAAGAGTATGCCCAGAGTAACATCACTGGAGGTGGGCCGCCCCGCAGACCCGTACACTACCATCCCTGGGAGGAGAAGGTGATAGCCCTGCTACCGCCGGTGGGAGTACACGGAGTCGAAGGAGTCGCAGAGCCTGGTGAGTACACAAACAACTTACGTAACATGGGGACAATGGGGTCCACACCACGTATACACCAAATGCACGCAACTTCCCCCAAGCACTCACCGCACACAACCACACTCAAAAACCATGCTCATGCCACTAACGTCTCCATGCACCCTTCACAAATCAAGGCAAGGCCATGTCCAAGGCTACAACAACCACAAACACAAGACTGGATGTCCGGGAGGCTGGTAGGGTGGGCCCCACACAACACATTGTGAAAATGAGACGCAGACACCAATGCCCTCAGCCCATATGGCATAGGTACAAACCCATGCACAATGCACAGGGACTGGCAAAGTACTGACAAGGTAGCTGACACTTGGCCCTGCTGTATGCAGCACAAGGCCCTCCTGGGACCACTGTACACTCAAACACCAACTCCACAAGCACAGGTGTCTAGCACAGGAACTCACACTCACTGTCATGCCAGCATGCACCATGAGGGGACAGACACATCACCTGGGAGACCCAATGACAACTCACACTACACACAACAGCACGCCCGGTCACAACCCTCCCCCTAACACAAGCACACACCCCCGGGGCAGGCAACGGATTTACACACTCCCACAATGGACATGTGACACAACAAGACCAATCCAGAGCCAAATAAGCATCAGCGCCAACAATCTACAGGTCAAACACTCAGGAGAACATCCCAATCTGTCCCCCGCAACATACTCATCCCCAAGTGGACATTGAGAGGAATGCTAGGCACATCCAACTACCTGGAGGAACTGTGTCAACTTGAATATGTATGAAACATAGATGTCGCATGAAACACCATTAACATTGTCTCTCTCTCACACACAGGGCAACGTCGACGATCTCCCCCCAACACTGGGGGGAAGAATCACAGTCCCAGGCTCCGCGTGAAGATGATCCCACCGGCAGCGACGACTCTCACCACTCCGTGGATGGCCCCGACCAACCTGGACCCTCTGGTGCCCAAGCCCCTGCAGCACCTGCGTCAGGTACATCTGTGCCAACCACCACCCCCATTCCTGCCACATCCCAGGACACACCCAGGAGCCCTGCTCGCACTGAACAACAGAGCCAGTCTGACCAGGAGGGACAAGGTTCTCCGGACACCCAGGAGGAGGCAGGCAACCCTGCAAATGCCATCCCTCAGGGGTCCCGTAGACCCGATGTGCCCACAAGGGCAGGCCAGGCTCAAGTGGGCAGGGGTGGTGGGAGTGGAGGCAGGCGGAGGCGCGAACCTGACCAGCCAGCTCAGGACACCGGTATGTCACACATACGCAACATCCTGGACTCATACCGGCGTGACACCAGAGGCATCAACCAGGTCGTGTCCAGACTCTCCGAGATGCAGGGGACCCTCGATGAGATTAAGAACCTGCAGGTCAAGCATCATGCCAGTCATCAACAACACCAAGGACGGATGGAGGCAAGACTGGCTGAGCTCCTGGCGATGCACAGGGACGTGAGCCAATCACTCCGTCAGATCGCCCAAAGCATGGGCAACCCTCCCTGTGACACCAGGCGTAGACCAGCACCAGACACAGGGAGGGAGGAGGAGGAGAAGGATTCGTCTGACGGAGCGTCCCAAGCATCATCAAGGCCTGCATCTGAGGGTCCCCGGAGGAAGGTGGGTCGTCCACGGAAAAGACCGTGAGAGTCAGCGGACCATCCACATCTCCCAGGTCACCTGGCCTGGCACCTGGCCCTCTGGGGCAAAGGCAGCACCTCATCCAATGACATTCTCTGCCACATGGACTTGCTGGTCACAGTCTGACCAATGATGACCAACACTGTGCCCTGGACTCTGATGACTTCCAATGCCAAGGATACCATCTCCCCCTGTGAACTTTGGATTCTATTCCCCCGGTAGAGCACCTAATTGCATCTACCAAACCACTTACCCCACCGCAAATAAATATATCACTTTGGACATGAGACATTCCTCTTATTTTGCATTATTCAACGACATGTGTGTGGAAATGTCAAACTATGCCTGAGTGTTGAACTAACTCCAGCCATCCATACCCTGGGATCAGAGTCTGGTACAGGACACACATGGGTCACAAGGTATCATTAAATGTAGGCATGGAGCACAACACTCACCTGTGATGGCCTCTGGCTGCTGAGGGGGTGCTTGCTAAACTGTGCAGAGAGACGTATTTGGAAGATTATCATCAAGGCGTAGAGGTCATGGCTCATGTGGAGGTTCCCGGGGAGGGAGTCCCAGGTATGTGTGGCCAGGTGGGAGAACAATGTCCTGTATGCTGGAGTACGGTGGATGTGAAGAACGGTGGACAGGGCAAGGTTGGATGCACGGAGAAGGCCCAACGGGATCTAGGATGACAGACGTACAAGGTTGGTTGGGGTCGGGGTTGTGGACTGCCTCCTGAGTGTGGGTGGGGAGTGTGGAGGTCATCCTGCAGCAGACAGTGATCCATTGCAGCTATCTATGGTGGATGGTGAGGTGGCTGGGGCGCAGGGTGTTGAATCTGAGGTGTGCAGATGCACCCTGGAAGTGGGCCAGTTTCCTGGGAGTTTGGATGTACTTGCTCCGTAGAGGGCAGGGCAGTATTTGACACGGATGTTGTCATGGACCTGGGGGATGGTCTGTCTTTTCTTGGAGTGGATCTATCTGTGGATCATGTGCATAACGCAGAGGGCGTTGCAGCATGAGGTACAGATGGTGTGGACTAGCATGGCATATGTGAGCGAGCCAAACATGATGCACACCATCTTGTGTGTGTGGCCACTGGGTGCTTGTGCAGGGTTCTTGCGGGTGGGACACAGGCACTTGACCCAGCTGGAAGGGGACAATCCTCAGATGATCACCTCAGTCCTGTACAAGTCCAGCCTCAGGTGGCTCGTGTTCAGCCATTCATCAATGGATCTCATGCATACTTTAATGATGGAACTGCCAATGTCTGTGTCTTTGTTGAGGGTGAGGAGCACCTGGCTGTCAATGGCATACGAGCTGATGATGAGGTGCTGTGCGCATGTGATGGTGGAGAGGGGGGTCCTGGACACTCTGTAGATTGACATGCTGAGAGATGATACCTGTGCCATGTCCCAGACGATGACACCATACTACATGCTGAAGCCTTGAGTCCCACTCCCATGCCCTTGCTGGGCTACAGAGCCTGTGGGGAGTATCAGGGACGTGACCTGGTTGGTGTGACAGGGCCTGGAAGGCGGGGCAGTGCAGTGTAGGCAGTTGGAGTTGCACACTCAGCATGCAAAGGTGTCGTGTGTGTGCCCAGGGTATGTCTGACAGCAGGCGTTAGATGTGCGGATGGACATAGCTCGGAGTGTGGCTGATACATCAGACTGTAGTGTGATGTGGGTTATGCAAGGACAGGATGGTGGTGCAATGTGCACCTTGCATGTGCTGATGGTCCAGCCTTTGGCACCGCGTGGCGGCAACAGTGGCATAGACAAGCTGAGGACAGCCAAATGAATGGGTGGAGGGAGGAAGTGAGGAGCATTTTGGAGGCGTGTGTGTTGCCAAATCTGGATACTCTGTGGGCCCTTGCTGCAGGGGCCGCAGCAGCAGGTGGCATCTCCTTGCAAAATAACAGAATTTTCACACATAGACTAGGATGTCAGAAGGACAACTGCAACAGGCGCGTGTGTAAAGTAAGGAGTGTCTAGTGTCACATGGCACACCCAGAGACAATGCATGCACAATCACCAAAGAAGCATGACACCGGATCAGGAAACTGAAGGCTGACCTGCGCACAGGAGACACACCCTCAGCAACTGTTGATGGCCCATTGTGTGGACCAACATGCCAAAAAACATACACGACCATGTACTTCATGCCCAATAGGGAGCCTAATCCATGAGCAACTGCATGCATGTTGCTAAACTACACATGGATTCCTATGCATAATCTTCCACAACTATGCCAGATATGCCGCATGCAAAGTGGCAAGAGACCTGCATTGACAGAGATGAGGCACCTTGGAGTGTGACAAACACCTTTATTACTCAGCCTCACACTAAGGGAAATGCATCAATTGGAACAGACTCACAGGTCATTTGGCTGACCATGTGTGACCTACACTAGACACCCCCTTCAACACACAGATGTGTAAATCCTACTGAGCTGGCACACAAGTGAAGGGGTTGAGGCTAACACCCATTTGCTGCACACGGAGAGTCTACAATTCCCCATTGAGCCTCATATGGGGATGTCCCACACTATGTCCACCATTAGCATCCCGTATGTTCCTGAGGGACATTATACACACATTGATGCCTTCATCAGAATCCACAAACCATTACAGATGACTGTCAGGAAGGGTGACTATCAATTTATGGGAGCCATGCAACACGTCATGTGGCCCATGGTGAGTCGACATGTATGCATGGTAACACAACATGCACAGGAGCAGTCCCCACATATCACAAACACGTACCACCCACAAAATGCCTTGCTGCACTCCTTACCCCAAATTACTTTTCACCATGTCTGTGCATGTAACTCTGATCCAGCACACGTTGCAATACTCATGAGGAATAGCAGGAGGGCAATGATGACATGAGCAGACGACAGCCACAAGATCCTGTGGAGGCCAGACACACAACAAGTCAGCGAAGAGCTAGTAATCCTCAGATATGTACATGTACTCTACAGGAATGATGTTGTCACCATGCCCTTAATAAATTTAGTGTCCCAGCTAATATGTGTGGAATGACATCATCACTTGAATGACACACCAGAACACACCTTCAAGTCACTTAGCACACAGTCAGCTCGACACACACATTGCAACCCATGCCACACAAGGCTCAAAGCATGCACACTCAGACACAGGGACTCACACTCATGAGAAGAAGTTGCGGATCAGCTGACTCCGGATGTCCTCATCCTCATCCTCACTTGCCCCATGCCCGAGCCCTTCATCCTCCACGGGTGGATGATCCTGCTCATCCGGATCAAGGATGAGTGGCACGGCCTTCTCCACTGCCATGTTGTGCAGCATGCAGCACACAATGAAAATTTTGCAGACCTTCACCGGGGCATATGGGAGGGCGCCGCCGGTCTTGTGGAGGCACCGGAATCTGCTCTTCAGGAGTCCAAACGTCCTCTCAATCACGTGCCTCGTCTGCCCATGGGTGTCGTTGTACCGGTGTTCTGCGGCTGTTCTGGGGTTGCGGAGAGGCGTCATCAGCCATGGCATGTTGGGATAGCCAGAGTCCCCTACATGGAAACATCATGTGAAGAAGTGGGTCAGGAGATGCTGTAAGATACAAAGATAGCGCTGAACACAGGACTAACAGAGTATACCCACCAACAAGACATGCTCGTTCCGCGTGCAGCTGCAGCATCATTTCTGGCACCCTGCTACGCCTCATGATGTATGCATCGTGTGCGGACCCTGGAAAACGTGCACAGACATGGGAAATCAACATGTTAGCAAGACACACCACAAGGGCATTAATGGAGTGGTAATGTTTTCTGTTTCTATAGGCTACCTCCTGTGCCTGTGGTGGTATCAAAGCCACATGTGTCCCATCAATGGCCCCAATTACATGAGGCATCCCTCCCAGGGCATAGAACTCACCCTTGACACCTGTCAACTGCTCACGAGTGGGAAAATGGATGAATTCATCTAGGTGCACCAACATGGCTTCTATAACATCATGGAGGACACGGCTGAACATTGTCTGGGACATGCCACCGACATCAGCTATGGTCAATTGAAACGTGCCGGTGGCAAAAAAATGTAGGGCTGCCATCACCTTCATCTTGGGGGTCAGAGCTGTAGGATACCAGTGTTGTGGTTGGAGGTGTGGTGCAAGCTGGCGGGTCAAGTCCTCTATCAACTCTTGCGAGAAGCGGTATCTGCGTATGCAGTCATGTTCACGCATGGCATCCAGGTCTGGCATTCGTCTGGGGAGAGGCGGTGCCCTGCAGAGATTTGGAACGAATAACGAAGAGTGAGTACATTACCACACCAATGTCACTGAGGTGAGCACATGTTCAACAGCTAATACACATCTGCTTAATATAGAGTCTGTGCTGTGCAATACATCCAGGACAAGTGGGCCAGCCGGGTGATACTCCTACGAAGAGCCAGCCACAATAGTTGCATGGCAATGTTGACGTGACATGCCATTAAAATAGCTGTGGGCCAGTGTAAGTGACAAGCCAGACACATTACATGAGTGACAGAGATCCACATATCAGCATTTGAAGGATGTCATCTCATACAGACAGCTGGCGGGAGTCTAGACGCACAGGTCACATGTCATCTGGAAAAGGACAGATAACACACATTTCCATGAAGGGGTCCATGTCAAAAACTGATGACACAGACATTGAGAGAACGCAGATATTGCCTCATGTCAGGAAGTCATCTTCGAACCATCATGACACATGTACGTGTGAGTCCACATGTGGCATGATGTGTGTATATGTGTGTCATGCACATATGCACACAGACACGTGTTGGATGCTGCAACAGCAGATGGAATTGACGGAACACCAACGGAAAGCTCATGGGAACACAAGACACACACATGACATAGTCACATCATGGCACGCTGGGAGTCACATGTCAGGTGTAATTATCCATGTACCTGGCATCAGGGGACAGTTGCGGGTGTTGCTGACTATGCCATACCAGTGATGCAGTGCTTGACACGTGTGTCGTACATGCACACATGTGCAAAGTGTGAAGGGGAAGTGTGCCACGTAGTGCCCCATCACACATGACATGTGTAAACAGCTCATCACACATCTATTGTGCCACAACATGAGGAGACATGTGCCACATCACTGCCTGACACACCTAGGCCCCGCACATGAAGGACTGCACTGACAATGACTTGATGTACAGCCTTGTGCAAGTCTGACACCTCCATTCCTTTCGTGTGCGCCTCCTATCACCAGTGTAAGCTGTGAAACGCAGTACACACGCTCTGAGGGCGTGTGTAGGGCCCGTACTCACGCGTGAGTACCTGCCGTACACGCGTGAGTACGTGCCTATCACTATAGTTGTGTTACTTTAGGTCCGAGTGATATGGCACGTACTCACGCGTGTACGGCCCGTACACGCGTGAGTACGTGCTGTATCACTAGGCCCTACGGTACCCCCAACTATAGTGATAGGCACGTACTCACGCGTGTACAGCCCGTACACGCGTGAGTACGTGCCATATCACTAGGCCCTACGGTACCCCTAACTATAGTGATAGGCACGTACTCACGCGTGTACGGCCCGTACACGCGTGAGTACGTGCCTATCACTATAGTTGTGTTACTGTAGGTCCGAGTGATACGGCACGTACTCACGCGTGTACGGCCTGTACACGCGTGAGCACGTGCCGTATCACTAGGCCCCACGGTACCCCCAACTATTGTGATAGGCACGTACTCACGCGTGTACGGCCCGTACACGCGTGAGTACGTGCCGTATCACTCAGACCTACAGTAACACGACTATAGTGATAGGCACGTACTCACGCGTGTACGGCTCGTACACGCGTGAGTACGTGCCGTATCACTCGGACCTACAGTAACACGACTATAGTGATAGGCACGTACTCACGCGTGTACGGCCCGTTCACGCGTGAGTACGTGCCGTATCACTAGGCCCTACGGTACCCCCAACTATAGTGATAGGCACGTACTCACGCGTGTACGACCCGTACACACGTGAGTACGGCCCATATCACTGTAGTGATGGTGCCCTAGGGGTACGTGTGAAACGCGCCGTACCTGTGTGGGGATTTAAGAATTACAATGGGGACACATGAGGGACAAGTATTAGGGCCTAAATGCATGCTGGTTGTCATGGATACCGAGTTTCAAGTTCAAAATTTTACATCATGTGGTCTGGAAAAAGCAGATGGCCACATTATACATTGTTGCAAAGTGGTTGTTGACTTGACATGATGCTGCAAAATCGAAAGATGCAAAGGCTGTCACTGGTGTATGTTTAAAGGGATTGGAGGAAACGGAGGATGCAAATGAGTCTGACCAATCACTCTGTACTCCTGTAAATGAAATAGGCCAGCAAGGCAGATATAAGGCAGGCAGAACCCATGAGAGGGCACTTGCCTGCACAACATGTCAGTCGATACCACTGCTGCTGTATTGTCTCCCTCTGGCACCATGTCAAGGACTGTGGAGAGGGCCCAGCCTTTCACCCAGGAGGAGAACGAGGCCCTGCTGGATGTGATCCTCCCACGGTACCCCATGCTGTATGGTCGACCAGGGGAGCAGGTGAGTGCTGACTCCACTACCTTTGCCTGTGCACCTTTATTGTGTCTGTCACTTCTGGCATTGTGGCCCGGTGTGACAGACATGCAATGTTGGTTGGAGTGGGTCCCGGGGGGGGATGGCTTATGTCTCTCATGCAGGGCTTGATGTAGTTCATGTGTGCACTCCTCACTTGCATTGTGCTTACTGTGACATTCACTGCATAGTGCATGGCACATTCTGCCAGCCTAATCCTCTTGGGTATTCTTGTTCTATTGTCCTGCGGTGATTCAGTGGTCACCCCGGTGTGACAGGTGACTGCACCCACAGATGTGTGTGAGAGTTGAGTGGAGCTGTGGTGAGAGTGGTGAGAGTGTCCAAATGATGTGTACGCCCCCTGGACATTGATGTGTGTGAATGTTTCTTGTCATGTGGGTGAGTGTCTATGTGGAGTGTTGCACCACAGCTGCATGGAAGAGGCAACTGCTCAATCCATCTGATGTGTGAAGTAAGCCGTGCTGTGTGTCTGACTTGCTGAGCTAGCCCCACACCTTTGACCCCCCCCGGCAAGTGGCACATGTGCAGAGTGAGGTTTGCATCAACTGTTGCCAATGGCAGGTGATTGATGTGTGCCTGTGTGTGTCTGTGTACTCTGCTGAGGTTTCGTCAGTGGCCTGGGGCATGTGACTGCTTTGCGGTGCTGTCCATCAGCCTTGTGTTGCTTGGGATGCACAGTGTGTGCCATGATCAGGGATTGTTTTGCACCCCTCATACCGCCTGTGTACTTACTATGCCATGTAGTGCATTGGTGCGTCCACAGTGGAAAAAGTCCCTATGACTAAGGTGCTATTACTTGCCAGCATACTATGCCATGTTCAACAAATATAAGATGTTCAAATGTGTGTCTCTGTGACATGGTGCAGGTGTAGGGATGTTGTCCCACTTTGTCATCCACACATGTATCCCCCTGCCACAAGGGGAAGATCTGGAAGGATGCCTTCAAGGCCGTGCAATCGGTGGAGGGTCGCAGTCGGCGCCTGCCACAAGTGAGGAAGAAATGGCAGGACATGCGGTGCTGGACCCGGAGGATCGCCTGGGTCATGCTGAAGGACTCAACTCCTCGCAAGCATGGCGGGCGCCGGCGCCTGACCCACCAGATGCGGTGTGTCCTGGCGGTGGTCTTCCCTGACCTGGATAAGCGGATACAGGAGTTACAGCAGCAGGAAGGGGGTAGGTACATGTGTGTTTGTTGTGTGTCGCCAGCTTTTGGAGCTGCTCAGTTGCCTGGATTGTTAGAAAAGGTAGATGGACCGGGAGGGTCGGCCGGGGTCAGGAGGAGAGGTCTCCGGGGAGAGCCGTCTCCAGCGATCGTACAGACAAGTAACTTCCCCCCCACAGACAGATATCACACACGGATAAGGCTCAGTGTTCTTTATAAGCACTTATTTAAGGTACGGTTAAATGGTACAAGGAGGTCTGGACTCAGGGGTCCCCTCGATTAGAGTCTCGCAAGGTAGGGAAGGGGGTAGCGGGACAGTCTATTTACCAATCAGGTAGTTCAGATGAGATGATGATGAGCTCACAATCCTCGAGCTTGGTGGTTAGGTGGTATGGGCCGCGGCAGCGCCAGCAGGTCCCGGTGAGGATGGTCGTTACAACGGGCCGCGGCAGCGCCAGCAGGTCCCAGGAAGATGACTGTTGCAGAAGGCCGCGGCAGCGCCAGCAGGCAGGACGATGGTTCACAAGAGCGGGCTACGGCAGCGCCAGTAGACCGTCAGGGTTGAGTTCACTCGGTGTCTCTCGACTCCAGGATACAACTGCCTTCCTGCTCCGGAGCTGCCTCAGTTATAGGGCTGGTGCCCTTTGATGTCCGGACCCTCGCACTTGGAGGTCGGAGGGTCCGGGATGAAGGTGTCCAGACACCCAGCAGGGGGTGGAGCCAGTGCCTGGGGGAGCTGGGGGCGATCGGCACCTGGCGGGGGAGAGCCCTTGACACTTCGTTCTCCCATTGACCTGCCAAGTGGTCCGCTCACCTCCTGGGTGGATGGTGGTGCCGGGATGTCGGGGCCGGCCAGGCCCGGGGTTAGGGTCGAGGGGAGGCCATGCGGGCGCGTGATGCAGGGCCCAAGATGGCGGCTTGACCCGGCCGGGAAAGCCGGTGGGGCTGGACCCCGTGATGAGTAGGGGTCCGAGGGCAGAGGGTCCGTCGGGAGACGGAGTACAGGTGCTTGTTGCGGGGATATGCCAGGTGGGCCGGAGTTCGGGCCCTGTCGAGCGGGGAGGGAGCAAGCCGTCTGTGAGGCCTGTCCAACATGCGTCCCCCCCAGCTGAAGGCGGGGAGAGTCACCCATCTCCTTGGGGACTCTCTTCGTCGAGGCGGAAAAAGCGGGACAGGCCATCTGCGTTGGCGTGGTCTTGGCCTGGTCGGTGCTCCACGGTGAAGTCCATTCCCTGCAGGGAAATGGACCAGCGCAAGAGTTTTGGGTTCTCCCCCCGCATCTGCATCAGCCATTGCAGGGGTCGATGGTCGGTTTGTACCCGGAAGTGGGTACCGAAGAGATAGGGTCGGAGCTTTTTGAGGGCCCACACTACTGCAAATGCCTCCCTCTCGATGGTGCTCCAACGCTGTTCTCGGGCCAGGAGACGTCGGCTGATGAAGGCCACCGGCTGGTCATGACCTTCGGGGTTCAACTGAGAGAGGACGGCCCCGATGCCGTGGTCGGAGGCGTCGGTCTGCACCACAAATTCCCGACTGTAATCGGGGGCCTGGAGCACCGGGGCGGTGCACAGGGCGGCCTTCAGCTCCTCGAAGGCCGCTTGACAATCAGGAGTCCAGTTGACCCGCTTCGGCTGGTTCTTGGATGTGAGACCCGTGAGGGGCCCCACGATGCTGCCGTAGTCCTTCACGAACCGCCGGTAGTAGCCGGTGAGCCCCAAGAAGGCTCGGACCTCGGTCTGGGTGACGGGGGGCTGCCAGGACTGGATGGCAGCAATCTTAAGTTGTAGTGGGGCCACCAGCCCGCTCCCCACTTGGTGCCCAAGGTAGGTCACAGACCCTTGGCCAATCTGGCACTTGCCGGCCTTAATGGTGAGGCCGGCCCGCTGGAGGGCTTGTAGGACCTCTTGGAGGTGACGGAGGTGGTCGGACCAGTGGCGGCTGTATACAGCGATATCGTCCAGGTAGGCAGCGCTGAATTCTTCAAGCCCTGCCAAGACCTGGTTCACAAGGCGTTGGAACGTGGCGGGGGCATTCTTCATGCCAAAGGGCATGACCTTAAATTGATAGTGGCCATCGGGGGTAGAGAAGGCTGACCGTTCCTGAGCCCTGGGTGTGAGGCCGATCTGCCAGTAGCCCGCCGTTAGGTCGAAGATACTAAGGTAGCGGGCGGCCCCCAGCCGGTCGATCAGCTCGTCTGCTCGGGGGATGGGATGGGCGTCGGTCCGGGTGACAGCGTTCAAGCCCCGGTAGTCGACGCAGAATCTCAGTTCCGGGGCGGAGCCGGGGGCAGCGGCCTTGGGAACTAATACGACCGGACTGGCCCAGGGACTGTCCGAGGGCTCGATGACCCCGATCGTGAGCATCTTGGCCACTTCCTCCTGTATGCAGGCCCGTACCCGATCTGGTACGCGGTAGGCCCGGTGCCGGACAGGGGGACTGTCCCCGGTGTCTACGTCGTGCAAACACCAGGGGGTGACCCCGGGGGTGAGGGAGAACAGGGCCGCGAACTGCAGCAGGAGGTTCCGGCAGTCCTGGCGTTGCTCCGAAGTGAGGGCGTCAGAGAGCCGGACCCCGTCCACGGAGCCGTCCTTCTCCTGAGTCTTCAGGAGATCCGGGAGGGGCTCGGAGTCTTCTTCTGTGCCACTGTCGGTAGCCATCAAGAGGCTTAGTTCGGAGCGCACAAAGTGCGGTTTGAGCCGGTTGGTGCGGAGGACCCGAAGGGGGTTCCGGGAGGACCCCATGTCGATGAGGTAAGTGACGGGGCTTTTGCGCTCGACCACTTTGAAGGGCCCCGTCCACTTATCTTGCAGGGCACATGGTTCGGTGGGGGACATCACCCATACTTGCTGCCCAGGCTCGAATTCAACGGAGGAGGCATTGTGATCATACCACCTCTTCATGTCCTCCTGGCTGGCCTCGAGGTTCGCCTTGGCCATCTCCCTGAAGCGCCGGGTCTGGTTTCGTAAGGCCAGGATGTATTTGAAGACATCTGGAGGGGTCGTTAGGGGGGCCATCTCCCAACCTTCCTTGACTAGGCTGAGGGGCCCTCGCACAGGGTGTCCGTATAGGAGTTCAAAGGGGCTAAAACCGAGGGACTTCTGGGGGACTTCCCGGTAGGCGAAGAGGAGGCACGGGAGCAGTACATCCCACTGGCGACGGAGAGGTTCTTCCAATCCCCCAATCATCCCTTTGAGAGTGCGGTTAAAACGCTCCACTAGTCCGTTCCCTTGGGGGTGATAGGGGGTCGTGAATCTGTAGGTGACCCCGCATTGTTGCCAGAGGGACTTCATGTATTTTGATATGAAATTCGTGCCTCGGTCGCTGACGACTTCTTGGGGGAAGCCTACCCGGGAGAAGATCCCCATCAGGGCCCGGCCAACCACTGGAGCGGTCACTGTCCGTAGGGGCACCGCCTCGGGGTAGCGGGTGGCATGGTCCACTAGTACCAAGATGAACCTGTGTCCTTGTGCCGTGCGGGGGTCCAGAGGTCCCACAATGTCTATCCCCACCCTCTCGAACGGGGTGGTGACCACCGGGAAGGGTTGTAGAGGGGCCTTCAGCTTCCGGCCACTCTTCCCGCTGGCTTGGCATGTGGGGCACGATCGGCAGTGGTTCAGGACGTCATTCCTCATTTTCGGCCAAAAAAAATGGGTCACCAGGCGACTGTACGTTTTGTCCTGGCCCAGGTGTCCAGCCAGGGGGACATCGTGGGCTAGGTTGAGCAGAAAGTCTCGGAAGCGGAGCGGTACCACCAGAACTCGACCGGCCCCCAGCTCGGCGATTCTTTGCTCGCTGTAGAGCAGGTCGTTATCCCAGTAGACCCAGTGGGTTCCGGTGGTGTCCCCGGCGGTTTGGGTGCTGGCTTGTTGGCGGAGTCCCTCGAGGGAGGGACAGGTCTTTTGTTCCTGGCGGAACTGTTCTTGGGTGGGCCCCCCTTCTTGCCGCCACTGAGCCAGATCCGGAAGGTCCTGGTGTTGCGCGTCTTCTTCGGTAGTCGGGTCCGGGAGGTCGGACTCGCCGTTGTCCTCTACGGGGGCAACCGGGGGCGGAGGTGCTGGCCATTCGGTTTCTTCTGATCGGGGGGCGGCACGGGCGGCCATGGATCGGGTGGTTATGCAGGCCCAGTCCGGGAGGCCCAGCATCCCCAAGTGCTCTCGTCTCTCGACGGTGGCCCACGGGGAACTCTCGAGGTCATTCCCCAGGAGGCAGTCCACGGGGGCATCGTCCCGGACCGTCACCTTCAGTAGGCCGGAGACCCCTCCC
The DNA here is from genome assembly GCF_964204655.1 of Triturus cristatus. Taxonomy (NCBI): domain Eukaryota; kingdom Metazoa; phylum Chordata; class Amphibia; order Caudata; family Salamandridae; genus Triturus; species Triturus cristatus. The sequence goes on along the minus strand of NC_140589.1, from coordinate 1,438,821,731 downwards.
CATTCAAACGGGACGCAGGCCATCTTACACATGCTCTCAGAGTTATCTGCCGAGCGGACGGGGCAGAGAATGTTCGGCAGGATCTGCTCGGGCTTCACCAGGTGACAGCGGACGGCCGTCACGCTGGCGCCGGTGTCACGCAAGGCCTCGGCTCTCTGTCCATTGATGGTCACCCACTGACCGTATTTTCTGGTGTTGGCGGGTAGGGGAGCCCGCGGAACCATGTCCCTTCCCCCTAAGCATGCCAGGACCATGGCGGCCGGTTCCCACCCTTGCTGGTCCGGCTCATACTCCTCGGGTCCCTCCGATGATTGCTCTTCCCCCAGGGCAGCGGCAGCTACCTGGCGGGGCTTGGGTGGTTGGTTTAGCGGGCAGTTCGGATCGTTGGCGTAGTGGCCTAGTCGCTGGCACCGGTGGCACGTGACGTTGGCTCGGTACCCAGGCCGCAACGGGGGGTTGCCCCGGCCGGCCGGAGGGGGGGTGCTGGCCACGGGTGTTGCTGGTAAGGCGTCTCTCCCTCGCCCCTGGCCCCCTCCTCCTCCCCGAGGACGGTGCTGGCCTTGGTTGCTTCTGTTCTGGTCGTGTGGCCCTTTCCGGCCCACTCGGGTGCTTTCCCACCGGTCAGCTTCGGCGGCGAGCTGCCGGGGGTCAGTCAGCTTACTGTCGAGTAGGTGCTGCCTTAGCTCGACGAAACAGTTGTTTGACAGGTGCTCCCATACCATAAGGTTGAAGAGTTGTTCGTAGGTGGTGACCTGATTTCCCTTGATCCAACCCTCGAAGGCCCGGCTGAAATAGTTCACGTATTCCACCCAAGTTGTACCTGGGATCCGGGTGCAATCTCTGAACCTCTGGCGGTACATCTCGGGCGTGAGGCCGTAGCGGGTGAGGAGGGCAGCCTTCATGTGGTCGTAGGACGACATTTGGTGATCGGGGAGCTGCAGCAGGGCATCGCGACCCTCGTTGATGAATCTCCCCCAAAGTCCGGCTCCCCAATCACTCCGGTCGATCCGGTGGGAGGTCATTGCGATCTCATAGGCTTTAAACCACTGTTGTATGTCGTCTTCTCGGACATACTCGCGGACCACATCCTTGGGGATGTGAACTTTTTTCTCAATAGGCCCCGGGGTGTGTGGTCGCTCAGGCACCCCCAGTTCCTTATTCTGTTTGCGCAGTTCTATTTCCGCCAGTCGGCGCTCGTGCTCGAGCGTTATTTTTTTCTCTTCCAGCTCTCTTTGTCTCTGCTTTTCTTCTCGTTCCTCTCGAAGCCGCATATGCTCGAGGTTGATTTTCTGTTCAGCTAACTTAAGTTCCCCATCCATCTTGAGTCGTGCCATCTCTAATTCGTGTAATCTGACTCTGTCTCTTTCTCGTATCTCCTCCTGTGAGAGGCCCGTTCCCCGCTCCTCGGGAGCCGTGGCGTTCCCCTCTGGTGTGATGCTGTTTTGGTCTGGTGTGACGCTGCTTTGGTCGGAGGGTCCTGCGACCCCAGTTTCTGTCCATGACTCAAGAGCGCGCTTTAGATCATCCTTGGTACTCAGGCCGGTGGTAGCAATGCCAAGTTCTATGCAAAATTGTCTCAGTTCGCGGTGGTTGTATTCTTCTAATTTCTCCATTTGGAACTTCTCGGTGGAGCTGCTATCTTTGGTCGACATCGTGCTTTGTCGTGGGGTGAGCTACTCTCTGTACGATTACGCGTTGATTCGGATCGCGCCGCTGGCCACCAATGTTAGAAAAGGTAGATGGACCGGGAGGGTCGGCCGGGGTCAGGAGGAGAGGTCTCCGGGGAGAGCCGTCTCCAGCGATCGTACAGACAAGTAACTTCCCCCCCACAGACAGATATCACACACGGATAAGGCTCAGTGTTCTTTATAAGCACTTATTTAAGGTACGGTTAAATGGTACAAGGAGGTCTGGACTCAGGGGTCCCCTCGATTAGAGTCTCGCAAGGTAGGGAAGGGGGTAGCGGGACAGTCTATTTACCAATCAGGTAGTTCAGATGAGATGATGATGAGCTCACAATCCTCGAGCTTGGTGGTTAGGTGGTATGGGCCGCGGCAGCGCCAGCAGGTCCCGGTGTGGATGGTCGATACAACGGGCCGCGGCAGCGCCAGCAGGTCCCCGGAAGATATACGGTCCGCGGCAGCGCCAGCAGGTCCCGGTGAGGATGGTCGTTACAACGGGCCGCGGCAGCGCCAGCAGGTCCCAGGAAGATGACTGTTGCAGAAGGCCGCGGCAGCGCCAGCAGGCAGGACGATGGTTCACAAGAGCGGGCTACGGCAGCGCCAGTAGACCGTCAGGGTTGAGTTCACTCGGTGTCTCTCGACTCCAGGATACAACTGCCTTCCTGCTCCGGAGCTGCCTCAGTTATAGGGCTGGTGCCCTTTGATGTCCGGACCCTCGCACTTGGAGGTCGGAGGGTCCGGGATGAAGGTGTCCAGACACCCAGCAGGGGGTGGAGCCAGTGCCTGGGGGAGCTGGGGGCGATCGGCACCTGGCGGGGGAGAGCCCTTGACACTTCGTTCTCCCATTGACCTGCCAAGTGGTCCGCTCACCTCCTGGGTGGATGGTGGTGCCGGGATGTCGGGGCCGGCCAGGCCCGGGGTTAGGGTCGAGGGGAGGCCATGCGGGCGCGTGATGCAGGGCCCAAGATGGCGGCTTGACCCGGCCGGGAAAGCCGGTGGGGCTGGACCCCGTGATGAGTAGGGGTCCGAGGGCAGAGGGTCCGTCGGGAGACGGAGTACCGGTGCTTGTTGCGGGGATATGCCAGGTGGGCCGGAGTTCGGGCCCTGTCGAGCGGGGAGGGAGCAAGCCGTCTGTGAGGCCTGTCCAACATGGATACACTGCCAGGCTATATATGTGCAGTGCATATCCTGTACCCCAAAGTCAACCTGTGCTGTTCTTCCTCCCTTCCCCTCCTTGACATGTGTTACCTGGTCTGTGTGTTATAATTATTGCACATGGTCATCTAGGCTGCCAGTTTATCAAGGTGCACACTGCTTTCAGCATCATGTGTGGGGGTGGTCTGCCTGTGCCCTGTCCTGTTCAGTCATTTGGGGGTGCATAATTGTTGGCACTGATGCTCAGTCCCAACATAGGAGTGTGAGGGTTCAAATGAACAGACTTGCTGTATGCATTACCAATGTTGTGGCCTCAGACATGATGTGCATGAGTGGGATATATGCATAGTGCCGGGACGGTTGCTCCTGTAACAGTCAGCTCATTCCAGGACCATGGAGCAGTGTGCACACTACAGTCCCCTGACACAGCCTGCCCTCCTACTCATGTGTGTCATCCAACACTGTGCACATTCACTGTGGGCTCATCATGGCTCTGCCTCTGTGGCATTGTTACCTGCCCTAGGTAGTAGTTTTCACATGTGTGATACATTTGCCCACTGGACAGGGATACACCAGTTTGCTTGTGCATACTCACACTGGGCAGTGCCTGTGTGGCTATTCACAACAATCTGTTGATGTTTGTTTGTGATCAATATGTTTTGGCAGCCCTACAAGGTGATGTAATGTTAATGAAGCTAGTTTTCAAGCACAGTTATTGTAACCCTGAATAAGAGGTTTCACTTCTTGATCGGTATCAGTCACATTGGTATGGGTGGGTGTGTGCGGGAGGGGCGTACATGTTCAACCCTGATGTTTCATTGGCAGTTCTGACTTGTGTGTGATGATTCGCAGTACAGAAAGTCATCGTGCAGTGCCCCCGTGATGTTGGCCAGTGCTTAATGTTCGTGCTTCATTGCCTGTGTCAGATTTTGACAATCATGTATCCTGCTTGTACATTTTTGCCATCTGTGTGTGGTTCAGATGCTACACAGTTGTGACTTTGTGTGCTGACATCTGTGGGTAAATTCTGGCTTGCCATGAGGGGGAACCCACAGTACAGCTAGGCTTTTTTGCTAAACAATTGCAGGCCCATTAGCTTATGCATTGTCCTGGGTGTGGACATGTGTGCCACTCCAGATGACAGTCAGTAGGTCATATGTGTAGCCAACTGTGTGATCAGGTGACGGATACCCATGTGACAAATGACATTATTCAAGTTGTTACTCAGTGAAAATGTTTATAAACAAAAGGATCCACCTTAAAAAAGGAGGTACTCAAGAGACCAGACAACAGGGGTAGTGGTGAATGAGTGTCCCTAAACGTGGTTGGGCACACTCAGTGTTGTTTAAATACCCCTCACACACCAAGAATGGCCCATGGTGTCATGCTTCATCATTGGGGTCTTCCCGCCCCGCTGCGGGACGGGGCGTGCTACGACCTACGACTACGTGGGAGCACTTTAGATGAAGTACTATGTGTGATGTAAAGGGAGGGTCTATTGTAGTTGTGAAAATGTGTATGTTAAAAAGCAACTGGCCCAGGGAGACAGAAAAAACTTTAATTCGTCCCGGGAGGGCTGGTGCTAATAAAAATAAAAGTGCGGAGTTTGCCTACGTAATGTGTGGTTACTCCTAGTGAGTCAACATGTTTCGATGCTAGGCATCTTCATCAGGACAGGAAAAAGATCCCTCCCAACTTAGAAGCATGTGCTTAGTAAATATACAAACGTGAAAAAAATGCAATAAATAGTGCACATCTATACAATACCCAATCGTATGTATGTAAATTTATATGTATATGAGGATAATGCCTCATGAACCTAGAACGGGAAGGATCGTAATGGAGCCTTAGTTGTGCCCTGGCTGACGATCTCAGCTACGAGTCTGTCCCTCCCGCGGTTCCGCTGTGTGACTCAGTGAAAATGTCCATTGGCACTCACTACACCTGTCAACATGTCTCAATGTTTCATATGCTTGACCTTGTTGTTTGGTTGTGAAGGACAATGATGTGCCTGCATGACAGATGTCTCCCAAGGAAGTGCACAAGACACCACCTTTACACTTTCCAGGGACACGCTGGCACATTTTAAAGTAAGGCAGAGTTTGAACAAAACTTGTTTGGAGTTCATACATATACATGTTCCCACAGTGTGCTAGCATTTGGGTTAGTCCTTGGTTGTTGCTGATACCAACTTACGAGTGTCAAGTCATCCAGACCACCCTGGTGCCATGTATATGTACTTACTGATACGCCATTTCTGCCTAACAGTGGCTGATTTGAATGAGTCTGGCAGCTCAGACAATGACTGTGTACATGTAGTTTGGTGTGCACCTCCTTGTGTGACTTCTGCTATACAGACACATGTGTGTTGTGTTCACAGAGTACCACATTCACACATGTTAGACATGTCCATTGTGTAAAGGGTTGTGATTCTCCAGGAGTCACAATGTATTTCTTTGGGGTGTCAAAAGTACTCACAGGTCTCTGAGTGTAGGGACACCTTCTGCATTGGCATGTGGTATTTGGCCTTGGTTGCGACAATACTGTTTGTTTCACAGTGAACAAGAGGTGGCATGCCTTCATAGTCTTGCTGTGCTCAACTGATCCCAGACACTAGCTTCTCATGATCTTGTGATTTCAAGTTATTTGCTGTTGTGTCCTAATTTTCATTGTTTCCAAGTGGCATGGTGGGTCAACCAACTGGGGAGTGCAGGGCTTACATATGTGGGGAGTATCCTAGATGTTACTCATGATGCCTTTCCTGATTTGCACTGTTGCCTATTTTGTTTGGACTCATGTGTCAGATGTATACAGGTGACTGATTTTTTCCTGTCTTTTCACCTTGCCCACAGCATCATCGGAGGACACCGAGGGAGACACCGGCACGGACGTGGAGGAGGGATCGAGCAGTGGTGCCACCACTGCTGAGGAGTCAGTGGAATCTAGTGGCACGGAGGGTGAGGGGAGTGAGGCGGAGGACCTGCCCAGTACCAACACTGACTACGAGGCAGACGGGTCCGAGGCTGAGCTCCCAAAGGGGGCGGAGGCTGCTCCCACAGCTGAAAGCAGCAGTACATCTCTCACCGCCCCCTCCATTCCCATCACCGCCCTCCCACTTGCTCGGGTCCCTTCTGTCCGTGCTAGGCCACACCGTGTCTCCTTCATGCCATGCACCGCACCGCCTGCCCCTGTCCCCCCTGCTGCCCTCACTGCTGAGTCTGTGGACATTCAGTGGCAGTTGAAAGTTGGGCAGACATCGATCCTGACTGTCCTCCATGGCCACACCAGACTGCTGACCCAGATGGTGTCGTCCATGGAGGGCATGTCATCAGCGATGTCTGACCAACGGATGTTGCTGAGGTCCCTGGACTCGTCACTGATGGCAGTAACGAGTCACCTGCAGCGCTGTGTCCCCCCCTACCCCTGCCCCATCCACAAGTCCCACAGCCATGCCTGTCCCAAGCACACCAAGACATCCACACACACGCACCCCACCAGACAGAAGCAGCACACCACCACGTAAGGGCAAGCGCACACCTCCTGACACGCACACTCAGGGGGAAGCAGGCACACCCACTGGGTCTGGGGCACACAGGCAGGCACGCAGCCACAGTCCTCGTCCACATGACTCACTCCCCAGTCCCTCCAATGTCACTCCCCTTGGCTCCCCTGCCCCAGATTCGGAGAAGGAGGCCTACTTTGCTGGGCTGGGCCTGGACCTGGGCCTGGACGCAAACGGTCAAGGCACTCCACGGGTAGGGGAGTTAAGTCCCCCAGCCCATCCACCACCTCCCCCAGTAGCTCTGCAACCCATCCCTCTGACCCCCCCCCTCCTTGGGGCCTGTTGTTTCTCCGGGTGCAGGGGAGACGCTTGAAGAACTGGCAGAAGTGTGCAGCGCCGAGCTCGCCTCCACCTTTGGCGCTGCCCCACCCCCTGTGGTGGAGTCGTCCGTCCCTGCACCCACCACACCTACCCTTCCCCCTCCTGTCCCTGTGGTGCCTGGTCCTTCCCCACATGATGCCCCCCCCCCAATCGACGACACAGTCTTGTGATGTGCAGGCAAGCTAGGGGAGACGCAAGGCCATGTGTCCTCCCCCAAGGACTGATGATATGGACTGGCCATTGGCCTTTGTGAATAGTCTTGTTTACACAATATTATTTTCATGCTGAATAAAGCATTTTCTTTTTCGTTTGAAAAGTCTTGAATTTCAGGTATTGATGTTGATGCTGATGCTACAGGAGTTGGAGTTTTGGGCATGTTTTATGTTTCAGGGAAATGTTGTAGTCTGCTGCTCATGGGGTGGAACCTGGTATCTGCGTGCCATCACAAGGTCTCTGCAAAGATTCTTTGTCGTGTATGCTCTTTGTGTTTGGAGACATTGTCCCAAGGAGTGTTCCTTCCTCTGTGGCACCTGACATCTCCCCTGCAGAGAGTTGCACAATTGTTGTGTTGCCCTGTGTCTACATTTCCTTTGTTGGTGATGGATCCCTTCAACTCTGGCCATGCCTGCTCAGCAATGTGTCCGGCTGCATCGTCTGTGCCATCCTTGGTACTCACTGTACATGGGTATAGAGTATTTTGCCATGCCTTCATGTATAAATTGTCCCTTTTCCGCACAATGCATGTGTGTAATCCTAGCCTAGTACACATATGGTACTTGTTCTGCTGGGTATTTGAACACCTGACTCACAATTGTGGCCATTGTATCTATGGAAACTCCACCCTATTCCTTCCATGACAGACAACATCTTGGTGGCTAGCCCAGCACCTGAACATTCCTATCAGCCCTGGGATGTGCGTGACAGTGTGTGTTCTCTTTGGCTCTCTTAGTTTATTAGGCAGTGACATGACTATACAGTCTTGTGGCATGATCTCAGTGTGTGTATCGTGCTGCATCTGCCAGGGGTGGGTATGCATGTGTTATTTGTCCTCACACCCACATGTGGTGTGTCATGCAGTGGAGGAAAGACATCCATCCTCCTGGGAGTGGGACACTGCTGTCAGTGATGTGTTGTTATGGCACTATCATCATTGTCCAAAGTTAGGGATACGTACATTCACCCATGGAGTTGTGGTCATCTGATAATGATGTACACCCCCCCATGTCTCTGTCCACTGATGGTATTCCTCTGCACCCACCCCCATGTCTCTGTCCACTGCTGGGAGTGATGGACACCCACCCCCATGTCTCTGTCCACTGCTGGGAGTCCTCTGCACCCACCCCCATGTCTCTGTCCACTGCTGGAAATGATGGGCACCCACCCCTCACATGTCCCTGTCCACTGGTGGTATTCCTCTGCACCCACCCCCATGTCTCTGTCCACTGCTGGGAGTCCTCTGCACCCACCCCCATGTCTCTGTCCACTGCTGGGAGTCCTCTGCACCCACCCCCATGTCTCTGTCCACTGCTGGGAGTCCTCTGCACCCACCCCATGTCTCTGTCCACTGCTGGGAGTGATGGGCACCCACCCCTCACATGTCCCTGTCCACTGGTGGTATTCCTCTGCACCCACCCCCATGTCTCTGTCCACTGGTGGTATTCCTCTGCACCCACCTCCATGTCTCTGTCCACTGCTGGGAGTCCTCTGCTCCCACCCCCATGTCTCTGTCCACTGCTGGGAGTCCTCTGCACCCACCCCCATGTCTCTGTCCACTGCTGGGAGTGATGGGCACCCACCCCTCACATGTCCCTGTCCACTATAGGTATTCCTCTGCACCCACCCCCATGTCTCTGTCCACTGCTGGGAGTCCTCTGCACCCACCCCCATGTCTCTGTCCACTGCTGGGAGTCCTCGGCACCCACCCCATGTCTCTGTCCACTGCTGGGAGTGATGGGCACCCACCCCTCACATGTCCCTGTCCACTGGTGGTATTCCCCTGCACCCACCCCCATGTCTCTGTCCACTGCTGGGAGTCCTCTGCACCCACCCCCATGTCTGAGTCCACTGCTGGGAGTCCTTTGCACCCACCCCCATGTCTCTGTCCACTGCTGGGAGTGATGGGCACCCACCCCTCACATGTCCCTGTCCACTGGTGGTATTCCTCTGCACCCACCCCCATGTCTCTGTCCACTGCTGGGAGTCCTCTGCACCCACCCCCATGTCTCTGTCCACTGCCTGGAGTCCTCTGCACCCACCCCCATGTCTCTGTCCACTGCTGGGAGACCTCTGCACCCACCCCCATGTCTCTGTCCACTGGTGGTATTCCTCTGCACCCACCCCCTTGTCTGTGTCCACTGCTGGGAGTCCTTTGCACCCACCCCCATGTCTCTGTCCGCTGCTGGGAGTGATGGGCACCCACCCCTCACATGTTCCTGTCCACTGGTGGTATTCCTCTGCACCCACCCCCATGTCTCTGTCCACTGCTGGGAGTCCTCTGCACCCACCCCCATGTCTCTGTCCACTGCCTGGAGTCCTCTGCACCCACCCCCATGTCTCTGTCCACTGCTGGGAGACCTCTGCACCCACCCCCATGTCTCTGTCCACTGGTGGTATTCCTCTGCACCCACCCCCGTGTCTCTGTCCACTGCTGGGAGTCCTGTGCACACACCCCCATGTCTGTGTCCACTGCTGAGAGTCCTCTGCACCCACCCCCATGTCTCTGTCCACTGCTGGGAGTGATGGGCACCCACCCCTCACATGTCCCTGTCCACTGGTGGTATTCCTCTGCACCCACCCCCATGTCTCTGTCCACTGCTGGGAGTCCTCTGCACCCACCCCCATATGTCTGTCCACTGCTGGGAGTGATATGCACCCACCCCTCACATGTCCCTGTCCACTGCTGGTATTCCTCTGCACCCACCCACTTGCGCCCTTGCTGTGGTACACTGCTGTCCTGGGCATACACCACCCCCAATTTACAGCTAATGTGCTGCACCAAGCCGTACACCTACATCCGTGGCGTGTGTACGCCTTGTATCCATCATGTAATGGGGCTGTAGGGGTACGCGTGGTACGGCCCGTACCCATGCTCTGGGGGCGTGGGTACGGGCCGTACCACCATGGTGGCAGTGACGTAGGGGTACGCGTGGTACGGCCCGTACCCATGCTCTGGGGGCGTGGGTACGGGCCGTACCACCATAGTGGCGGTGACGTAGGGGTACGTGTGGTACGGCCCGTACCCACACCCCCCAGAGCATGGGTACGGGCCGTACCACCATTGTGGCGGTGACGTAGGGGTACACGTGGTACGGCCCGTACCAACACTCTGGGGAGCGTGGGTACGGTCCGTACCACCATTGTGGCGGTGACGTAGCGGTACGCATGGTACGGCCCGTACCCACGCCCTGGGGGGCATGGGTACGGTCCGTACCACCATTGTAGTGGTGATGTAGGGGTACACGTGTATGGACCGTACCCACGCTCTGGGGGCGTGGGTACGGGCCGTACACGCGTACCCCTACATCACCACTACAATGGTGGTACGGACTGTACCCACGCTCTGGGGGGCGTGGGTACGGTCAATCCACCATTGTAGTGGTGATGTAGGGGTACACGTGTACGGACCGTACGTTACGGATCATGCAGTGAAGCGGGAGGGGTTTGGGGGACAGGCAATCAACACGGGGACATTAATTTGAAAAAATCTTCTTACTTTGAAGTCAGATAAAGAAAAGAAAACAGACGCCCTCGGAAAACAGCATCTGACATTTGACCTTGGTCTTTGAATGCACAGCAAATATGACTAGATAAGAACAAGATTTACAGGCCTGTTTAGAGAAATGGAGCTCGGAGCAAGTTAAAACATGAGCGCATGTGTAAAGTGCTCTTAAACATAGAAAAAAGTAGTTCCTAAAACAGTTCCTAAAATGGAGCAAGGGATAGATAGTAGTAATTGGTCCTTGCTCTCGGGTAGGGTAAACACAGGAAGAGGCATGATGAATGCATGCCATGGACAAATGTGGAGAAAGAACATGAGAGCGATGATGGAGCCAGCAAATGGAAAGCCTATGGGTGGGCTGAATGCCACATATTGAATACAACAGTTTCTTCAAGACAGCTGTCAGGAATTTGATTTCTTGCCTCTGTTCTTCTGGTCTCTCTGCCATCAAGAGACATCATATGATCGTTAAGCCTGCTCTGTATCCACGTTGGGTCAGGAGACGTCCTCATCTCTAGAAATTACTACAGTGCTTATTGCGCTTGGTTAAAGGTGCTTACATCCATAATGGTGGTCGCCATGTTGTTTGAGGTCAGCGTTCTAGTTATTTTCTCTTCGCGCTATTGTTTGGTTAACCACCGAATGCGATGAGTTTGAAGTGGCGCACTTCAACTGTAGTTTTCCTCGAGGGAGCATCTACTCACGTTAACTCTCTGAGGAAAATATCTTGAAAGAAAGACATTTAATTAAAGAAAAAATGTTGCTGTGTCCACTAAAATTGGAGGGACGCAAAGAAAACAATCTTCTTGGTTAGTTGTCGGTTTTCTTGAAAATCAAAGGAGGCTCGAGGAGCGGCAGAAAACAAATACAAAGGTGCAGGCAGCGTCAGCCTAAAATCTACAGGACAAGTTGAAAGAACTTCCAGAGCATCGTGTGTTTTGAGTTAACACAATTTCCAGTGCATTGTGTGCTTCGTGTAGCAGACTAGAAAGACTTCATTTTCTAACTCATAACATGTCAATATAGTTTTGAAGTTTAACACTATTTATAAATTAAGGGTTTCACTTAATGCGAGGTGGTATGCACACCCAATTAATCTTTTCCAAAGGTTAGAAAGTGTAATTAGGTCAAGTTGTCAGTGCTAAAAAGGAAGATTCCGACTTCAGAGAGGAGTACAGACGTCGGAGGATCTTCAAAACTTGGCAACATCGGTTATCAAGGGAGAGTAAGAGTGAGAGTGTTAAATTAGTTTTGCTGAAACTTTTGTAAAGACTTATTTTCTCAGCAAGTTGTGAAGAAGAAGATTTAAAAGTAAATTACAAGAATACTACTAAGACTTTACAAGAGAGCGGCAAGCAAAACCACTTTTTCAGGTAGTTAATAGTAAAAAATGTTTCAGTTAGATAATTGAGGTTATTAGAGTAGTCAGGAATAGATTGTTCATTTGTTCTTATCTTCCTCTGCAGGTAGCCAGGAGATTCCTTTCATTGAACCACGGTAATACCATAAGACCAGATCGTGAGTTTCTTAAAGGAAGACCTTTTGGGTTGGAAATCTGGATCCGGAGGCAGTCTCTCTTTCTTACCATAGATGCTTGGCACTAGTTTTAAGAATAAGTTTACAGATTGATGTTGACAGTCCCTACCAGAGGGCCCAGCTGGAGCTGTGGGGGCCCTTGGGTTTCAGATGCTGCCCCAACATGCTCAGATTGTGGGTGCCCCAGGTGGGCACCCACCTAAAATCTTTAAAATGGCCAGCTCCCACCAGGGGTGTGGGCGAGGTCAATGAGTGCCCTGGTACTTAATGCATGCCCCCCCAAAACGTTGAGCCCTGGGTGGTGCTCCTAGTGGTTTGCGGGGCACCCACTTAAGAAATAAAAAACACTGGTATCCGCTATGGGTGCTGGCAGGGGAGCCATACTGGGACCGCTGGAGCCTGATGCTCCCCACATGGCTCCCAAACAAAATGTATAATGTGGGTGTCTCAGGTAGGCACTGAGACACCCACAACAATATAGACATATATTTTTTAAGTGATTAGTACATGAGGCGCTCATTTATTATTCACTGCTATTTGAAGAAACACCCCATAATGCCCTGCGAGGCGTATTTACATTTATTTTAGCTTGGTAATTTCCCTAGATGGGGCAGTAGTACTACCAGGCATTTTCTTACCGTTGTGGGGGGCTGCTGGGAGTATGGACCAAGATGATAGCTCTTTTTTATATAAGTTGATATGTTCACCCCTTGATAAAGCCAATAGGCCTACTTTTTATATTTTGGGCTTTGACTCTTTGACAAAGTCAGTAAGTCTACCTGAGGACAGACACGACTGGCAAGACTAACTAAATGCTGCACATGTCAGAAGGCTGTGTGCTAAGGGAGGGGGTGCACTTGTTGGGGGATGGGCGCAGGGTCTGGCCTCAGGCCAGGCCTTGCACCCAATAACACCATACATGGCCGAAGGCAAAGTGTGGTGGGGTATTGCCTGGCCAAGGGGTTTGGACTGTGGTCAGCCCCATGCTGAATATGGGCAAAGGCCATGCAGGACATGGGGTTGCCTTTACGTATGGCAATTAAAAAATTACTTTATGTTTAAAAGATTTAAAAAATCTAGAAATTCGCTGGGAAAAAAGGTTCAAGTGACGTTATTGTTAGGAATTGTAATTACATTGTACTTTACATTAGCAAAACCTTAAAAATTCACTGGAAAAACCAAAGGTTAAAGTAAAGTTATAGTTAGGTGAGATTTTCAGTGACAACATAATGTATTAAACTAAAATAACAGTGAAATTCACCAGTTATAGTTATCTCAAGTAACTAAAACTCGTGCCCTAAGGTAACTATAACTCACATCCACATGCACTGCTAATTACCCCACATATTACATCACTCATGACATGATCTATGACATCATTAATAACACAACTGCAACATCTGGGGCTATATCACACAAAGGGCCTCGCGGCCACAACGGGGGTTTGCGCCCGCCTTGTGCGTCCCCAGGGCACTTTGGTATTACAGAACTGCCCGCAGACGCTTGTGCCGCCCCTTCTGTAATACCTCTAATACTGGCGCACATAAAGCGCCAGCACTATCTTCAGGGGGCATTCACTCATTTGCATGGGGGCATGCCCCATGCAAATCAAGAAGTTCCTTTGCCTCTGCACGCTTGCCGTATTACAGACGTGGGTAGGTCACTTCCCCACCGCTACAGCTCCGCCTGTCTGCCCACCTTCCTGCCTGCTCTGCTTCCAGGTTAGCGCTCTGACCACTCGCCGCCTGCCTTGAGACCCCTTCTCTCTTCTGTACCCCGTGTGCCAGGTTCGCCCCATTGTCTCATTTCCACTGTACCCCGTGTGCCTGTATCTCTCTCTCTCTTTTGTACCCCGTGTGCCAGGTTTGCCCCATTGGTTCATTTCCACTGTACCCCGTGTGCCTGTATCTCCCTCTCTCTTTTGTACCCCGTGTGCCAGGTTCGCCCCATTGGTTCATTTCCACTGTACCCCATTTGCCTATATCTCCCTCTCTCTTTTGTACCCCGTGTGCCAGTTCGCCCCCTTGCTTCCCCTGCTGTGCCCCGTACGCCTAGCGGACTGCCCCGGCCAGCGCTCGCTGCCTTCGTGCCGTTTTCCCGCTACTGCTTCCCATGCGGCCCTGCCCTGATTGGTTATTCCCTCCCGCCTCCCAGCTGACCCCTCCTCCCCTCCCTCCCTCTTATGGCGACCGCTGCGCGGCGGAGTCAGTGACCCTTGACCCTCGGGTAGGTCACTTCCCCACCGCTACAGCTCCGCCTGTCTGCCCGCCTTCCTGCCTGCTCTGCTTCCAGGTTAGCGCTCTGACCACTCGCCGCCTGCCTTGAGACCCCTTCTCTCTTCTGTACCCCATGTGCCAGGTTCGCCCCATTGTCTCATTTCCACTGTAACCCGTGTGCCTGTATCTCCCTCTCTCTTTTGTACTCCGTGTGCCAGGTTCGCCCCATTGGTTCATTTCCACTGTACCCGGTGTGCCTGTATCTCCCTCTCTCTTTTGTACCCCGTGTGCCAGGTTCGCCCCATTGGTTCATTTCCACTGTACCCCGTGTGCCTGTATCTCCCCCTCTCTTTTGTACCCCGTGTGCCAGTTCGCCCCCTTGCTTCCACTGCTGTGCCCCGTACGCCTAGCGGACTGCCCCGGCCAGCGCTCGCTGCCTTTGCGCCGTTTTCCCGCCGCTGCTTCCCGTGCGGCCCTGCCCCGATTGGTTATTCCCTCCCGCCTCCCAGCTGACCCCCAACTCCCCTCCCTCCCTCTTATGGCGACCGCTGCGCGGCGGAGTCAGTGACCCTTGACCCTCGGGTAGGTCACTTCCCCACCGCTACAGCTCCGCCTGTCTGCCCGCCTTCCTGCCTGCTCTGCTTCCAGGTTAGCACTCCGACCACTCGCCGCCTGCCTTGAGACCCCTTCTCTCTTCTGTACCCCGTGTGCCAGGTTCGCCCCATTGTCTCATTTCCACTGTACCCCGTGTGCCTGTATCTCCCTCTCTCTTTTGTACCCCGTGTGCCAGGTTCGCCCCATTGGTTCATTTCCACTGTACCCCGTGTGCCTGTATCTCCCTCTCTCTTTTGTACCCCGTGTGCCAGGTTCGCCCCATTGGTTCATTTCCACTGTACCCCGTGTGCCTGTATCTCCCCCTCTCTTTTGTACCCCGTGTGCCAGTTCGCCCCCTTGCTTCCCCTGCTGTGTCCCGTACGCCTACCGCACTGCCCCGGCCAGCGCTCGCTGCCTTCGTGCCGTTTTCCCGCCACTGCTTCCCGTGCGGCCCCGCCCCCTGCCCCGATTGGTTATTCCCTCCCGCCTCCCAGCTGACCCCTCCTCCCCTACCTCCCTCTTATGGCGACCGCTGGCGCGCCAAAGGCAAGCCCGTCTGCGCCCGTCCGCGCCTTGACCACGCCCAGCGCCAGTAACCCTGGTCCCCGAGAACACCAGCCAACACGACGGACGTACGACCCCACCACCCTCAACGCACTCAACCCCGGCCGGAACCCCACCTGCTACCGAGCCACCCCGAGACGCACCCACGGACCTTTCACCTGCCAAGACTGTAAATTCACCTGTCCACGGACCTGCACCGCTCCCGCCAAGCCAGACACCAGCAACAACCACCTCAAATGCATCCTGCTCAACACCCGCTCCGTCCACCGTCACGCCATCGAACTCTGGAACCTCCTCGACACAACATCGCCAGACGTCGCCTTCCTCACAGAAACCTGGATGAACGCCTCCTCAGCGCCTGACATCGCCATAGCCATCCCGGACGGATACAAGATCACCCGGAGGGACCGCGTCAACCAGACGGGAGGAGGCATCGCCATCGTACACAAGAACACCATCCGCATCTCGACCAACTCCGACGAAACCTTCACCGCCACCGAACACCTCCACTTCCAGATACACACCAACCCCAAGACCACCCTCAGAGGCACCCTCATCTACAGACCCCCAGGACCCCGCACACAATTCAGCGACGCCATCGCAGACTTCATCAGCCCGCACGCCCTTCCCTCCATTGACTACATCCTCCTAGGGGACCTCAACTTCCACCTGGAGGACAACAATGACAGAAACACCACCACCCTGCTGGACAACCTCGCCAACCTCGGACAAAAACAACTGGTGAACACCCCCACCCACTACGCCGCCCACACGCTTGACCCAGTCTTCTCATCCAGCAAGCACATCTCCTTCAGCCACTCCACCGAACTCCACTGGACTGACCACAGCTGCATCCACTTCAGCTTCAGAAGAACCACGACCCACCACCACCCGCAAAAGGTCCCTCGCCGGAGCTGGAGCAAGATCACCGCCGAGCAGCTCACAACCTCCCTCAGCCAGAGCCCTCCCACCAGCACAACGGACCCCAACGAAGCAGCCAGCAACCTCACCAAATGGCTGACCTCATGCGCCGATGACCTCGCACCACTAAAGAACCCTCCCAGCAGACCCAGCAGCAAGAAAACCACCTGGTTCACCGACGAACTCAAGGGCTCCAAGAAGAACTGCCGCACCCTCGAGAAAGCCTGGCGGCTCGACCAAACTACAGACAACAGGACCGCCCTCAAGCACGCCACCCGCAAACACCATAAGCTGATCCGCGCCACCAAGAAGACAGCACTCAAAGAGCGACTGGACAACAATGCCCACGACAGCAAGGAACTCTTCAGCATCGTCAAAGAGTTCTCCAACCCCAGCGCTGGAAACAACAACATCACTCCCTCGCAAGACCTCTGCAACTCACTCACCTCGTTCTTCCACCGCAAGATCGCCGACATACACAACAGCTTCAACGCACAGACCACGCACCCTACCACCGAACCAACGCCCGCCACCAACACCCTCTGCAACTGGACCCCAATCAGCACCGAATACACCACCCGCACTATGAACACCATCCACTCCGGATCCCCTACCGACCCCTGCCCCCACCACGTCTTCAACAAGGCCGACGCCATCATCGCACCCCATCTCCGGGACATCATCAACACCTCCTTCCACACCGCCACCTTCCCAGAGAGCTGGAAGCACGCCGAGCTCAGCGCCCTCCTGAAGAAACCAACGGCGGACCCCACCGACCTCAAGAACTACCGTCCCATCTCGCTCCTTCCTTTTCCTGCCAAAGTCATCGAGAAGACCGTCAACAGACAGCTCGCCGCCTTCCTTGAGACGAACGGCTCCCTCGACCCCTCGCAGTCTGGGTTTCGGGCCAACCACAGCACCGAGACCGCCCTGATCGCAGCCACCGACGACATCAGATCCCTGATCGACAACGGGGAAACAGCGGCCCTCATCCTCCTAGACCTCTCTGCTGCGTTCGACACGGTCTGCCACCGCACCCTAGTACAGCGCCTCAGCAACGTCGGAATCCAAAAGAAGGCACTGGAGTGGATCATCTCGTTCCTCGCCGGAAGAACCCAGAGAGTCCGCCTCCCCCCGTTCTGCTCCGAGGCCACCGAAGTCATCTGCGGCGTACCTCAAGGATCATCACTCAGCCCAACCCTCTTCAACGTCTACATGACCCCCCTCGCAGCCATCGCACGCCAACACAACCTCAACATCATTTCCTACGCCGACGACACCCAACTGATCCTCTCCCTCACCAACGACCCCGCCACCGCCAGAGCCAACCTACACGAAGGAATGAAAGACGTCGCCGAATGGATGAAGAACACCCGCCTGAAACTGAATTCAGACAAGACGGAAGTCCTCATCCTGGGATCATCCCCCTCTGCCTGGGACGATTCCTGGTGGCCCCCTGCCCTGGGCACCACTCCCAAACCTACGGACCACGCACGCAACCTGGGCTTCATCCTGGACTCCTCCCTCTCCATGACCAGACAAGTCAATGCCGTCTCCACATCATGCTTCAACACCCTGCGTATGCTCCGCAAGATCTTCAGATGGATCCCCACAGGAACCAGGAAGACTGTTACCCAAGCACTCGTCACCAGCCGACTAAATTACGGGAACACCCTCTACGCCGGAACCACAGCCAAACTACAAAAAAGACTCCAACGCATCCAGAACGCCTCCGCACGACTCATCCTGGACATCCCCCATCATAGCCACATCACCGGACACCTGAAAGACTTGCACTGGCTCCCCGTCAGCAAGAGAATCACGTTCAGACTCCTTACCCACGCACACAAGGCTCTCCACGACCTGGGCCCCAAGTACCTCAACGACCGAATGACCTTCTACACGCCCACCCGCCAGCTACGATCAACCAGCCACGCCCTCGCCACCGTCCCACGCATCCGCAGAGTCACCGCCGGAGGAAGATCCTTCTCCTACCTGGCAGCCAAGACTTGGAACTCCCTCCCCATCCACCTGCGGCTAACCCAAGACCACCTCTCCTTCAGGAAGCAGCTCAAGACCTGGCTGTTCGAGTAGTAACGGACCCCTCCCCCCCAGCGCCTTGAGACCCTTCCGGGTGAGTAGCGCGCTTTACAAATGCCGTGATTGATTGATTGGGCGCAGAGGCAAAGAAGCTCTCAGGAGGTGCACTGACACTGTCAGTGCACCCCCTGAGAGAAGCCCTCTAGAGAGGGGAAAGGGAGTCCTATGGACCCGGCATACATCCCCTTGCTGGCAGGGGCAGTCACTGCCTGCTCAAGGATTTATAATCCCTTTTAAAAATGCAGGCTTTCTCGCTTCATTTTTCACATGAATGCACTGCACCCAGGGCAGTGCAAGGTTGCGGCTGCCTGAGGGCAGCGCAAGGTCTCGGCAGCCCTGAGGGCAGTGCATTCATCATAAAACTGCAAATTTTCCTTCATTGCGCTGGGTGCACCTTTTAAATAGTGCACCCACCACAATGAAGAGAAATGCGCCGCATTTATAATGCGACCCCTGAACTCACATAGTTGATGACAAGACTGTGCATGGCAGGGGCGTGAGTTATAGTTAAGCCTGGGTGGAGTCCGCGTAGTGCCACGGAGTTGGCAACAATCTCCGTGGCATTCCACGTAGCTCCGCTACGCCACCCGCCTCTACCCCCCTATTATTAATATAACTTAAAAGTACATTAAACCATATTAAAAAGATTTACCTTTAAACCGCGGCGTCCTCGGGCTGCCCTTTTCATCTTCTTCGGCATTAGAAATACTAATAAGAAAACTGCGCATGTGTGCACGCCTGCCCATTTCTTACGAAAATAATACATCCAAGCCTCTACACCTTGGTTCTGATCAATACATGTATATAAGGAACATATATCGAGAGCAATCATATGGAAGCTTTCCTCCCATTTTACGTAATGAATAAGACGTAGGAAATCAGTACTGTCGCGGCTATAGGACCTTAGGTTAGTGACAAATGGTGATAAGTACAAATCAAGGAATATGGAGGTATTTTCCAACAAACCCCCATTTGAGGATGCAATCGGTCATCCTGGTGGTCTAGTGGGGTGTCTATGGATTTTCGGCAGACGGTAGAAACAAATTATCTATTTTCAGGAAATAATATTCTCCATCTTCAAGTAGTCCCGTATTTCACCAACCTTTCAGTAATTCATGATATGTGGAGACAGAAGATCTATACTGTCCCCATTCAATGGGTTCATAGCATTTGGAATCCCCCAATTGTTTTAATGCTTCATCGTTATATTGCTTAAAATCCATAACAACCATGTTCCCACCCTTATCAGAGGGTTATATATATGTCCAGAAAAAGTGCTGTTTGCGATTTGGTGTAAATCCGTTCAGTAGTTTCAAAACGTTTGTATATCTAGGGACGTGGATCAGACAGATCTCCTGTTGAGATCTGATTGGCTGCTGGCACCTCAACCAGGAAGTGGTGGCAGCCTTCATAGGACTCGGGACTCAGTCCGGAATCCTAACAAAAGTAAAAAAAGACATAACGGGGCAGGGTAGGGATACCCTGAATCTGCCTAAGGCCAAAACAATTTATAAATAATGTTGCCAACAATTCGCAAAGGATCCGCGAATATGCAGCAAAATCTTAAAAAGAAACAAGCATGGGTTTATGCATTTGTTTATTTAAAAAAAACCCGGAGTGGGCCAGGAACCGGGGGGACAATTAAAGTGGCCCCCCAACCCACAGGGCTGTCTCACATACTGTGTCCTCGGGAGACCACCCCTGGGACACAATGATTTCCCTGCCTGCACTAGCACTGCCAGGGAAACCTGTATTTGCTCACACTTGATGGGAGCATTTTTAAATCTCCCATCACGAGGGAGCAAACACTAAGTCTGTTCCTAGCCGACAGGAGCTTTAACAATGCGCGAGCAGGCTTGAGATCTGTTTGCCTTGCCCGAAACAGATCAAGAGATCGCTCTGGCCCAGGGTGGGCAGCATAAATAGCTGCTTTTTAATAATAAAAGCAACAGCCCTGGGGGATGGGGTACCCATGGCCTAATAACCACCCCAGATCATATCCACTATATCCTGCTCAATGCAGGATCCCTCTGCAAGCCTTCCACCAGATATGGGACACTATCACCTCTCTCACCCCCTATGTCATCTTCCTCACCAAGACCTGGCTCAAACCCGCATCCACACCCGACATTGTCTCAGCTATACCCGATGGCTACAGGCCAGGACAACGAGACCGCAACAGCAAAAATGGAAGTGGAATCACCATCATTCACTAGGAAACCATCTACTGCACCACCACCGCATACAACATCACTGACAGCAAAACCACCATTAGAGGCACTCTTGCCTACAGACCTCCAGAACCTCACCCCACTTTCTGTAATGCCATTCCCAAATTCATCACACTGCTCTCCATTGACTCCAAACACTACATCTTTCTTGGTGACCTCAATTTTCACCTCGAAGCACTCAACTATACCACCACCGCCAACCTCCTAGAGAGCAGGAACAACATCGATCTCACCCATTTTGTCACCAACCCCACACACTCAACCCCATCTTCACAGCCAGTGACAGAGTAAAGTACAGCCATGTCAACGAGCTCCCCTGGACAGACCATGCAATCGTTCACTTCACCATCTCGGGATCCACCAGCACCGGCCGGAAACCACCCACCATATCACACTGCAGCAGGAACAAAGTCTCGGAGAGCTAATGGATTGATGCCCTCAACACCTCCTGCACTCACACTGCAACCAACCTAGAACAGGCTATCAACAACTTTTCCACCTGGATCACCGACTGTGCCGATGGTGCAGATCGGAGCTTCCGAATCCCCTCTACTTCCACGGATGGAGTGATTTCACAGTCACATGCACACACACACATCACACGCTGGTGGGGCCCATAACACCAACATTCATCCTACCACTCAATCCGTGCCATGTATAAGGGAAACACTTTTCTATACTCAACCAATCTGCATGTACCCTGAGGTCAATGAGATCAACTAGTTGCTATAGATTTGGTGATACAACTTAACACTCTATATATATATTCAATAAACATGACAATAAAATAACCACCCGACACAGTAATTCAAACAGAATATTGTTTATCTAAATCAAATTGTAAGAAAAACCAATTAAATGCAAAATCAATTTTCTCCATATTTACCTATTCTGGCTAAAAGTCGTTTTCTAAGTCAGAACCGGTCCTCAGCAAATAGTTAAAGTTTTCTAGCCGTCATGTAGAGTCACCGTCCTCTCCGTCAGCGTCGGGACCTCTGATCATTGGTTCGAGAAGAAGTGGCACTAGACCTCTCTAGTCTACTAATATTTATACCAAAATTTACATTCCAAATGTTGCAAATATACTTTCAAAATATTCGATTTGGCAGAAAAATATGTTGTCTTGGTACATTAAGCTACACCAATGAATTTTCTCATGTATTGATAGTTTCAAGTTCTGAATAGAAATTAGAAGTCTATAGCTAATTCGTTACATCTACGGATGTCTCCTCAGGATAAAATGTATCTCATCCATGGGACCATTATAAGTTCATCAGGTCGGATTTTGGATTTGCAACAATTCTTCATGTTCAGGGGCATCTGGCAACACTCTCAGATCTGTCGTCATGTTCATGGCTTTTCAGTTCAATCAGAGGACAGGGTCGCAGTCAGCGCAAAGCCTCTTTTCATATTTTCATCTACTCGAATGCAGGCTGCGGGTGGTGGCCATTTTACAGCAGGCCACAATGGTCAACTTAAGCGAAGAAAACACGAAATTATAATTACTACATGGAAATGATTATACAGTGTTATTCCCCTGCTAATACCCTTATGTGTATGTATTTATCTAGCTATTTGAGACATCAAAAGCCATTAATGCATATTTGTTATAAGCGCAAAACACAATAACATCACATAAGCAACATTTATACTGTCAATTTGCTCACCAAATTAGTTCATTTATTATTTTAGCCATGCAATTGCATTCCCACGTGTATTTCTTCTGTTAATAAGCTTGGTTAGGCAATTCATGATGTTTGTTATGTCTATATCAACAAATGCTAATAAACAGATTTCATAATAATAAGGTTGGTTAGGCAAGACTCGACAAATCTTTAGTAATTACTAATTAATCAGTAGTACTTTTAATAATGACATACGAAAATGAAACAGGTATTTGGGTTTATATTAAAAACCCTGCTCCAGCAATCCCCCCTTTGGTGATATCTTATCACCACAAAAATCAAAACCCAAAATCAATTTAGTTCCCCTTTTTGAAGAAATTCGAAATGTCTTCTTGTTCATTCTTAAACTCTTGTTTCTTTATCATCTTCTCTTTTTGATTCTATATACATACTTTCCCTCAATTCTTCTAATTCTATTTCTTGTGGATCTCTTTCTGGTTTCTTTTGTCTCTTTTTAACATTTTCTCATGTTATTTTCTTTTTATTTCTTCTGTATCGACAACACATACACCCTAATCTAAGAATCAATAATGCAACAATTACACAGGTTAATGGAAATAATACCTTACCAAATATGGTACTACCTATTTTAGCTTTAAAATTCTTAATAGCAATCATCTTATTAGCCATTTTAGTCCAGATACTTTCAGCTTCCAGTGGTACTAATTCTTCATGCAAATCAGTAATATTTTTGATATAGACCTTTAGATCTTTGCTTTCATCAGGAATGTAAGTGCAACAATGTTGAACTCTCAGCATTCCACAGACTCCACCCTCTTTTGCCAATAGAATGTCAAGGGCAAGTCGATTTTGCATCGCCATAGGACGCAAAGCAACCATTTCAGTATTTACCAAAAGAAAGCCTCCAGCGGTGCTTGTTGACAAGCGATCCACCACTGTTGACAGCTTCCGAATGCCAAATGCATTCAATGAAAATCCCACTGCTGGTATCAAAGCTCCAAAAATATCTCCTACAATTTCTGTCCATGTTTCTCTTCTATAGCGTGTTAATGGATTAGTTTGTTCAGTTTTTTCTACTCTATCCATGTGAAAAATCTTTGGAAAGACCAGGCCAACAAAACATGTGCCATACCAATGGTCAGGCAACCTGTAATAAGCCTTGTTCCCACAAATATAATACACTCCCGGAAAGACTGGATCTTCTCCTCCTCTAAATCCCCATCCGGTTGCAATAAAGTATGTATCATGGCACTCACTAGTCCCTATGAAATAATAATCATACTGGGATTTCTTCCTGGTAATGCATAGTTTGCCTTTCTGTGGTGCATCTATAGCCATAGTTGGACTGGCTCCATTTTTCAACTCTTTGTCTTTCTCAATGTCCCACACTGTCTCACTCATCTTATGTCCTTCTGCTTTCTTATGCATGTTCAACCTTCTTCTTTCAACCATGTCTAGGAAAGTTTTCTCTTCTTCCTTCAAACTGCAGGTTAAATTGTTTCTAAAAACATATTCTAATGTTAATTCTCTAGTTTCAATAAAAATCTCACCTAAAGTGTTAGCTTCTTTAGCAGGATTCAGTTCTTTATTCATAGGCAGTTGCCCAAGAATATTATCTACATTAGACATGTTATAATATAGTTTCCCTAATTGATAAAATATACTAATCAACACACTACATGAAATTCCATACGTAGCCGGAAGGTGATGATAAGTCACTCCTTCTGAAACAGAGGCAGGTAATTGCATACAGACGTAGCAATCCCTTACATCCATTGTCTTTACATATTCGTACAATAATTTTGAAAACACATTGCTAGAAAAATCATTAATAGACCAATCCTTATGTATATATACATTGCTAGTTCTAGTTGGAACTATCTTCTGTGAATTCTTCCTTATGTTAGTCATGTTCTCAGTATGTCCTTCTAAAGTGTCTATGGTTACTCTAAAAGAGATCAGTAGAGCAAGCACGCTCCAAAGTAGCATTAATAATCCTGTACAGCAGCAGCACATCTTGCACCATCTTTTCATGAAGGTACATCTACTTTGATTATTCTCAGTGTTAGCCATCTTGTTAGCTTGACCGTGTCTTTTGACTTAGCCTCTTCTACTCCACTACCGGACTTTTAGGGCAGCAAGTACCCAACAGATTTATTACAATCTATTAGTTTTTGATTTACTTCTTCACTTTCTTCTCCAAATGATTTCTTTGGATTTACTCAATTTGGATTTTCATCACTTTTCACTCTTTCCTCATCATCATCAAACTGGATGAGGTCCTGAACATCCGTTTCTTCTCCAATGTCGGACAAGATAACTCTCAGGATTCCAACTGCTTCTTCTTCTTCAACCACTTTCAGTAAAGCCTCCTCTGGACTTCCTTGACTGTCTGCCTCTTCACCTTGTTCAGGCAGTGCCACATACGTCCATTCTGGCGACTTATACTTCTGGTTTGGTTTTCTGATTCTTTTAGTTCCCTCAGATATCTTTGCTTCCTCTCCTTTCGTTTGGTTTTGACTTGACACTTCGTTCACCTGCTCAGCTTTCGAAGAGTTAACTCGTATCAGTCGATATCTCAGTCTCTTTATCTTGTTGGGCCAAAGATCTCCTTTAGCATTTCTTTTTTGTTTTCCCTCTTTACTGTTTCTCTCTCCAATCCAAGTTCTCTTTCTCAGAACTCGACCTTCATGTATCTCATTCTCACTTTCATCAGATTCTGTCTCAGTCGCCTCTTGTTCATCAACAATTTTCTCTTCTCCAACAATTTTCTTTTCTCCAATAGTCTCTTTTTCCACTGATTGAGATTTCCCTATTTCTGTCCCTCCTCGGGTCTCCGACACGCAATCTTCTTGCTGTCTACTTGCCCCTTCACCTAGCTTTTTGTTGATGTACCCTACACCTCCTCGGGGTTTTTCCGCAATCTGTCCCTCTCTATCTTTTTCTGTTCCTTCCTCTTCAAGAATTATCTCAGGTGGAACTTTTCCAATTTTCTCATTTGATTCAGGTGTCACTTCTGTTGGAATGTTCTTTACTTTTCTTTCTTTCTTTTTGTGTTCGTCACTGTTAGTTGGGATTTCAGGCACTTCTTCAGTATCTGGACTTATCTCTGAAGTTTGCAATGTTTCTTTCAGAATTCCTTCTGGTGGGACAAAAGTTTCTTTTGACTCACTTTCCCCCCTTTCAGGATTCCTTTTTCTTTTTACTGTCTCACTGTCTGCATCATCACTGGAATCTGATTCCTCAAAGTATTCTTTTCCAGTGCCGTCACTTGGATTTGGAACTCTCAGAGTGTGACTTGCATGTATCCAATTTTTCACTCCAACACACTTCACAGCAGTTGTAGTGGTCAGAACGACTTGCCTTGGCCTACCCCACCTTGGAACCAAGCAATTCCTTCTTCTGTGGACTTTTATTCTTACCCAGTCCCCTGGGCTCAGATCATGGGCTGGTTTCTTTTCAAGTGTGGTGGCGTCTTCTCCAACCAGGTGAAACACAGAATGGACTGCGTCAGCCAGGCCTTTACAGTAATCCAAAATCATGTCATCAGTTATAGTCATCAGCTTGTTGACTGGTACAAATGCATGTCTCATAGCACGTCCCATGATGATTTCATGTGGACTCAAACCTGTTGTTCTGTCTGGAGTAGACCTAATTGTCATCAGGACTAGAGGCAAGACATCAGGCCATTTCATTCCTGTGGCTAGGCACATTTTGCCAATTCTGTTTTTGATGGTACCATTCATTTGTTCAACCACACCAGAAGCCGCTGGTCGGTAAGCACAATGTAGCTTCTGCTGTACACTCAATGCTTCACAGATCAAACCCATGATTTCATTATAAAAGTGTCCTCCTCTGTCTGATTCAATGGTCACTGGGAACCCATACCTTGGGATGAATTCTCTTAACAGTAGCTTGGCCACTGTTATTCCATCATTTCTTCTTGTTGGAAATGCCTCCTCCCACCTGGAGAACAAACAGACTACCACCAGGACATACCTTAATCTATTGACTTGGGGCATTTCGATGAAGTCTATCTGCATTCTGGTAAAGGGTCCTGCCTCTCTGCCTATTGTACCTAGGCTCACCACCGTTTTCTTTCCAGGATTGAATTGTTGACATATCAGACATCTCTGATAGAGACTCTCTGCTATCAGCCTGAATTTTGCATTGTACCAGGTCTGCTTAAAGGCCCTTATCATAGCATCCCTCCCCAGGTGTCCCTGGCCATGATACATCCGTGCCATTGTTGACAACATGCTATTGGGCATGACTGGTCTTCCATCCCTATAGACCCACGCGTGGTCTTTTTCCCTTGGTGCACAACCTGCTTTCACCCAGTCTTTCATTTCCTCATCTCCTGCCTCATCCTGCAACTGCTTCACCTCCTCCCATGTTCCCACCTCATTAGTGAACATTAAGGAACAGGAAGACATTTCCCTTTCCTTACTCCGGTTAATGGAGTGATTATTCCTTGCACAATACTGTGCTATGTCATTGGCTAATTTGTTCCCAAGGGTGACGAAATCATCACCTTGACTATGAGCAGCACATTTTACAACTGCTAGTTCTTTAGGCAGCTGTATCGCCTCAAGCAATTTTCCAACCGCTTCAGCATTCTTTATAGGAGTTCCACTTGAGGTCAGGAAACCTCTTTGTACCCATAACTGGCCAAAATCATGGACAACTCTGAAGCCATACTGGCTGTCAGTCATCACAGTCACTCTCACATTCCTTCCAATCTTGCAAGCTTTCGTTAATGTCACCAATTCTGCCACTTGAGCGGATATAACTCCTTTCAAAGGTGATGCTTCCACAACTCCTGAAACTGTACACACAGCATATGCGGCACTCAGTATTCCTTCATCAGTTCTCAGACAAGATCCATCCACAAATAACACATGATCACTTTCAGGCAGTGGCAGATCTCTTATGTCTGGTCTTGGTTATGTACAGTAATCAAGCACATCCAGGCAGTCATGATCAACATCATCTCTTACACCCACACTTTCAGCATCTGGCAACAGCGTTGCTGGATTCACATTCACATTCACACATCTCTCAAGACTCACATTTGATGCACCAAGAATGACTTTCTCATATTTAGTCAGCCGACTATAAGACATAAACTGTGTCCGGCTCCTTGTTAAAAGGATTGCCACATCATGAGGTACGAATACCCGTACAGGATATCCCATTATAAATCCCTCACTTTGTTAGAGACCTTTGCATGTTGCAGCTACTGCTTTCAGGCAACCTGGTAAACCCACAGCTACTGGGTCAAGTGTTGATGAGAAGTATGCAATTGGCCTCCTCAAACGTCCATGTTTCTGGATTAACACTGAAAGTGCACATCCATTCCTCTCACTACAGTACAGCTCAAATTATTTTTCGTAATCTGTCATTCCTAGGGCAGGAGCTTCACATAGCCTGTTCTTTAATTCTTTGAATGCTGCCATTTCTTCTGGGTTTAATTCCAATGGGTCTTTCACCTCACTTTTAGTCAATTTAATCAGTGGCTTGACAATTAATGAAAAGTTACTTATCCACTGACGACAATAACCTACCATTTCCAGGAACATTCTCACTTCTCTTTGTGTCATTGGGGCTCTCATCCCTCTGATGATTTTGATCCTGTCAATGGCCACTTTCCTCAGGCCTTTCTCAATATTATGTCCCAGATACTGGACTTCTTTCTTGCAGAATTGCAATTTGGCTGGAGATACTTTTAATCCTCCATCTGCCAAGTGATTCAGTAAAGCAATGGTGTCTACTTCACAAGCTTCACGTGTTTTTGATGCCACAAGCAGGTCATCAATGTATTGGACCAAAACTGAATTTTCAGGCATTGTTAAACTCTTCCGCAATTGATTAAATATCGAAGGGCTCTCTGTATACCCCTGTGGAATTTGGCACCATGCCAAAATTCTCTCTCCAAACCTAAATGCAAAAATCGGCTGGCTTTCATGATGCAACGGGATTGAAAAGAAAGCATGGCTCAAATCAATTACTGTGTACCATTCTGCATCATGGGGAATCTGATACAAAATCACTGATGGATTTGGCACAATGGGACAGCATGACACAACAATCTTGTTGATTTTTCTCAAATCCTGTACTATTCTGAACTTCCCATTGGGTTTCTTCAGTCCCATTATAGGTGAATTACATGGGCTGCTCAATATTTCCCTTAACACCCCCTGCTGGATCATTTTCTCAAATATAGGTGTTGTTCCTTCAATTATTTCAGGTGTCAGTCTGTATTGTGGGATGTTTGGGTAAACTACTCCATCTTTTACAGAAATTTTTACTGGATCTACATTTCTCATCAGGCCCACATCTTCTCCAGTAAAATCCCAAACTGCTGCTTTTACTGTCTGTTTTAATTCTGGGGGTAATCCGTCCGGATTAAACACAGCATATGTTCCAATAGCCTCACTTTCCCTGTTATCTAGGGTCATTCTGTATAGGACATCCTCATCTGGCGTCTCAAAGGCTACTCCATCTGGGGTACAAAAAATAGTGCAATTCATCTTGCACAGCAAATCCCTGCCTAACAAGTTCACAGGACTGGTGTCACACACCACGAATCGGTGCATGTCTGAGAATTTCCCTATTCTAACCCTCACTGGTTCAGTAAGATGAGTTTTTATCTGTGTGTTGTACACACCAACCACTTGGATTGCTTCATCCGAGAGAAGAAGATTCTTTATATCAGCTGACCTGACAGTCGATCTCGTAGCTCCTGTGTCAACTAGAAAAGTAACACTTTCACCATTGATTTTTCCATCTACAAAAGGTCCTGCCTGGTCTATTTCTAGAGTTGCGCCAAGTACGCACTCTTCCTCCTCTCTTTGGCACCGTCAGAAGTCTCCCTCAGAATCACTTCCCTCATTCCTTAGCCAATATTGTGACACAGTGCTTGCGCGTTTTGGCTTGTTTACCTGTTCTTCATTGTAGAACCCCGAATCCGGGCTGTACTTCTGGGATCCTCTGCTTTGTGGCAAGGGCGGTTTTGGCACCTGATTCTGCTGCTTAACAGCCTTCTGCTGTTGCTGCTGCTGACCGCACCCCTCACTCTGCACCTGTGAATTCAATGATGTATTGTCATCGTTAGCAGACGGTGGATTCTTACACTCGGATTCCAGTGCCCTAATTTTCCACAGTTGTGACAGGGAAACCTTTTCTTTGCTTCCTCAATATTGCCTTTCCCTTTTCCTGGGCCAAATCTGGGTTTATTTCCTGGGTTATTTGCTTGTTCAACCAGCTGTGCTTCCTGTCTTTCTGCAACTTTCACCTGTGCCCACATTGCCTTTTCTTTCAGTTTTCTTTGCTTTGCCTCAATCTCATCACTGAAGTATTTTGCATGTCTCAGGATCTCATCAATCTTTTTGCTCTGCCAGTCTACGGTATGCTGCCTTATCATTTCACTGATTTCAGGTCGCAATCCATACACAAATCTATATACAAAATGGCTCAGATCCTTGTCACCCAGATGTTCATCTCCACTGAACTGTTTGAAAGCTAGTATTAGTCTTTCATAGTAAGCATGGACTGATTCTTTCACTTCTTGATGTGTTCGATCTATCTTAACCCAGTCTGTTTCTTTGGGAGGTACCTTATTTTTCAGGAAAGCCATCACCTGCTCATACTTTTTCATTACCTCCGGATCTGGAGCTCCTGTCTTGGGATCTCTCGGGTATTCTTTAGTGGGCCAGTCTATGACTATCTTACATTCTGCCCACAAGTCTGCTGGTACAATTATATCAAACAGACTATTCAGGTCAATTCTCTCTCAGTCGAGGGAAATCATTTGTAAATGACAAAATATCTTGTCTGGTCCATGGGACATGTACATACCCTCCTCCTGGAATCTCCCTCATGGGATAAGCTGTCACTGTCTTTTCCTTTTCTCTCATAGGGAATGTTGAGTAAGTTCTGTCTGCTGCATCTTCTCGTTTTTTATACCATCTATCTTTCCATCTCTCCACATCTCCCAATTTTCGCAGCAAAGCAATCATCTCCTTAATCTGCCCTGCTCGGGCTGCATTATTCAGATTCTCGATGTCCTTATCAGTAAAATCCACTTGGTAAGGCTTTTGCAAAGATTTTACCTTGTCCATGTCAATTCCCATTTCACTGGCTATTCCTTTCAACCTGTCATGTATATTCTTTGCTCTCCATGTGATGCTTTTGCACAAGAATAGTATTTCCCCATCCTGGTACTTTTTCAGCGTTTCTGTAGGAATTGTTGCTACTATTAGCTCCTCCAATTCCATACGTAGTCTAGCTACATCAATCGCCTGGGACTCCTTTTCTTTCCCCTGCAAACATTTCAGCCAATCATTCAAATCTTCAGCAGTTATCCCCATAGATTTTTCTGCACCCACTGGTTCTGTCACTCTTTGTGGTTCTAAGATCGATCCTCCAGCCGTTCTGTTCCCTTCCAAACAACCGGAATTCAAACCCGAGTTAGTCTTCACATTCAACTCTCCTCCACATATGGTATGTCTCCACTGATTTTCTCCTGGTCTCCACTGATTTTCTCCCGATCTCATTTCTATCTGTTCTGGAGGAACAACCAGTCTGTTTCCTACATATGGAACTGTCAAACCACCATCACCAGTCCTCTGCTTCTCAAAAATAGGCATAACCGGACCTATTGTTACAGGCACCGTAACTGCTTCAAGATTTTTAGTCAGTTCTCTGATTTTCTCTGTCAATTCAAATGTGGTTCTTGCTAGTTCTCTTGTCTTTTCATCCTCAATTTCATTCTCCCTTTCTCTCTCTCTTTCTCTCTCTCTTTCTCTCTCTTTTTCCGCAAGAGAACTACTGCTTTTCAACTCAGGGGTCGTAACCTCTGTCTTTATAATCCGCAGGGTGTCACTCATTGGGGTAACTGGTGTTCCTACTTCTGGTTCTCGTCTATACGGGGGTGGTCTCTTGTAGAACATGTCATCTAAGACATCGTCTTCAGACTCATTTGCCCCATACCTCCTTGTTTCTACATTATGTTCTTTCTCTGTACACTTTCTCCCTTCTGTCTCCTCTGCAGTTCTTACAGGATATAATCCCTCAGTCATACTGGCATCTCGCCATCTTCTCATCCGATCATGATGAGTTTCGCGATGATACTTTCGCCCGAACATATACCGGTAGTTTCCTCCACTCCTCTGCTTTTCCCGCTATGCATTTCATCTTCCCACTCAGTCAACGCCCCAAACTGCGTCGGCCTAGGCCGAGGCTCTAGATTCATCATCCTCTCCCGTAAGTTTCTCAATATGGCCAGATTAAATGAGCCATGTTCCGGGAAAGCTAAAACTCCATCCTCTTTGGTGTACTTTGCCCAATTGTCTAACCAAATACAGGTATGATACCCATATTTTGCAACCATGAAGGATGCGAGGGTTCTTATTGGAGGAAGTAACTGTCCTTACCTAGTCACAATATCCTTATCCTTGTCAAACCAGGTCTTAACCTTACTAAACAAGGATTTATTTTTCTTTTCCTCAGCGTGGTAATACATTTTCTTGTTTTCCGCAACCCTTTAGTCTTTTCTACAACTGTACGATCTCCTGTCCAATTGCAGCGCGACTCACACTAACGCACCAATCCGGAGCGTTTACGTCACTGACTCAGTCCACGAATCCCAGCGCGACTCACACTAACGCACCAATCCTGGAGCGTCTAGGTCACCCTGTATGTCTCCCAATCCTTGCGCGGCGTACACTAGCACACCAATCACCGTGCTTCCACCGTTCTAACCCACTGTCCAATCACAGCGCGGTCTTCCTGACGTCAACAGTCGCTGCAGCAGCTCCTGCTCCTGTCTCCTGTCTCTCGTCTACCCCTCCTTTACAAAACTACTTGGTAGACTTTGTTTCAACTTCTACGAGTCTGTTAGTTACAACATACAAACATCTCCATTGTCTGCTTCGCTAACCACAGAACAGCAAAAGACCTTTCCCACGAGAATTCCGTCTTTCCCGAGAGCAGCGCTTACCTCTGCCCTACTACGGAATCGTTACTTCCGTTGATAAAGTAGCACATCCCTCTACTCTACCCTTCTAGCAAGCACCAATTAACTGTTTTCTCCGGAATGCTCCTAAGAGTTTCACAATTAACCAGAATGCCTTCTCATTCACGCACTTTCACACCAGAAAATATAGTACATTCACACAGAATCCTGTCTTTCCCGAGAACAGCGAACAGTCTGTCCTACTACAGAATTATAACACACGTTAACAAAGCAGCGCTTACCTCTGCTCTGTCCTTCTAACAAGCTCAGAAAATACCTATTACCCTTCTAGTGATAAGCGTTATCGGAATGCCATAAGGATCCCTGATACCTAAGACCAGAACTTCACAGGTAACCTTCGCTATCATATACACTTCTTCCACACAGAAAATACGTTTCTAATGGTAACACATGGCGATGCTACCTCATCGAACCCAGACAATGCGACGCGCAACTTCAATTGTCACCCGTTTTCCCCTGTCTACATACAGGGCCAACAATCCCGCCTCTTCCGAGAACAGCACTTCCCTCTGCCCTACTACGGAACTGTCACCGACTTCCTACGTCCCAGAAGCCGTACATACTACATAAAACGCAACACGACTTCAACATATAGTGTTAGTACATATATCACTACCAATCAATAATCAATAAGCTTATATACACGCAAATTCACCAAATCAAGACAATAGTTAACCATCATTCTGCTACCAAGAAACTGGTGCAGATCGGAGCTTCCGAATCCCCTCTACTTCCACGGACGGAGTGAGTTTACAGTCACACGCACACACACACATCACACGCTGGTGGGGCCCATAACACCAACATTCATCCTACCACTCAATCCGTGCCATGTATAAGGGAAACACTTTTCTATACTCAACCAATCTGCATGTACCCTGAGGTCAATGAGATCAACTAGTTGCTAAAGATTTGGTGATACAACTTAACACTCTATATATATATTCAATAAACATGACAATAAAATAACCACCCGACACAGTAATTCAAACAGAATATTGTTTATCTAAATCAAATTGTAAGGAAAAACCAATTAAATGCAAAATCAATTTTCTCCATATTTACCTATTCTGGCTAAAAGTCGTTTTCTAAGTCAGAACCGGTCCTCAGCAAATAGTTAAAGTTTTCTAGCCGTCATGTGGAGTCACCGTCCTCTCCGTCAGTGTCGGGACCTCTTATCATTGGTTCGAGAAGAAGTGGCGCTAGACCTCTCTAGTCTACTAATATTTATACCAAAATTTAGATTCCAAATGTTGCAAATATACTTTCAAAATATTCGATTTGGCAGAAAAATATTTTGTCTTGGTACATTAAGCTACACCAATGAATTTTCTCATGTATTGATAGTTTCAAGTTCTGAATAGAAATTAGAAGTCTATAGCTAATTCGTTACATCTACGGATGTCTCCTCAGGATAAAATGTATCTCATCCATGGGACCATTATAAGTTCATCAGGTCGGATTTTGGATTTGCAACAATTCTTCATGTTCAGGGGCATCTGGCAACACTCCCAGATCTGTCATCATGTTCATCGCTTTTCAGTTCAATCAGAGGACAGGGTCGAAG
Organism: Triturus cristatus; assembly: GCF_964204655.1. Taxonomy (NCBI): domain Eukaryota; kingdom Metazoa; phylum Chordata; class Amphibia; order Caudata; family Salamandridae; genus Triturus; species Triturus cristatus. The sequence goes on along the minus strand of NC_140589.1, from coordinate 1,438,787,879 downwards.
TCAGCGCAAAGCCTCTTTTCATATTTTCATCTACTTGAATGCAGGCTGCGCGTGGTGGCCATTTTACAGCAGGCCACAATGGTCAACTTAAGCGAAGAAAACACAAAATTATAATTACTACATGGAAATGATTATACAGTGTTATTCCCCTGCTAATACCCGTATGTGTATGTATTTATCTAGCCATTTGCGACATCAAAAGCCATTAATGCATATTTGTTATAAGCGCAAAACGGAATAACATCACATAAGCAACATTTATACTGTCAATTTGCTCACCAACTTAGTTCATTTAATATTTTTAGCCATGCAATTGCATTCCCACGTGTAATTCTTCTGTTAATAAGTTTGGTGAGGCAAGACTCGACAATGGAACTATGAGCCATGAAACACAGCTGCAAACAACTCGAAAGGAAATGGCACACTAGCAAGGAGCCCACAGTCAAAGCCACATTTAAGACTTTCCTCAACAAATACCACCAATTCCTGAAAGAGACAAAAAGGAGCGCCCATGCCTACCACATTGAAGCAAGTTCCAAACACAGCAAAGAACTCTTCAACATCGTCAGAGAGTTCTCCAGTCACTCAGCCACTGAAAATATCACCACCCCTTCACAGGAGCTCTGCGACACCCTGGCAGATTTCTTCCATGACAAGATCTCCACCATCTCCAGAAACTTCGAAGCCCAACTTACCACTATCGACATCCTCAGCCTTCTTGCCCATATAAATAAAAAATATAAATACCTGCTCATCACCTGAGGACTTGCTCACCACACAAAATACCACAGACATCATGTATTCCGTCCACTCATGAGCACCTACGGACCCCTGTCCCCCCACAACTTCAACCTTGCAAGCAAGACATTCTGCAATGAGCTCACCACCTTCTTCAATACATCCATCACCACGGCCACCTTCCCCAAAGAATGGAAACATGCAGAGGTCAAACCCCTACTCAAGAAACCATCCACCCATCCCAACGAACTCGAACACTACCGTCCCACCTCTCTACCGCCATTTTCCGCCAAAGTACTCGAGAAGGCCATCAACCGCCAACTCACAGAACACCTGGAGAACAATAGTCTTCTGGAAACTTTTCAATCTGGATTCCGCACCAACCACAGCACCAAAACCGCCCTGATCGCAGCTACAGATTACATCAGATTTCTCCTTGACTAGGGAAAATCAGCAGCCCATATCCTCCTGACCTCTCAGCAGCGTTTCACACAGTATTGCACCACATCCCTTATCAAAAGTCTTCACCACATTGGAATTCGAGGAGATACCCTTAAATGGATCGCCTCCTTCCTCACCAGAAGAACCCAAAGACTCCGGCAACCTCTCTTCACTTACGAACCCAAGATCCACCCTCTGCAATGTCCATTAAGGTTCGTCCCTCAGCCCTACTCTGTTCAACACCTACATAACTCCCTTGGCCAATGTCGTCCGAACTCATGGACTAAAAATCTTTTCCTATGCAAATGACACCGACCTCATCCTCTCGCTATCAGAGGACCCCTGCGCTATGCTGGCCAAATTCTGCAGGTGCATGACAAGCGTCACAGACTGAATGATAGACAACTGACTAAAGATCAACACAGACAAGACAGAAGTGCTGATCTTCAGGAGCAACACCTCCCTGTGGAATGATGCCAGGTGGCTTCCCAAACTAGGGCCCTCCTGCACTCCGACCGACCATGCCTGCAACCATGGCATCATCCTGAACAGTAAGCTCACCATGAACAGACAGATTGATGCAGTCTCATCAGCCTGCTTCCTCACCCTTCGCAAGCTCTGTAAGATCTTCAAGTGGCTGCCCATCAACACTAGACGGACTGTCACCCAAACCCTTGTCGCCAGTCGATTGGACTGCAGCAACACGTGCTACATAGGTATCCCCTTGCACCTCCTAAATAGACTGCAGACCATACATAATTCAGCAGAAAGACTCATCCTAGACCACCCTAAGAAGATGCACATCATCCCCCACCTCAAGAAGCTCCACTGTCTCCCCATTCAGAAGAGATGTCAGTTCAAGATGCTGATACACACCTTCAAAGCCCTACACAACCAAGGACAGAATACATCAACCACCACCTGAACTTCCACCTATCCTCCAGACATCTGTGCTCCGTTTCCCTCTTTCTTGCTCACACCCCCACAGATCCACCACAGCAACAGTAGAGGACACTCCTTTTTCTACCTCACCGCGAAGTCCTGGAACAACCTCCAACTTCAACCCTGGACCTCATCTTCTGTGCTGGAATTCAGGAAAGGGCTTAAGACCTGGCTGTTCAGCGGATCCCCTACAGCAGGGTTCTCAGTGCCTGGATACCCTCACGGGGGATTAGCCGTGCTCTCCAAATCCTGATTGATTTATGGACTAGCAATACATTGTTCATAATACTTGGTCCTGCCAAAGACATACCATGATTAAAAGGCTGCCAACATGTGTGCTATATGTTTTTGCAACTACTTATTCAAAGAATTAAAATAATCTGTGCACATATAAAATAAACAATCACAAATTCTGAATTTTCTTCAAGTATTATTTTCCATAGGAGGGTGAGGACTCTTATGCTCTGTTAAAAAATGGGAAGGTTTCAAAGCATGCTTGTAGAATACATACAGCAATTGAAGACAGCACTTTACCTTATGTTTGTGGATATTTCTTCATTTAAAATGCAAGAAATGAGCATCCATACTAATATTCAACTGAGGTTCTCCATATATATTTCTATCCATCCCATGCTCTATGTGTGATCATAATGTTATAATATATTACTATGTAAAATGCAATACTGCCAGCTGGACTATTTACTTAGCTTCACTTTCACTTAGGAGAGAGCTCAATAAATAATAGCCTTCAAAGAGTCCCTCTTCCTACCAATTAAATAATTGACTTTCGACCTTGTAGTGGATCTTTTAAACTGGGACTATAACTGTAAAATGCATGAAATCTTCTAAACTCCTGGATCAGTCTTTGTTACAGTAATAACAAAATGTTCATTGATAAGGTTATATTAAAATATGAGGAAAACTAAATAATCAAATAAAGGCGTTTGCCAACATTGGCTTTCTGTTAATAAATAGTTCATTCGCTGAAGCTGATTTAAATACTTCATTTATTCTTATGACGATTTAATGTGAAAAGTATCAAATATTCATATTTTAAAAATAAAGTTCAATGTTTGGTATGAAATCGTTGCTACTGGCTAGCACAATTTTCTATTCATGATTTAAGATTGCAGGATCTCCTGCTAAACTTACCATGTTCACTAGATCAGTTTTAAGTGGTTGTTCATGCACTTGCCATTTTTAAGACTTGTCAATTTGATGCAACGATGACATTTTCAAAGTGTGTATACTTGAACACCATGCAGAATTACAGAATATTGCAAAAGCAATCGTATTTTGAGTAACATCTTTAAGTAAAGGTTTTTAAACAAGTTGACAATATTTATTTTTTCTAGGCATGTATAAATACATGTTTAAGTTGTCTGTATTGTCCAAATGCATGATCTGCATTGAAGTATTCAAATACTTTGAGACACAGGTTACAAAACACATGAACTGAATGAATACAATGTAAGATTTAAGTTCTGGCACCTAACATATTGTCCATCTATTGTTCCCCACAATACACAATCGCTTTGGCTCAAAATAAAATGATTGTTTGCAGCCTGGCAACCAGATGAAGGAGCACTGTGGCCCCTCCTAAGCTACAATCGAAACTTCAAAGGCTTTGAAGACATTGAACAGGCAGGTTTAAGCAAGCCAAAGAACAAAAGACCCTTCCATCCCCACTGAGGTGTCTCCCAGTCAAGAACTACTTCACTCGACCTACTTTGCGTGTCAGAACTCTTGGCAGCGACAAAGGCACATTCTGCCCACCATGGTGTACCCTGGGTTCTATATCAGGAGCGCATATGGGCATTTACGGCACCATAAATCAAGACTAGCCTATCTGCGAGCAGCTGGCACATGTGCTAATAACTATAATTATTAATCATGTCGATTTCACACCCTTCAAGTGTATACTAGGCACTCTCTATATGGAGCATATCGCTGGCGCCTTGAGCTGTTTATAGTATGAAAATATGATGTGCCGCAGGTCTTGGATAATTGTCTTATGACAGCGTTGAACGACCTACAATTGGGATTGCGGGGCACTTCAGCCTGACAAAAGTGGTGTCCTTGTCTTCTCATATATATCATTGTCACCACCGCCATTGTTTGGGAAGCGGGGGATTCACTTTCAGCATATTGCTGGGTCTCTGGCTTCTATGTCACCATTACTCTTCTCTTAAGTCAATGTGGGGACATTTACTTTGATGAGTCCATTGTAGGTCTTCTGCAGCTCGACTTTTAACCATAAATATAGTTTTGTATGCTAGATTCAAAGAGAGGCAGGACCAGCTGTGGGTGGAAAGGTTGAGCCTTGGGAAGGAATATAGAGCTAATTCAAGAAGGCAACTTGCACACGAAAATAAATATTCTTATCTCAGGGATTTTAGTTCCAGCCATGGCCTGGTCAAGAACAATCGTACAAGATCCAATCACGAGCTTGTAAAACATAAACACACTTTGCAAACTTGTATTATTTATTCCTAGCATTTTACGAAATATCTGAGAGATACCGAGTACATGCATGAAGACAGCTACTTTTTCCATTTTTTTTCTTTTTATTCCATAGATAAGAGCGTACAATCCTATTACAAAATGATGATATAGAGATAGGATAAAAAAACATACTTTAGAGAATAAATACAGTATAATAACCACGAATTCCGTACACAATTTCTTAATACAGAGAAGAGGGACTATAAAACAATCGGTATACAAGTATAGTAATCCCGTATTTTATATACATTATAATAGCTAAAAAAAAAGGCATATAACATGTAGCGTGGAGAGGGGTTGCTGCCTTACTGAAAGCTACTTTTTTTACACTGATGTATTCACTTGAAAGTATTTTATGGCTGACGCAATTCTTTAGTCAATATCTGGACGCGTCCCAAGTCATTTGCATGTTAACTTGACGTTACCGCGTGCAGCCATGCCCTGCAGGGCGAACAAGTGCATAGGACGCTCACCGCTTGTTCAGAAGCAGGCCGGGCATCCGCGGGGCCAGTCCCTGAATCACTCCCGCTGTCTTCACAGCTGCTCTGTTCGGATGACCCCTAGAAGATTTGAGGGCCATTAGGAAGCAAAAACAAATCTATTAATCAAGCGCAACGAGACTGTTACAATTTCACACTTCTCTTCCCGCCGATTCACACATTTAATGGATGTAGGTGTCTGGGAGGTTGGCGACATTCGCAAGCAGGCATCAAAAGCACATACATACAATGCACGGCAGCAAGTAAGCACACGCCACTTTCACAGAATATAAGAAAGCAAGCCCAGAACAGAATGCACTGTGAAATAAAGCCGGTCTGCCCCAGGCGAGATCAAACAAAAGCAGTTTACATGCAGCTCCTTAGAAAGACAAATGTTTTTGACACTGCCCTATCTCCGAAAGGAGGTAAGAATACATGCAAACGGCAAAAATCAACATCCTAGCGACTGTAAGTACACATGTGAAAGCACCAACTTGGATTGTGGTTTCTAGATTCTATTGAAGGTGATTAAGGGGTATATGTATCAAAATCTCTATTTGCGATTCTCAAATAGCGATTTTTTGAGAATCGCTATTTGGGATTCGCAAATGAGATGTAAGTAAAAATTCGCAAATTGTTAGCGATTCTTTGGCATTCCTTAATTGCGATTAGCAAATTGCGAATCGCAATTAAGGAATACCTTCCCATTCATTCCTATGGGCCAGGAGGCCCATAAGAATGAATGGGAAGACATTCTCAATTAGCGATTCGCAATTAGAGAATCGCAAATTGAGAATAATTTCAAGGGTGCAAGGGTGTCATAAGGACACCCTGATGCACCCCTGAAATGAGCATGTGTGCGCATGTGGCGCACATACATGGTCTAAGGGCATGTATGTGCGCCACATGGCACTTTGAAAAATGCCAAAAAGTGCATCTTTCAAAGAAATCGCAAATTACCACCAACTTGAAGTTGGTGGTAATTTGCGATTTCTTAAGGAGAAATCGCACAACTTGGGTGCTTGTTACATTGCATTTAAGGAATCGCAATTTGCAATTCCTTAAATGCAATCGCAAAATAGAGAATCGCAAATTTGCGATTCTCTAATTTGCGATGCCTCTTTGGGATGATACATCCCAAAAGGCCTTTTCCCGTTTGCGAACGGGAAAAGGGCTTAATACATATGCCCCTAAAATCGCCACAGTGAGCACGTTGAAGTCCACTTCGCTAAGGTCAAGATTTAAGCCTTCATTACCAATTGGCCACCTTCGAATGCAATAATTATCAAGACGATAAAATCCGACACTGAGGTGTTAGATTTTTATCCGGCGCGATAATCATCTACTTCCATGAATTTTGGCGAAAAATGTGCATTTTTTGTCGCATAACCCACAAAAATCCACATGCTCTCTGAGCTACCCTTATTGTAGCATATGAAATTATATGTCTGGTATTCATATATATTGTTTGTCCTTCGTTGTCTGGTGTTTTGTGTATGTATTGCATGCAACCTTAAAACCACAGTATTGGCACATCGTTCTTTTCTTTTTTGCTGCTGTAGTATTCTTCTGTACTCAGAGTGCCTGATTGATTATAACTGGCTCAGTAAAGTGTGATCCCTGTGCAATTGGAAATATAAGTTGTGCAATGTTTATGGTAATTACTGGGTGCTTTAAATCCACAACCCTCCTTAAATTTCAGCAGGTCAAACCTTCCAGAATTTAAAGAGTGAAAAGACCCGGAAAATTCAAGGACAAGCAGATTTTGGTGAAGTAAGAATCAAAATCTACTTTATGCCCCATTTTCATGCCACACCATAGGATGAGCGACACTTATTATACCTTATAAATTCAGAACCCTTGGGTGTAACCGCGGCACTCAAATTCATGCCCTAATGCAATTCCTTGCTTCACACTCAGCTTTTGATAACTGGGCAAATCATATTTCTGTGCAGCTCAGTAACTTTGGTGCCCGATAAGCATGGAAAATGCATTCCTAAATGGATAGTACCCAACAGAGTTGCTACTTTCTGAATGCAAACCTAATTTGCATCTCATTTTCTTGTCACCCCCTAATGCGGCCCTGGTTGATATAGTCACATTACTTTTGATCGGAGAATAGTCAGTCAATGATGGAGTGAAGGGGTGCCTTCACATTGGTGAGAGTAGCTACCGGTAAAGCATTCTTTAAGGCATTTGTTTGCAACATGGAAAACCATAAGAATTTCTACAGTGGAGTACAAATAAAAGATGTCTGGGAGAAGGAAGAGTTTATTTTTTGTCTGAGATGCAGCTAGCTGTTCTGTTTGGTCATGTGGTACTTGAATGACAAGTCATAGTAAGTGAGTTTATGAGTGAATGTGTGTAAAGAACATACTGATTCATATGCAGTGTGCTACTAGCAAAGTGAGGCAGAGCTGGTATCATCACAGCATATATGAATTGTAATGTAATGGAAGACAAATATGCCCCTAGGAGTGGAATACTGTGGTGCGCCCCCTGGACAAGATGTAGACTCCAGTGGAGGCAGGAGGTGATCCCTTTGACAATGTTATGGCTGATGCCCATGTAAGTGGAGAGAGATGTTGAATGGACTTTATTACCCACAGAATCAAAAGAAGTGGACATATCCACTCATCCAATTAGGCAGCCTCCTCTTCTTTCAGTGATGCACTGGGCATCATCTACCAGCATGAATGAAGCAACTTCATTGCTGCATCTTGGCCAGAAACCTGTCTGGTAGGAAGGTAAGAGAATTTTGTGATCTCTGAGTGATTAACACTGTAGTGTCAATCTTTTCCTGAAAAGTACAAACATTTGGACAAGCGTGTGATGAGGTATTCATTTGACAGCTCATCAGTGTAGAAGTGTTGATGTGAGGTTTTGTTATGACTGGAGGATTTAGCTAATTTTGTGAGATGGGGAATGATTATTGTGAGAGTAAGGTGGCGACAAAGTTGAAAGGTGGTGCTTTTCTGGCAAGCTGTTTATTAGTGAAGGAGTATAGATTATCATCATTGTAGGAAGTTGCTTTGATGGAAGAGATGATGTTGGTGAGGCCATCCATGGTATGTGTGAATTTGTGCCATACCATTATGTCACACTATGAGAGTGTAGCTGTGCAAAAGGGAATGTGAAGCAGGACAATGTTGTATCATTTGGTGATGAGATTGTCAACAAAGTAGCTGGTGGCAGTACATTTATAGAATGAAAAGGAAATGATGTATATAGAAAGGAGTTGAGGTCATGTTTTACAGATTTGAATAGAGCATAGTGCCTCTGTTAATTTCTGCAGATCATACTCACATTTTTCTTTGCATGTGCTTTAAGTGTGATGTTTACTCTTGTGCATTTCGTTTCCCAATAGACTTTTAATATTTGTTACTACTCTTTAAATGGAGTTTAGGTCTGTGGTATACCAGGACATTAAGGGCCTGATTCACAAAGGTAAACTTGCACTTTAGTGTAAGTTTTAAATTTTTTGCAATTCACAAATTGATTTTATGAGTAGATTGCCTACCTTTGTATGTAAGGAGTCTCGGTACTCGTAATGAGATGACTTATAAAATTCATTTGTAAATCAATCAATCAACTCAGTTTTGTAAAGCAGGTCTAATCACCTTGTAGGGTATCCTGCTGCTGTGATCTTGCTGGGATCAGTTGAAGATGCAGGTCTTGAGTCCCTTTCTGAATTTCGGAAGAGAGGATGCTGTTTAGACGTGAAGGGGAAGGTCATTCCATGCCAGGTCGGACAAGGATCTTCCACCACTGTAGCTTCATCGGATGCAGGGAGTGTGTGTGAGAATGAGGGAGATGGAGTGCAGGAGTCTGGAGGGTTGGTGGACGTTCAGGCAGTGGTTGATGCATGCTGGTCCTTGGTCATGCAGGGCCTTGTATGCGAGTCAGCAACTTGAAGTGGCCTCTTTTCTGGATGGGGAGCCAGTGATGGTTCCTGAATTGGGGGTGATGTGAGTCCAGTTGGGAAGGCTGAGGTTGAGTCTGGCAGCTGCGTTCTCAATCATTTGGAGTCTCGTCAGGAGTTCCTGTGTAAAGCGTGTTACCGTAATCCAGCCAGATGGTGACTGGGGCTTGAGTGACAGTTTTCCTGGTGTTGGCGGGTAGTCATCTGAAGATCTTTCGGAGCATGCAGAGGGTGTGGAAGCAGGCGAAGGAGACGGAGTTGATCTGGCGTTTCATGGTGAGTTTGCTGTCCAGGATGATGCCAAGGTTATGGGAGTGGTCTGTTGAAGTGGGTGAGGGTCTGAGTTCGGAAGGCCATCAGGTTTCGTTCCATGGAAAGGTGTTGTTCCCTAAAATCAGCACTTCCATCTTATCTATGTTGAGCTTCAGGCAGTTGGTCCTCATCCAGTCGGCGCCACTCAGCATGCAGTTGTGGAAGTTTGTCCTGGTGGTGGAGAGGGTCTTCTGAGATTGAGATGATGAGGTGGGTGTCATCTGCGTAGGATTTGAAGTTGAGGCAATGGCTCTGACAATGTTGGCCGGGGGCATCATATAAGCGTTGAACATGGTGAGGCTGAACGAAGAACCATGATGGACACCGCAGATGCTCCTCTTGCAAAACATAATAAACTTACACTAAGGTGTAAGTTTACCTTTGTGAATCAGGACCTCAGTATTTAGGCATATCATTTTGGTGTCAGAGGGCTTTATTTAGCCAGCATTCCATACAGATGTATTGATTCAGTTGATACACGGATGAATGTTTTGTGAAGGGAGCAATTATAAAGAGAGGAGAAACTATTTCAGTTACTCCATAAGTATAATTTTAGAGGAGGGAGTGGCAACATCAGTGCCTGATTTGAGTTGGTAGTTGCCGGTGGGAGCACTGGCACCTATTTTTGAGGATTGTCACTTATTTTTCCCTATGAGATATTTCCTGAGTGTAAGAGAAGGAAAAACACAGAGATCAGAAAGACAGAGGAATAAAAAGATGGCAAAAAACCCATCACAAACAGAAAGCAGGAACCTGCATCAGCAAGAAAAATGGACAGGGAGTGTCTGATAGTCGATTTAAGACTACCTAACTTGGTATTCAGTGTGCCAACGTTTAATTGATCCGGCCGCCGACTTCTTTTGAGCAGAGCTTTGGGCACCAGCACTCTTTCTTTTACAAGCTAAGCACTGAGCAACGTGGTCTTGTCTCGGCCTCTGTAGAGTTTAGAGTTGTGTACACTGTAAAAAAGATTGTGTATTGTTCAGAACAATCCACTGGGAATGGGCTTAGAAAGGCAAACAAAGAGAGAGATAAGAAGATGAGGTTGAATGAATTTCTTTTAGAGTTGATGGGGAAGGTGGCATGGAATGTGAATAAAGGGAAAGGCTTGAGAGAGAAAATATTTCTTAATATTCTTGGTAGCTGGATCAACTGGGCTGGGAATGTCCTCTGAATAGGTGTTTGTGTGAGAGAGAGTTGTGCTCACTGTAAAGCTTAAGAATGTCTCTAGGAAATCTTTGTGAGCTAGAGCTTTGTATGTACACTAGCTATAAACACGGAACTCATTCTGAGGCTTTTGAAGGCAGTTTTATGTTAAATGGAGTAAATCAGTGGTAACATTTTGGTGGTAAGGTCATTGTCTATTTTGTTGTGGAAAATTGTTGTGCAAAATGATGTAGCCATTTAGGATGAGCTTCTCCAAGTCGTCCAAAATGAGTGCTGATCTTGTTGTTATCTAGGTTTCATTGATGAAAAGTGCATCTAGATAGTTTTTAGCGATTTGAGGTTTCATGTATACTGGGGTAAGTGTGTGTGATGTCATTTGCATGGAATATCATAATGTAGTACTCATTTGAATGAGTTTAATGACAGCGACACTAGTGTGTTTACAGTGTATTGCTGAGTTTTTGAATGTAGGATAGTTTGATAGGCTCTATGTGAATTGTTTGGTTATGAGATGCTGATTTTGGGTTCAATTGGTTGATTGCTCTGATGTGTTATTTCTATTTGTGATTTTGATTTTGAAAAGGTTTTGTCTTATTATTGATTAGTTTGGTTATCAGATTTGTAGAAATCCAAGATCTCGAGATATTGTGGTTTACTTCTTTGCATAAGGTAGTGTGTTTTGTGAGGCACTGCAAGCACACAGATAGGATTTTTAATTAATGAGTTTTCTTTCCATAAGATTGTGTGTCTAATCTAGGTTGATGTATTTTGCTTCTAGGGGCACAGGAGTAAGGGCATTAACCAGGGTTGATTGCAGCTGGACGGTGTCCCCTTAGTGTCCATTGTGGTTTAAACAGTTCCTCAAAGTTACTATTCTTGTTTCTATTAAATGCAAGACTTGTCTAATTCTAACGTGCTGATTTCCTTTCTATTTAGGTTGAGTACACCAGGTTTATATTGTTTCATTCAGTTAAAGTTAATTGAGAAAGGCTTTCAAAATGGTTTAAATTATTTCCAGAGAGGTCTCCCTGTGATTGGTTAGTCAGCCAGAAATCGCACAGAGGTTCGTGAGATGTCGCCACAAAACCGCACTGTGCTTGGTTGATTGGTGTCAGAGTCATACTGTGATAGGTTGACCTTTGACGGAGTCGTGCTGTAATTAGTTGTTGTTCATTAGCTTATTCTGTGTGAATATTTGATTTGATTTTTAGCAAAAACCAATGGGTGCTTGTAGTAAATTGGGTTAAGGATTGAGGGGGGAAAAATCCCATTCAAATTTAGAACAATAGAGTAAAATGTAATAAAATATTTGAGACCAAAACAGCAAAATCAGTAGAACCGGAAATATGCAATTTTAAAGGTTTAGCTAAAAATAGTGCTTAAAAGCACAAAATGCGAATTGTACTTATCTGATTGCTGTGGACCGGGATAAAGTTAAAAGTTCAGGCTGGCTGCGATCAACGTGGGCAGGACACAGAGACCAAATTGATATCACTGAGAAATATACCTTAAATCCTGGAAGTGCAGCATTTCGCCGTGCAGCAGTGGTTCCAAGGAGAGATGCGAGGTCTGCGCTGAGGATACATTGTGAATCGGCTGTTCTGATGAACTGCGAGGGCTGCAATGCGGACTTGCGTCGAGGCTGCATAGCACTGCATCAGTTTTGAGAGGGAAATGTGAGGTCCGCTATGAAGATGCGTTATGCAGTGGTGGTTCTAATGAGATGGGAGGGCCGTGATTAGGGGTGGGCGGAATTTGCGGAAGCGACTTCCGAAAATTATCGCGAAAATGTTAAAAATCTCCGCAAACAAGCGGAAATATCGCGAAGATGCGGAAGTTTTTTTCCGGCATGTTCGCGAGATTTTATGCATGGTTGCGGGTCGCCAACTTACCCATGTGGTTGCTTGCGGGCGCGGCCATCTTGTTTTCAGTTGTCTCGCGGTGCATGATCGCGAGAAAAAAGACGTGATCGCGCGACGCATGACGTCACTGCGGATGCGAACTGTCGCGAGACAGCGCAAATGGCTAAAACAATACAACATCTCGTGGAGAACGCGACCGGATCGGGAAAACTTGTCAGCGAACGCGGGGATTCAGGTAAGGCGATCGCGCGCGCGCGAGAATGTATTATTTTACAGCGCGAGCAAGAACCAAATTATCGCAAAGCTGCGGAATGCGGAAATTTTGACATTCCCGCGCTCTCCGCGGAACGCGGAAATGCCAAATTATCGCAAATTCCGCGAACGGAACGAAAATTTTGCCCAGGCCTAGCCGTGATGCGGGCATGCATCGAGTTTGCATCCGAACACATTTTAGACCCACTTCCAAGGGTCCAAGACTGGAGGGGCACTTGGGGGTTATGACTCACAGCAGGCAGAGTTGTGGTGCAGGGGTCAAGATGGTTGGAGCCTTTCCTGTCCCTGAGGTTCTGATCAGGAGACTAGCCTGGACAAGTGAACTGTGCCCTATCCCATTTTTAAAAAGAAAGGGGAAGTCACCTTCTAGGTATACGTAGACACCCCTAGGGGTCCTCAGTGAGTTCTCAATGTAAATTGCCTAAAGCCACACCAGGACCGAGCTGACATGACCATGATCATGGTCTCTGATGGAAGCCAGTAGGAGGAAAATTAACCCCTCCCTGATAAACTGTTGAATTACCCAGAAGAGGGTTTAGTAGAGGATGTTATTTTTATCAGACTCACTTACTGTGCAACAGCAATTCAACTGCAGGCAAGTCCTAGGCCAGTTTGCTGAGCTCTTCTCTTTGACCCCTGGTGGCCAGACAACATAGTGCACCCGTGATGTGGACACTGGTGACAGCCTCCCTGTAAAAACAAAATATCCAGACTGTCCGATCAAGTCAAAGTCGGCATCAAGGCTGAGGTTAGCAAGATGCTAGAGCTAGGGGTGATTGAACCCTCTGACAGTCCCTGGTCTAGCCCCAGTGGTACGGGTCTCCAAGCCTCACTCAAAGGGTGGAAAACCAGAGATGAGGTTTTGTGTGGAATACAGGGGTTTGAATGCAGTCACTAAAACTGATGCACACCCCATTCCAAGAGCAGATGAGCCTATTGGCAAGCTGGGTGCAGACAAATTCTTGAGTACTTGTGATTTCACATCATGGTACTGGCAGATTGGACTCACCCAGGAAGTAAAGGAGAGGTCACCGTTGTCAACCATGAGGGCCACTTCCCTGGAGTAGTGGCACTAGTCCCCTGCACACAGCAGATAAAAACAACATACTGGAACCAAAGAATCGTTGGCCATCGGGCCCTCCAAGTGATTGCCCAAAAGTAGATGGTCCAGTGCATTATGGGAAATGTAATCCTGACCTCAAGCAAGTTTCAGGCAGCTACAGTTTTCCCCCAGACCTCAGGACGTCATCAAGGCTGAGGTTAGAAAGATGCTAGAGCTAGGGGTAATTGAACCCTCTGACAGTCCCTGGTCTAGCCCCGTGGTATGGGTCTCCAAGCCTCACTCAAAGGGTAGAAAACCAGAGATGAGGTTTTGTGTGGAATACAGGGGTTTGAATGCAGTCACTAAAACTGATGCACACCCCATTCCAAGAGCAGATGAGCCTATTGACAAGCTGGGTGCAGACAAATTCTTGAGTACTTGTGATTTCACATCATGGTACTGGCAGATTGGACTCACCCAGGAAGCAAAGGAGAGGTCACCGTTGTCAACTGTGAGGGCCACTTTCCTGGAGTAGTGGCACTAGTCCCCTGCACACAGCAGATAAAAACAACATACTGGAACCAAAGAATCGTTGGCCATCGGGCCCTCCAAGTGATTGCCCAAAAGTAGATGGTCCAGTGCATTATGAGAAATGTAGTCCTGACCTCAAGCAAGTTTCAGGCAGCTACCGTTTTCCCCCAAACCTCAGGACGTCAAAACAACTTATTGCTGACCTTAACATTGCCACAGCTTGTTGGTGGCCAGTCCAGCAACCACCATCTTTATTCAATGCTCCAACTCAAGGGAACACTGGAACACCTTCATCTGATACCAGCAGTGGCCTTGTTGTCTACTTTTTGTGCCCATTCCCTCCCAGCACCATGTGAGCAGTAAAATCAACCCCCCTCAGCCCCTGCTTCAGCACCGCGGACAGCCAGGACAACTCTGCCCCTGAGCTTCTCAAGCCAGGTAAAATCGAAATGACTGTTGTGGCTTGGTCCTGGGACCAGCATCACCTTAACCCTCCTTGGGTTCCACACAACTAAACCTGCAAGTGACCGATTGTCACTAGTGCTTTTTCCCATTGACCCATTGACCGCAATGTTAAAGTTTTGCAGTGGTTTATTATTGTTTCTAAAATCCATAACTCCAGTGTACTTATCTGATTTACTCCATTTTGGTGTATGCATTTATATAAAAACCCTTATCTGATTTACTCCATTTCGGTGTCTAAATTTATATAAAAACCTGCTTTCTTTTTATAAATTGGTGTTGGATTTCTTTCGAGTTGTGTCAATTACTCTTGTCCATGTTGGTACTCTGAAATGCTTAACACATGTTCATCTAGTACAACCTGATTGTTCTTTGCCACTCTACCAGGACAGAGCTAAGTATTTATTTTTGTGAATCTAAGTGCCATCTTTGGAGTACTGTGAGAGTATTGCATAGTGAAGCCTAACCAGCATCACTACATAATACTGCACCTTTTCCAACTTGCAATTTCCCTTAGGCACATTGAACATTTGAAAGTAACATTTCCTGAGCCAAACCATGAATGATAGAAAGCATTTACCTAGACCTACACAGTTTGAGGCTCTGAATAAGTGTGATTGCATGTCTGCAGAAAAGGAAAGCACCGAAATGACAAAGTAAGTGAAGGGTTCACATAGACTGTGGCTTGAAAACAAGTAGAATCAATAGGAAAGACGTTGAGATAGGGCATGAAGGAGGAAGTGAGAGACTTTTCTGCAATAATTAAAGAAACAACTGATAAAAAGAAAATTGATGAAGGACAAAAGGACAACAGAATCAAGATTCAGATGAGGAGGACCACTTTTTAAATGATCTTTTGAATTTCAGATATCCTCTGTATGCTGAGAGGGTGCAAAGACAGGGACTTGGTCCTGCCCTAGTGCTGGATATGGGTGCAGCAGGAGTCAGCACAGGAGTACGAGTCCAGGCACGATGAACTACATCTATGGCTGTAAGCACAAAAGTGAATGCCCTACCTGAGACTGCAATTACAGCATTGCTGAGTACTAGCAGAGATATTACAGCTGTTTTACAGATTCAGATTGATCCACCTGTTATTATGGTTGTAGTTGAAGAAATTCCTATAGATAGAACTATTAATGCTGGTCTTCTAAACATGGAATTTGGAAAAATATTACAGGGAACAATTGATTCGAATAGATTTTTGTCATACAATGTTAATGAAATGTGATGTTTGATCAAGGAAGCAGCTAGATGTACAAATGAGTCATATGACAAACTAGAAAAATTGGCTAATGAGAATGAGGCTGGTATCAGTAAAATTAAGAATGTGAGAAGGAATAACAAAATGGGTCTGACCCACCTGAACTGGCCGAATACAGGCCTGAGCTCCTAGAAATTTTGAGACTCCCTGACATAGGCAAGCTGCCATGGGTTGCACATATCAGGGAAGGTCTCCGTTCTATTGGCAGAGAGAATCTATGGTATAATCCAAATTCAGCCTGTTTGACAATCCCACGTAAGCAACTAGTTACCAGCTATAGGGGGGGCAAACTTGATAAACTCTATCAAGATTCTACCACTGGATCTCTTACATCAAACTTCTTGGCGTGAAGGAGACGTATAATATAGAGCCATGCCTAGATCAAATTTGACCGGCATTAGCCAGGAAACTGTATGTGCAGTTTCTGCATTGCTGCCTTCCCCTGCGTTCCTTCACTAATAAATGGTCCAGTGGTACTACTTTGGGGTGTCCATCGTGTAGCTCGGGAGAGAAGTCTGAACTCCATGTTTTCTTTTTTTGCCCGGGATACCACAAAATCAGACACAGATGGTTGATCCACTTGTGTAGGAACCTTGGCACAACACATTGCAAAGAAGCATTCAGGCTCCTAAAATATAACACTGAACTTCAAATTGTTTATGCGGTATCCCATTTTTTAAGCTCTATGTGGTGGGCACGGATGAATTTTCTAAACGTTTACCCATGGACTGGGCTATGTGATTGACCTTCTCATTGTATTAATCCTAAAACTAATTTTAACCTAAAATGTGTTTTTATCTTGACATTTAGCCTTTTTAGCTGTTTTAGTATTGTTTGTACTTATCTGTGTTTGTTCTTTTATGGTGTACAAACCAAAATAAAGAATAAAGAATGAATAATGAAATAAAGGAACTGGGTTTAATGACTTTAAGAGTTCATGTTATAGAGAACAAGAGAGTGGAGTTATTTAAAGAAATACAGAGAAAGGTTGGAGAGGCAGAGCAAACATGAAGAAAGTTACAGAAACAGGGAAGAAGGTGAAAGGGTCTAATAGTTATCCAGAAATAGCGACAGTGATAGAATTTCCATTAAGGGAGGTACACGGTGGGAATTATCTCAAAGTACCCTGGTCAAGTGCAGATTATTCATTAATTTTTTTTAAACCAATTTCTCAATGTTGCAAGAGAACATGTTGTTATTCGAGATTATAGTCCCTAGAGATTAGTGGTTTGAAAGTAAAGTTGCTGTTGCTTGGCCGACTGAAGAACCAGTTAGAGTTCCGCCTAATAATGCCCCTGCTGTTGAGGTAGCAGATATATACAAGCAGATAATGGAACATTTGAAATATAAGGTGCCTGAGAAAGATATTAATAAGGACAAAGATTTTGGGACTCACGCAGGAACCAAAAGAATCGGTGCATGCCTATTCTGAGAGGCTCATACAGATCTTCAAGAAGCACAGTGGAGCAGAAGATCCAGAGAAAGAGGGTACTCGTGGTTTCATCTCAGCTTTTCTAATGGATTTGCATCTGGAGCTTAGTAGTCATATGCAGCAAAGTAAAAATATACTGGCAGAAAAAGAGTATAGATGAGACTTTAAAACTTGTTAAATACAGCATGTTGGACCTGGTCCTCTCTGCAGTGTTACCCCCAACCCTTTTCCTTCACCCCTCCTGTTTTTACTGGATTCACTTTTGCTGGCCTTACCACTTCTGACCTGTGCTAAAGTGTTTGTGCTCTCTCCTTAAAAAACTTGTAAGACTGGTATATACTCAATTGGCATATGTAATTTACTTGTTAGCCCCTAGGAAAGTGGCACTACCTGTGCCCAGGGCTGTAAATTAAGTGCTACTAGTGGGTCTACAGCACTGATTATGCCACCCACTTAAGTAGCACTTTAAACATGCCTGCGGTCTGCCACTGCAGCCTGTGTGTATGCAGTTTTAAACTGTAATTTCCCTTAAACATGGTAAAATTGGCTTACACCTCACTGGCATATTTGATATTCTTATAAGTCTCTTGTAGAATGGTATACCATATACCCAGGACCTGTAAATTAAATGCTGCAAGTGGGTTTGCAGCACTTATTGTACCAAAAATGCAAGTGGCCCCTTAAGATATGTCTCAGGACTGCCATTGCAGCTTGAATGCAGATTTAAACAGCCAATTGGACTTGACAAATATAACCCCCTTTCCAAGCCTTAAACTCCTGGTTGTAAATAGCCCTTCCTGCATGGTCACCCCCAAACTTTTTTGCCTTCCTCCTCTTCTTACCCTGACCTCATTTGTGTTGGCTTTAGGACACTGGGCACTTTACCACTGCTGACTAGAGCTAAATTGCATGTGCTCTCTCCCTAAAATGTGGTAACATAGGCTTATCAACAATTGGCTTATTTAATTTACTTATATGTCCCTAGTAAAGGTCACTACATGTGCTGAATGGCAGCAAATTAAATGCTGCTAGTGGGCCTACATCACTGATTGTGCCCCCCACTCAAGCAGCCCTTTAAACATGTCTCAGGCCTGCATTGCAGAGCCCCTATGTGCATTTTTAATCAGACATTTCGACTTGGCAAGTTTACCTACTTGCCAGGACCAAGCCCTCCCTTTTATTGCATATACATAACCCCCAAGGTAGACCCTAGGCAGCCCTATGGACAGGGTGCAGTGTATTTAAAAGGTAGGACAAGTACTTCTCAGTTTGACATGTCTTGGTAGTGAAAAACAACTAAATTTGTTTTTCACTACTGAAAGGCCTATCTCTCCCATAGATTAACATTGGGATTGCCTTACAACATATTTTAAGTGTAATTTCCAAATGGTAAGAGATATTGATTTGGAGTTTGGTGTCTCTGGACTCACAATTTAAAATCACAACTTATGGTGAAGTCGGATTTTAAATTGTAAGCATGAAAATTTCACTTTTAGAAAGTTCTTATTTTCTTACTTTAACCATTCTGTGCCTCTGCCTGTCTCTGAATACATGTCTGAGTTGGGTGACAGCTGGGCCTTGTGCATTTCCTCTAGACAATCACACAAAGGGAACTGGGATGTGATATTTGCATACTGATGGCCCATCACCAGGCAGATGGGCCTTCCTGTGGTATATTGGGAGGGAGGAGCTGACACTTGCCCCTGAATAAGGCTGTGCCTGTCCCCACACAAAAAGCTGCATATCCCCTGTAGTGAGTCTGGAGCCAGGGCAGGAAAGACTGGGACCTTGTAGTCTTCAAAGACCCCATTGAAGTCTCCCGTACTTTAAAGGCACATTTGGGTATAAGTACTGAAACCCTGACACCACCAAATTAGACTTTACTGGAACCAAGAACATTCTGCTAGGAAGAAGGAGGGACTGCTGCTTTGCTAACTGCATTGCTGTATTGGCCTGCTGTCTGCTGATTACAGTGCTGTAGAAGGGACTGCCATTTTGCTACCTGCTCTGCTGTTTTGGCCTGCTTCCTGCTGCTTCTTGCCTGGGAGTGAGAAGGACTGGACCTGTTCTCTGCATCCTTAAACCTAAGGTTCTCCAAGGGCTTGCTGGGTTTCCTCCTGTTGTCTGAAGTCTCAGAGACATAAAATACTTCTTGCAACTCTTCTGGTGCTGCTGAACGCTGCCACAATTGAGTCCTATCATTGCCTGAGGTGCCCCCTCCAGTCCTGGGCCTCAGAAGTGTGTTCTGCAGCTCTTTTCTGCAAAAAGCAATGCAATGACCCCATTGCGCCAATCGGAACTAACGCAATGCCCTCCGTTGACGATGCAGATCTCGACTGTGAGGTTCGAAGAGGATGCAACACTGATCCAAAAATGCCACTGCAAGGGTCGACTTTGACACAGCACCAATCCTTTGACACCAACTATGAGGCTCGACTCCGACATAGGGCCAATACTTCAGCAACAACTGCGAGGCTCGACTCTGATACATCGACCCGACTGCGTGCCACGGAACCGACACAGGCAGTCTTCAATGCCGATGCTTGTTCCATACTAGGTACTTTTTCAGCGGGTCCTGCGTGGTTCCTGTAGACGACCTAGCCTCCATCGTGGTCGGCCTGAACTTTGGATCGCTATTGATTTCTAAGCACTGTTTTGGGATATAATCTATAAAAAGTCCGTTCTTGACTTCTTCTTATTGGATTTTTGTCATTTTGGTCTTGTTTACTTAAATAAATATTCACTATTTTTCTAAGCTTTTGTGGAGACTTTTTGTGGTGTTTTCATTTTGCTAGTGTAATTTAAGGTTTGCAGAAATACTTTCCACATTGCCTCTTAAGTTAAGCTGACTGCTCTGTGCCAAGCTACCAGAGGGTGAGCAGCACAGGTTAATTTAGGTTGTGTATCTGACGTACCCTGGCTAGGAATGTGGCTTTTGATTAGACAGGGTGTATACTCTGCCAGCCAGAAACCTCGATTTCTAACACTGTATTTTTGTTGCATTATCAACATTGAGCAAATTGCAAATTCACACTTAATTTTACATAAACAGACTGATTTCATTAATTTAATTTCATTTTAAGGCTTTATTCGGTATATAATATACAACCATAAAAGCATTCTAAACATAAAAACAATGGTAATTGTTAACGATCCTTCTTTGATTATCTATACTCGTGACCACGCCATTATTTATCACAGTAAAATAAAAAAAGTAAAAAAATGCACATGATAAAAGACAATTTAATACCAACAAATACTCCAACTAAAAGAGTATAAAAACATCTCTACCTTACAAAGTAAATGATTATGTAAACTTAAACTCGTAGTCACTGACTGATTTAATATGATTGCCTTTGAAACTGGGTTTTTACAATGGGTAGAAGTGCATTTTCTAGTGTATAGTAATGAGGCCAAATCAGTACAGGGACTGCTAAAGATGATCTCATATGTGAAAGCAAATATTAAAAAACCTTTGAAATAGACACCATAGTGGGACACTAGGATAGTGAAAAGTAAAATTTCTTCCACATTCTAGATAATTATTCATGATATTAATGAAAAACCTGGGGATAAAGACTTGAAGGTGGGTATTGTTTGTTATTAAGAACATTTGTCTAACATACTGGTGCCGATTCTGATCCGCTAAAAAAAAATTCCATAGGACTCGTATCCTTATTTTTTTCCGTACGAATCGTACAAGTCACGTCCGACCCGTGTACCCCCCGTATGTATGCACCATGTGTACATACGGGGGATACGGTGCGTACATACGGGGGTACGGTGCGTACATACCCGGGTGGGGGGGGCCTGTATGACTCGTACCCCTGGGGACTCAGCTTTTACGGCTGTTATTGGCTCCCGTAAAAAAAGAGCCGTACGGAGTGCCGTAGGGACGGATCGTACTTGCTGGGCCGTAAAACGCTGCTTACATACTTACGGACATCGCGTACAGGCTGTTCCGGATCAGATTCGTAGGGTTTTTTTACCCGTACGGTCTTTTGTACGATTCGTACAGAAATAGGCTTTCTGTATGAATCGTACTTCCTAGGTTGTACGGACAGTTTACCGGGTACGAGTGGTATGGAGAAAATGCTCCGTACGACGATTCGTAGGGCCTTTTTACAGGATCGGAATCGGCACCACAGTGGGGAAAAAAGGAATAAAGGATGAGCACCAGTTGAAAATCTGTGTCGTACTTCTTGTGGTAAGCATCTAACTTTGTCAGATCAATCTACAATTCATAGTGGAAGTAGTTTTGTTTCTTACAATTGGAGGGCCATTTTGATGGTGACGGAGGGGAAAACAATAGCAACAGATATTCCTCCAGAACAGATCGAGAGTACCACTATGAGAGAAGGGCTCAAAAATCTTAAAAGATACATCAAAGCTGTTTTTTTAAACTATAGACATGAAGTTACTTCAATTTGTCTCTCCCACCTTGTGATGTGCACACAGAGCCCATGGGACCGTGTGAGGCTGGAAAAAATCGATTACATGAATTTAAAAGAAAAATAAATAACTATGGACCACGCAGACTACAACCAGCCCACAACCACAATGACAGGAAATATGTATATTAAAGGGAACATGAGCAAATATCTCTTTAGGTTTTCAAAGCGCTGTAACATAAAATTGTCCCAGCAGGAGGCTTTTAATAGGGAATGAAATGGTTACCAATAACCCATCAGACACATGCATTGGTATCACACAATGGTGAACCAGCACATAACTTGACAATGAAAAAGGCCCAAATGGTGAATGCTTACATGAACAGGCAAGGGAAAGGACATGGAGAATAAAGACAACATGCACTAGCAGATTGTTTCTTTTTGACTTGGTTGTTCGCTTGTATATCACCGACAAGAGAGATAGATGGCCATTCTCCCTGCTCCATTCCTGTGAGTCTCGGAAATGACAAGGACATCACTCTGGTTTCTGCATTGAAAGATGCACTGGTAAACCATATGTTTTAATAATTACCAGGAAATGGAAAGGGGGAGTGTCAAAAGGGAAATCACATCAGATATGTTTTGCTGAGTACAGTAAGAGCCAAAACCTCACAGTCCCAAAACCTCACAGCTCATGTTGGACCTCGCCTGAGATGGGTTTGGTGTACTGCAGGTAAGAGCTCTTTTGTGGTTTTTTATGCACATCTCAGACATTATCTGTGTGCATTCCATGTAATAGCTCTCTGAGGGTGTGCGGTGAAGTACATGTTAGAGTTAGTTGGGGCATTGTGTCTTCCAAAAATAACTATTGAGAGGTGTTCTGAGTGCAGTTCTGGTAATATTACTTCTTGTGTGAAGTATTTAGTGTAAATGAGAGATCCTTCGAAGGGTGCTATGCACAATTCAGATAATATCATTTCTGGTGTGTTGCAAGCAGTGCATGTAAGCTCTGCTGTGGGTTGCTCTGTCTAGGCAGATAAAAGCTATCTTTGGATTTGCCATGTGCAATGGTGTTAAGACATTTTCTTGTGTGTTTGTGTGTGTTGTGAATAAAAACTATGCAATTGTGTGCTGCATGTGTGCAGATTGTGTGAAGTGGGCTATCCAGGAAGAGATTCAATATTGTGAGTAGTCTACATTACTGCATTTTTATGAACTATGCTGTGTGCAGTTCAGGTAAAACCTTCCCTGCAGTATGGGCACGGGGGACCCTGCAATTTTTGACACCTCAATATTTACTTCAATCAGAACGCCCATAATTCGATGAATTGGAGATAGTATTAAACCTTAATTTCATTATGCAATGTGTCCACAAAGTTAAGGCACTTCCCAACACATCAAAAATCAGAAATATAGCCAATTATGTAAAGGGCCCACTCAATAAATGAGTTCTAGATCAGTAGGATTGTTAAAGGCTTTTCTTACAAAATCTAAAAATAAGGCTGTAAAGAGTCAATGCCATGAAGGATATCAGCAAATAGAGTATTTCAGAGAAGTGCAAAATCAAAAATTATTTCAAGTTCCAAGTGGGCAGCAAAATCAAGAGAGAAATGGACAGCATTTCCTGCAGCATTTAGTCTTCAGGAAAGTCTTCTGGGTTACCCCCCAAATCGATGGTTTTTGCACAGCATTATTGAATATGAAATGACCAAAACTGCAGATTCATTGTGGTATGGTCAAATATGTTACATTCATAGCATGTATATTGATTCTGCCCACTCTATGCTACTGCCATCTGGAGTTGAAAATGGTGAAACAGACTAGAAACATGAACAACAGCAAGCTATTATGAATGAATAGGGTACAGCGAGCTAGCCGAAGGACCTTGGAAACAGGTTCAGTTTTGTGACTCGGCCAGGGAGGATTCATCAAGACAAGCTTGAACTGTGACCATTGAAATAAATAAACATGGTTACGCTGTACTGTCTGCTGCAGATATAATGAACAGTGTAATCTGCAGGTGGGGGGGGGGGAGGAGGAAACATCCATGATTGTTTTTTATCTGCTGAGTAAACTAAAAACTCAGAAAGCTTCTAAACATTCATCATCAAATGGTACTGATCTCTAATTTCATTGTTGGTTAACCTTACTAAAGGCTTTGCAATAAAGGAAAAATTTGGAATTCACTGACAACAGTAGCAAAGATTTCCCAGAATCATCCTTACTTCCCTTTGACTGGTAGTAAGATTCAGCTTTAGAATTGCAGAAACTAATTTTTTTAGACTTCTCTTGCCGTTTTTCAATGTGATGACCAAGATAAATCACTTCCTCTTTACAGTACTGCATCATTCCAGGGGAAACCTTGTAATCGATTCAATAGTGCAATCACATCAAGTATACAATCTTCTTTTTTGTTAGATGCCACCAATAGGTGTTCTAGATATTAAAACGGCACTGAGCTATAGAGCAACTGCAAACTGTCTGAATCTTTCTTTAGGATCTGACTAACAACTGAAGGACTTTCAGTATGTCCCTGTGAGATTCAACACCAAACAAGATATTTATTTTGGAACTGAAACATGAAAAGAAACTGACTTTCTTCATGCAGAGGAATGGAGACGAATGCTTGGCATAAATCTAATTCTGTTTACATTCTGCATTTATTGGAATCTGGAATTAAATTATGGCAGGATTTGCTACCATCGGACAACTTGGAGCCACATTCAAAACATTTTTTTAAAGATCCTGCACAATTCTCAATGTTCCACTTTTTAATTCCCATCACAGGAGAATTGCAAGGACTGCCAATCACTTCCTGCAGAATACATTGTTGAATCATTCTTTTCAACGAGAGCCTTCATTTCTTCTTCTGCCTGTTTTGAACGTTTGTACTGTTTATTTCTAGTGAAACCTGCATTTGGATTTATATTTATCTTGACAGGTTTGGCACTTTGCCTCTTCTTTGACAGTATGTCTTAAATCCAGAGGCAAGTTATCTTTAGTAAAAAGTGGGAACAACTGAATTTGTGAGTCTTGTGATCTAATTTTAAACACTTTGGGCCATATGTAGGTAGCATCACATTTACCGATTCATAAATACCGAATTTTACCGATTCGGTATTTATGAATCGGTAAATGTAATGTAGGTAACCAATCGGTAATTATTACCGATTCGGTAAATTTCGGTATTTAAGAATCGGTATTTACCGAATCGGTAATAATGCATCCCTTCCTATTCATTCCTATGGGCCTGGAGGCCCATAGGAATGAATAGGAAGCCAGTTACCATTACCGATTCGTTAAATACCGAATCGGTAATAGGGGAGGCATTATCATGGGTGGCAGGGTGTCACATTGACACCCTGTTGCACCCCTGATTCGTGCATGTGTGCACATGTGGCGCACATACATGCCCTAAGGGCATGTATGTCTGCCACATTGCACTTTTCAAATAGCACAATAATGCTTTTTGAAAGGTATTCGTTATTTACCATCAACTTGTAGTTGGTGGTAAATAACGAATCCAGACACCAATGATGCACTCACTTGAGTGCTCCCTACATAGCATTTCTGGATTCGGTATTTACCGATTCAGTATTTTACAGATTTCTTAATTTCCGATTCGGTAAATACCGAATCCAGAAATCAGCCCCCTACATCGCAAATGCCTAAATACCGGTCGGTAACGGGATATTTACCGAATTTCGGCCGTTACCGACTGGTATTTGGCTTCCTACATGAGGCCCTTTATCTTGAGTTAGCCCTCTTCAGGTATTACTTGAATATAGCATAATTCAAACTTTGTGTCCTCTACAGGAGTATTTCTTTCTTACCATCATGCTGTTGGCTGTTAGGCAGATTAATCTACCTAATGAGCGGTATTATCACCTTTGTAGTTATTTTCTTCAGTCAATGCACATTTTCCACTTCCTTCTTTGAAGGGTTACGTTCTACCCTCTGTTCACAATTACTGATCCTTCAATGTCTTCTGTGCCCTCCAGTCGGAAACATCAAGTTCCAGTTTGTTTCCAGGTATCTTAATACCTTTATGCTTTTCCTAATGCCAGCATCAGAAGGTTATTCACAAACAAGAAAGAGTCTTGCAAAAAAAAAGGAGATACTACGCTGTGACTCTGAGGGTGATAGAAGACATTTTACAATCCTCAGTGTGACTCTATCACAGGCCCATCCATTTCAGCATTAGTACTGGCAAAAATCATCTTGAAATTCAAAGAAGATTTTGGGTGGAACAAGCAGGGGAAAGGGCTTTGCTCCTCATCTGATGAACGTCCATGTTCACCATTGATGTGGAAACAACATCAGTTGCTCATGGCAATAATCCCTTCCATCCAAGTATTAAAACATGATGTTATTACATAGATCGAACACACCAAAAGCAATGGAAAAAATGCTTGCGTTAAGTTTAACCACTGGCAATCGCTCGTAGTAACATTTCAACCCATCGTTCTTTTTTGTGTTGCTTGTGTTCCAGTTCAGTGATGACCTGGCTTGACCTTTCAGGCTGGACTGTTCCTATTGGCGCAGGGTGAAAACTGATTTTCATATGGCTTGGTCTAATCTGAGGTGGCAAGCTGGGCAAAAGAAAGATGGGTTGAAATTGTACCCCAAATAATTACCAGTAATCAGATTTATTGCAAGCATCCTCCTATCACCTTTTATATGTTTGTTGTTGCATAGATAACATTTCCATGATTTGGGAAGGTGCAAGGCAAGATGCTACATTTTTTCTGGATCCGATAAATTATTGTAACCCACACTATCATTTTACTAACGCAATGAATAGAACAGAATTGCCATTTTAGATCTGATGATCAAATCTAAAGACGGTAGGCTACATAGAATTGTTTTCACAAAAGTTACGGATAAACACTCCTTGCTATACTATCACAGTCATCATGCATGTGCTCTCAAAGGAGGACTATTCCTGAGAATATGCAGAAACTGTTCAGATATGTAGACTTATAAACAGGTGATGCACAAGAAGAGTCCTTGAGCAACAAGCTGTTAGAACAAGACTATACTACACAGTTCGTCAATAAGGCTCATAATAATAACAGGGAGACCCTCATTAGAACTAAAAATAACTAACAAATGCAAGAGTCACAAGCACAGCTACTATGTCCACCCTTTCCAACAAATTGAATAACATTTTTAACCAACAAAGGTATATCCTTAAAACTGGTGCTACATGATCTTAGAAAACAGTTTTTCTTTCCAAACAAGAAGCAATATTAAGGATCAAGTTATCTATAATTGACCCACAATAGACACTCCGAATAATGATCACATGAGACTATGAGGCTTGCCGTATATAATAGCGCACTTTTTCTGTAGGTACTCCAGTACTTGCATGCACACTGAACCTAGTAGAAGTCTGGACATTGGCATATGAAGAGTATGGGTAAATAGACACAATACTAATAGTAATAGCCATAATGCTACTAACTGCTGAAATAGCTAAAAATGGCCTCAAGTGATTGGAGGGTAAATTAATACAGCCTATAGGGATCATAAGCCACACATACAGACACTTCTATGTTAAGAGCAACTAATGGCTGTACCACTTACCTGCTGACAAAAACAGTTTAAGTGAATAAGTAGAATGGAATCTCATTTATCTCTTTTACATGACTGACTTTATCACTTTATAAGTTGTTGACATTTGCTTTTTGATTTCAATAATATTTGGAAGCACTCACTTTAGCTAGTTTAATAACGATTAACTGGTATACTCTAATAACTACAAATAAGTTTACTACCACAAGAGTAAATTACCCCTGTTAGTACGTATGGTATAAATCTGCTGCAATTCACAGAAAACACCACTGATGTACTATATTTCTCAGATTCCTAAGCACACTTGAGAGTGTAGACTGGCAACCGTGTCACAACATGCATCAAGTCAATACCATTAGGCAGAGCATGTAGTACTTATTAAGGTGTATGGATCACTGTTTGGCATGTTTTTATGATCACAACTCTGTATTGTAAGCTATGAGTAAACTACCCCTGTTACTGTGGTGTAAAGAAGCCACATTTCCCAGTCATTATCTTTTACATCTGACATAGCATCAATATACTACATTTTACAGTGTCTTCATTAAATCTGACTGCATGTGCTGTATGTGATGATGCTTGTTGTATTCTCAAGCTTATTTATACTCCTTGTGAATGTTTCTTTAAGGCATGCGACATGTATATTTTCATGTAAGCTCTTGGTTCCATTTGGAGCCTCCAGAGTAAACAATTCCACTGTAAGGGTCAGTTACACCAGGACCCTCGCTGAGTTGGATGTTGTATGCTGTGCTGGTAATAAATTACCTTTTCTAATGCTTCTGCTTGGATATCATTTTAATAATTGGCGACGAGCGGGTTAAGAAGGAACTCCTGCCTATCTCCAGCACGGGAGCGGAGTATTTCTACCCACGTTTACATTTGGACTTTTTCATACTTCTACTTGTTTGTTTTTTTTCACTTACAAGTGTTGGCAACCTATATGTGGAAAAGACGACGAAATTGATCAATACGTGGAGAAAGACGACGATTTGGTCAATTGCACCATCTATAAGCACTTTATTTGTGGAGCGCTATTCAGAGCTGCTGTTAAATTTTGTGGAATCGCATGTTGGAGCATCGGCAATCTGCTTCAGCGGAACTTTGTGAGTACGGCAACCTTTGTTTTTGGCACCGCCAGCGGATGTATATATATTTGTGGTTGCGAGGAGGATCGTCTGTGAGAACTTGCTTGAGCGCATTGTTTAAAGGGAGACTGTTAGCGCTTACCTTCTCTAACGCATCACGTCTCGCTCTAGTGTCCGCGCTGCTGCTTCACACTGCATTCTTCTTCAGAACCTTCTTCCAGCTCCTGAACGAGTAGCTGACAACGCGTACGTCATCGCGTTCACGCTGTGTGTACGTCCGGAGGCCATTTTGCCATTACCTAGCAACGATAAAATTGTGAAAGTAATTCAACAAGAGGATTTCAGCGACGATCGCAAGAACAGGTCACAGGAACAAAGCTTCTTTTGGCAAAAGCAGTTCACAAGTTCATTGCAAATGTCAGCAATATTTTAATGGACAAATATTAAGAAAGTTATTTTATTAACTGTCCATTTCAAGCTTACCTTTGTGCCGATTATTTATTTATTTATTTCTATTACATTTTTTTTCTCATCTACATTACTTCTGAAGAACCTCACACGTGAGTCAACATTTGTTACAATTATTTATTATTCTAAGTGGGTCTTTTTCTCCTTGGTTGTTCTCTTGATCTGTAACACTGCATACTCTTACTTCTTACCGCCTTTAGTGGTACATTATATAACTAATCTTTTGTGGCAAAGTTCTTCTTATTCTTACAACATGCAATTTGAGGCTCCTTCAAAATTCCTCCAAAACAAAGGTGATCCACCCATACCTTGGCCAAGATGGAAAGAGGAGTTTATTAATTACATGAAGGCCATTGAATGAGAACGCATGGGCGCTGAAAGAAAAAAAAAGCATATTACTTCACTGCCTTGGCTCTGAGGGCCAAGAGGTTTTCAGTACTTTACCTCAAGTGTCCCCTCAATCTGGGCAAGGAGATAATATGAATGTATATGTAGAAGCCTTGTCTAGGTTAGAAAAAAGATTCTGATCAGAGTAAAATGTAAAAAATTCTTGGAGCACAAAGACGATATACATGAAACTGCTAATAGAGTTGAACACAAACAAGATAAAACCAAATTGTGGTACGACAACAAGTGGAAAACAAAAGTACATGATTGGAGGGTGGGTGATTGGGTCAGGATATTGAAACCCACACTAATACTAATTAATAAAGGCGTTAGTAAGTTTGGTAGACCTATGCAAATTAAAAAAGTGTTCAAGAATAATGTAATCACCCAAGATGGTAGAGTCTGGAACTCCAGGAGAGTAACCAAATGTCCGATGCAAATTGGTAAGAATTTTGGTATGTACCAGCGATACAGGACTATTGGAAACAGCTCTTTGGCGCGCTAGGAAAAATGATAAATATCTCACTGGAAAGTGATCCACTGATGGCCCTCTTGGGCTATACTGCACAGATTCCCAAGGCATATTGGAAATTCATAGCCATATCCCTATTGCTGGCCAAGCGAAGGGTGGCCTGCAGATGGGGTAGAGGGTGGGCCCCTAAATTCAAGGACTGGTTGGCTGATTTACTATATTGTCAGGAACAGGTTACTACCTATGTGGAGACACTTCCCAGGGCATCCAGGCCTAAAGACATATGGGGACCCCTGCAGCACTATCTTCTTCAACATGCTGCAGGTGATGGGATTGTTGCTACCACTGCTGTTGTATGATGGGCTGCCGAGATCTCATGCCTGCCTTGACGCGCTGGAGATGTATACCCAGGGTCATCAGTGCAGTGTAATGTGGGGTACGGGGTATGCACTAGCTATAACTGAGATATTGTGGTTTACGATTGCATTGTTTGCCTACGGTTTTAACTGTACATGCAGATTCTGCCCCCGTATCAGTATTTTGTTACGACTGTATGCCATACTTAGCCGGATATGTGTCATATCTTACCTGTGCGGTGCACTCAATTCTTGTTTACTTTCAAATGTGTACCTGTCCTATGGTCCATATGTACTGTTTTGCTATACGTTGAAAATCAAATAAAAGATTTAAAAAAAAATTTAAAAAAAAGATTCAAATCGACTTCTAACATCGCTTTGAACAGATTTAAATTTTATACCAGGGCACAGCAAGATGACGAATCTTTTGATGATTTTCTTACTCCCTTGAGATCCTTAAGTTTACATTGTAACTTTGGTAACATCACTGACGAAATGATTCGGGATCAAATTATAGTTCACGTAAAAAACAAGAAAATACAAGAAAAATTATGGGTCATGGGAGATCCTAAGCTTGAGGAAGCAATAGCCATAGCTAAATCGACGGAACTGTCAGAAAAATGGATGGATGTAGTAAGTCAAAAATCCAATAAGTCTACTTCTGAGGATGAAATATGTGTTGTTAAATCAAAAGGAGAAATAAAATATCCAAACGTTACACAAGGAAAACTCAAACCCAATTGCAATAATTTCTCAGGCGGAAAACAAGATCACACCAATAGTTTTTTTGCTTGTTATGATGTGGGAGCAGATCACATATTGCCTCGTTTCAGGGATGTCCAGCAATTAACAAGAAGTGTAGAGTTTGTGGTAGAACAGGACATTTCAGCAATGTCTGCAGGGATAGACGCTTCAACAATCAAGCACGCAACAGTGCAGCTGGTGTTTCCGATACAAATAAAGTTACTAGTGTTAATGAAAGCCAAGACTCTAACAAAGGTTTCGTTGTTTCTATCACACATGCAGGTCCTGAGAAAGGAAACCTTATGAAGTCTCCCAAATGTTCATTTGACGTTTTAGGCACCGACCTGGAGCTCATGGTGGATTCGGGTTCGCCATGGACAATTATTAGTAAGAAGTACTTTGATGAAAAATTACAAAATCTCTGCAATATTAAGGATTTGCGGCAATCTGACATCCATGCCGAAAGTTTTGATGGCTTACAAATTGACACGGAAGGTTTCTTTATAGTACCTTTAAGTTTTAGAGGAAGGTCTGCCCATATTAAATTGTACATTGCAACCAAAGGTGTAAATGTGCTAGGCCGGCGAGATCAGTGGGAATTAGGTATCGTTCTCAACCCACTTTCCAAAGATCCCATTTCCCTACGCAACGAGCAAGACATGCTAATGGTCACCACAGTAAATCGAGTAGCAGAACTCACAAAGTGTATGTCATATATAACACACACATATAATAAGGTTTTCTGCGACAATTTAGGGAAGTTAAAACATTTTTCACATAAGATTGGACTAAAAGATAATGCCATTCCAGTCAAACAAAAATTAAGAGGGGTACCGATCAACGTCAGGGATGAATTAAAAGACATGTTACACGACCTTTTGAAGGATAATATCATTGAACCTATTGAATCTGCTGAATGGGGTTCTCCCATTGTTTTAGTACGTAAGCCTGATCAAAAATTGCGTGTGTGTGTTGATTTAAGAGCCCTAAACTCAAATATTATCATAGATTGTCACCCACTTCCAAATATCAATGAACTCATTTCGTTGTTTGATGGTGCTCAGATTTTCTCAACGCTCGACTTAAGATCTGCGTACCATCAATTGAGCTCACAGAAGAGTCAAAGAAATACCCGGGGTTGTAACACCATTTGGTCTTTTCCAATACACCAGGATGGCGTTTGGGCTTGCATCAGCAGCCTCTGTATTTCAGAGAGTTATGTTTCAAATTTTTAGGGACATTGAGACTTACGTTAAATGTTTCCAGGATGACATTTTGGTGTTCTCCAAGAATGAAGTTGAACATGAAGCACACTTGAATGAAGTGTGTAAGAGACTGGAAAAGTCTGGTCTTACCCTCAAGGCACACAAATGCAAGTTGTTCAAAAGTTCTGTAGAATATTTGGGACATACTCTTTCGGGAGATGGTCTTGTTCCCAAGAAGTCCAATGTTGATGCCATTTTAAATGCCCCTGCCCCCACTAACAAAGAACAGTTGTTATCTTTTTCCGGTATGTGTGAGTACTACAGCAAATTTGTTGAAAATGTTGCTACTAAAATGGAACCCCTAAGAAAGCCATATTTGAGTGGGGTGAGGAACAACACAAAGCTTTCCAGGTCATTAAAAGTGACATCATTAATGCCCCCACACTCAAACCTTTTAAAATGAAAAGGGAATGTATCGTCACTGTCGATGCCAGCCTATATGGCCTGGGTAGTGTTTTATCACAAAGAGATGGGGGAAAGAGTGGAATGTAGCCTTTTCCTCCAGAACTCTTAATGAAACAGAACGCAAGTATGTGGTAATTGAAAGGGAATTGCGTGCTTGTGTTTGGGCAGTGGAACATTATAGAATGTATGTGTGGGGAAGCAAATTTGTCCTCAGAACGGACCACAAACCTCTAGTTCATATCTTGTCAGCAGGTGGTGGTTGGAACTCCACAGCTAGAATAGCTCGTCTAACTTCTAGACTACAAGAATACAATTTCACAGTTGAATACATACCAGGAAAAAAAATGTAACGGCAGATTGTTTGTCACGACTTCCGTGTGAGGACAGCAACAGTAAGGTTAATGTCGTTAATGAGGCAGATTTTGTGTTAAGCATTTCTGATGTGTTTCCTTCACAATACAAAGATATCACAGAAAATATCTGGAAGGAGAGCCAAGATAAGGATGACAAATGGGTTCTTCTTAAGAAGTTTGTCATGGAAGGTTGTCCTAGAAAGGATTATGAGAGTCAGAATTATTTCCGTTCTTTCTGGTAGCTGATGAATTGTTCTGTGAGGGAGATTTTATTTTTAGAGCAGGGAAATGTATTCCTTCACATGGTATTCAAGATTTAATTCTCAAGTTAGCACACAAGACACATCCTGGTATTTCGGCAATGAAACGCCTGATAAGATCTTATTTTTGGTGAGCAGGCATGGATAGGTTGATTGACCGCACTGTGAGGGAATGCAATGATTGTTGTTCTAATGACAAGATGTTAAAGGTTCACATTCCTCCTTTAAAGACAGTTAAATGGCCAAAGGAACCATGAAAGAAGGTTGCATTTGATATTTCAGGCCCGTTTTACATGTTACCTGAAAGTTCACGCTTTGCTTTAGTCATGATTGACTACCATTCTAAATGGCCTGAGGTTAAGTTTGTTTCAAAGGCGACCACTAGTGCAGTTATTAACTTCTTTAAGGAAGTTTTCTCACGTGAAGGTTGTCCCTCTACCCTTGTTTCAGATAATGGGGTACAGCTGGTTTCAAGTGAAATGGAGAGCTTCCTCAAAAGTTGTGCAATGCAACACATCTGCACCTCTCTCTATGAACCTCACGAAAATGGTCAGGTTGAGCGTTTCAACCGTGTCCTTAAAAATTTCGTGATTGAATCCTTAAAACAAAAGGGCAATTGTTTGAGTGCTCTCAGAGAAAGACTCTGGGTATATCGTATTACCCCCCATTCGACTACGGAAATCAGTCCTTTCAGGTTGCTTAAAGATAGAGACCCAGCTTCGGAGGTATGTCCTTGGTGGTTCAGAGTAAAATGTAAAAAATTCTTGGAGCACAACGATGATATACATGAAATTGCTAATAGAGTTGAACACAAACAAGATAAAATCAAACTGTGGTACGACAACAAGTGGAAAACAAAAGTACATGATTGGAGGGTGGGTGATTGGGTCAGGATATTGAAACCCACACTAATTAATAAAGGTGTTAGTAAGTTTGGTAGACATATGCAAATTTAAAAAGTGTTCAAGAATAATGTAATCATCCAAGATGGTAGAGTCTGGAACTCCAGGAGAGTAGCCAAATGTCCGATGCAAATTGGTGAGAATTTTGGTATGTACACTAATGATGTTGCTGATGATAATAATTCACACAGAGTACAAACGGATGGATCTGATGCATCAAGAGTTAAAAGTAATGTGCGCATTAGAACTGCGCCAAGATCGCTTTGTGACTATGTTTAATTTGGTTTCACACCTTATGTCTTGTTTTATTAATAAGGGGGATGTGTTGTATTCTCAAGCTTATTTATACTCCTTGTGAATGTTTCTTTAAGGCATGCAACATGTATATTTTCATGTAAGCTCTAGGTTCCATTTGGAGCCTCCAGAGTAAACAATTCCACTGTAAGGGTCAGTTACACCAGGATCCTCGCTGAGTTGGATGTTGTATGCCGTGCTGGTAATAAATTACCTTTTCTAATGCTACTGCTTGGATATCATTTTAATAATGCTCCTACTCAATAACCGTTGAGGAGGGTCAATCTTCAGGCAAAGGAGAATACTGCACTGAAATAATGTCAATACTAATACTGAAAAAAGTGCACAACTAGGCCTCTTCCATTTCTCAGTTGGTAGATTTATATAACTGTCAAATGTATCAATTCAGAAAGTAAAAAGTTAGAATCGTAAGCCAATCCATTAATAAAAACTATAATACAATGGACCTTTCAAACATTAAGTAGCCATAGCACATATGGCAATAGTCAAATTAATAATAACAAGCCTTTGTACAAAAGCACAACACAACATCTAGCCCTCTGAGTGAAAAAATGTAAATGAATAGAATTGCATTAACTCCTACCCAAATAGTACATGTTTTACATTGTTCCAACCAAAGAAAATGTATAGTCTCAAAGCATAACATTACGTAAAAAGGCTGCACTAAAATGTTACTTACAAAACAAACTAATAAAACTTGATTTCCAAAGCACCTTGCAAACAATTTTCAGCTGGCAGAAACATGAGAAATGGAATGGAATAAAATGGACTGATCTGCACTATGAACATAGCAATGGAAGTTCTGCACATAACCTTGTAATATTTCAAAACACATTCCCTTAGCTAAGGAAACTGTAGAAAAATGCTACTTTAGACCTATAGAGACAGACGATGGCTGCAGCTGAATTTTAGTGATTTTCTGAAAAGGAAATGAAAAACAATGCTCTTGCATCACATTTAAACGTGCTATTTCAATATTGTGGCCTAGTGCAGCCTAGTTTTGTCAAGTGAATCAAACCTAGGTTAAGCATTATTTTCTAAATAAAATAATTTTTCCTCACATGATATGTCAAGGCGAAAGGCTGCGATATGATTTCTGTGCATAATACTATCTCACTGGTTATCAGCTACAAGAACTCCTTAAAAAAACTGACCAATTCACTGGATACCTCAACTCGATTTGGCAGCAAAGGGCAACTAAAAAGTGAGGGTGGAAGAGGCGAAACTCGGTACTAAATGTGAACTTAGCGCTAGAACTGTGTTTGGGTGCTGTGTGTAACCCACTTTTTCTAATGATGAAAGTGTGAATCCTGTAGCCCCCGCCAATAGATGTTTTATTTTTTTTAAACTCTGACTTGGTTAGTGGTGTACTACAGCCGTGATCAGAAACAATAGACCATTATTGTACACATTGCACTCTATTCCTTTGTTTGTCATGAGTGGAGGTGAGTGTGCTGGTGTGAAAACGTTAAGAGGGTTCCAATAGATTGTGAGTCAATATGAACAGAAGGCTTAGATCCAACCCCGTGTTCTAACCTTAACTGTATCTCACCTATTTGCACATGAGAATTGACCACGTTAGACTTATTTGCACCGTCAAGAGAATGTTCACTTTCCCATAAGACATCCCATTAGACACAACTAGTCAATATAAATCCTAAGTAGAGGTCACTGACAAGTTTTGCAAATACATTCAGTGGTCACAGAGGCCTGAAGAATGCTCTCAACCTAACATGGCATCCTAAGTGGGCAGAAACATGTTGCTGATGACTGGAGGCTATTTGCTATGCTTTAAGCACTAGCCAGCAGGCCCCCCTGCCCCTCCTCATAGGACAAGGGATTGTGGTCCTGGTAGTGCTGCCCACAGAGAAGATTCCTGGCGTGTATAAATACATTATTAAAATATTTGTGTCATATATAGGTCTACATCATAGATGTGGGCAAATTAAACATGTCCCAAAGCCAACGGCACCACCTCCCAGTGCATTGGTGGCTTTTCCCACACCCAACATTGCCACAAACGTATCCTGTTCATCCTGTTCACTAGAGTCCTGTTTTGCCCAATGTATTGCTGTGATATGCAGGGAGCAGTGTACACAGTGACAGATGCCCACTCTCTGACAATAGCAATGAGAGTCCAGCTGCTGTTGAGGCCAAGGTTGCATTGAGCCCAGAACACACAGGAAAAGATAGGGTGGAACCAGAATCAGGCCTTTATGGCTCACTTTAAAGGAGTAGCCGCCTCTACCTTATCCTGGCAACATGCTGCAGTTTCTGGTGCTGCAAACATACTCCTGCATTGCCTAGCGCCCACTGCCTTGACCATGGGCTCTGTACCCTTTTTGGGGAATTCCAAGTTTTGTGCTGCAGTTAAGTTTAGGTAGGTGTTCAGTTATGCATGTTGAGGTCACCTTAAATTGTGTTTGGGGTTTAAGGGCAGCTAATAGGTACTGAAGCTACTCTAGATTGCATAACTAAATGTGCATCTTAAAACGAACTTAAAATATGCATACAGCCTGAGTAATCCAGATATGTATTTCCAGTTGCACTGAAATACACATTTAAATTTGCATGCTGCCGTGGCCTTAAAAAATGTGTTTGCAGATTGTGGGCCTCAAGCATATTTACAAATAATTTAAACAAGCATTGGCAAAGCTAATGTTTGTCCTTAGCAAGCAGTTGAGTTTTTTTTAAATGTATTGCATGCCCATGCCACAGAATAAAAAATATTACATGCAAAAAACATACACAAATGCAGGTAATAATGTATAAACAAAACTTTTAAAAAGGAATGCACGCAAAATAAATAGCTGGTATGTAAAGTTACCATCAAAATGTATACTATTAAAATAATCACACACTGTATCAGCTTTGCCACTGAAGTGAACGGACCTATTTTTAAGCAGATATGAACAATGTGCACAGGCTGTGCAGCCACTCAGAGTGAAAGTAGCTATTGGGAAAAGTGGGCTTCCAATTGCCCGATGCTGTATGCTGTGATAGTAGGAAGCAAAATGTGAGTAGCAGTTTAACAAGGCAATGGATGAGGCCTACTGACAAAAAGTGCCTCTAAGTGAGTATATTATGTACGATTTGCTTTGGGGAAAAAACTGATAAACAGTGTGGAAAATGCAATCACCATAAACGTGCTTGATTATCTCGGTTTCAAATATGGAATTTAAAAAAAACGTTTAAAGATACTGGCCATTGTTAACTTAAATTTGTGTCTATAGAAGTTTTCCAGGAATTTGTCAGCTGCTTCGAAAAAAATATTTGATCTTGCACAAAGCGGTCAGCCAATGTTACTTTAAAATGTGAGGTCCAAAGGGCCTGCCGCAGTCAGTGTAACTGTTGATCAACCATGATGGCTCCATCAAATAAGCATTGACATTAATTTAAAATAGGTTTTAATGTGCTTGTTGCAGTCACCTGGAAATGCGGTTAAAGTTTTGGGCTTTTCAATAGTCTTGCAATTACATCAGTATATACGCTGCAATGTGTCTTGGTTGAAACTGCCATTAAGGGGCGCAGTTGTAAGTTGACCCTATTAAACTTTCAAAGTAATGCGACTCAAAGGATTGCTTGTAAACTGTGGTGGCTGATGAATGAATCGTTAAAGGTGTATGGCATGAATACCTGCTTATAACTCAACTGAGTACCTTGGCCCTACACTCCGCAGCACGTCTCATCCAAGGCCTGAAGAAATAAGATCACATCACCCTCACCCTGGTGAAGCTCCATTGGCTCCTCCTGCCAGCCTGCGCTTTCTTGAAAACCAGCTGCATCTTTTACAAAGCCATCACAACTAGCACCCCTGCTTATCTCGCAAACAAGCTCACCATCTCTGGTGATTCTCAGCACACCTGCAGCAGGACACCATCAGACTGCAGACTAAGTAGTGGAAAAAAGGAAAAATAAGACAGCAGGCCTTTTCTGTCTATGCACCCAGCATCTGTGACAACATCCTCCTATCCATCAGGACCAGCCCAAAACTGCTCTGATTTAGGAAAGTGTTGAATACTCACCTTTTTAAAGAACACTACAGCACAATGCATTAACCGTCCACAAGTCAGCGTCCTCTCCTATTACTCACCAAGTTTAATGCTTGCTCTTGACAATTTATAGAGTTCCACTGTTTTGTGGCTAGTTTGGAGCTATAAAGATGCCATATATATACATAAAAACACACAAACATACATATGAGAGGGAGGGAACCTTCATGACAGAAGCTTGTAAAATGGAGCAAAATAGTGCATTATGGAGTCTACTTTTGGATGTAGGTCCTGATGGGGCAAGCATGAACTATTCTAATCCTTTAATGATGTCCTAAGCAAGCCTAACGGTCCCATGGATGTTTGTCCAATTAAACATTGAAAGAGTGGCAACAAAACAACATCTTTTCCTGCACAATTTACATGGCAATCAGCTAAAGAACATAGGTATTAAAGGCAATACAAACATTTGTGTATACAGTTTCACATGGCATAGCCATAAACATTTTATTCCAAAACTGCGACAAAGACTTGTTTCTGTCACTTAATATACCTCAAGTATATCTTTCCATCTGGAATCCCCAATGTAGGAGAGTAGGATCTGCACTTATGTTGCCCCCACTTTTTTTCTGATGTCTACACTGGTTTTTGGCTATAGTCTGGCTGGGTCCCAGCTAATCAGGGCCCCAGTCTCTCTGTTCTCTCTAAACGACTTGGTGTGCATATTAGATGCACTAGTGATTCGATACTGTGGTACCTTATGAGCCCCTAGTATATGGTACCTTAGGTACCTAGGGCATTGGTACTTCACAGGCCTACCAGGGGCTGAAGCATGTATTTTGCCACCCCTGGGAAGCAGACTCAATCTGACACCACAGGCCTGCTACTGCAGCCTGTGTGAGGTAGTGTTAGCACTCCTCACAGAGGTTTAGGTTCCTATATCTCACCATACACACACATATAAACCTATCAGCCACCCCTATGGCAGGCCATATCAATCCTGAGGGCAGGGTGCTTGGTTTACTATGTGAGGGGGTGCCTCTGCCTGAGCAGGGCCCCTCGGCAGCTGGCAGGGTCTATTCCCTATGGCTGTTTGTGGATGCGGTTAAACCATATACTCTTAAGTGCATTATAACCTTGCGATAAATGCTAACTTTGGAATGACTGCATTAAAACATGTCGTGTTTGGTGTCAAACAACTTGGAATCATACCCCCACACCAGTAACTGGTGTGGGAGTATGATCCCACCCCATAGAGCTAGTCCCTCCCCTATCTTCACTATCAGATAGCAAGCATTGCCTTTACAAATCAGATAACCCTGGACGATGCTCTACAAACAAGAATCCTGGCCCTTCTACACTCCACTACCTTTGGAAGACAGAAAAATCTCCCATGGAGTCAAGGAGTGACTCCCCTGCTTGGCAGGCACCAAAAACCTTAATCAACGGTTGCAAACTTTCCCGCTTCCGCCGGAGTTCGAAGTCCCTGCTGCCCCAGAAGTGGATTTCCTGACTTCTCGACGGCCATTGTGAGTCCCCAGCGAAGCTGTGGTTAGTGGACCCCACGAGTGACGAGGAACATTGTGCATTGGACCATTTATGGCCCAAGCCTCCAGCAGGTCTTGCACCAAAAATCAGCAGCCTACCCCATTCCGAGTGACCGTGGGCTCCTTTGAAGTATTTCCTGAAGAGGTGTCTTTGCGATCACTTGCCTGTTGGCTAGTGGGTCCCCCGAAGACTTTTCTATTGACTCAAATGGCTCCCCTGGTTGTGTCAGGCCTGCCCTCACTTACCCTTGCTGGGTGAGTCCCTCAGACCTTGCTGGTCTGCACAATTGACTTTCTTCAGTCTACACGAGACTTGCAGTTGCCAAGGCTTGTTTGCTCCAATCCAGTTGCCAATACTTTTCAAGCAATCCTGTGCACACATATAAGTAAAAGTCAGTAAAGACAACAGTAGGAACAACAAAATATACACAATTATTAGGATGAAACTGATTTTCTTTAATCTTTAGAGAAGCGTAACCAGCCGACACGTGTTTCGTCAGGGAAAGATGAACCCACGACTCTTCAGGGCTGACAGAAGTTGCATGAACGTAGTGGTTGCCCACAGCCGGTGATAATTCCAACCCGGCTGGGTACACGAATCACAAGTGGAAAAGAAAGGAGGGATGAATCAATCAAGGTTTACGAAATGAAAGATAGTCTTAATTAACTACACAACTGAAAGTAGTGCCGCTAGTAAAGAGTGTGAACGGATCCAGAGAATGTTGTGTTTAGTAAGTATAAGTGTGGTACACATATAGTGGTAATTGGTTGCAGCGAAGAGACCAGACATGAGTGTGTGTCCGAGGTCTCAATTAACAGAGCAGCAGCTCACGCGTCCTAGCGGCGCCCGTGTCGGCAAAAATCCATCAGCTGCCGACGTCGTGGGACACTCCAAATCCAGCCGCTGGTCATCATCGATCTCTCCTGGACCTCGTGAGCAAAGAGTCAAAACACCATCGACGACCTAAAATCACCCGACATCCGTGGTCATCCATCTTTCTGGCCACCGGTCACTAGCAAGTGACTTTGAACACTGTCCCTTCAATTTTCAGGTCTTCCCCATCTTGAATCCAGGCTTGGATTCCATCAGACACTTCTTCAGACAACGCAAGCAGCAAGTCTTCTTTGGTCTCCATAGAAAACAGCGACGCGACCCGACACTAAAAGACACCTATGCACCCGGCTTCCCTGGGTGAGGTAACTCGTGCACTCCGGTGCCCAAGTGTGTGTTGGCCCTCGAAGTACTTACCTTGTAAGGGGCTTGCTTGTAGTCTTCCTCGAAGTACCCTAGAACTTTAAAAATCTAACCGCGACTTGCACCATTATAACCAATAGGGAACCCGCGGCTGTGTTCACACACTGCACGTGTCTCTCGTGGGCCTGTTACTTACCTGCTAACACTGCAGTAGTGAAGCCCCAGCGATTCCCCAGGCCCTAGGCCTTGTTATTTTGCAAGTCGCCATCATTATACCACTTTCTTAGTATATGGTCTGGTATGCCCCTAGGGCTCCAGCCATATTTGTGCTTAATTTATTGTGAAACGTTGACATTTGAATGTGTACCTGGTTTCTAATCTCATAAAGAGATTAGTAGAGTGTGTCTAGTAATACATACATATATATTTGATATATATACCTGTGTGGTGTCCTTTCATTTGGTAATTCAAGAGATGATAAGGTAAAACAAGCTGCTTTACATTCCTCTGAGACTTAGCCTGAAGGCTGCTCTCCACAGCTACCACTAGGATAGCTTTCTTTAAAAGGTTGTCTTAAACCTATCTAACATAAGGGTCGCATTGGACTGGTGCAAGGTGGCCACTATAACTAGTGACCAACATATGCCAGGCCAGCTTCTCACACCCAATAAATTCAAGTGGCTAAATCTTTACTCCAAGCCCACTTCCACCATCTATCTCACTCGCAAAACACCCATTTGTACATCTTTAATAAGTATTATAGCATAATGCCAGCTCTGGCTAAGAGCTACGTCCTGTGACAGCGCCTCCAAATTAGAAAAGATGACAGTTATAACAATAGATCTTCGGTATTCTATTAGCCAAGAGAAACTTGTTGAGCGTTTTATGAGTATGCTAAAGAAAGCAGTACAGCGTGCCACTCTTGGAAGGCTCAGTTTGCTGACTGTTTTGAATTTCACCCTACGAGACTATCGTTCAACACCTCACTTGACCACACATGAAAGTCCGGTGACTTTGATATTTGGGAGAGCAATGACTTCCAAGTTACATCAATGGTCCAACAAAAGAGAAGAAGGTGGGAATGCAACTGAAATTAAGGGCTTGGTTAACAAGGAAAAGCTGAAAGCCTATGCTGACAAAAGGCGACATGAAAAGAACATTGAGTTTAAGACAGGAGACCTTGTGATCGCCTGCCAAGTGTGAAGAAGAGAATCTGATGGGCCATTTGATGCTGCACCTTTTCACATTGTGTACCAAGGGACATATGGTGACTGCAAAGCATCCTTGGAAGTCTATTACCAGAGACTCTTCTCACTTTCTGCATTTGATTCCTCGGTCTTCTGATCAAGATGGTGAAAGACAGACTGAACCTGAAAACCCAATGACTGCTGTTACTTCTTCACTATCTTCGAAAATCTCTGACAGTGAAGATGACAGGTCCCAGCTTCTAGTAACCAGATCGGGTCAGATAATTAGATAATTAAAGCGCCAAGAAGGTTGATTGAAGATGTATGATTATATGTATATATATTTATATATTATACAAAAGTGCATCTGAGAATCATAGATATGCAAAGATTCCGAAATATATCACAAAATAGTCTTCTTCTTCATTCAATTCATGAAGCTTTATTTTCATTTCTTTAGAAGTCAGAGTTCACATCGTTATCTTACAAGAGCCAACACGTGTTTCGCGCCACCTGCGTTTCTTCAAGGCTGTCACATAAACAAAATAGTACACTTAAAATACATAAGTAGATCTGACATACTATCATAGAACTAACACATTCTTGACATAATTTGAATACTATATATTCCACCACAACTCAATGAATTGTGAGAGTAATTTAAGTCAAAAGGAGAAAAAGATGGTAAAACAGAAGAGCAAGTACAAAGAACACTTCTATTTACAATAAAAGAATAAAGAAAAAGAAAAATAAAAGGTAAAAGCAAAAGGAAAAAGGAAAAAGAGGTGCTAGCATAAAGATACACCAATTACAATGAACACTTCACCTTATATAAAGTTGCTGTTAGCAGTGCATTTATTACAAAATTAGAGCAGGAGCAGAATTTACCTCATCTTCAAAATATTGTCTCATTAATAGCAAGTGTAACAATAGTATCTTCCCCGCTAGTCTGAGTTTTCTATATTTGTTTGAAGTAATTCCTAAAATTAAAATTTGCTCAATTATTATTTATTTCAAAATTAATGCCCTGGTAAACTAAATTTTATTTTTTAATAACAATTCTTACAGTGTTAAGCTCTCACCTTTTTAATAAGTACATTCTACTTCAAAAGATCTTGTCAGTGAAATCTTGTCAGTCAGTTTGTTTCTTAATGATCCATGATACGATCTGAAAACATATAATGAGTAACAATCTGTTTGTTCCCTCTGACTCACTATTAAAAAAGGACATTTTTCTTCTTATCTAATGTTATGATTTCTCCCATTTTTTAACGATCTGAGCTGATGGTAATTTTATATAAAGACTGTATATATTCCTAAAAAGAGCTTTAGTTATTACACACGGATTATCTAAATCCATTTTAAACGGTTGTTAGTTTAAAAACTGAGAGCAGAGAGCATCGCAGATATCAATAGGAGATTCAACGGTTAACTAATCTAAACCAAGTGGGGAAGATAGAAGTCCAAGGCTAATCATTTTATCTAGAACCACTTTTACTAAAGCCAAAATTTAGCCCACTATCAATTCTAAGTTCTACTCAAGCGAAAAATTAACCTAATATCGAGTCTGAATTGTGGTATTCACACCAGATTCTTACCGCTAATAGAGAAGACGTCCCGTATTCACCGGTTCCGTTTTGCTTTCGCGAGTATAGTAACAATTGATTCTTACCGCTATATATACTCCTCTCCTAATTGGACATTTCAAAAAACGGCGGAAAAAGTCTAAGCGTTCGCTTTGAATTTTACATGATGGTTTTTCTTGTTTTTCTTAAACTATATTTTAAAAGAGCTGTTCTCCTAATCTGTGCAGTATCTATTAAAATTATTTTTGCAAAATCCCATAATGGGATCCACGTTCACATATTCTTTTT
This sequence comes from Triturus cristatus, assembly GCF_964204655.1. NCBI lineage: Eukaryota > Metazoa > Chordata > Amphibia > Caudata > Salamandridae > Triturus > Triturus cristatus. The sequence goes on along the minus strand of NC_140589.1, from coordinate 1,438,743,732 downwards.
AAGGTGAAAGAAATTATTATTTATAATAAACAAACATTTTTTTCTTTATTATTATTCACCATCCTCACCCTGTGGGGGTTCGAACCCCTGACATGATTAACATAGGGACGTTCTGGTTAAACACATTGAGCCATATCTTTTCATACGTAGAGCTAATGATAATACCTCTAATAATGTGGAAAAAAGAGAGAGAGGAATATCCCTCATAAGAAAAATTAGTGATTTAGTTAGTATTTATTTATCTTTCTCTCCACATAAGACTCGAAACCCACATATGTTCTATACATAAGTAATCTTGTTTAACACGATGGGTCATATCTTCTCATATGTAGGGCTAATAAGAATACTTGAGATATTGTGTTGGGAGAATCTCCATCATTTGTTATTTTCATGAATTCAACTATTTAAAATAAATAATGGGTATTATACATGCTTCACTAGGAAAAAGTAAAATTATGGGATATATATTATAAATTCTTTGACCATGAACGCTCCGTGGAGAAACAAACCCAAACCCATGTATCGTTGATAGGGCAGGGTTCTTCCAAGAGTAGCTAGTAAGCCAGTACCTTTTGAGTCGTAATATTAATATATTAAAAAGCGATGAAACAACTTGGAGACTGTCAAAGTTATGATAAAGCTAAAATAGCACAAATCACACATGCAAAGCAGATGATTGAAAAGACCCTCAAAACTTATCTTGACAAAAATCTTTTGGATAGGGATGAATTTAACTATCTGTGGGTGGATAAAGCTAAGATACCTATTATCTATTTTTTACCCAAAATACATAAAGGGGGAAGAATACCACCAGGACGACCCATAATATCGGGCATAGATAGAATGACAGAACATATATCAGAGTATATTGATATGTTTTTAATGCCTTTTGTCAAAACACTTGCTTCCTATATTAAAGATACTAAAGACTTTCTACGTCAGATTAGTAATATAAATTGGGAGAATGGAATGTTTCTAGTGACTATGGATGTCAACAGTTTATATACATGCATCAAACATGAGAAAGGAATTGAAGCTGTCAAATATTTTATATACACTAAATCTGCTAGCTACTTACAACACTCCAATATGATTTTGGAATTACTGAATTTGGTCCTGTCCAACAACTTTTTTTACTATAGAGATGCTCTCTACCATCAAAAAACTGGTACTGCGATGGGTGCGAAATTCGCACCGTCATATGCTAATCTGTTCATGGGTTATTATGAAAGGGAACATGCTTGGAAATAATGCGCAACCTTTGAAGACAATATTATTTATTGGGGCAGATTTATAGACGACATTTTTATGATCTGGCAGGGGAGTGAAGACAAACTAAAACTGTTTCATAGTTATCTGAACACCAATGAATACAATATAAAGGTTACTCTAGAATATAGTACTGAGAGAATTGTCTTTCTAGATGTTGAAATGTATGTTCACCAAGGACATTTAGAGTCAAGACTCTATCGAAAACCAACCTCAACTAATTCTGTTCTGCACGCAAGGTCAGGTCATCTCAAAAGACAGATCGATAATATACCATATGGGGAATTTTTAAGAGCTAAGAGAAACTGTAGTGATGATAATGAATATCAAACTATCAGTCAAGACATAACAAAAAGGTTCCTGGAGAGAGGATATGAAAAAAAGGTTGTTGATCAAGCTAGGAATAGAGCACTACAAGTGAAAAGAGATACATTACTATATGACAGACCAAAACCAGATAAGGCTCAAAAGGAAGTCATCAGATATATTACGACCTATAGTGATGGCAATAATAGGGTTTTTAAATCTCTTTGTAAATATTGGGATGTGTTAACTGTCGATAAAGATATCTCCGATGTTTTGGGTAATAAACCCAATATGGTATATAAAAAAGCTCCTACATTAAGGAATATTTTGAGTCCCAGCGATACACTGACAAAGATTCACCAACCCCAGGATCATACAGATGCAGTCAATGCATCTGTTGTAAACACGTCATTAATAAAACAACTAAGTTCAGTGATCATTCTAATAAGAATTTTTTCAAAATTAAAACCTTCATAAATTGCAATACGAGTCATTGCATATATATAATGACATGTGTATGCAAAAAGATTTATGTTGGTTCGTCTATGAGAAAGTTAAAAATTAGATGGATGGAACATCTCAGAGCGATAAAAAACTGTGATCCTAAATATCCCATGGCCGTTAACTTCAAAGAACAACACAAACGCAATGAAGTAGGTGATATTCAATTTATGGGCATCGAACAAGTCACTATTGACAGAAGAGGGGGTGACTTGGAAGCAAAACTAAGATGTAGAGAAATGTACTGGATAAATAAACTTCAGGCTGTTCAGTTCGGACTCAATGTAGATCGAGAGATATATACTTTATTAAAATAAATTTGAACTATTTGTTTCATGACCGTCAATGTGCAGTTTAGACTCTGTCAAGATTGCTCTTTTGCACTTTAAATTCAAATTGAAATATATCATGGAATACTCCATAGTTCCCCAACCTCCAGTACATCTGTGACATAAAACTTGAAATTTTGCAGGCTCAACAACTTTCTATTCAAATAGAGCAATTTATAAATTTCAATAAATGCTCACATTTGCTTTGGGCCTTATATTTAATTTTATCCTTGAATGTGCATTATCTAATTAATATTACGACTCAAAAGGTACTGGCTTACTAGCTACTCTTGGAAGAACCCTGCCCTATCAACGATACATGGGTTTGGGTTTGTTTCTCCACGGAGCGTTCATGGTCAAAGAATTTATCATATATATCCCATAATTTTACTTTTTCCTAGTGAAGCATGTAAAATACCCATTATTTATTTTAAATAGTTGAATTCATGAAAATAACAAACGATGGAGATTCTCCCAACACAATATCTCAAGTATTCTTATTAGCCCTACATATGAGAAGATATGACCCATCGTGTTAAACAAGATTACTTATGTATAGAACATATGTGGGTTTCGAGTCTTATGTGGAGAGAAAGATAAATAAATACTAACTAAATCACTAATTTTTCTTATGAGTGATATTCCTCTCTCTCTTTTTTCTACATTATTAGAGGTATTATCATTAGCTCTACATATGAAAAGATGTGGCTCAACGTGTTTAACCAGAACGTCCCTATGTTAATCATGTCAGGGGTTCGAACCCCCACAGGGTGAGGATGGTGAATAATAATAAAGACATTTTTTTTTGTTTATTATATATAATAATTTCTTTCACCTTAAAAAGAATATGTGAACGTGGATCCCATTATGGGATTTTGCAAAAATACTTGTAATAGATACTGCACAGATTAGGAGAACAGCTCTTTTACAATATAGTTTAAGAAAAACAAGAAAAACCATCATGTAAAATTCAAAGCGAACACTTAGACTTTTCCCGCCGTTTTTTGAAATGTCCAATTAGGAGAGGAGTATATATAGCGGTAAGAATCAATCGTTACTATACTCGCGAAAGCAAAACGGAACCGGTGAATACGGGACGTCTTCTCTATTAGCGGTAAGAATCTGGTGTGAATACCACAATTCAGACTCGATATTAGGTTAATTTTTCGCTTGAGTAGAACTTAGAATTGATAGTGGGCTAAATTTTGACTTTAGTAAAAGTGGTTCTAGATAAAATGATTAGCCTTGGACTTCTATCTTCCCCACCTGGTTTTTAGATTAGTTACCCGTTGAATCTCCTATTGATATCTGCGATGCTCTCTGCTCTCAGTTTTTAAACTAACAACCGTTTAAAATGGATTTAGATAATCCGTGTGTAATAACTAGCGCTCTTTTTAGGAATATATACAGTCTTTATATAAAATTACCATCAGCTCAGATCGTTAAAAAATGGGAGAAATCATAACATTAGATAAGAAGAAAAATGTCCTTTTTTAATAGTGAGTCAGAGGGAACAAACAGATTGTTACTCATTATATGTTTTCAGATCGTATCATGGATCATTAAGAAACAAACTGACTGACAAGATTTCACAGACAAGATCTTTTGAAGTAGAATGTACTTTTTAAAAAGGTGAGAGCTTATCACTGTAAGAATTGTTATTAAAAAATAAAATTTAGTTTACCAGGGCATTAATTATGAAATAAATAATAATTGAGCAAATTTTAATTTTAGGAATTACTTCAAACAAATATAGAAAACTCTGACTAGCGGGGAAGATACTATCGTTACACTTGCTATTAATGAGACAATATGTTGAAGATGAGGTAAATTCTGCTCCTGCTCTAATTTTGTAATAAATGCACTGCTAACAGCAACTTTATAAAAGGTGAAATGTTCATTGTAATTGGTGTATCTATATGCTAGCACCTCTTTTTCCTTTTTCCTTTTGCTTTTACCTTTTCTTTTTCTTTTTCTTTATTCTTTTATTGTATATAGAAGTGTTCTTTGTACTTGCTCTTCTGTTTTACCATCTTTTTCTCCTTTTGACTTAAATTACTCTCACAATTCATTGAGTTGTGGTGGAATATATAGTATTCAAATTATGTCAAGAATGTGTTAGTTCTATGATAGTATGTCAGATCTACTTATGTATTTTAAGTGTACTATTTTGTTTATGTGACAGCCTTGAAGAAGCGCAGGTGGCGCGAAACACGTGTTGGCTCTTGTAAGATAACGATGTGAACTGTGACTTCTAAAGAAATGAAAATAAAGCTTCATGAATTGAATAAAGAAGAAGACTATTTTGTGATATATTTCGGAATCTTTGCATATCTATGATTCTCAGATGCACTTTTGTATAATATTCTGAAACTACACTGGTGGGGACCAGTGTCTGAGACTGTTAGGCGCCGGGCAATTTTACCTGTAACCCAATCTTCTATTTATATATATATATATATATATTACCTACTGGCGGTCGCCAGTAGGTAGTTATAGTTAGGACCACGTTTCCATAGGAAATCCGCAACATTCTATTTTGAATAACTTTGGCGCCGGTCGACGAATCCTCGCGAATGTTTCAAAATAGGTGGGGCGCTACGCTCCGCTCCTACCCTGAAAGTCTCGGGGGGATTCATCAAGCGGGGGCTGAGATAAAAGGGGGGTCCCAAAACGTGTTTTTCCCATGCATTTTTCCATAGGACCTTTAGACACAGCTACAGCCCGAACGGCTGAACAGAATTACTTGAAATTTGGCAGAGAGGTAGTCCTCAGGTCAAGGAAGTGCCTTTTGTAGGTTTGGTGTAAATCTGTTCAGTAGATTCTGAGAAAATAGCCTTTAAATCAATATATATATCTGAGCCAGCGTACGGTGTGCTTACGGTGCGCTTACCGTACGCGTACGGTGGCGTGCGCGAGCGCGATTTTGATTGGCTGTTAGATCTTAGTAAACATTCGAATCGGTCGAAACCAGAAAGCGGCGGCCGCCATTTTCTCTCTCGCTCTCTGAGTTGGGCAGCAAAAACGATGCCAAAAAATGTCTAAAGAGGCAGTTTCTTGAGATCCTAACCACCCAGCATTGATATAGGGGTCCCCAAACAACCCCCAAGCCCAAATAATTGTTTTTTTTTTTTTCGGAAAATCGCCGATTACGCTTACCGTACGCGTACGGTAAAAATAAAAAAAAATAAAAATTATCCACACCCTCCCCATCCCGTGTGCAAATGGTGCCCGAAGGGCACCATTTGTGCATGGCTTATTACAGGTAGGAAATAAACAAAGAATAAATTTCACAAAGATGCGCATAATATGTCCCCCATGTGCGCACGGTGCGCGAAGCGCATCGTGCGTACATGGCCCAGCCCGCATAACGTGGGCACGCGGTGCGCGCAGCGCACCGCGTGACCACCGTGCGTGCACGGCACTAACTGCATAAAGTGGGCACGCTGTGCGCGAAGCGCACCGTGCGCGCACGGAACGAACTGCGTTAATTGGGCGCGCACGCCACGAATGGCGTAAAGTAACTTAGCATTTAAAAAACCGTACAAATTCACTGAAAAAACCATAGGTTTCACACACGTTATAGTTAGGAATTAGCATTTAAAAAACCTTGCAAATTCACTGAAAAAACCATAGGTTTCACACATGTTATAGTTAGCTGTACATTTCACTCGTAAAAAACCAATGAAATTCCCCCGTTATAGTTAGTGCAGGCAACTATAACTCACGCGACCGCAATCTTCTGCTGATGACATATGTGTCTTTATGAAAAAAAAATATTTGTAATATATGTATAGCTAAAATTTAATGGAAGAAGACATGGGCAAATAAGTGTCTAAATACAGTATTAGCATCAGCAGAGGATTGCGGTCGCGTGAGTTATAGTTGCCTGCACTAACTATAACGGGGGAATTTCATTGGTTTTTTACGAGTGAAATGTACAGCTAACTATAACATGTGTGAAACCTATGGTTTTTTCAGTGAATATATATATATATATATATTCACTTAAAAAACCATAGGTTTCACACATGTTATAGTTAGCTGGGCATTTCACTCGTGAAAAACCAATGAAATTCCCCCGTTATAGTTAGGTCAGATAACTATAACTCGCGCGCCCGCAATCCAGTGCTCATGACGTCACATATTACATCACTCATGACATGGTCAGTGGCATTACTCATGACATCACCGATGACATCATCCTTGTGATAGAGTGGCGGTCGCGCGAGTTATAGTTATCTAACCTAACTATAACAGGGGAATTTCATTGGTTTTTCACAAGTGAAATGCCCAGCTAACTATAACATGTGTGAAACCTATGGTTTTTTAAGTGAATATATATATATATATATATATATATTCACTGAAAAAAGCATGGGTTTCACACACGTTATAGTTAGGAATTAGCATTTAAAAAACCTTAGAAATTCAATGAAAAAACCAAAGGTTTCACACAAGTTATAGTTAGCTGGACATTTCACTCGTAAAAAACCAATGAAATTCCCCCGTTATAGTTAGTTCAGCTAACTATAACTCGCGCGCCCGCAATGCACTGCTGATGACGTCACATATTACATCACTCATGACATGGTCAGTGACATCACTCATGACATCACTGATGACATCTCAAATGACATCACTGATGACATCATTCAGAGAATGTGTGTTTTTCAGAAAATTACATATGTTTTATATATGTATATCTCAAGGTCGATGGAAGAATAAATGGGCATATAAGTGTCTAAATGGATGAATTGTTTTTGAAAAATTGATTGTATAACTGACTGATTAAGTGTATCTTAGTGAATACATGGCTTAGTGAGTAATGTTTAAATATGTAAATATCTGTATCAGTCTCTCACTTTGTGTATAAGTGGCTGCATGGGTTGGTGAGTAGCTACATGGGTGTCTATATAGGTTATTAGTTGTTTTTTTGAGTATCAGTGTCTGATGTCAGTATGGTTCGGTGGGGGGTATTACGTAGTGCATAGGTGCATGAATGAGTGACTCACTCTTTGTATGTGTTGAAGACAGCATGTGTGCAGGACTCTATGGGTGAATGAGTGTGTGCATGGGTGTGTTAGTGAGTGAATGACTGTCTCAATAGTGTCTCTATGAGTAACTACATATGTTTTAAACTAGTATATGTGACAATTGGTGTATATAAGCGAGTATATGTGAGAGTGAGAGATTGGAAGAGTTCCTGTATGAATAAGTATGTGTTTCTATAAGTGATTGTTTAAAAGACTAAGTATGTGTAAGTTTCTGTAGAAGTAAGTGTGGCGGTGTGTGTATAACTGTATATGCAAGTAAATGTATGTTTGATTCTTTATTAGCATGAGTGACTATGTGTGTGAGTACCTCTATGGATGAGTGGCATTGTGTAACAGGATGTATACGTGTATGAGTACATATTATGAGTGAGTACATGTATGAGTGACTGTACAGGACTGTTGGTGAATGAGTGGATGTGTATGTGGATCTTAGAATTACTGAATAGGTTGTTGTAACTGGTATTGGTATGTCCATTGTTTTTAAAATTTTAATTTCTATTTTTGAATGTGTGTATCAAAGGTTATATTAGGGGCAGAGGTGGTCTGCCACTCTATCACAAGGATGATGTCATCAGTGATGTCATCAGTGATGTCATTTGAGATGTCATCAGTGATGTCATGAGTGATGTCACTGACCATGTCATGAGTGATGTAATATGTGACGTCATCAGCAGTGCATTGTGGGCGCGCGAGTTATAGTTAGCTGAACTAACTATAACGGGGGAATTTCATTGGTTTTTTACGAGTGAAATGTCCAGCTAACTATAACATGTGTGAAACCTTTGGTTTTTTCATTGAATTTCTAAGGTTTTTTAAATGCTAATTCCTAACTATAACGTGTGTGAAACCCATGGTTTTGCAAGAGTGCTTGACTTTTCAAACCTTACAGCAAATCCATAGTACTGTTCTTTGGTTACACATTTTTTTGTACCAATACAAAACATGCTTCTATTAATTTACACATACAGCCTAGTTTTTATTCTAGAATGGTATGAAACAGCCAATCCGTTCTTTTTGTTTTGAAAAAAATATGTATGCCTCCATTTCCAAACTGTCTTTCTTTTCATATTGCCATTCTACTGAAAGACACCTCCTGAGTGCATCCAGTTCTCCTTTGAAGATGTTCACAGTGTGGATTGTAGGGCACAGCTATGTCTTCTGGAGTGAAAAGTTTGCAGAGAAAACAGGTATGGTGAGAGACCTTGCTTTGCCAAATGTAGACATTAAATGGATTGGTCAGAGAGGGTTAAAGTGGCACCAATTGATGCCATTGGTGAAATCCTTCATTCAAATCCAACACCCTGACCTCATAATAGTGCACTGTGGTGGCAATGACCTAGGCACTTTGACTGGGGTAGGTCTGGAAATGCTTATGAAGGACACCTTTGCACAACTGTTTACACTTTTCCCTAAAACTGCCTTTGTGTTTTCCAACATATGCCAAAGGCAAAAATGGAACTGGTCCAATCATTTCTGTCCGCAGATTGACAAAGCAAGAAAGCACGTCAACAAATCTGTTTCTGCTTTCCTCCGTGACTATGGTATGGGTGCCATTTACCACAACAACTTGCGTTATGACATGCAAGACATTTATAGAGGAGATGGTGTGCACTTCAATGATGAAGGGAACAGAGTCTTCCTCTTGAACCTTAGACTCTGCATCGGTACTTACTTGTAGGTACCACTAAAAAAATGACTTCATAAACACAACAGCTCTTTTTAGAGCTCCCTAATTTCTAAACTCTTAAATCTGCTTTTCATTTATTTATTTTTATTTTTTTTACCGTACGCTTACCGTAAGCTTACGGTACGCGTACCCCGTGATTTTTTTTAAAATCAATAAATGTTTTTTTTGTACTTTTCTGTCCTTCTTTGACCCCCTTACAAATGTTAGGGGGTCTGTAACTCTCCTCATTGCCCCCTTTCCTTGTTTTCTCTGTTTTTTTTCTGAGTGAAACACACAAAATGGCGGCCGCCGCTTCCTGGTTTCGGCCGATTCGAATGTTTACTAAGATCTATGGGCCAATCAGAATCTCCTTCGCGCACGCCATGTTTCTTCCGTACGCTTACCGTAAGCTTACCGTACGCGTACCCCGTGATTTTTTTTAAAAATCAATAAATGTTTGTTTTGTACTTTACAGTCCTTCTTTGACCCCCTCACAAATGTAAGGGGGTCTGTAACTCTCCTCATTGCCCCCTTTTCTTGTTTTCACTCTTTTTTTTTCAGAGTGAAACACAGAAAATGGCGGCCGCCGCTTCCTGGTTTCGGCCGATTCGAATGTTTACTAAGATCTAAGAGCCAATCAGAATCGTGCTCGCGCACGCCACCGTACGCTTACCGTAAGCGTACGGTAAGCGTACCGTAAGCGGGCTCAGATATATATATTGATTTAAAGGCTATTTTCTCAGAATCTACTGAACAGATTTACACCAAACCTACAAAAGGCACTTCCTTGACCTAGGGACTACCTCTCTGCCAAATTTTGAGTAATTCTGTTCAGCCGTTCAGGCTGTAGCTTGTTCTAAAGGTCCTATGGAAAAATGCATGGGAAAAACGCGTTTTGGGACCCCCCTTTTATCTCAGCCCCCGCTTGATGGATCCCCCCGAGACTTTCAGGGTAGGAGCGGAGCGTAGTGCCCCACCTATTTTGAGAACTTCGCGAGGATTCGTCGACCGGCGCCAAAGTTATTCAAAATAGAATGTTGAGGTTTTCCTATGGAAACGTGGTCCTAACTATAACTACCTACTGGCGACCGCCAGTAGGTAATATATATATATATATATATATATATATATATATATATAAATATATATATATATATTCACTGAAAAATCATGGGTTTCAGGCACGTTACAGTTAGGAATTAGCATTTAAAAAACCTTAGAAATTCACTGAACAAACCATAGGTTTCAGGGGCGTTATAGTTAGCTGGACTTTTCACTCGTACAAAACCATTGAAATTCCCCCGTTATAGTTAGTTCAGCTAACTATAACTCGCACGCCCGCAATGCACTGCTGATGACGTCACATATTACATCACTCATGACATGATCAGTGACATCACTCATGACATCACTGATGACATCTCAAATGACATCACTGATGACATCATCCTTGTGATAGAGTGGCAGACCTCCTCTCCCCCTAATATAACCTTTGATACACACATTCAATAATAGAAACTAAAAACTAAAAAGGACATGCTGGACAAACCGTATGTACCTATCACCATGACGATTTGCGTGATATTCATTAAAAGGCGACTATGCATAGAATGAATCCACATGGAATGTATTTACACAGCTAGTGAAGCTCTGACGTGTCTGAGGCCCTACCGTGCCTAATCCTGGCGCCCCCGCCGTTGGGTACTCTCCAAGTAGACACCCTTGTCGTTTATTTATACAAACATGGGTAGCTATTGATGGGCACATTTAATATACACGCACACCAAGCCATTCAAAGGGGATTCGACAAAAATTCGACCAAACTATGCAAGGAACCCCCCTCATGGTTAATAAAACACACATGTGTACTACTTTTTATTTTACTCTCTGGAAAGGAGACGAACCTCACTTGAGAGTCAGAGTGTGCTCCTGGCTGAGCCCAATGCTGTGTTACACCCACCAGTGCCTCCGAGTGCCTCACACCTCTGTGTTGTATTCCACCAGCTAGTGCGTATGCTATGACACTCTCTAGCCCATGTGCACTGTAACACCACCCCGTGAATATGTCATCCCACACTTGCCTTCGCATGGGTTATATTGCCCCATCTAACGTGCCTTCCTCGATACCTATGTTATAACGTACAGTGCTGTGCCATACATATTACAATCTGGGATCCATATCTTTGTCAAAGTGCATATGCAACATTACACTCCCCAGCACATATTTTATATTACAACTTTAGAGACTAGTTAGGTTACACAACATTGCCCTGTGCATATTACACTCCAAGGCGTATATCGCATAGCACGCGCTAGTGCCTGTGCTATCTCGCGCTCTCCAATTAATCTGTCATTCCGCACAATGTATTGCATATTATATTTCACGCCCCGGTTCATCTTATATCACACTTTTTGGTGCATAGTTTATACCATATGCTATATCTAGTTTTCATTTTCAATCGTGCTCTCAGGACTATGTTCTATATAACACTGTGTCCACCTACCCTTTTCACGGGCATTACATTTTGCGATGGGGGTGGAGGGTCAGGGGGTGTTTCTGCCAAGTGAGCAGGGAGTCACAGTCACAAATGCCCTCTTCTTCCTTAATAAAAGTGAGATTATGCTGCATACTTGTTCATATTTTAAGTAGTTCGCACAGACACACATTTTAAAAACAATAAAGTTCCTAATACCCACCTTCTCTGAACAGTTAGCTTGGTACCCCATCCACCTCCTCCCTATCCTCTGTTGTCTGAATCCATGGACTAGTCTTCTCCCTCCTGCCATGCATGGTCTGATGTGCTGCCACTGCCCTCCATTTAGCATGATGTACCAGTCCACTCCTCCTGCCCTCCATTGCCCAATTCTATGGCCCATCATTGACCTCCTGCTTAGCCTCTGTGCTTAGCTTGCTGCCCCTATTCTCCTTCCCCCTGCCCACCGATGTCTTTGTGCATGCCCCTGCTCCATCCTTTTTGCCCACCATGTTCCATGGACCTGCCACTCCTATCTATTCTGAGTGTTCTGTTGAGCTACCACTCCCCTCCCACCTGCCTAGCATTGTCAGATGACTGTAACCTGTCTCTGCCACCTCCACCCTGCCTGTCCACATGCCATGCCCCTATCCCCTTCCTCCTGTCCTCCATGGTCCATTTTACTGCCACACCCTTCTGCCTTCCCTGGTCTGTTGTGCTGCAACTGCTCCTCCTGCCTGCCCCGCGCGGTCTGTTGTGAGGCCCCTTCCCCTGAACTCTATCGTCTGTGCCCAGGTCCTGACCCTCCCTTCTATCCTCTATTGTCCTTTGTGCATGCCCCTGCACCCTCCTTCTTGCCCATCATAGCCATTGTGCTGCCAATAACCCTCCCGCTTGCCATGCATGGTCTTCTGTGCTGCCATGGCCCCTCCCACCTTCCCTGTGTGGTCAGCTAGCTGCCCCTGACCCCCTCCCACCTTCCCTCCATGGTCTGTGTGTATGCCACCATAGTCTCATTGTTGCTCTCCATGGTGTGTCTTGTTTCTAGTGCCCATCCTGCCTGACCTCCATGGTCATCTTGCTGCTCCTGCCCTGCCCCCTTGCCCCCAGCCCTCTGTTTCCATGTGCAGACCCCTATTCCCTCCCTCTTGGCTTGTCTGTTTCATTGTAATGCCCCTTATCCGTCCCTCCTGCCCTTTATGGTCTGTTATGCTGCAGCTTTCTCTCATGTCTGTCCATTATGGTCAGCTAGCTACCATTGCCTCTTTCCACTCTGTTCTCTGTTGTCCATGTGCATGGTCCTGTCCCCTCCCTATTGCTTTCTAGGGATTGTTGTGCTGCACTCCCGTCCCGCATGCGGTGTGTGGTGTATTGTGCTGCTGCAAACCCTGATGCCTGCCCTGTAGGGTCAGTTTGGTACACCTCTCCATGTCCCTCCTGTTCTCTGTTATCCGAGTCCATGTCCCTACCCCAATTCCTCCTGCCTACCATGATCCAATGTACCATACTTGCGAACATTTTGAACTTGGTAAGAGGGAGATTTTGAGAAAAAACTGGGGTATTGATTTTCCCCTTTGAGTTACATTGAAAAAGAGGTGATTTTAGAAAGGAGACAGATCAAAAAAATCCCATTTGAGCTTAAAAACATTGGACGTTTCCTGGCTGAAATGGGTCTGTTGGCATGTATGGTTGTACTACCACTGCCTCTTCCTTCTGCCCACAATGGTCTATTATATTGCCACAGCCTCTCTTGCCAGCCCTGTATTGTTGGTTTGTTGCCCCTGCCCCTCTTTCCACTGCCCTCCATAGTCTGTTGTGCTGCCACTGCCCTTCCTGCCTGCCTAGTGTGGTCAAATTGTTGCCTCTGCACTCTCCTACCTGCCTTCAATTTCTAGAGTCCGTGCCCCTGGCCTCTGCCTCTCAACAGTATCCCAATGAACAAGTAGGTTGCTAACATTCTATATTTATTACAAAAGTGTGGAACGCCTGACGTCATCTTGATGTAATCAAAACATCTAATACCTAGAGCATTTCCTTTAGAAATTACATATATGAGAGGGTCTTAATCAAAATTATGGTTAGTGCTCTAAAAACTAAAATGAGGACATATTTTCTGAGTTTTCAAATAGCGATAAAGAACTTTTAAATTATTTGTAATCTTTATGTTTTTTTATCCAGTTGACCACTTGATTAAATGTTGCACCTAGGGGAGAGGATGTGGTGTTACTTCCAGAGCTGCAGACTTTGCAACTGGGGAACCAGGTTGGAGTTTCTGCTTCAGCTCAACAGTCTGAGATTCTGGTCAAATCACTTAATCTCCCCATGTCTACAACCAAAATGATTTTGATCTTGTGTGATGTAACCAATGCTCATGTAAATCACCCCATTACCTGACAAGTGTGCACTATATAAAACTGCAAATACACACAAAATAAGTGTTTTGCACACTTCTGTCATTGGGCTACATGTGGGCTACATCTGGGTGATATTTGTGCTGCATTTGGGCTCTTTTGTCTCTGGTGGCCATCTTGGGAGATTTATTTGTTATGAAGTTTCCTAATTTCCTCATTTACTGCAGTCTCCTCAGTAGGAAATGCTTTCAGTTTTTTACTTTGATTCCATCAAGAAGGTATTCAGATATGTCACACATTTGCCATAAATTCTGAATGTTAGCACTCTAATTGCTCATTAGATCACTGTAGTAAAAGCTACTGCTCACCACGGAAGTCTGCTGCTGGTATTAAAAGTGCATGTTTCAGTCTGCATATCAGAATTTTTTAATGAAATAGAAGAGGATTTGAGAAGTCACTCAAAATGTGCCCTAATTTTTCTTTCTTCAGCACTAATCATAATTTCTATGGCAAAATGAACCCCTTCATTGTGTTCCTTTTTAAATTAAATATTTTAAGTGTTACCAGTTTATTCCAATCAAGATGGCTTCAGGTGTGCCATACTTTTGTCATAAGTAAGACAGTAAGCACTCTAGTTGTTCTTAAGAACACTCTGGGACATTCTGTCATTGGTCTTTACTTGGGCTACATCTGGGTGATATTTGGGCTACATTTGGGCTCTTTTGTCTCTGGTGGCCATCTTGGGAGATTTATTTGTTATGAAGTTTCCTAATTTCCTCATTTACTGCAGTCTCCTCAGTGGGAATACTTTCAGTTTTTTATTTTGGTTCCATCAAGAAGGCATTCAGATGTGTCACACATTTGCCATAAATTCTGAATGTTAGCACTCTAGTTGCTCCTTGGATCACTGTAGTAAAACTGCTGCTCACCAGGGAAGTCTGCTGCTGGTATTCAAAGTGCATGTTTCAGTCTGCATGTCAGAATTTGTTTATGAAATAGAAGAGGATTTGAGAAGTCAAAATGTGCCCTAATTTTTCTTTCTGCAGAACTAATCATAATTTCTATGGCAAAATGAACCCCCTCATTTTGTTCCTTTGTAAATTAAATATTTTAAGTGTTACCACTTTATTCCAATCAAGATGGCTTCAGGTGTGCCATACTTTTGTCCTAAGTAAGACCGTTAGCGCTCTAGTTGTTCGTTAGAACACTCTGGGACATTCTGTCATTGGGCTATACTTGGGCTACATCTGCGTGATATTTGGGCTACATTTGGGCTCTTTTCTCTCTGGTGGCCATCTTGGGAGATTTATTTGTTATGAAGTTTCCTAATTTCCTCATTTACTGCAGTCTCCTCAGTAGGAAATACTTTGAGTTTTTTACTTTGGTTCCATCAAGAAGGCATTCAGATGTGTCACACATTTGCCATAAATTCTGAATGTTAGCACTCTAGTTGCTCATTAGATCACTGTAGTAAAGTTACTGCTCACCAGGGAAGTCTGCTGCTGGTATTCAAAGTGCATGTTTCAGTCTGCATGTCAGAATTTTTTTATGAAATAGAAGAGGATTTGAGAAGTCAACATGTGCCCTAATTTTTCTTTCTGCAGCACTAATCATAATTTCTATGGCAAAATGAACCCCTTCATTTTGTTCCTTTGTAAATTAAATGTTTTAAGTGTTACCACTTTATTCCAACCAAGATGGCTTCAGGTGTGCCATACGTTTGTCATAAGTAGGACAGTAAGCACTCTAGTTGTTCTTAAGAACACTCTGGGACATTCTGTCATTGGTCTTTACTTGGGCTACATCTGGGTGATATTTGGGCTACATTTGGGCTCTTTTGTCTCTGGTGGCCATCTTGGGAGATTTATTTGTTATGAAGTTTCCTAATTTCCTCATTTACTGCAGTCTCCTCAGTGGGAATACTTTCAGTTTTTTATTTTGGTTCCATCAAGAAGGCATTCAGATGTGTCACACATTTGCCATAAATTCTGAATGTTAGCACTCTAGTTGCTCCTTGGATCACTGTAGTAAAACTGCTGCTCACCAGGGAAGTCTGCTGCTGGTATTCAAAGTGCATGTTTCAGTCTGCATGTCAGAATTTGTTTATGAAATAGAAGAGGATTTGAGAAGTCAAAATGTGCCCTAATTTTTCTTTCTGCAGAACTAATCATAATTTCTATGGCAAAATGAACCCCCTCATTTTGTTCCTTTGTAAATTAAATATTTTAAGTGTTACCACTTTATTCCAATCAAGATGGCTTCAGGTGTGCCATACTTTTGTCCTAAGTAAGACCGTTAGCGCTCTAGTTGTTCGTTAGAACACTCTGGGACATTCTGTCATTGGGCTATACTTGGGCTACATCTGCGTGATATTTGGGCTACATTTGGGCTCTTTTCTCTCTGGTGGCCATCTTGGGAGATTTATTTGTTATGAAGTTTCCTAATTTCCTCATTTACTGCAGTCTCCTCAGTAGGAAATACTTTGAGTTTTTTACTTTGGTTCCATCAAGAAGGCATTCAGATGTGTCACACATTGGCCATAAATTCTGAATGTTAGCACTCTAGTTGCTCATTAGATCACTGTAGTAAAGTTACTGCTCACCAGGGAAGTCTGCTGCTGGTATTCAAAGTGCATGTTTCAGTCTGCATGTCAGAATTTTTTTATGAAATAGAAGAGGATTTGAGAAGTCAACATGTGCCCTAATTTTTCTTTCTGCAGCACTAATCATAATTTCTATGGCAAAATGAACCCCTTCATTTTGTTCCTTTGTAAATTAAATGTTTTAAGTGTTACCACTTTATTCCAACCAAGATGGCTTCAGGTGTGCCATACGTTTGTCATAAGTAGGACTGTTAGCGCTCTAGTTGTTCTTTAGAACACTCTGGGAAGCTGCAGTAGAACACAAAGGAATCAACTGAGAGTCTCTGCCCTTGTTGGATGTACATGTTTTACTGAGAATGTCAGACTTCATTCTCACATGACTGAGAAAGATAATGTGAATTTACAGAAAATATGCTCTCAGTTTAGCTTATAGATCACCTTCCAAACCTCTGTGGGAAAAGCATGAGAAAATAGTTTTCTCAAACATGATTCATGATCTCACAGCAGAAGGCTTTTTCACATGGTAAAACCACCTTAGAACACACCACAACTCCTAAAATGAGTATTGTACCATCAACAAATGATTTATAATGTAACTAAAGTCTTAAAACCTTCCATTAATTGCAATGCTTTTTAATGAGGTGCTATCATGTATATTGGTCCCAAGATGGCTGCCAACACTTCTTGGATGAAGTGCTGACAGCCAATCAGATCTCACGAAGAGATGTGTGGTTAGTCTCCGCCCAGATATATATGTGATTTTACTTTTGATTTTCTCAGGAACTACTATACGGATTTACACCATTTAAACAAAAGGCATGAGTCTGAACTGAGGACTACCTCTTTACCAAATTTGGTGTAATTCCGTTCAGCACTTCGGGCTGTAGCTGCGTCAACAGGTCCTATGGGAAAATGCATGGGGAAAACGCATTTTGGGACCCCCCTTTTTTCTCGGCCCCCGCTTGACGAATCACCGTGAAATTTTCAGGATAGGAGCGGACTGGAGCTGGCCAAAAGTTTGGAAAATTTTGCGAAGATTCATCAATCAACGCTAACGTTATTCCAAATAGAATGTTGCGGATTTCCTATGGAAAATAGGTCCTGACTATAACTACCTACTGGCGACTGTCAGTAGGTAATATATATACATATATATATGTATATATATATATATATATATATATATATATATATATATATATATATATATATATACATATTCACTGAAAAAAAACATAGGTTTCAGGAACGTTATAGTTAGTTGGACATTTCACTCGTACAAAACCATAGAAATTACAGTGTTATAATTAGTTCCGCTAACTATAACTCGCGCCCCTGTAATGCACTACTGATGACGTCACATATTACATCATTCATGACATGGTCAGTGACATCGCTGATGACATCACTGATGATATCTCAAATGACATCACTGATGACATCATCCAGTGACTGTGTGGTACCGTAAAGTTAAAATTTGTTTTATATATATGCCAAGCTGTATTGAAGAATGAGTGGGTGTATAAGTGTATGTATGGAGGATTTAGTAGGTACGTGACTGACTGTATAAGTTTGTGATTAAATGTGTCTTTCTGAATGCATGGGTTAGTGACTAAACGGTTGTGTTTTAGGGTTTAGGGTAGCGCAGTGGTGTTTGGGTAGTGTATAGGGTCGTGCTGGGGGTAGTGTTTTAGGGTGTAGGGTAGTGCAGTGGTGTTTGGGTAATGTAGGGAGTCATGCTGGGGTAGTGTTTTAGGTTTTAGGGTAGCGCAGTGCTGTTTGGATAGTGTAGGGGGTAGTGCTGGGGGTACTGTTTTAGGTTTTAGAGTAGTGCAGTGGTGTTTGTATAGTTTGGGGCGTCACACTGGGGGTAGTGTTTAAGGGTCTAGCATAGTGCAGTGCTGTTTTGGTAGTGTAGGGGGTCATGCTGGGGGTGGATTTGGGTTTTAGGGTAGTGAAGTGGTTTTTGTGTGTAGTGTAGGGGGTCATGCTGGGGGTAGTGTTTTAGATTTTAGGGTAGTGCAGTGGTGTTTTTGTAGTGCATGGGGTCGTGTTTTATTGTTTAGGGTAGTCCAGTTGTGTTCGGGTAGTGTAGGGGGTCATGCTGGTGGTAGTGTTTTAGGGTTTAGGGTAGTGCACTGGTCTTTGTGTAGTGTAGGAGGTAGTGTTTTAGGGTTTAGGGTAGTGCAGTGGTATTTGTGTAGTGTAGGGGGTCATGCTGGGCATAGTGTTTTAGGGTTTGGTGTAGTGCAGTGGTGTTTGTGTAGTATAGGGGTCGTGTTTTAGGGTTTAGGGTAGTGCAGTGGTATTTGTGTAGTGTAGGGGCTCATGCTGGGAATAGTGTTTTAGGGTTTGGTGTAGTGCAGTGGTGTTTGTGTAGTATAGGGGTCGTGTTTTAGGGTTTAGGGTAGCGCAGTGGTGTTTGGGTAGTGTAGGGGGTCATGCTGGGGGTAGATATAGGGTTTAGGGTAGCGCAGTGGTGTTTGTGTAGTGCAGGGGGTCGTGCTGGCGGTAGTGTTTTAAGGTTTAGGGTAGCATAGTGGTGTTTGTGTAGTGTAGGGGGTCATGCTGGGGGTAGTGTTTTAGGGTTTAGGGTAGTGCAGTGCTGATTGAGTAGCGTAGGAGGTCATGCTGGGGGTAGTGTTTTAGGGTTTAGGGTAGAGCAGTGGTGTTTGGGTAGTGTAGGAGGTCATGCTAGGGGTAGTGTTTTAGGGTATAGGGTAGCAGAGTGGTGTTTGGGTAACGTAGGGGGTTGTGCTGGGTTTAGTGTTTTAGGGTTTAAGGTAGCGCAGTGGTGTTTGGGTTGCGCAGGGGGTCATGCTGGGGGTAGCGTTTTAGGGTTTAGGGCAGCGCAGTGGTGGTTGTGTAGTGTAGGGGGTAGTGCTGGGGGTAGAGTTTTAGGGTTTAGGGTAGCACAGTGGTGTTTGTGTAGTGTAGGGGGTAGTGCTGGGGGTAGTGTATTAGGGTTTAGGGAAGCGCAGTGGTGTTTGTGTAGTGTAGGGGTTCACACTGGGGTAGTGTTTTAGGGTTTAGCGTAGTGCAGTGCTGTTTGCATAGTGTACTGGGTCGTGCTGGGGGTAGATTTAGGTTTTAGGGTAGTGCACTGGTGTTTGTGTAGTGTAGGGGGTAGTGCTGGGGGTAGTGTTTTAGGGTTTAGGGTAGTACAGTGGTGTTTGTGTAGTGTAGGGGTTCGTGCTGGGGGTAGTGTTTTAGGGTTCAGTGTAGTGCAGTGGTGTTTGTGTAGTGTAGAGAGTAGTGTTTTATGGTTTAAGGTAGTGCAAATGGTGCTTGTGTAGTGTAGGGGGTCATGCTGGGGTTAGTGTTTTAGATTTTAGGGTAGTGCAGTGGTGTTTTTGTAGTGTAGGGGGTTGTGTTTTAGGGTTTAGGGTAGTGCAGTTGTGGTTGGGTAGTGTAGGGGATCGTGTTTTATGGTTTAGGGTAGTGCAGTGGTGTTTGGGTAGTGTGGGGGTAGTGTTTTATGGTTTAGGGTAGTGCAGTGGTGTTTGTGTAGTGTAGGGTGTCATGCTGGGGGTAGTGTTTTAAAGATTGGTGTAGTGCAGTGGTGTTTGTGTAGTATAGGGGACCGTGCGTTAGGGTTTAGGATAGTGCAGTGGTGTTTGGGTAGTGTAGGGGGTCATGCTGGGGGTAGATTTAGGGTTTAGGTAGCGCAGTGGTGTTTGTGAAGTGCAGGGGGTCGTGCTGGGGGTAGCGTTTTAAGGTTTAGGGTAGCGTAGGGGTGTTTGTGTAGTGTAGGGGGTCGTGCTGGGGGTAGTGTTATAGAATTTAGGGTAGCGCAGTGGTGATTGTGTAGCATAGGGGTCGTGCTGGGGGTAGTGTTTTACGGTAGCACAGTGGTGTTTGGCTAGCATAGGGGGTCATTCTGGGGTAGTGTTTTAGGGTTTAGGGTAGCACAGTGGTGTTTGGGTATCGTATGGGGTCATGCGGGGGTAGATTTAGGGTTTAGGGTAGCACAGTGGTGTTTGGGTAGTGTAGGGGGTAGTGCTGGGGGTAGTGTTTTAGGGTTAAGGGTAGCGCAGTGGTGTTTGTGTAGTGTAGGGGGTAGTGCTGGGGGTAGTGCTTTAGGGTTTAAGGTAGCGCAGTTGTGTTTGTGTAGTGTAGGGGGTAGTGCTGGGGGTAGTGTTTTAGAGTTTAGGATAGTGCAGTGTTGTTTGTGTAGTGTACGGGTTTGTGTTGGGGATACTGTTTTAGGGTTTAGTGTAGTGCAGTGGTGTTTGTGTAGTGTATGGGGTAGTGTTTTAGGTTTAGGGTAGTGCAGTGGTGTTTCTGTAGTGTAGGGGGTCATCCTGGGGGTAGTGTTTTAGATTTGAGGGTATTGCAGTGGTGTTTTTGAAGTGTAGGGGGCCGTATTTTAGGGTTAAGGGTAGTGCAGTTGTGTTTGGGTAGTGTAGGGGGTTGTCTTTTAGGGTTTAGGGTAGTGCAGTGGTGTTTGGGCAGGGTAGGGGGTCGTGGTGGTGGTAGTGTTTTAGGGTTTAGGGTGTGCAGTGGTATTTGTGTAGTGTAGGGGTAGTGTTTTAGGGTTTAGAGTAGTGCAGTGATGTTTGTGTAGTGTAGGGGATCATGCTGGGGGTAGTGTTTTAGGGTTTAGGGTGGTGCAGTTGTGTTTGGGTAGTGTAGGGGGTCTTGTTTTAGTTTTTAGGGTAGTGCAGTGGGGTTTGGGTAGTGGAGGGGGTCATGCTGGATGTAGTGTTTTAGGGTTTAGGGTAGTGCAGTGCTGTTTGTGTAGTGTAGGGGGTAGTTTTTTAAGGTTTAGGGTGGTGCAGTGGAGTTTGTGTAGTGTAGCGATTCCTGCCTGGGGATGGTTTTTTTAGGGTTTAGTGTAGTGCAGTGGTATTTGTGTAGTGTAGGGTGTAGTGTTTTAGGGTAGTGCAGTGGTGTTTGTGTAGTGTAGGGGGTCGTGCTGGGGGTAGTGTTATAGAATTTAGGGTAGCGCAGTGGTGATTGTGTAGCGTAGGGGTCGTGCTGGGGGTGGTGTTTTACGGTAGCGCAGTGGTGTTTGGCTAGCATAGGGGGTCGTTCTGGGGTAGTGTTTTAGGGTTTAGGGTAGCACAGTGGTGTTTGGGTAGCGTAGGGGGTCGTGCTGGGGGTAGTGTTTTAGGGTTTAGGGTAGCGCAGTGGTGTTTGGGTATCGTAGGGGGTCATGCGGGGGTAGATTTAGGGTTTAGGGTAGCACAGTGGTATTTGGGTAGTGTAGGGGGTAGTGCTGGGGTTAGTGTTTTAGGGTTAAGGGTAGCGCAGTGCTGTTTGTGTAGTGTAGGGGGTAGTGCTGGGGGTAGTGCTTTAGGGTTTAAGGTAGCGCAGTTGTGTTTGTGTAGTGTAGGGGGTAGTGCTGGGGTAGTGTTTTAGAGTTTAGGATAGTGCAGTGTTGTTTGTGTAGTGTAGGGGTTTGTGTTGGGGATACTGTTTTAGGGTTTAGTGTAGTGCAGTGGTGTTTGTGTAGTGTAGGGGGTAGTGTTTTAGGTTTAGGGTAGTACAGTGGTGTTTTTGAAGTGTAGGGGGCCGTATTTTAGGGTTAAGGGTAGTGCAGTTGTTTTTGGTTAGTGTAGGGGGTTGTGTTTTAGGGTTTAGGGTAGTGCAGTGGTGTTTGGGCAAGGTAGGGGGTCGTGCTGGTGGTAGTGTTTTAGGGTTTAGGGTGTGCAGTGGTATTTGTGTAGTGTAGGGGTAGTGTTTTAGGGTTTAGAGTAGTGCAGTGATGTTTGTGTAGTGTAGGGGATCATGATGGGGGTAGTGTTTTAGGGTTTAGGGTAGTGCAGTTGTGTTTGGGTAGTGTAGGTGGTCGTGTTTTAGTGTTTAGGGTAGTGCAGTGGGGTTTGGGTAGTGGAGGGGGTCATGCTGGCTGTAGTGTTTTAGGGTTTAGGGTAGTGCAGTGCTGTTTGTGTAGTGTAGGGGGTAGTTTTTTAGGGTTTAGGGTGGTGCAGTGGTGTTTGTGTAGTGTAGGGATTCCTGCCTGGGGATGTTTTTTTTAGGGTTTAGTGTAGTGCAGTGGTATTTGTGTAGTGTAGGGTGTAGTGTTATAGGGTTTAGGGTAGTGCAGTGGTGTTTGTGTAGTGTAGGGGGTCGTGCTGGGTGTAGTGTTTTAGGGTTTAGGGTAGCGCAGTGGTGTTTGGGTTGCGTAGGGGGTCATGCTGGGGGTAGTGTTTTAGGGTTTAGGGCAGCGCAGTGGTGTTTGTGTAGTGTAGGTGGTAGTGCTGGGAGTAGAGTTTTAGGGTTTAGGGTAGCGCAGTGGTGTTTGTGTAGTGTAGGGGGTAGTGCTGGGGGTAGTGTATTAGGGTTTAGGGAAGCGCAGTGGTGTTTGTGTAGTGTAGGGGGTCACACTGGGGTAGTGTTTTAGGGTTTAGTGTAGTGCAGTGCTGTTGGGTAGTGTACGGGGCTGTGCTGGGGTTGATTTAGGTTTTAGGGTAGTGCACCGGTGTTTGTGTAGTGTAGGGGGTAGTGCTGGGGGTAGTGTTTTAGGGTTTAGGGTAGTACAGTGGTGTTTGTGTAGTGTAGGGGTTCGTGCTGGGGGTAGTGTTTTAGGGTTCAGTGTAGTGCAGTGGTGTTTGTGTAGTGTAGAGAGTAGTGTTTTATGGTTTAGTGTAGTACAAATGGTGTTTGTGTAGTGTAGGGGGTCATGCTGGGGTTAGTGTTTTAGATTTTAGGGTAGTGCAGTGGGGTTTTTGTAGTGTAGGGGGTCGTGTTTTAGGGTTTAGGGTAGTGCAGTTGTGGTTGGGTAGTGTAGGGGGTCGTGTTTTATGGTTTAGGGTAGTGCAGTGGTGTTTGGGTAGTGTAGGGGTTCGTGCTGGTGGTAGTGTTGTAGAGTAGGACACTGCAGTGGTGTTTGTGTAGTGTGGGGGTAGTGTTTTACGGTTTAGGGTAGTGCAGTGGTGTTTGTGTAGTGTAGGGGGTCATGCTGGGGGTAGTGTTTTAAAGATTGGTGTAGCGCAGTGGTGTTTGTGTAGTATAGGGGGCCGTGCGTTAGGGTTTAGGGTAGCACAGTGGTGTTTGGGTAGTGTAGGGGGTCATGCTGGGGGTAGATTTAGGGTTTAGGGTAGCGCAGTGGTTTTTGTGTAGTGCAGGGGGTCGTGCTGGCGGTAGTGTTTTAAGGTTTAGGGTAGCGTAGTGGTGTTTGTGTAGTGTAGGGGGTCGTGCTTGGGGTAGTGTTATAGAATTTAGGGTAGCACAGTGGTGATTGTGTAGCGTAGGGGCCGTGCTGGGGGTAGTGTTTTATGGTTTACGGTAGCGCAGTGGTGTTTGGGTAGCGTACGGGGTCGTGCTGGGGTAGTGGTTTAGGGTCTAGGGTAGCACAGTGGTGTTTGGGTAGCGTAGAGGGTCGTGCTGGCGGTAGTGTTTTAGGGTTTAGGGTAGCGCAGTGGTATTTGGGTAGCGTAGGGGGTCATGCGGGGGGTAGATTTAGGGTTTAGGGTAGCGCTGTGGTGTTTGGGTAGTGTAGGGGGTAGTACTGGGGGTAGTGTTTTAGAGTTTAGGATAGTGCAGTGTTGTTTGTGTAGTGTAGGCGTTTGTGTTGGGGATACTGTTTTAGGGTTTAGTGTAGTGCAGTCGTGTTTGTGTAGTTTAGGGGGTATTGTTTTAGAATTAGGGTAGTGCAGTGGTGTTTCTGTAGTGTAGGGGGTCATCCTGGGGGTAGTGTTTTAGATTTTAGGGTAGTGCAGTGGTGTTTTTGAAGTGTAGGGGGGCGTATTTTAGGGTTAAGGGTAGTGCAGTTGTGTTTGGGTAGTGTAGGGGGTCGTGTTTTAGGGTTTAGGGTAGTGCAGTGGTGTTTGGGCAGGGTAGGAGGTCGTGCTGGTGGTAGTGTTTTAGGGTTTAGGGTAGTGCAGTGGTATTTGTGTAGTGTAGGGGTAGTGTTTTAGGGTTTAGAGTAGTGCAGTGATGTTTTTGTAGTGTAGGGGATCATGATGGGGGTAGTGTTTTAGGGTTTAGGGTAGTGCAGTTGTGTTTGGGTAGTGTAGGGGGGTCGTGGTTTAGTGTTTAGGGTAGTGCAGTGGTATTTGGGTAGTGGAGGGGATCATGCTGGATGTAGTGTTTTAGGGTTTAGGGTAGTGCGGTGGTGTTTGTGTAGTGTAGGGATTCCTGCCTGGGGATGGTTTTTTTAGGGTTTAGTGTAGTGCAGTGGTATTTGTGTAGTGTAGGGGGTAGTGTGTTAGGGTTTAGGGTAGTGCAGTGGTGTTTGTGTAGTGTAGGGGGGTCATGCTGGGGTAGTGTTTTAGATTTTAGGGCAGTGCAGTGGTGTTTTTGTAGTGTAGGGGGCCGTGTTTTAGGGTTTAGGGTAGTGCCGTTGTGTTTGGGTAGTGTAGGGGGTCGTGTCTTAGGGTTTAGGGTAGTGCAGTGGTGTTTGGTTAGTGTAGGGGGTAGTGTTTTAGGGTTTAGGGTTGTGCAGTGGTCTTTGTGTAGTGTAGGGGGTCATGCTGGGGGTAGTGTTTTAGGGTTTAGGGTAGTGCAGTTGTGTTTGGGTAGTGTAGGGGGTCGTGTTTTAGTGTTTAAGGTAGTGCAGTGGTGTTTGGGTAGTGGATGGGGTCGTGCTGGTGGTAGTATTTTAGGGTAGTGCAGTGGTGTTTGTGCAGTGTAGGGGGTAGTGTTTTAGGTTTTTTGGGTAGTGCAGTGGTGTTTGTGTAGTATAGGGAGTTATGCTGGGGATAGTGTTTTTGAGTTTGGTATAGTGCAGTGGTGTTTGTGAAGTATAGGGGGTCGTGTTTTAGTGTACTAGGGTAGTGCAGTTGTGTTTGGGTAGTGTAGGGGGACATGCTGGAGGTAGTGTTTTAGCGTTTAGGGTAGTGCATTGGTGTTTGGGTAGTGTAGTGGCTCGTGCTGGTGGTAGTGTTTTAGGGTTTAGGGTAGTGCAGTGGTGTTTGTGCAGTGTAGGGGGTCGTGCTGGGAGTAGATTTATTGTTTAGGGTAGCTCAGTGATGTTTGTGCAGTGTAGGGGGTCGTGCTGGGGGAGTGTTTTAAGGCTTAGGGTTGCGCAGTGGTGTTTGTGTAGTGTAGGGGGTCATGCTGGGAGTAGTGTTTTAGGGTTTAGGGTAGTGCAGTGGGGTTTGGGTAGCTTAGGGGGTCGTGCTGGGGGTGGTGTTTTAGGGTTTAGGGTAGCGCAGTGGTGTTTGGGTAGCGAAGGGGGTCATACTGGGGGTAGTGTTTTAAGAGTTAGGGTAGCGCAGTAGTGTTTGGTTAGTGTAGGGGTCATGCTGGGGGTAGTGTTTTAGGGTTTAGGGTAGCGCAGTGGTGTTTGGGTAGTGTAGCAGTAGTGTTTTAGGGCTTTTGGTAGTGCAGTGGTCTTTGTGTAGTGTAGGGGGTCATGCTGGGGATAGTGTTTTAGGGTTTAGGGTAGTGCAGTGGTGTTTGTGTAGTGTAGCGGGTAGTGTTTTAGGGTTTAGGGTAGTGCAGTGGTCTTTGTGTAGTGTAGGGGGTTGCTGGGGGTAGTGTTTTAGGGTTTAGGGTAGTGCAGTTGTGTTTGGGTAGTGTGGGGGGTCGTGTTTTAGTGTTTAAGGTAGTGCAGTGGTGTTTGGGTGGTGGAGGGGGTCGTACTGGTGGTAGTGTTTTAGGGTTTAGGGTAGTGCAGTGGTGTTTGTGTAGTTTAGGGGGTAGTGTTTTAGGGTTTAGGGTAGTGCAGTGGTGTTTGTGTAGTGTAATGGGTCATGCTGGGGTTAGTGTTTTAGAGTTTGATGTAGTGCAGTGGTTTTTGTGTAGTATAGGGGGTCGTGTTGTAGTGTATTAGGGTAGTGCAGTTGTGTTTGGGTTGTGTAGGGGGACATTCTGGGGTAGTGTTTCGGGGTATAGGGTAGTGCAGGGGTGTTTGGGTAGTATAGGGGTTCGTGCTGGGGGTACTGTTTTAGGGCTTAGGGTAGCGCAGTGGTGTTTGGGTAGCATAGATGGTCTTGTTGGGGGTAGTGTTTTAGGGTTTAGGGTAGTGCCGTGGTGTTTGTGTAGTGTAGGGTGTCGTGCTGGGAGTAGATTTAGGGTTTAGAATAGCTCAGTTGAGTTTGTTTAGTGTAGGGAGTCGTACTGGGGGTTGTGTTTTAAGGTTTAGGGTTGCGCATTGGTGTTTGTGTAGTGTAGGGGGTCGTGCTGAAAGTAGTGTTTTAGGGTTTAGGGTAGCTCAGTGGGGTTTGGGTAGCGTAGGGGGTCGTGCTGGGGATACTGCTTTAGAGTTTAGGGTAGCGCAGTGGTGTTTGGGTAACATGGGGGTCATGCTGGGGGTAGTGTTTTAGGATTTAGGGTAGGGCAGTGGTGTTTGGGTTGAGTAGGGGGTCGTGCTGGGGTAGTGTTTGAGGGTTTAGGTTAGCGCAGTGGTGTTTGGGTAGCGTAGGGGGTCGTGCTGGCGGTGGTATTTTAGGGTTCAGGGTAGCGCAGTGGTGTTTGGGTAGTGTGGGGGGTCGTGAGGGGGGTAGATTTAGGGTTTAGTGTAGCACAGTGGTGTTTGGGTAGTGTAGGGGGTCGTGCTGGGGGAAGTGCTTTTGGGTTTAGGGTAGCGCAGTGGTGTTTGGGTAGTGTAGGGGTAGTGTTTTAGGGTTTAGAGTAGTTCAGTGGTTTTTGGGTAGTGTATAGGGTGGTGCTTGTGGTAGTGTTTAAGGGTTTAGGGTAGTGCAGTGGTGTTTGTGTAGTGTAGGGGGTAGTGTTTTAGGGTTTATGGTAGTGCAATGGTCTTTGTGTAGTGTAGGGGATCAACCTGGGGGTTGTGTTTTAGGGATTAGGGTAGTGTAGCTGTGTTTGGGTAGTGTAGGGAGTGATGCTGGGTGTAGTGTTTTAGGGTTTAGGGTAGTGCCGTGGTATTTGGGTAGTGTAGTGGGTCGTGCTGATGGTAGTGTTTTAGGGTTTAGGGTAGTGCAGTGGTGTTTGTGTAGTGTAGTGGGTCATGCTGGGGATAGTGTTTTAGAGTTTGGTGTAGTGCAGTGGTGTTTGTGTAGTATAGGGGTCGCGTTTTAGGGATTAGGGTAGTGTAGTTGTGTTTTGATAGTGTAGAGGTGATGCTGGGGTTAGAGTTTTAGGGTTTAGGGTAGCGCAGTGTTGTTTGGGTAGCATTGGGGGTCTTGCTGGGGGTAGTGTTTGAGGGTTTAGGGTAGTGCAGTGGTGTTTGGGTAGTGTAGGGGGTCGTGTGGGGGGTAGATTTAGGGTTTAGAGTAGCGCAGTGGTATTTGGGTAGTGTAGGGGGTAGTGCTGGGTGTAGTGTTTTGGGTTTTAGGGTAGCGCAGTGGTGTTTGTGTAGTGTAGGGGGTTGTGCAGGGATAGTGTTTTAGGGTTTAGGGCAGCACAGTGTTGTTTGTGTAGTGTAGGGGATCGTGCTGGGGTAGTGTTTTAGGGTTTAGTGTGGTGCAGTGCTGTTTGTGTGGTGTAGGATGTAGTGTTTTAGGGTTTAGGGTAGTGCAGTGGTGTTTCTGTAGTGTAGGGGGTCATGCTGGTGGTAGTGTTTTAGATTTTAGGGTAGTGCAGTGGTGTTTTTGTAGTTTAGGGGGCCATGTTTTAGGGTTTAGGGCAGTGCAGTTGTGTTTGGGTAGTGTAGGGGGTCGTGTTTAAGGGTTTAGAGTAGTGCAGTGGTGTTTGGCTAGTGTAGGGTGTGATGCTGGTGGTAGTGTTTTAGGGTTTAGGGTAGTGCAGTGGTGTTTGTGTAGTATAGGGATAGTGTTTTAGGGTTTCGGGTAGTGCAGTGGTCTTTGAGTAGTGTAGGGGGTCATGCTGGGGGTAGTGTTTTAGGGTTTATGGTAATGACGTTGTGTTTGGGTAGTGTAGGGGGTCGTGTTTTAGTGTTTAGGGTAGTGCAGTGGTGTTTGGGTAGTGGAGGGGGTTGTGCTGGTGGTAGGGTTTTAGGGTTTTAGGGTTTAGGGTAGTGCAGTAGTGTTGTGTAGTGTAGGGGGTCATGCTGGGGGTAGATATAGGGTTTAGTGTAGAGCAGTGGTGTTTGTGTAGTGCAGGGGGTCGTGCATGGGGTAGTGTTTTAAGTTTTAGGGTAGCGTAGTGGTGTTTGTGTAGTGTAGGGGGTCGTGCTGGGGGTAGTGTTTTAGGGTTTAGGGTAGCACAGTGGTGTTTGGGTAGCGTAGGGGTTCGTGCTGGGGTAGTGTTTTAGGGTTTAGGGTAGCGCAGTGGGGTTTGTGTAGTGTAGGGGGTAGTTCTGGGGGTAGTGTATTAGGGTTTAGGGAAGCGCAGTGGTTTTTGTGTAGTGTAGGGGGGCACACTGGGGTAGTGTTTTAGGGTTTAGCATAGTGCAGTGCTGTTTGGGTAGTGTAGGGGGTCATGCTGGGGGTAGATTTAGGTTTTAGGGTAGTACACCGGTGTTTGTGTAGTGTAGGGGGTAGTGTTGGGGGTAGTGTTTTAGGGTTTAGGGTAGTACAGTGGTGTTTGTGTAGTGTAGGGGTTCGTGCTGGGGGTAGTGTTTTATGGTTTAGGGTAGTACAAATGGTGTTTGTGTAGTGTAGGGGGTCATGCTAGGGTTAGTGTTTTAGATTTTAGGGTAGTACAGTGGTGTTTTTGTAGTGTAGAAGGTCGTGTTTTAGGGTTTAGGGTAGTGCAGTTGTGTTTGGGTAGTGTAGGGTGTCGTGCTGGTGGTAGTGTTTTAGGGTTTAGGGTAGTACAGTGGTGTTTGTGTAGTGTGGGGGTAGTGTTTTACGGTTTAGGGCTGTGCAGTGGTGTTTGTGTAGTGTAGGGGCTCATGCTGGGGGTAGTGTTTTAAAGATTGGTATAGTGCAGTGGTGTTTGTGTAGTATAGGGGGCCGTGCGTTAGGGTTTAGGTTAGCGCAGTGGTGTTTAGATAATGTAGGGGGTCATGCTGGGGGTAGATTTAGGGTTTATGGTAGCGCAGTGGTGTTTCTGTAGTGCAGGGGGTCGTGCTGGGCGTAGTGTTTTAAGGTTTAGCGTAGCGTAGTGGTGTTTGTGTAGTGTAGGGGGTCATGCTGGGGGTAGTGTTATAGAATTTAGGGTAGCGCAGTGGTGATTGTGTAGCGTAGGGGTCGTGCTGGGGGTAGTGTTTTAGGGTTTACGGTAGCGCAGTGGTGTTTGGATAGCGTAGGGGGTCGTGCTGGGGTAGTGTTTTAGGGTTTAGGGTAGCACAGTGGTGTTTGGGTAGCGTAGGGGGTCATGCTGGGGTAGTGTTTTAAAGTTTAGGGTAGCACAGTAGTGTTTGGTTAGTGTAGGGGGTCATGCTGGGGGTAGTGTTTTAGGGTTTAGGGTAGCGCAGTGGTGTTTGGGTAGAGTAGCGGTAGTGTTTTAGGGCTTATGGTAGTGCAGTGGTCTTTGTGTAGTGTAGGGGGTCATGCTGGGGGTAGTGTTTTAGGGTTTAGGGTAGTGCAGTGGTGTTTGTGTAGTGTAGCTGGTAGTGTTTTAGGGTTTAGGGTAGTGCAGTGGTCTTTGTGTAGTGTAGGGGGTCATGCTGGGGGTAGTGTTTTAGGGTTTAGAGTAGTGCAGTTGTGTTTGGGTAGTGTAGGGGGTCGTGTTTTAGTGTTTAAGGTAGTGCAGTGGTGTTTGGGTGGTGGAGGGGGTCGTGCTGCTGGTAGTGTTTTAGGGTTTAGGGTAGTGCAGTGGTGTTTGTGTAGTTTAGGGGGTAGTGTTTTAGGGTTTAGGGTAGTGCAGTGGTGTTTGTGTAGTGTAATGGGTCATGCTGGGGTTAGTGTTTTAGAGTTTGGTGCAGTGCAGTGGTTTTTGTGTAGTATAGGGGGTCGTGTTTTAGTGTATTAGGGTAGTGCAGTTGTGTTTGGGTTGTGTAGGGGGACATTCTGGGGGTAGTGTTTTAGGGTATAGGGTAGTGCAGTGGTGTTTGGGTAGTTTAGCGGGTCATGCTGGTGGTAGTGTTTTAGGGTTTAGGGTAGTGCAGTGGTGTTTGTGTAGTGTAGGGGGTCATGCTGGGTGTAGATTTAGGGTTTAGAATAGCTCAGTTGTGTTTGTTTAGTGTAGGGAGTCGTGCTGGGGGTTGTGTTTTAAGGTTTAGGGTTGCGCATTGGTGTTTGTGTAGTGTAGGGGGTCGTGCTGGGAGTAGTGTTTTAGGGTTTAGGGTAGCTCAGTGGTGTTTGGGTAGCGTAGGGGGTCGTGCTGGGGGTAGTGTTTTAGGGTTTAGGGTAGCGCAGTGGTGTTTGGGTAACATAGGGGGTCATGCTGGGGTTAGTGTTTTAGGGTTTAGGGTAGGGCAGTGGTGTTTGGGCTGAGTAGGGGGTTGTGCTGGGGTAGTGTTTTAGGGTTTAGGGTAGCGCAGTGGTGTATGGGTAGCATAGCTGGTCATGCTGCAGGTAGTATTTTAGGGTTTAGGGTAGCGCAGTGGTGTTTGGGTGGTGTAGGGGGTCGTGAGGGGGGTAGATTTAGGGTTTAGTGTAGCACAGTGGTGTTTGGGTAGTGTAGGGGGTCGTGCTGGGGGAAGTGCTTTTGGGTTTAGGGTAGCGCAGTGGTGTTTGGGTAGTGTAGGGGTAGTGTTTTAGGGTTTAGAGTAGTGCAGTGGTGTTTATAGGGTGGTGCTTGTGGTAGTGTTTAAGGGTTTAGGGTAGTGCGGTGGTGTTTGTGTAGTGTAGGGGGTAGTGTTTTAGGGTTTATGGTAGTGCAATGGTCTTTGTGTAGTGTAGGGGGTCATGCTGGGGGTAGTGTTTTAGGGTTTAGGGTAGTGCAGTTGTGTTTGGGTAGTATATGGGGTATTGTTTTAGAGTTTAGGGCAGTGCAGTGGTGTTTGGGTAGTGGAGGGGGTCATGCTGGGGGTAGTGTTTCAGGGATTAGGGTAGTGTAGTTGTGTTTGGGTAGTGTAGGGGGTGAAACTGGGTGTAGTGTTTTAGGGTTTAGGGTAGTGCCGTGATGTTTGGGTAGTGAAGCGGGTCGAGCTGATGGTAGTGTTTTAGGGTTTAGGGTAGTGCAGTGGTGTTTGTGTAGTGTAGTGGGTCATGCTGTAGATAGTGTTTTAGAGTTTGGTGTAGTGCAGTGGTGTTTGTGTAGTATAGGGGTCGTGTTTTAGGGATTACGGTAGTGTAGTTGTGTTTGGGTAGTGTAGGGGTGATGCTGGGGGTAGTGTTTTAGGGTTTAGGGTAGCGCAGTGGCGTTTGGGTAGCATTGGGGGTCGTGCTGGGGGTAGTGTTTGAGGGTTTAGGGTATCACAGTGGTGTTTGGGTAGTGTAGGGGGTATTGCTGGGTGTAGTGTTTTGGGTTTTAGGGTAGCGCAGTGGTGTTTATGTAGTGTAGGGGGTAGTGCTGGGATAGTGTTTTAGGGTTTAGGGTAGCGCAGTGTTGTTTGTGTAGTGTAGTGGATCGTGCTGGGGTAGTGTTTTAGGGTTTAGTGTAGTGCAGTGGTGTTTGTGTGGTGTAGGGTGTAGTGTTTTAGGGTTTAGGGTTTTGCAGTGGTGTTTCTGTAGTATAGGGGGTCATGCTGGTGGTAGTGTTTTAGAATTTAGGGTAGTGCAGTGGTGTTTTTGTAGTTTAGGGAGCCATGTTTTAGGGTTTAGGGCAGTGCAGTTGTGTTTGGGTAGTGTAGGGGGTCGTGTTTAAGGGCTTAGGGTAGTGCAGTGGTGTTTGGGTAGTGTAGGGTGTCGTGCTGGTGGTAGTGTTTTAGGCTTTAGGGTAGTGCAATGGTGTTTGTGTAGTATAGGGGTAGTGTTTTAGGGTTTCGGGCAGTGCAGTGGTCTTTGTGTAGTGTAGGGGTCATGCTGGGGGTAGTGTTTTAGGGTTTATGGTAGTGCAGTTGTGTTTGGGTAGTGTAGGGGGTCATGTTTTAGTGTTTAGTGTAGTGCAGTGATGTTTGGGTAGTGGAGGGGGATGTGCTGGTGGTAGTGTTTTAGGGTTTAGGGTAGTGCAGTAGTGTTTGGGTAGTGTAGGGGGTCATGCTGGGGGTAGATATAGGGTTTAGTGTAGCGCAGTGGTGTTTGTGTAGTGCAGGGGGTCGTGCTGGGGGTAGTGTTTTAAGGTTTAGGGTAGCATAGTGGTGTTTGTGTAGTGTAGGGGGTTGGGCTGGGGGTAGTGTTTTAGGGTTTAGGGTAGCGCAGTGTTGATTGAGTAGCGTAGGGGGTCGTGCTGGGTGTAGTGTTTTAGGGTTTAGGGTAGGGCAGTGGTGTTTGGGTAGCAGAGGAGGTCGTGCTAGGGGTGGTGTTTTAGGGTTTAGAGTAGCACAGTGGTGTTTGGGTAGCGTAGGGTGTCGTGCTGGGGGTAATGTTTTAGGGTTTAGGGTAGCGCAGTGGTGTTTGGGTTGCGTAGGGTGTCATGCTGGGGGTAGTGTTTTAGGGTTGAGGGCAGCTTAGTGGTGTTTGTGTAGTGTAGGGGTAGTGCTGGGGGTAGAGTTTTAGGGTTTAGGGTAGCACAGTGGTGTTTGTGTAGTGTAGGGGGTAGTGCTGGGGGTAGTGTATTAGGGTTTAGGGAAGCGCAGTGGTGTTTGTGTAGTGTATGGGGTCACACTGGGGTAGTGTTTTAGGGTTTAGCGTAGTGCAGTGCTGTTTGGGTAGTGTAGGGGGTCGTGCTGGGGATAGATTTAGGTTTTAGGGTAGTACACTGGTGTTTGTGTAGTGTAGGGGGTAGTGTTGGGGGTAGTGTTTTAGGGTTTAGGGTAGTACAGTGGTGTTTGTGTAGTGTAGGTGTTCGTGCTAGGGGTTGTGTTTTAGGGTTTAGTGTGGTGCAGTGTTGTTTGTGTAGTGTAGAGAGTAGTGTTTTATGGTTTAGGGTAGTGCAAAGGGTGTTTGTGTAGTGTAGGGGGTCATGCTGGGGTTAGTGTTTTAGATTTTAGGGTAGTGCAGTGGTGTTTTTGTAGTGTAGAAGGTCGTGTTTTAGGGTTTAGGGTAGTGCAGTTGTGGTTGGGTAGTGTAGGGGGTCGTGTTTTATGGTTTAGGGTAGTGCAGTGGTGTTTGGGTAGTGTAGGGGGTCGTGCTGGTGGTAGTGTTTTAGGGTTTAGGGTAGTGCAGTGGTGTTTGTGTAGTGTGGGGGTAGTGTTTTACGGTTTAGGGTAGTGCAGTGGTGTTTGTGTAGTGTAGGGGGTCATGCTGGGGTTAGTGTTTTAAAGATTGGTATAGTGCAGTGGTGTTTGTGTAGTATAGGGGGCCGTGTGTTAGGGTTTAGGGTAGCGCAGTGGTGTTTAGGTAGTGTAGGGGGTCATGCTGGGGGTAGATTTAGGGTTTAGGGTAGCGCAGTGGTGTTTCTGTAGTGCAAGGGGTCGTGCTGGGGTAGTGTTATAGAATTTAGGGTAGCGCAGTGGTGATTGTGTAGCGTATGGGCCGTGCTGGAGGTAGTATTTTAGGGTTTACGGTAGCGCAGTGGTGTTTGGATAGCATAGGGGGTCATGCTGGTGGTAGTGTTTTAGGGTTTAGGGTAGCGCAGTGGTGTTTGGGTAGTGTAGGGGGTAGTGCTGGGGGTAGTGTTTTAGGTTTAAGGGTAGCACAGTGGTGTTTGTGTAGTGTAGGGGGTAGTGCTGGGTATAGATTTAGGGTTTAGAATAGCTCAGTTGTGTTTGTTTAGTGTAGGGAGTCGTGCTGGGGGTTGTGTTTTAAGGTTTAGGGTTGCGCATTGGTGTTTGTGTAGTGTAGGGTGTCGTGCTGGGAGTAGTGTTTTAGGGTTTAGGGTAGCTCAGTGGTGTTTGGGTAGTGTAGGGGGTCGTGAGGGGGTAGATTTAGGGTTCAGTGTAGCACAGTGGTGTTTGGGTAGTGTAGGGGGTCGTGCTGGGGAAGTGCTTTTGGGTTTAGGGTAGCGCAGTGGTGTTTGGGTAGTGTAGGGGTAGTGTTTTAGGGTTTAGAGTAGTGCAGTGGTGTTTATAGGGTGGTGCTTGTGGTAGTGTTTAAGGGTTTAGGGTAGTACGGTGGTGTTTGTGTAGTGTAGGGGGTAGTGTTTTAGGGTTTATGGTAGTGCAAAGGTCTTTGTGTAGTGTAGGGTGTCATGCTGAGGGTAGTGTTTTAGGGTTTAGGGTAGTGCAGTTGTGTTTGGGTAGTGTATGGGGTCGTGTTTTAGTGTTTAGGGTAGTGCAGTGGTGTTTGGGTAGTGGAGGGGGTCATGATGGGGGTAGTGTTTTAGGGATTAGGGTAGTGTAGTTGTGTTTGGGTAGTGTAGGGGGTGATACTGGGTATAGTGTTTTAGGGTTTAGGGTAGTGCCGTGGTGTTTGGGTAGTGTAGCAGGTCGTGCTGGTGGTAGTGTTTTAGGGTTTAGGGTAGTGCAGTGGTGTTTGTGTAGTGTAGTGGGTCATGCTGTAGATAGTGTTTTAGAGTTTGGTGTAGTGCAGTGGTGTTTGTGTAGTATAGGGGTCGTGTTTTAGGGATTAGGGTAGTGTAGTTGTGTTTGGGTAGTGTAGGGGTGATGCTGGGGGTAGTGTTTTAGGGTTTAGGGTAGCGCAGTGGCGTTTGGGTAGCATTGGGGGTCGTGCTGGGGGTAGTGTTTGAGGGTTTAGGGTATCGCAGTGGTGTTTGGGTAGTGTAGGGGGTAGTGCTGGGTGTAGTGTTTTGGGTTTTAGGGTAGCGCAGTGGTGTTTATGTAGTGTAGGGGGAAGTGCTGGGATAGTGTTTTAGGGTTTAGGGTAGCGCAGTGTTGTTTGTGTAGTGTAGTGGATCGTGCTGGGGTAGTGTTTTAGGGTTTAGTGTAGTGCAGTGGTGTTTGTGTGGTGTAGGGTGTAGTGTTTTAGGGTTTAGGGTATTGCAGTGGTGTTTCTGTAGTATAGGGGGTCATGCTGGTGGTAGTGTTTTACATTTTAGGGTAGTGCAGTGGTGTTTTTGTAGTTTAGGGGCCATGTTTTAGGGTTTAGGGCAGTGCAGTTGTGTTTGGGTATTGTAGGGGGTCGTGTTTATGGGTTTAGGGTAGTGCAGTGGTGTTTGGGTTGTGTAGGGTGTCGTGCTGGTGGTAGTGTTTTAGGCTTTAGGGTTGTGCAGTGGTGTTTGTGTAGTATAGGGGTAGTGTTTTAGGGTTTCGGGCAGTGCAGTGGTGTTTGTGTAGTGTAGGGTCATGCTGGGGGTAGTGTTTTAGGGTTTATGGTAGTGCAGTTGTGTTTGGGTAGTGTAGGGGGTCATGTTTTAGTGTTTAGGGTAGTGCAGTGATGTTTGGGTAGTGAAGGGGGATGTGCTGGTGGTAGTGATTTAGGGTTTAGGGTAGTGCAGTAGTGTTTGGGTAGTGTATGGGGTCCTGCTGGGGGTAGATATAGGGTTTAGTGTAGCGCAGTGGTGTTTGTGTACTGCAGGGGGTCGTGCTGGGTGTAGTGTTTTAAGGTTTAGGGTAGCGTAGTGGTGTTTGTGTAGTGTAGGGATTCGGGCTGGGGGTAGTGTTTTAGGGTTTAGGGTAGCGCAGTGTTGATTGAGTAGCGTAGGGGGTCGTGATGGGGGTAGTGTTTTAGGGTTTAGGGTAGGGCAGCGGTGTTTGGGTAGCAGAGGAGGTCGTGCTAGGGGTGGTGTTTTAGGGTTTAGGGTAGCACAGTGGTGTTTGGGTAGCGTAGGGTGTCGTGCTGGGGGTAGTATTTTAGGGTTTAGGGTAGCGCAGTGGTGTTTGGGTTGCGTAGGGTGTCATGCTGGGGGTAGTGTTTTAGGGTTTAGGGCAGCTTAGTGGTGTTTGTGTAGTGTAGGGGGTAGTGCTGGGGGTAGAGTTTTAGGGTTTAGGGTAGCACAGTGGTGTTTGTGTAGTGTAGGGGGTAGTGCTGAGGGTAGTGCATTAGGGTTTAGGGAAGCGCAGTGGTGTTTGTGTTGTGTAGGGGGTCACACTGGGGTAGTGTTTTAGGGTTTAGTGTAGTGCAGTGCTGTTTGGGTAGTGTAGGGGATCGTGCTGGGGATAGATTTAGGTTTTAGGGTAGTACACTGGTGTTTGTGTAGTGTAGGGGGTAGTGTTGGGGGTAGTGTTTTAGGGTTTAGGGTAGTACAGTGGTGTTTGTGTAGTGTAGGGGATCGTGCTGGGGGTTGTGTTTTAGGGTTTAGTGTAGTGCAGTGTTGTTTGTGTAGTGTAGAGAGTAGTGTTTTATGGTTTAGGGTAGTGCAAAGGGTGTTTGTGTAGTGTAGGGGGTCATGCTGGGGTTAGTGTTTTAGATTTTAGGGTAGTGCAGTGGGGTTTTTGTAGCGTAGGGGGTCGTGTTTTAGGGTTTAGGGTAGTGCAGTTGTGGTTGGGTAGTGTAGGGGGTCGTGTTTTATGGTTTAGGGTAGTGAAGTGGTGTTTGGGTAGTGTAGGGGTTCGTGCTGGTGGTAGTGTTGTAGGGTAGGGCACTGCAGTGGTGTTTGTGTAGTGTGGGGGTAGTGTTTTACGGTTTAGGTTAGTGCAGTGGTGTTTGTGTAGTGTAGGGGGTCATGCTGGGGGTAGTGTTTTAAAGATTGGTGTAGTGCAATGGTGTTTGTGTAGTATAGGGGGCCGTGCGTTAGGGTTTAGGGTAGCGCAGTGGTGTTTAGGTAGTGTAGGGGGTCATGCTGGGGGTAGATTTAGGGTTTAGGGTAGCGCAGTGGTGTTTCTGTAGTGCAAGGGATCGTGCTGGGGGTAGTGTTATAGAATTTAGGGTAGCGCAGTGGTGATTGTGTAGCGTATGGGTCGTGCTGGAGGTAGTATTTTAGGGTTTACGGTAGCGCAGTGGTGTTTGGATAGCATAGGGGGTCGTGCTGGGGTAGTGTTTTAGGGTTTAGGTTAGCACAGTGGTGTTTGGGTAGCGTAGGGGCTCGTGCTGGTGTTAGTGTTTTAGGGTTTAGGGTAGCGCAGTGGTGTTTGGGTAGTGTAGGGGGTAGTGCTGGGGGTAGTGTTTTAGGTTTAAGGGTAGCACAGTGGTGTTTGTGTAGTGTAGGGGGTAGTGCTGGGTATAGATTTAGGGTTTAGAATAGCTCAGTTGTGTTTGTTTAGTGTAGGGAGTCGTGCTGGGGGTTGTGTTTTAAGGTTTAGGGTTGCGCATTGGTGTTTGTGTAGTGTAGGGTGTCGTGCTGGGAGTAGTGTTTTAGGGTTTAGGGTAGCTCAGTGGTGTTTGGGTAGTGTAGGGGGTCGTGAGGGGGTAGATTTAGGGTTCAGTGTAGCACAGTGGTGTTTGGGTAGTGTAGGGGGTCGTGCTGGGGAAGTGCTTTTGGGTTTAGGGTAGCGCAGTGGTGTTTGGGTAGTGTAGGGGTAGTGTTTTAGGGTTTAGAGTAGTGCAGTGGTGTTTATAGGGTGGTGCTTGTGGTAGTGTTTAAGGGTTTAGGGTAGTACGGTGGTGTTTGTGTAGTGTAGGGGGTAGTGTTTTAGGGTTTATGGTAGTGCAAAGGTCTTTGTGTAGTGTAGGGTGTCATGCTGAGGGTAGTGTTTTAGGGTTTAGGGTAGTGCAGTTGTGTTTGGGTAGTGTATGGGGTCGTGTTTTAGTGTTTAGGGTAGTGCAGTGGTGTTTGGGTAGTGGAGGGGGTCATGATGGGGGTAGTGTTTTAGGGATTAGGGTAGTGTAGTTGTGTTTGGGTAGTGTAGGGGGTGATACTGGGTATAGTGTTTTAGGGTTTAGGGTAGTGCCGTGGTGTTTGGGTAGTGTAGCAGGTCGTGCTGGTGGTAGTGTTTTAGGGTTTAGGGTAGTGCAGTGGTGTTTGTGTAGTGTAGTGGGTCATGCTGTAGATAGTGTTTTAGAGTTTGGTGTAGTGCAGTGGTGTTTGTGTAGTATAGGGGTCGTGTTTTAGGGATTAGGGTAGTGTAGTTGTGTTTGGGTAGTGTAGGGGTGATGCTGGGGGTAGTGTTTTAGGGTTTAGGGTAGCGCAGTGGCGTTTGGGTAGCATTGGGGGTCGTGCTGGGGGTAGTGTTTGAGGGTTTAGGGTATCGCAGTGGTGTTTTGGTAGTGTAGGGGGTAGTGCTGGGTGTAGTGTTTTGGGTTTTAGGGTAGCGCAGTGGTGTTTATGTAGTGTAGGGGGAAGTGCTGGGATAGTGTTTTAGGGTTTAGGGTAGCGCAGTGTTGTTTGTGTAGTGTAGTGGATCGTGCTGGGGTAGTGTTTTAGGGTTTAGTGTAGTGCAGTGGTGTTTGTGTGGTGTAGGGTGTAGTGTTTTAGGGTTTAGGGTATTGCAGTGGTGTTTCTGTAGTATAGGGGGTCATGCTGGTGGTAGTGTTTTACATTTTAGGGTAGTGCAGTGGTGTTTTTGTAGTTTAGGGGCCATGTTTTAGGGTTTAGGGCAGTGCAGTTGTGTTTGGGTATTGTAGGGGGTCGTGTTTATGGGTTTAGGGTAGTGCAGTGGTGTTTGGGTTGTGTAGGGTGTCGTGCTGGTGGTAGTGTTTTAGGCTTTAGGGTTGTGCAGTGGTGTTTGTGTAGTATAGGGGTAGTGTTTTAGGGTTTCGGGCAGTGCAGTGGTGTTTGTGTAGTGTAGGGTCATGCTGGGGGTAGTGTTTTAGGGTTTATGGTAGTGCAGTTGTGTTTGGGTAGTGTAGGGGGTCATGTTTTAGTGTTTAGGGTAGTGCAGTGATGTTTGGGTAGTGAAGGGGGATGTGCTGGTGGTAGTGATTTAGGGTTTAGGGTAGTGCAGTAGTGTTTGGGTAGTGTATGGGGTCCTGCTGGGGGTAGATATAGGGTTTAGTGTAGCGCAGTGGTGTTTGTGTACTGCAGGGGGTCGTGCTGGGTGTAGTGTTTTAAGGTTTAGGGTAGCGTAGTGGTGTTTGTGTAGTGTAGGGATTCGGGCTGGGGGTAGTGTTTTAGGGTTTAGGGTAGCGCAGTGTTGATTGAGTAGCGTAGGGGGTCGTGATGGGGGTAGTGTTTTAGGGTTTAGGGTAGGGCAGCGGTGTTTGGGTAGCAGAGGAGGTCGTGCTAGGGGTGGTGTTTTAGGGTTTAGGGTAGCACAGTGGTGTTTGGGTAGCGTAGGGTGTCGTGCTGGGGGTAGTATTTTAGGGTTTAGGGTAGCGCAGTGGTGTTTGGGTTGCGTAGGGTGTCATGCTGGGGGTAGTGTTTTAGGGTTTAGGGCAGCTTAGTGGTGTTTGTGTAGTGTAGGGGGTAGTGCTGGGGGTAGAGTTTTAGGGTTTAGGGTAGCACAGTGGTGTTTGTGTAGTGTAGGGGGTAGTGCTGAGGGTAGTGCATTAGGGTTTAGGGAAGCGCAGTGGTGTTTGTGTTGTGTAGGGGGTCACACTGGGGTAGTGTTTTAGGGTTTAGTGTAGTGCAGTGCTGTTTGGGTAGTGTAGGGGATCGTGCTGGGGATAGATTTAGGTTTTAGGGTAGTACACTGGTGTTTGTGTAGTGTAGGGGGTAGTGTTGGGGGTAGTGTTTTAGGGTTTAGGGTAGTACAGTGGTGTTTGTGTAGTGTAGGGGATCGTGCTGGGGGTTGTGTTTTAGGGTTTAGTGTAGTGCAGTGTTGTTTGTGTAGTGTAGAGAGTAGTGTTTTATGGTTTAGGGTAGTGCAAAGGGTGTTTGTGTAGTGTAGGGGGTCATGCTGGGGTTAGTGTTTTAGATTTTAGGGTAGTGCAGTGGGGTTTTTGTAGCGTAGGGGGTCGTGTTTTAGGGTTTAGGGTAGTGCAGTTGTGGTTGGGTAGTGTAGGGGGTCGTGTTTTATGGTTTAGGGTAGTGAAGTGGTGTTTGGGTAGTGTAGGGGTTCGTGCTGGTGGTAGTGTTGTAGGGTAGGGCACTGCAGTGGTGTTTGTGTAGTGTGGGGGTAGTGTTTTACGGTTTAGGTTAGTGCAGTGGTGTTTGTGTAGTGTAGGGGGTCATGCTGGGGGTAGTGTTTTAAAGATTGGTGTAGTGCAATGGTGTTTGTGTAGTATAGGGGGCCGTGCGTTAGGGTTTAGGGTAGCGCAGTGGTGTTTAGGTAGTGTAGGGGGTCATGCTGGGGGTAGATTTAGGGTTTAGGGTAGCGCAGTGGTGTTTCTGTAGTGCAAGGGATCGTGCTGGGGGTAGTGTTATAGAATTTAGGGTAGCGCAGTGGTGATTGTGTAGCGTATGGGTCGTGCTGGAGGTAGTATTTTAGGGTTTACGGTAGCGCAGTGGTGTTTGGATAGCATAGGGGGTCGTGCTGGGGTAGTGTTTTAGGGTTTAGGTTAGCACAGTGGTGTTTGGGTAGCGTAGGGGCTCGTGCTGGTGTTAGTGTTTTAGGGTTTAGGGTAGCGCAGTGGTGTTTGGGTAGTGTAGGGGGTAGTGCTGGGTGTAGTGTTTTGGGTTTTAGGGTAGCGCAGTGGTGTTTGTGTAGTGTAGGGGGTTGTGCAGGGATAGTGTTTTAGGGTTTAGGGCAGCACAGTGTTGTTTGTGTAGTGTAGGGGATCGTGCTGGGGTAGTGTTTTAGGGTTTAGTGTAGTGCAGTGCTGTTTGTGTGGTGTAGGATGTAGTGTTTTAGGGTTTAGGGTAGTGCAGTGGTGTTTCTGTAGTGTAGGGGGTCATGCTGGTGGTAGTGTTTTAGATTTTAGGGTAGTGCAGTGGTGTTTTTTGTAGTTTAGGGGGCCATGTTTTAGGGTTTAGGGCAGTGCAGTTGTGTTTGGGTAGTGTAGGGGGTCGTGTTTAAGGGTTTAGAGTAGTGCAGTGGTGTTTGGCTAGTGTAGGGTGTGATGCTGGTGGTAGTGTTTTAGGGTTTAGGGTAGTGCAGTGGTGTTTCTGTAGTATAGGGATAGTGTTTTAGGGTTTCGGGTAGTGCAGTGGTCTTTGAGTAGTGTAGGGGGTCATGCTGGGGGTAGTGTTTTAGGGTTTATGGTAATGACGTTGTGTTTGGGTAGTGTAGGGGGTCGTGTTTTAGTGTTTAGGGTAGTGCAGTGGTGTTTGGGTAGTGGAGGGGGTTGTGCTGGTGGTAGGGTTTTAGGGTTTAGGGTAGTGCAGTAGTGTTGTGTAGTGTAGGGGGTCATGCTGGGGGTAGATATAGGGTTTAGTGTAGAGCAGTGGTGTTTGTGTAGTGCAGGGGGTCGTGCATGGGGTAGTGTTTTAAGTTTTAGGGTAGCGTAGTGGTGTTTGTGTAGTGTAGGGGGTCGTGCTGGGGGTAGTGTTTTAGGGTTTAGGGTAGCACAGTGGTGTTTGGGTAGCGTAGGGGTTCGTGCTGGGGTAGTGTTTTAGGGTTTAGGGTAGCGCAGTGGGGTTTGTGTAGTGTAGGGGGTAGTTCTGGGGGTAGTGTATTAGGGTTTAGGGAAGCGCAGTGGTTTTTGTGTAGTGTAGGGGGGCACACTGGGGTAGTGTTTTAGGGTTTAGCATAGTGCAGTGCTGTTTGGGTAGTGTAGGGGGTCATGCTGGGGGTAGATTTAGGTTTTAGG
The DNA here is from genome assembly GCF_964204655.1 of Triturus cristatus. Lineage (NCBI taxonomy): Eukaryota > Metazoa > Chordata > Amphibia > Caudata > Salamandridae > Triturus > Triturus cristatus. The sequence continues at coordinate 1,438,702,146 of NC_140589.1, read as the reverse complement.
GTAGTACACCGGTGTTTGTGTAGTGTAGGGGGTAGTGTTGGGGGTAGTGTTTTAGGGTTTAGGGTAGTACAGTGGTGTTTGTGTAGTGTAGGGGTTCGTGCTGGGGGTAGTGTTTTATGGTTTAGGGTAGTACAAATGGTGTTTGTGTAGTGTAGGGGGTCATGCTAGGGTTAGTGTTTTAGATTTTAGGGTAGTACAGTGGTGTTTTTGTAGTGTAGAAGGTCGTGTTTTAGGGTTTAGGGTAGTGCAGTTGTGTTTGGGTAGTGTAGGGTGTCGTGCTGGTGGTAGTGTTTTAGGGTTTAGGGTAGTACAGTGGTGTTTGTGTAGTGTGGGGGTAGTGTTTTACGGTTTAGGGCTGTGCAGTGGTGTTTGTGTAGTGTAGGGGCTCATGCTGGGGGTAGTGTTTTAAAGATTGGTATAGTGCAGTGGTGTTTGTGTAGTATAGGGGGCCGTGCGTTAGGGTTTAGGGTAGCGCAGTGGTGTTTAGATAATGTAGGGGGTCATGCTGGGGGTAGATTTAGGGTTTATGGTAGCGCAGTGGTGTTTCTGTAGTGCAGGGGGTCGTGCTGGGCGTAGTGTTTTAAGGTTTAGCGTAGCGTAGTGGTGTTTGTGTAGTGTAGGGGGTCATGCTGGGGGTAGTGTTATAGAATTTAGGGTAGCGCAGTGGTGATTGTGTAGCGTAGGGGTCGTGCTGGGGGTAGTGTTTTAGGGTTTACGGTAGCGCAGTGGTGTTTGGATAGCGTAGGGGGTCGTGCTGGGGTAGTGTTTTAGGGTTTAGGGTAGCACAGTGGTGTTTGGGTAGCGTAGGGGGTCATGCTGGGGTAGTGTTTTAAAGTTTAGGGTAGCACAGTAGTGTTTGGTTAGTGTAGGGGGTCATGCTGGGGGTAGTGTTTTAGGGTTTAGGGTAGCGCAGTGGTGTTTGGGTAGAGTAGCGGTAGTGTTTTAGGGCTTATGGTAGTGCAGTGGTCTTTGTGTAGTGTAGGGGGTCATGCTGGGGGTAGTGTTTTAGGGTTTAGGGTAGTGCAGTGGTGTTTGTGTAGTGTAGCTGGTAGTGTTTTAGGGTTTAGGGTAGTGCAGTGGTCTTTGTGTAGTGTAGGGGGTCATGCTGGGGGTAGTGTTTTAGGGTTTAGAGTAGTGCAGTTGTGTTTGGGTAGTGTAGGGGGTCGTGTTTTAGTGTTTAAGGTAGTGCAGTGGTGTTTGGGTGGTGGAGGGGGTCGTGCTGCTGGTAGTGTTTTAGGGTTTAGGGTAGTGCAGTGGTGTTTGTGTAGTTTAGGGGGTAGTGTTTTAGGGTTTAGGGTAGTGCAGTGGTGTTTGTGTAGTGTAATGGGTCATGCTGGGGTTAGTGTTTTAGAGTTTGGTGCAGTGCAGTGGTTTTTGTGTAGTATAGGGGGTCGTGTTTTAGTGTATTAGGGTAGTGCAGTTGTGTTTGGGTTGTGTAGGGGGACATTCTGGGGGTAGTGTTTTAGGGTATAGGGTAGTGCAGTGGTGTTTGGGTAGTTTAGCGGGTCATGCTGGTGGTAGTGTTTTAGGGTTTAGGGTAGTGCAGTGGTGTTTGTGTAGTGTAGGGGGTCATGCTGGGTGTAGATTTAGGGTTTAGAATAGCTCAGTTGTGTTTGTTTAGTGTAGGGAGTCGTGCTGGGGGTTGTGTTTTAAGGTTTAGGGTTGCGCATTGGTGTTTGTGTAGTGTAGGGGGTCGTGCTGGGAGTAGTGTTTTAGGGTTTAGGGTAGCTCAGTGGTGTTTGGGTAGCGTAGGGGGTCGTGCTGGGGGTAGTGTTTTAGGGTTTAGGGTAGCGCAGTGGTGTTTGGGTAACATAGGGGGTCATGCTGGGGTTAGTGTTTTAGGGTTTAGGGTAGGGCAGTGGTGTTTGGGCTGAGTAGGGGGTTGTGCTGGGGTAGTGTTTTAGGGTTTAGGGTAGCGCAGTGGTGTATGGGTAGCATAGCTGGTCGTGCTGCAGGTAGTATTTTAGGGTTTAGGGTAGCGCAGTGGTGTTTGGGTGGTGTAGGGGGTCGTGAGGGGGGTAGATTTAGGGTTTAGTGTAGCACAGTGGTGTTTGGGTAGTGTAGGGGGTCGTGCTGGGGGAAGTGCTTTTGGGTTTAGGGTAGCGCAGTGGTGTTTGGGTAGTGTAGGGGTAGTGTTTTAGGGTTTAGAGTAGTGCAGTGGTGTTTATAGGGTGGTGCTTGTGGTAGTGTTTAAGGGTTTAGGGTAGTGCGGTGGTGTTTGTGTAGTGTAGGGGGTAGTGTTTTAGGGTTTATGGTAGTGCAATGGTCTTTGTGTAGTGTAGGGGGTCATGCTGGGGGTAGTGTTTTAGGGTTTAGGGTAGTGCAGTTGTGTTTGGGTAGTATATGGGGTATTGTTTTAGAGTTTAGGGCAGTGCAGTGGTGTTTGGGTAGTGGAGGGGGTCATGCTGGGGGTAGTGTTTCAGGGATTAGGGTAGTGTAGTTGTGTTTGGGTAGTGTAGGGGGTGAAACTGGGTGTAGTGTTTTAGGGTTTAGGGTAGTGCCGTGACGTTTGGGTAGTGAAGCGGGTCGAGCTGATGGTAGTGTTTTAGGGTTTAGGGTAGTGCAGTGGTGTTTGTGTAGTGTAGTGGGTCATGCTGTAGATAGTGTTTTAGAGTTTGGTGTAGTGCAGTGGTGTTTGTGTAGTATAGGGGTCGTGTTTTAGGGATTACGGTAGTGTAGTTGTGTTTGGGTAGTGTAGGGGTGATGCTGGGGGTAGTGTTTTAGGGTTTAGGGTAGCGCAGTGGCGTTTGGGTAGCATTGGGGGTCGTGCTGGGGGTAGTGTTTGAGGGTTTAGGGTATCACAGTGGTGTTTGGGTAGTGTAGGGGGTATTGCTGGGTGTAGTGTTTTGGGTTTTAGGGTAGCGCAGTGGTGTTTATGTAGTGTAGGGGGTAGTGCTGGGATAGTGTTTTAGGGTTTAGGGTAGCGCAGTGTTGTTTGTGTAGTGTAGTGGATCGTGCTGGGGTAGTGTTTTAGGGTTTAGTGTAGTGCAGTGGTGTTTGTGTGGTGTAGGGTGTAGTGTTTTAGGGTTTAGGGTTTTGCAGTGGTGTTTCTGTAGTATAGGGGGTCATGCTGGTGGTAGTGTTTTAGAATTTAGGGTAGTGCAGTGGTGTTTTTGTAGTTTAGGGAGCCATGTTTTAGGGTTTAGGGCAGTGCAGTTGTGTTTGGGTAGTGTAGGGGGTCGTGTTTAAGGGTTTAGGGTAGTGCAGTGGTGTTTGGGTAGTGTAGGGTGTCGTGCTGGTGGTAGTGTTTTAGGCTTTAGGGTAGTGCAATGGTGTTTGTGTAGTATAGGGGTAGTGTTTTAGGGTTTCGGGCAGTGCAGTGGTCTTTGTGTAGTGTAGGGGTCATGCTGGGGGTAGTGTTTTAGGGTTTATGGTAGTGCAGTTGTGTTTGGGTAGTGTAGGGGGTCATGTTTTAGTGTTTAGTGTAGTGCAGTGATGTTTGGGTAGTGGAGGGGGATGTGCTGGTGGTAGTGTTTTAGGGTTTAGGGTAGTGCAGTAGTGTTTGGGTAGTGTAGGGGGTCATGCTGGGGGTAGATATAGGGTTTAGTGTAGCGCAGTGGTGTTTGTGTAGTGCAGGGGGTCGTGCTGGGTGTAGTGTTTTGGGTTTTAGGGTAGCGCAGTGGTGTTTATGTAGTGTAGGGGGTAGTGCTGGGATAGTGTTTTAGGGTTTAGGGTAGCGCAGTGTTGTTTGTGTAGTGTAGTGGATCGTGCTGGGGTAGTGTTTTAGGGTTTAGTATAGTGCAGTGGTGTTTGTGTGGTGTAGGGTGTAGTGTTTTAGGGTTTAGGGTTTTGCAGTGGTGTTTCTGTAGTATAGGGGGTCATGCTGGTGGTAGTGTTTTAGATTTTAGGGTAGTGCAGTGGTGTTTTTGTAGTTTAGGGAGCCATGTTTTAGGGTTTAGGGCAGTGCAGTTGTGTTTGGGTAGTGTAGGGGGTCGTGTTTAAGGGTTTAGGGTAGTGCAGTGGTGTTTGGGTAGTGTAGGGTGTCGTGCTGGTGGTAGTGTTTTAGGCTTTAGGGTAGTGCAGTGGTGTTTGTGTAGTATAGGGGTAGTGTTTTAGGGTTTCGGGCAGTGCAGTGGTCTTTGTGTAGTGTAGGGGTCATGCTGGGGGTAGTGTTTTAGGGTTTATGGTAGTGCAGTTGTGTTTGGGTAGTGTAGGGGGTCATGTTTTAGTGTTTAGTGTAGTGCAGTGATGTTTGGGTAGTGGAGGGGGATGTGCTGGTGGTAGTGTTTTAGGGTTTAGGGTAGTGCAGTAGTGTTTGGGTAGTGTAGGGGGTCATGCTGGGGGTAGATATAGGGTTTAGTGTAGCGCAGTGGTGTTTGTGTAGTGCAGGGGGTCGTGCTGGGGGTAGTGTTTTAAGGTTTAGGGTAGCATAGTGGTGTTTGTGTAGTGTAGGGGGTTGGGCTGGGGGTAGTGTTTTAGGGTTTAGGGTAGCGCAGTGTTGATTGAGTAGCGTAGGGGGTCGTGCTGGGTGTAGTGTTTTAGGGTTTAGGGTAGGGCAGTGGTGTTTGGGTAGCAGAGGAGGTCGTGCTAGGGGTGGTGTTTTAGGGTTTAGAGTAGCACAGTGGTGTTTGGGTAGCGTAGGGTGTCGTGCTGGGGGTAATGTTTTAGGGTTTAGGGTAGCGCAGTGGTGTTTGGGTTGCGTAGGGTGTCATGCTGGGGGTAGTGTTTTAGGGTTGAGGGCAGCTTAGTGGTGTTTGTGTAGTGTAGGGGTAGTGCTGGGGGTAGAGTTTTAGGGTTTAGGGTAGCACAGTGGTGTTTGTGTAGTGTAGGGGGTAGTGCTGGGGGTAGTGTATTAGGGTTTAGGGAAGCGCAGTGGTGTTTGTGTAGTGTATGGGGTCACACTGGGGTAGTGTTTTAGGGTTTAGCGTAGTGCAGTGCTGTTTGGGTAGTGTAGGGGGTCGTGCTGGGGATAGATTTAGGTTTTAGGGTAGTACACTGGTGTTTGTGTAGTGTAGGGGGTAGTGTTGGGGGTAGTGTTTTAGGGTTTAGGGTAGTACAGTGGTGTTTGTGTAGTGTAGGTGTTCGTGCTAGGGGTTGTGTTTTAGGGATTAGTGTGGTGCAGTGTTGTTTGTGTAGTGTAGAGAGTAGTGTTTTATGGTTTAGGGTAGTGCAAAGGGTGTTTGTGTAGTGTAGGGGGTCATGCTGGGGTTAGTGTTTTAGATTTTAGGGTAGTGCAGTGGTGTTTTTGTAGTGTAGAAGGTCGTGTTTTAGGGTTTAGGGTAGTGCAGTTGTGGTTGGGTAGTGTAGGGGGTCGTGTTTTATGGTTTAGGGTAGTGCAGTGGTGTTTGGGTAGTGTAGGGGGTCGTGCTGGTGGTAGTGTTTTAGGGTTTAGGGTAGTGCAGTGGTGTTTGTGTAGTGTGGGGGTAGTGTTTTACGGTTTAGGGTAGTGCAGTGGTGTTTGTGTAGTGTAGGGGGTCATGCTGGGGTTAGTGTTTTAAAGATTGGTATAGTGCAGTGGTGTTTGTGTAGTATAGGGGGCCGTGTGTTAGGGTTTAGGGTAGCGCAGTGGTGTTTAGGTAGTGTAGGGGGTCATGCTGGGGGTAGATTTAGGGTTTAGGGTAGCGCAGTGGTGTTTCTGTAGTGCAAGGGGTCGTGCTGGGGTAGTGTTATAGAATTTAGGGTAGCGCAGTGGTGATTGTGTAGCGTATGGGCCGTGCTGGAGGTAGTATTTTAGGGTTTACGGTAGCGCAGTGGTGTTTGGATAGCATAGGGGGTCATGCTGGTGGTAGTGTTTTAGGGTTTAGGGTAGCGCAGTGGTGTTTGGGTAGTGTAGGGGGTAGTGCTGGGGGTAGTGTTTTAGGTTTAAGGGTAGCACAGTGGTGTTTGTGTAGTGTAGGGGGTAGTGCTGGGTATAGATTTAGGGTTTAGAATAGCTCAGTTGTGTTTGTTTAGTGTAGGGAGTCGTGCTGGGGGTTGTGTTTTAAGGTTTAGGGTTGCGCATTGGTGTTTGTGTAGTGTAGGGTGTCGTGCTGGGAGTAGTGTTTTAGGGTTTAGGGTAGCTCAGTGGTGTTTGGGTAGTGTAGGGGGTCGTGAGGGGGTAGATTTAGGGTTCAGTGTAGCACAGTGGTGTTTGGGTAGTGTAGGGGGTCGTGCTGGGGAAGTGCTTTTGGGTTTAGGGTAGCGCAGTGGTGTTTGGGTAGTGCAGGGGTAGTGTTTTAGGGTTTAGAGTAGTGCAGTGGTGTTTATAGGGTGGTGCTTGTGGTAGTGTTTAAGGGTTTAGGGTAGTACGGTGGTGTTTGTGTAGTGTAGGGGGTAGTGTTTTAGGGTTTATGGTAGTGCAAAGGTCTTTGTGTAGTGTAGGGTGTCATGCTGAGGGTAGTGTTTTAGGGTTTAGGGTAGTGCAGTTGTGTTTGGGTAGTGTATGGGGTCGTGTTTTAGTGTTTAGGGTAGTGCAGTGGTGTTTGGGTAGTGGAGGGGGTCATGATGGGGGTAGTGTTTTAGGGATTAGGGTAGTGTAGTTGTGTTTGGGTAGTGTAGGGGGTGATACTGGGTATAGTGTTTTAGGGTTTAGGGTAGTGCCGTGGTGTTTGGGTAGTGTAGCAGGTCGTGCTGGTGGTAGTGTTTTAGGGTTTAGGGTAGTGCAGTGGTGTTTGTGTAGCGTAGTGGGTCATGCTGTAGATAGTGTTTTAGAGTTTGGTGTAGTGCAGTGGTGTTTGTGTAGTATAGGGGTCGTGTTTTAGGGATTAGGGTAGTGTAGTTGTGTTTGGGTAGTGTAGGGGTGATGCTGGGGGTAGTGTTTTAGGGTTTAGGGTAGCGCAGTGGCGTTTGGGTAGCATTGGGGGTCGTGCTGGGGGTAGTGTTTGAGGGTTTAGGGTATCGCAGTGGTGTTTGGGTAGTGTAGGGGGTAGTGCTGGGTGTAGTGTTTTGGGTTTTAGGGTAGCGCAGTGGTGTTTATGTAGTGTAGGGGGAAGTGCTGGGATAGTGTTTTAGGGTTTAGGGTAGCGCAGTGTTGTTTGTGTAGTGTAGTGGATCGTGCTGGGGTAGTGTTTTAGGGTTTAGTGTAGTGCAGTGGTGTTTGTGTGGTGTAGGGTGTAGTGTTTTAGGGTTTAGGGTATTGCAGTGGTGTTTCTGTAGTATAGGGGGTCATGCTGGTGGTAGTGTTTTACATTTTAGGGTAGTGCAGTGGTGTTTTTGTAGTTTAGGGGCCATGTTTTAGGGTTTAGGGCAGTGCAGTTGTGTTTGGGTATTGTAGGGGGTCGTGTTTATGGGTTTAGGGTAGTGCAGTGGTGTTTGGGTTGTGTAGGGTGTCGTGCTGGTGGTAGTGTTTTAGGCTTTAGGGTTGTGCAGTGGTGTTTGTGTAGTATAGGGGTAGTGTTTTAGGGTTTCGGGCAGTGCAGTGGTGTTTGTGTAGTGTAGGGTCATGCTGGGGGTAGTGTTTTAGGGTTTATGGTAGTGCAGTTGTGTTTGGGTAGTGTAGGGGGTCATGTTTTAGTGTTTAGGGTAGTGCAGTGATGTTTGGGTAGTGAAGGGGGATGTGCTGGTGGTAGTGATTTAGGGTTTAGGGTAGTGCAGTAGTGTTTGGGTAGTGTATGGGGTCCTGCTGGGGGTAGATATAGGGTTTAGTGTAGCGCAGTGTTGTTTGTGTACTGCAGGGGGTCGTGCTGGGTGTAGTGTTTTAAGGTTTAGGGTAGCGTAGTGGTGTTTGTGTAGTGTAGGGATTCGGGCTGGGGGTAGTGTTTTAGGGTTTAGGGTAGCGCAGTGTTGATTGAGTAGCGTAGGGGGTCGTGATGGGGGTAGTGTTTTAGGGTTTAGGGTAGGGCAGCGGTGTTTGGGTAGCAGAGGAGGTCGTGCTAGGGGTGGTGTTTTAGGGTTTAGGGTAGCACAGTGGTGTTTGGGTAGCGTAGGGTGTCGTGCTGGGGGTAGTATTTTAGGGTTTAGGGTAGCGCAGTGGTGTTTGGGTTGCGTAGGGTGTCATGCTGGGGGTAGTGTTTTAGGGTTTAGGGCAGCTTAGTGGTGTTTGTGTAGTGTAGGGGGTAGTGCTGGGGGTAGAGTTTTAGGGTTTAGGGTAGCACAGTGGTGTTTGTGTAGTGTAGGGGGTAGTGCTGAGGGTAGTGCATTAGGGTTTAGGGAAGCGCAGTGGTGTTTGTGTTGTGTAGGGGGTCACACTGGGGTAGTGTTTTAGGGTTTAGTGTAGTGCAGTGCTGTTTGGGTAGTGTAGGGGATCGTGCTGGGGATAGATTTAGGTTTTAGGGTAGTACACTGGTGTTTGTGTAGTGTAGGGGGTAGTGTTGGGGGTAGTGTTTTAGGGTTTAGGGTAGTACAGTGGTGTTTGTGTAGTGTAGGGGATCGTGCTGGGGGTTGTGTTTTAGGGTTTAGTGTAGTGCAGTGTTGTTTGTGTAGTGTAGAGAGTAGTGTTTTATGGTTTAGGGTAGTGCAAAGGGTGTTTGTGTAGTGTAGGGGGTCATGCTGGGGTTAGTGTTTTAGATTTTAGGGTAGTGCAGTGGGGTTTTTGTAGCGTAGGGGGTCGTGTTTTAGGGTTTAGGGTAGTGCAGTTGTGGTTGGGTAGTGTAGGGGGTCGTGTTTTATGGTTTAGGGTAGTGAAGTGGTGTTTGGGTAGTGTAGGGGTTCGTGCTGGTGGTAGTGTTGTAGGGTAGGGCACTGCAGTGGTGTTTGTGTAGTGTGGGGGTAGTGTTTTACGGTTTAGGTTAGTGCAGTGGTGTTTGTGTAGTGTAGGGGTCATGCTGGGGGTAGTTTTTTAAAGATTGGTGTAGTGCAATGGTGTTTGTGTAGTATAGGGGGCCGTGCGTTAGGGTTTAGGGTAGCGCAGTGGTGTTTAGGTAGTGTAGGGGGTCATGCTGGGGGTAGATTTAGGGTTTAGGGTAGCGCAGTGGTGTTTCTGTAGTGCAAGGGATCGTGCTGGGGGTAGTGTTATAGAATTTAGGGTAGCGCAGTGGTGATTGTGTAGCGTATGGGTCGTGCTGGAGGTAGTATTTTAGGGTTTACGGTAGCGCAGTGGTGTTTGGATAGCATAGGGGGTCGTGCTGGGGTAGTGTTTTAGGGTTTAGGGTAGCACAGTGGTGTTTGGGTAGCGTAGGGGCTCGTGCTGGTGTTAGTGTTTTAGGGTTTAGGGTAGCGCAGTGGTGTTTGGGTAGTGTAGGGGGTAGTGCTGGGGGTAGTGTTTTAGGTTTAAGGGTAGCACAGTGGTGTTTGTGTAGTGTAGGGGGTAGTGCTGGGGATATTGTTTTAGGGTTTAGGGTAGCGCAGTTGTACTTGTGTAGTGTAGGGGGTAGTGCTGGGGTAGTGTTTTAGAGTTTAGGATAGAGCAGTGTTGTTTGTGTAGTGTAGGGGATTGTGTTGGGGATACTGTTTTAGGGTTTAGTGTAGTGCAGTGGTGTTTGTGTAGTGTAGGGGGTAGTGTTTTAGGTTTTAGGGTAGTGCAGTGGGGTTTCTGTAGTGTAGGGGATCATCCTGGGGGTAGTGTTTTAGATTTTAGGGTAGTGCAGTGGTGTTTTTGAAGTGTAGGGGGCCGTATTTTAGGGTTTACGGTAGTGCAGTTGTGTTTGGGTAGTGTAGGGGGTCGTGTTTTAGGGTTTAGGGTAGCGCAGTTGTACTTGTGTAGTGTAGGGGGTAGTGCTGGGGTAGTGTTTTAGAGTTTAGGATAGAGCAGTGTTGTTTGTGTAGTGTAGGGGATTGTGTTGGGGATACTGTTTTAGGGTTTAGTGTAGTGCAGTGGTGTTTGTGTAGTGTAGGGGGTCGTGTTTATGGGTTTAGGGTAGTACAGTGGTGTTTGGGTAGTGTAGGGTGTTGTGCTGGTGGTAGTGGTTTAGGCTTTAGGGTTGTGCAGTGGTGTTTGTGTAGTATAGGGGTAGTGTTTTAGGGTTTCGGGCAGTGCAGTGGTGTTTGTGTAGTGTAGGGTCATGCTGGGGGTAGTGTTTTAGGGTTTATGGTAGTGCAGTTGTGTTTGGGTAGTGTAGGGGGTCATGTTTTAGTGTTTAGGGTAGTGCAGTGATGTTTGGGTAGTGAAGGGGGATGTGCTGGTGGTAGTGTTTTAGGGTTTAGGGTAGTGCAGTAGTGTTTGGGTAGTGTATGGGGTCCTGCTGGGGGTAGATATAGGGTTTAGTGTAGCGCAGTGGTGTTTGTGTACTGCAGGGGGTCGTGCTGGGTGTAGTGTTTTAAGGTTTAGGGTAGCGTAGTGGTGTTTGTGTAGTGTAGGGATTCGGGCTGGGAGTAGTGTTTTAGGGTTTAGGGTAGCGCAGTGTTGATTGAGTAGCGTAGGGGGTCGTGATGGGGGTAGTGTTTTAGGGTTTAGGGTAGGGCAGCGGTGTTTGGGTAGCAGAGGAGGTCGTGCTAGGGGTGGTGTTTTAGGGTTTAGGGTAGCACAGTGGTGTTTGGGTAGCGTAGGGTGTCGTGCTGGGGGTAGTATTTTAGGGTTTAGGGTAGCGCAGTGGTGTTTGGGTTGCATAGGGTGTCATGCTGGGGGTAGTGTTTTAGGGTTTAGGGCAGCTTAGTGGTGTGTGTGTAGTGTAGGGGGTAGTGCTGGGGGTAGAGTTTTAGGGTTTAGGGTAGCACAGTGGTGTTTGTGTTGTGTAGGGGGTCACACTGGGGTAGTGTTTTAGGGTTTAGTGTAGTGCAGTGCAGTGCTGTTTGGGTAGTGTAGGGGATCGTGCTGGGGATAGATTTAGGTTTTAGGGTAGTACACTGGTGTTTGTGTAGTGTAGGGGGTAGTGTTGGGGGTAGTGTTTTAGGGTTTAGGGTAGTACAGTGGTGTTTGTGTAGTGTAGGGGTTCGTGCTGGGGGTTGTGTTTTAGGGTTTAGTGTAGTGCAGTGTTGTTTGTGTAGTGTAGAGAGTAGTGTTTTATGGTTTAGGGTAGTGCAAAGGGTGTTTGTGTAGTGTAGGGGGTCATGCTGGGGTTAGTGTTTTAGATTTTAGGGTAGTGCAGTGGGGTTTTTGAAGCGTAGGGGGTCGTGTTTTAGGGTTTAGGGTAGTGCAGTTGTGGTTGGGTAGTGTAGGGGGTCTTGTTTTATGGTTTAGGGTAGTGAAGTGGTGTTTGGGTAGTGTAGGGGTTCGTGCTGGTGGTAGTGTTGTAGGGTAGGGCACTGCAGTGGTGTTTGTGTAGTGTGGGGGTAGTGTTTTACGGTTTAGGTTAGTGCAGTGGTGTTTGTGTAGTGTAGGGGGTCATGCTGGGGGTAGTGTTTTAAAGATTGGTGTAGTGCAATGGTGTTTGTGTAGTATAGGGGGCCGTGCGTTAGGGTTTAGGGTAGCGCAGTGGTCTTTAGGTAGTGTAGGGGGTCATGCTGGGGGTAGATTTAGGGTTTAGGGTAGCGCAGTGGTGTTTCTGTAGTGCAAGGGATCGTGCTGGGGGTAGTGTTATAGAATTTAGGGTAGCGCAGTGGTGATTGTGTAGCGTATGGGTCGTGCTGGAGGTAGTATTTTAGGGTTTACGGTAGCGCAGTGGTGTTTGGATAGCATAGGGGGTCGTGCTGGGGTAGTGTTTTAGGGTTTAGGGTAGCACAGTGGTGTTTGGGTAGCGTAGGGGCTCGTGCTGGTGTTAGTGTTTTAGGGTTTAGGGTAGCGCAGTGGTGTTTGGGTAGTGTAGGGGGTAGTGCTGGGGGTAGTGTTTTAGGTTTAAGGGTAGCACAGTGGTGTTTGTGTAGTGTAGGGGGTAGTGCTGGGGATATTGTTTTAGGGTTTAGGGTAGCGCAGTTGTACTTGTGTAGTGTAGGGGGTAGTGCTGGGGTAGTGTTTTAGAGTTTAGGATAGAGCAGTGTTGTTTGTGTAGTGTAGGGGATTGTGTTGGGGATACTGTTTTAGGGTTTAGTGTAGTGCAGTGGTGTTTGTGTAGTGTAGTGGGTAGTGTTTTAGGTTTTAGGGTAGTGCAGTGGGGTTTCTGTAGTGTAGGGGATCATCCTGGGGGTAGTGTTTTAGATTTTAGGGTAGTGCAGTGGTGTTTTTGAAGTGTAGGGGGCCGTATTTTAGGGTTTACGGTAGTGCAGTTGTGTTTGGGTAGTGTAGGGGGTCGTGTTTTAGGGTTTAGGGTAGTGCAGTGGTGTTTGGGCAGGGTAGGGGGTCATGCTGGTGGTAGTGTTTTAGGGTTTAGGGTAGTGCAGTGGTATTTGTGTAGTGTAGGGGTAGTATTTTAGGGTTTAGAGTAGTGCAGTGATGTTTGAGTAGTGTGGGGGATCATGATGGCGTAGTTTTTTAGGGTTTAGGGGAGTGCAGTGGGGTTTGGATAGTGGAGGGGGTCATGCTGGATGTAGTGTTTTAGAGTTTAGGGTAGTGCAGTGGTGTTTGTGTAATGTAGGGGATAGTTTTTAGGGTTTAGGGTAGTGCAGTTGTGTTTGTGTAGTGTAGGGATTCCTGCCTGGGGATGGATTTTTTTAGATTTTAGTGTAGTGCAGTGGTGTTTGTGTAGTGCAGGGATTCGTGCTGGGGGTTGTGTTTTAGGGTTTAGTGTAATGCAGTGGTGTTTGTGTAGTGTAGAGAGTAGTGTTTTATGGTTTAGGGTAGTGCAAATGGGGTTTGTGTAGTGTAGGGGTCATGCTGGGGTTAGTGTTTTAGATTTTAGGGTAGTGCAGTGGTGTTTTTGTAGTGTAGAAGGTCGTGTTTTAGGGTTTAGGGTAGTGCAGTTGTGGTTGGGTAGTGTAGGGGGTCGTGTTTTATGGTTTAGGGTAGTGCAGTGGTGTTTGGGTAGTGTAGGGGGTCGTGCTGGTGGTAGTGTTTTAGGGTTTAGGGTAGTGCAGTGGTGTTTGTGTAGTGTGGGGGTAGTGTTTTACGGTTTAGGGTAGTGCACTGGTGTTTGTGTAGTGTAGGGGGTCATGCTGGGGGTAGTGTTTTAAAGATTGGTATATTGCAGAGGTGTTTGTGTAGTATAGGGGGCCTTGCGTTAGGGTTTAGGGTAGCGCAGTGGTGTTTAGGTAGTGTAGGGGGTCATGCTGGGGGTAGATTTAGGGTTTAGGGTAGTGCAGTGGTATTTCTGCAGTACGGGGGTCGTGCTGGGCGTAGTGTTTTAAGGTTTAGGGTAGCGTATTGGTGTTTGAGTAGTGTAGGGGGTCATGCTGGGGGTAGTGTTATAGAATTTTGGGTAGCGCAGTGGTGATTGTGTAGCGTATGGGTCGTTTTGGGAGTAGTGTTTTAGGGTTTACGGTAGCGCAGTGGTGTTTGGATAGCATAGGGGGTCGTGCTGGGGTAGTGTTTTAGGGTTTAGGGTAGCACAGTGGTGTTTGGGTAGCGTAGGGGATCGTGCTTGGGGTAGTGTTTTATGGTTTAGGGTAGCGCAGTGGTGTTTGGGTAGCGTAGGGGGTCATGCGGGGGTAAATTTAGGGTTTAGGGTAGCGCAGTGGTGTTTGGGTAGTGTAGGGGGTAGTGCTGGGGGTAGTGTTTTAAGTTTAAGGGTAGAGCAGTTGTACTTGTGTAGTGTAGGGTGTAGTGCTGGGGGTAGTGTTTTAGAGTTTAGGATAGAGCAGTGTTGTTTGTGTAGTGTAGGGGTTTGTGTTGGGGATACTGTTTTAGGGTTTAGTGTAGTGCAGTGGTGTTTGTGTAGTGTAGGGGGTAGTGTTTTAGGTTTTAGGGTAGTGCAGTGGTGTTTCTGTAGTGTAGGGGGTCATCCTGGGGGTAGTGTTTTAGATTTTACGGTAGTGCAGTGGTGTTTTTGAAGTGTAGGGGGCCGTATTTTAGGGTTTAGGGTAGTGCAGTTGTGTTTGGGTAGTGTAGGGGGTCGTGTTTTAGGGTTTAGGGTAGTGCAGTGGTGTTTGGGCAGAGTAGGGGGTCGTGGTGGTGGTAGTGTTTTAGGGTTTAGGGTAGTGCAGTGGAATTTGTGTAGTGTAGGGGTAGTGTTTTAGGGTTTAGAGTAGTGCAGTGATGTTTGTGTAGTGTAGGGGATCATGATGGGGTAGTGTTTTAGGGTTTAGGGTAGTGCAGTGGGGTTTGGGTAGTGGAGGGGGTCAAGCTAGATGTAGTGTTTTAGGGTTTAGGGTAGTGCAGTGGTGTTTGTGTAGTGTAGGGGGTAGGTTTTAGGGTTTATGGTAGTGCAGTGGTGTTTGTGTAGTGTAGGGATTCCTGCCTGGGGATGGTTTTTTTAGGTTTTAGTGTAGTGCAGTGGTGTTTGTGTATTGTATGGGTTAGTCTTTTAGGGTTTAGGGTAGTGCAGTGGTGTTTGTGTAGTGTAAGGGGTCATGCTGGGGTAGTGTTTTAGATTTTAGGGTAGTGCAGTGGTGTTTTTGTAGTGTAGGGGGCCATGTTTTAGGGTTTAGGGTAGTGCAGTGGTGTTTGTGTAGTGTAAGGGGTCATGCTGGGGTAGTGTTTTAGATTTTAGGGTAGTGCAGTGAAGTTTTTGTAGTGTAGGGGGCCGTGTTTTAGGGTTTAGGGTAGTGCAGTTGTGTTTGGTTAGTGTAGGGGGTTGTGCTGGTAGTAGTGTTTTAGGGTTTAGGGTAGTGCAGTGGTGTTTGTGTAGTGTAGGGGGTAGTTTTTGAGGGTTTAGGGTTGTGCAGTGGTCTTTGTGTAGTGTAGGGGGTCATGCTGGGGGTAGTGTTTTAGGGTTTAAGGTAGTGCAGTGGTGTTTGGGTAGTGGACGGGGTCGTGTTGGTGGTAGTATTTTAGGGTAGTGCCGTGGTGTTTGTGTAGTGTAGGGGGTAGTGTTTTAGGTTTTTTGGGTAGTGCAGTGGTGTTTGTGTAGCATAGGGGGTTATGTGGGGATAGTGTTTTAGAGTTTGGTGTAGTGCAGTGGTGTTTGTGTAGTATAGGGGGTCGTGCTTTAGTGTATTAGGGTAGTGCAGTTGTGTTTGGGTAGTGTAGGGGGACATGCTGGAGGTAGTGTTTTAGTGTTTAGGATAGTGCAGTGGTGTTTGGGTAGTGTAGTGGGTCGTGCTGGTGTTAGTGTTGTATGGTTTAGGGTAGTGCAGTGGTGTTTGGGAAGCTTAGGGGGTCGTGCTGGGGGTGGTGTTTTAGGGTTTCGGGTAGCGCAGTGGTGTTTGGGTAGCGTGGGGGGTCATGCTGGGGGTTGTGTTTTAAGGTTTAGGGTAGCGCAGTAGTGTTTGGGTAGTGTTGGGGGTCATGCGGGGGGTAGTGTTTTAGGGTTTAGGGTAGTGCAGTGGTGTTTGTGTAGTGTACGGGGTAGTGTTTTAGAGTTTAGGGTAGTGCAGTGGTGTTTGGGTGGTGGAGGGGTCGTGCTGGTGGTAGTGTTTTAGGGTTTCGGGTAGTGCAGTGGTGTTTGTGTAGTTTAGGGGGTAGTGTTTTAGGGTTTAGGTTAGTGCAGTGGTGTTTGTGTAGTGTCGGGGGTCATGCTGGGGTTAGTGTTTTAGAGTTTGGCTTAGTGCAATGGTGTTTGTGTAGTATAGGGGGTCGTGTGTAAGTGTATTAGGGTGGTGCAGTTGTGTTTGGGTTGTGTAGGGGGACATTCTGGGGGTAGTGTTTTAGGGTATAGGGTAGTGCAGTGGTGTTTGGGTAGTGTAGCGGGTCATGCTGGTGGTAGTGTTTAGGGTTTAGGGTAGTGCAGTGGTGTTTGTGTAGTGTAGGAGGTCGTGCTGGGAGTAGATTTAGGGTTTAGAATAGCTCAGTTGTGTTTGTGTAGTGTAGGGAGTCGTGCTGGTGGTTGTGTTTTAAGGTTTAGGGTTGTGCAGTGGTGTTTGTGTAGTGTAGGGGGTCTTGCTGGGAGTAGTGTTTTAAGGTTTAGGGTAGCTCAGTGGTGTTTGGGTAGCATAGGGGGTCGTGCTGGGGGTAGTGTTTTAGGGTTTAGGGTAGCGCAGTGGTGTTTGGGTAACATAGGGGGTCATGCTGGGGGTAGTGTTTAAGGGTTTAGGGTAGGGCAGTGGTGTTTGGGTAGAGTAGGGGGTCGTGCTGGGGCAGTGTTTTAGGGTTTAGGGTAGTGCAGTGGTGTTTGGGTAGCGTAGGGGGTCGTGCTGGAGGTAGTATTTTAGGGTTTACGGTAACGCAGTGGTGTTTTGGTAGTGTAGGGGGTCGATTTAGGGTTTAGTGTAGCACACTGGTGTTTGGGTAGTGTAAGGGGTCGTGCTGGGGGTAGTGCTTTAGGGTTTAGGGTGGCGCAGTGGTGTTTGGGTATTGTAGGGGTAGTGTTTTAGGGTTTAGAGTAGTGCAGTGGTATTTGGGTAGTGTATGGGGTGGTGCTTGTGATAGTGTTTAAGGGTTTAGGGTAGTGCAGTGGTATTTGTGTAGTGTAGGGGTAGTGTTTTAGGGTTTAGGGTAGTGCAATGGTCTTTGTGTAGTGTAGGGTGTCATGCTGGGGGTAGTGTTTTAGGGTTTAGGGCAGTGCAGTTGTGTGTGGGTAGTGTATGGGGTCGTGTTTTAGTGTTTAGAGTAATGAAGTAGTGTTTGGGTAGTGGAGGGGGGCGTGCTGGTGGCAGTGTTTTAGAGTTTGGTGTAGTGCAGTGGTGTTTGTGTAATATAGGGGTAGTATTTTAGGGATTAGGGTAGTGTAGTTGTGTTTGGGTAGTGTAGGGGGTGATGCTGGGTGTAGTGTTTTAGGGTTTAGGGTAGTGCCGTGGTGTTTGGGTAGTGTAGAGGGTCGTGCTTGTGGTAGTGTTTTAGGGTTTAGGGTAGTGCAGTGGTGTTTGTGTAGTGTAGGGGGTCATGCTGGGAGTAGATTTAGGGTTTAGGGTAGCTCAGTGGTGTTTGTGTAGTGTAGGGATGGTGCTGGGGTAGTGTTTAATGGTTTTTAGGGTAGCGCAGTGGTGTTTGTGTAGTGTAGGGGGTCATGCTGGGAGTAGTGTTTTAGGGTTTAGGGTAACGCAGTGGTGTTTGGGTAGCGCAGGGGGTCATGCTGGGGGTAGTGTTTTAGGGTTTAGGGTAGAGAAGTGGTGTTTGGATAGAGTAGGGGGTCATGCTGGGGGTAGTGTTTTAGGGTTTCGTGTAGCACAGTGGTGTTTGGGTAGCATAGAGGGTCGTGCTGGGGTAGTGTTTTAAGGTTTAGGGTAGCGCAGTGGTGTTTGGGTAATGTAGGGGGTCGTGTAGGAAGTAGATTTAGGGTTTAGGGTAGCACAGTGGTGATTGGGTAATGTAGGGGGTCGTGCTGGGTGTAGTGTTTTAGGGTTTAGGGTAGCGCAGTGGTGTTTGGGGTAGCGTAGTGGGTCATGCTGGGGGTAGTGTATTAGGGTTTAGGGTAGCGCAGTGGTGTTTGGGTAGCGTAGGGGGTCATGTGGGGGTAGATTTAGGGTTTAGGGTAGCGCAGTTGTATTCGGGTAGTGTAGGGGGTAGTGCTGGGTGTAGTGTTTTAGGGTTTAGGGTAGCGCATTGGTGTTTGTGTAGTGTAGGGGCTAGTTCTGGGGTAGTGTTTTAGGGTTTAGGGTAGCGCAGTGTTGGTTGTGTAGTGTAGGCGTTTGTGCTGGTGGTAGGGTTTTAGATTTTAGGGTAGTGCAGTGGTGTTTTTGTAGTTTAGGGGGCTGTGTTTTAGGGTTGAGGGCAGTGCAGTTGTGTTTGGGTAGTGTAGGGGGTCCTGTTTAAGGGTTTAGGGTAGTGCAGTGTTGTTTAGGTAGTATAGGGTGTCGTGCTGGTGGTAGTCTTTTAGGGTTTAGGGTAGTGCAGTAGTGTTTGTATAGTGTAGGGGTAGTGTTTTAGGGTTTCGGGTAGTGCAGTGGTCTTTGTGTAGTGTAGGGGGTCATGCTGGGGTTAGTGTTTTAGGGTTTATGGTAGTGCAGTTGTGTTTGGGTAGTGTAGGGGGTCATGTTTTAGTGTTTAGGGTAGTGCAGTGGTGTTTGGGTAGTAGAGGGGGTTGTGCTGGTGGTAGTATTTTAGGGTTTAGGGTAGTGCAGTGGTGTTTGTGTAGGGGGTAGTGTTTTAGGATTTAGGGTAGTGCAGTGGTGTTTGTGTAATGTAGGGATTCATGCTGGGGGTAGTGTTTTAGGGTTTAGTGTAGTGCAGTGTAGTTTGTGTAGTGTAGGGGTAGTGATTTAGGGTGTATGGTAGTGCAGTGGTGTTTGTATAGTGTAGTGGGTCATGCTGGGGGTAGTGTTTTAGATTTTAGGGTAGTGCATTTTTTGTTTTTGTAGTGTAGGGGCCGTGTTTTAGGGTTTAGGGTAGTGCAGTTGTGTTTGAGTAGTGTAGGGGGTCTTGTTTTAGGGCTTAGGGTAGTGCAGTGGTGTTTGGTTAGTGTAGGGGGTCGTGCTGGTGGTAGTGTTTTAGGGTTTAGGGTAGTGCAGTAGTGTTTGTGTAGTGTAGGGGGTAGTGTTTTAGGGTTGAGGGTAGTGCAGTGGTCTTTTTTGTAGTATGGGGGTCATGCTGGGTGTAGTGTTTTAGGGTTTAGGGTAGTGCAGTTGTGTTTGGGTAGTGTAGGGGGTCGTGCTTTAGTGCTTAGGATAGTGTAGTGAGTGGTGTTTGGGTAGTGGAGGGGGTCATGCTGGTGTTAGTGTTTTAGGGGTCAGGATAGTGCAGTGGTGTTTGTGTTGTGTAGGGGGTCATGCTGGGGTTAGTGTTTTAGAGTTTGGTGTAGGGCCGTGGTGTTTGTGTAGTGATGGGGGTCGTGTTTTAGGGATTAGGGTAGTGCAGTTGTGTTTGTGCAGTGTAGGGGGTAATGCTGGGGTTAGTGTTTTAGAGTTTGGTGTAGGGCCGTGGTGTTTGTGTAGTGATGGGGGTCGTGTTTTAGGGATTAGGGTAGTGCAGTTGTGTTTGGGTAGTGTAGGGGGTCATGCTGGGGGTAGTGTTTTAGGGTTTAGGGTAGTGCAGTGGTGTTGGGGTAGTGTAGCGGGTCGTGCTGGGAGTAGATTTAGGGTTTAGGGTAGTTCAATGGTGTTTGTGTAGTGTAGGGGGTCATGCTGGGGGTAGTGTTTTAAGGTTTAGAGTAGCGCAGTGGTGTTTGTGTAGTGTAGGGGGTTGTGCTGAGAGTAGTGTTTTAGGGTTTAGGGTAGCGCAGTGGTGTTTGAGTAATGTAGGGGGTCGTGCTGGGGGTATTGTTTTAGTGTTTAGGGGAGCGCAGTAGTGATTGGGTAGCATAGGGGGTTGTGCTGGGGGTAGTGTTTTAGGGTTTAGGGTAGCACAGTGGTGTTTGGGTAGTGTAGGGGGTCATGTAGGGAGTAATTTTAGGGTTTAGGTTAGCACAGTGGTGTTTGGGTAGTGTAGGGGGTCTTGCTGGGGGTAGTGTTTTAGGGTTTAGGGTAGAGCAGTGGTGTTTGGGTAGCGTAGGGGGTCATGCTGGCGGTAGAGTTTTACAGTTTGGGGTAGTGCAGTGGTGTTTGGGTAGTGTAGGGGGTCGTGCGGGGTGTAGATTTCGGGTTTAGATTAGCACAGTGATGTTTGGGTAGTGTAGGGGGTCGTGCTGGGGGTAGTGTTTTAGGGTTTAGGGTAGCGCAGTGATGTTTGAGTAGTGTAGGCGGTAGTGCTGGGGGTAGTGTTTTAGGGTTTAGGTTAGCGCAGTGGTGTTTGGTAGTGTAGGGGGTAGTGCTGGGGGTAGTGTTTTAGGGTTTAGGGAAGCGAAGCAGTGTTTGTGTAGTGTAGGGGGTTGTGCTGGGGGTAGTGTTTTAAAATTTAGCGTAGCTCAG
This sequence comes from Triturus cristatus, assembly GCF_964204655.1. NCBI lineage: Eukaryota > Metazoa > Chordata > Amphibia > Caudata > Salamandridae > Triturus > Triturus cristatus. The sequence continues at coordinate 1,438,682,724 of NC_140589.1, read as the reverse complement.
TGGTGTTTGTGTAGTGTAGGGGGTCATACTGGGGGTAGTGTTTAAGGGTTTAGCGTAGTGCAGTGGTGTTTGGGTAGTGTAGTGATTCGGGCTGGGGTAGTGTTTTAGGATTTAGTGTAGTGCAGTGGTGTTTGTGTAGTGTAGGTGGTAGTGTTTTAGGGTATTGGGTAGTGCAGTCGTGTTTGTGTAGTGTAGGGGGTCATGCTGGGGGCAGTGTTTTAGATTTTAGGGTAGTGCAGTGGTGTTTGTGTAGTGTAGGGGGTCGTGCTGGGAGTAGATTTAGGGTTTAGGGTAGTTCAATGGTGTTTGTGTAGTGTAGGGAGTCATGCTGGGGGTAGTGTTTTAAGGTTTAGAGTAGCACAGTGGTGTTTGTGTAGTGTAGGGGGTTGTGCTGAGAGTAGTGTTTTAGGGTTTAGGGTAGCGCAGTGGTGTTTGAGTAATGTAGGGGGTCGTGCTGGGGGTATTGTTTTAGTGTTTAGGGGAGCGCAGTAGTGATTGGGTAGCATAGGGGGTTGTGCTGGGGGTAGTGGTTTAGGGTTTAGGGTAGCACAGTGGTGTTTGGGTAGTGTAGGGGGTCATGTAGGGAGTAATTTTAGGGTTTAGGTTAGCACAGTGGTGTTTGGGTAGTGTAGGGGGTCTTGCTGGGGGTAGTGTTTTAGGGTTTAGGGTAGAGCAGTGGTGTTTGGGTAGCGTAGGGGGTCATGCTGGCGGTAGAGTTTTACAGTTTGGGGTAGTGCAGTGGTGTTTGGGTAGTGTAGGGGGTCGTGCGGGGTGTAGATTTCGGGTTTAGATTAGCACAGTGATGTTTGGGTAGTGTAGGGGGTCGTGCTGGGGGTAGTGTTTTAGGGTTTAGGGTAGCGCAGTGATGTTTGAGTAGTGTAGGCGGTATTGCTGGGGGTAGTGTTTTAGGGTTTAGGTTAGCGCAGTGGTGTTTGGTAGTGTAGGGGGTAGTGCTGGGGGTAGTGTTTTAGGGTTTAGGGAAGCGAAGCAGTGTTTGTGTAGTGTAGGGGGTTGTGCTGGGGGTAGTGTTTTAGAATTTAGCGTAGCTCAGTGGTGTTTGTGTAGTGTAGGGGGTCATACTGGGGGTAGTGTTTAAGGGTTTAGCGTAGTGCAGTGGTGTTTGGGTAGTGTAGTGATTCGGGCTGGGGTAGTGTTTTAGGATTTAGTGTAGTGCAGTGGTGTTTGTGAAGTGTAGGTGGTAGTGTTTTAGGGTATTGGGTAGTGCAGTCGTGTTTGTGTAGTGTAGGGGTCATGCTGGGGGCAGTGTTTTAGATTTTAGGGTAGTGCAGTGGAGTTTTTGTAGTGAAGGGGTCGTGTTTTAGGGTTTAGGGTAGTGCAGTTGTGTTTGGGTATTGTAGGGGGTCATGTTTTATGTTTAAGGTAGTGCAATGGTGTGTGGGTAGAGTAGGGGGTCGTGCTTGTGGTAGTGTTTTAGGCTTTAGGGTAGTGCAGTGGTGTTAGTGTACTGTAGGGAGTAGTGTTTTAGGGTTTGGGGTATTGCAGTGGTTTTTATGTAGTGTAGGGGCCATGCTGGGGGTCGTGTTTTACGGTTTAGGGTAGTGCAGTGGTGTTTGGGTAGTGTAGGGGGTCATGCTGGGTGTAGTGTTTTAAGGTTTAGGGCAGTGCAGTGGTGTTTGGGTAGTGTAGGGGGTCATGCTGGTGGTAGTGTTTTAGGATTTAGGGTAGTGCAGTGGTGTTTGTGTAGTGTAGGGGGTCGTGGGGGGGTGATTTAGGGTTTAGGGTAGCACAGTGGTTTTTGGGTAGTGTAGGGGGTCATGCTGGGGGTAGTGTTTTAGGGTTTAGGGTAGTGCAGTGGTGTTTGTGTAGTGTAGGGTGTCGTGATGTGGGTAGTGTTTTACTGTTTATGGTAGCACAGTGGTGTTTGGGTAGTGTAGGGGGTAGTGCTGGGGGTAGTGTTTTAGGGTTTAGGGTAGTGCAGTGGTGTTTGTTAGTGTAGGGGGTCATACTGGGGGTAGTGTTTTTGGGTTTAGCGTAGTGCAGTTGTATTTGGGTAGTGTAGGGGGTCGTGTTTTATGGTTTAGGGCAGTGCAGTGGTGTTTGGGTAGTGTAGGGGGTCGTGCTGGGGGTAGTGTTTTAGGGTTTAGGTTAGCGCAGTGGTGTTTGGTAGTGTAGGGGGTAGTGCTGGGGGTAATATTTTAGGGTAGCGCAGTAGTGTTTAAGTAGTGTAGGGGGTTGTGCTGTGTGTACTGTTTTAGTGTTTAGCCTCTTCCATGCTCATGATGTCTCCCGGCCATCATGAGTCACAATGGGCGTGTGCGGACGACGGCCGGGAGACGTCATGACCACGCCCAGGAATGGAATGTCCAGCACTGCGGCAGCTCTGCGGCGGAATTTGCGCCGCAGCGAAGAGGTTAGGGTAGCGCAGTGGTGTTTGTGTAGTGTAGGGGGTAGTGTTTTAGGGTTTAGAGTAGTGCAGTCATGTTTCTGTAGTGTAGGTGGTCATGCAGGGGGTAGTGTTTTAGATTTTAGGGTAGTGCAGTGGAGTTTATGTAGTGAAGGGGGTCGTGTTTTAGGGTTTAGGGTAGTGCAGTTGTGTTTGGGTAGTGTAGGGGGTCGTGTTTGTGGTAGTGTTTTAGGGTTTAGGGTAGTGCAGTGGTGTTTGTGTAGTATAGGGAGTAGTGTTTTAGGGTTTGGGGTATTGTAGTGGTGTTTGTGTAGTATAAGGGGTCATGCTGGGGGTCGTGTTTTATTGTTTAGGGCAGTGAAGATGTGTTTGGGTAGTGTAGGGGGTCATGCTGGTTGTAGTGTTTTAAGGTTTAGGGTAGTGCAGTGGTGTTTGGGTAGTGTAGGGGGTCATGCTGTTGGTAGTGTTTTAGGGTTTAGGGTAGTGCAGTGGTGTTTGTGTAGTGTAGGGGGTCATGCGGAGAGTAGATTTAGGGTTTAGGGTAGTGCAGTGGTGTTTGTGTATTGTAGGGGGTTGTGCTGGGTGTAGTGTTTTAGGATTTAGGGTAGCGCAGTGGTTTTTGGGTAGTGAAGGGGTCATGCGATGGGTAGATTTAGGGTTTAGGTTAGCACAGTGGTGTTTGGGGAGTGTAGGGGGTCGTGCTGGGGGTAGTGTTTTAGGGTTTAGGGTAGTGCAGTGGTGTTTGTGTAGTGTAGAGGGTCGTGATGTGGGTAGTGTTTTAGGGTTTAGGGTAGCACAGTGGTGTTTGGGTAGTGTAGGGGGTAGTGCTTGTGGTAGTGTTTTAGGGTTTAGGGTAGCGCAGTGGTGTTTGTGTTGTAGAGGGTCATACTGGGGGTAGTGTTTTCAGGTTTAGCGTAGTGCAGTTGTATTTGGGTAGTGTAGGGGGTCGTGTTTTAGGGTTTAGGGTAGTGCAGTGGTGTTTGGGTAGTGTAGGGGTCATGCTGGGGGTAGTGTTTCAGGGTTTAGGGTAGTGCAGTGGTGTTTGGGTAGTGTAGGGGGTCATGCTGGGGGTAGTGTTTTAGGGTTTAGGGTAGCGCAGTGGTGTTTGGGTAGTGTAGGGGGTCATGCGAGGGGTAGATTTAGGTTTTAGGGTAGCACAGTGGTTTTTGGGTAGTGTAGGGGGTCATGCTGGGGGTAGTGTTTTAGGGTTTAGGGTAGTGCAGTGGTGTTTGTGTAGTGTAGGGTGTCGTGATGTGGGTAGTGTTTTAGGGTTTAGGGTAGCACAGTGGTTTTTGGGTAGTGTAGGGGCTAGTGCTGGGGGTAGTGTTTTAGGGTTTAGGGTAGTGCAGTGGTGTTTTTTAGTGTAGGGGGTCATACTGGGGGTAGTGTTTTTGGGTTTAGGGCAGTGCAGTGGTGTTTGGGTAGTGTAGGGGGTCGTGCTGGGGGTAGTGTTTTAGGGTTTAGGTTAGCGCAGTGGTGTTTGTTAGTATAGGGGGTAGTGCTGGGGGTAATATTTTAGGGTAGCGCAGTAGTGTTTATGTAGTGTAGGGGGTTGTGCTGTGTGTACTGTTTTAGTGTTTAGCCTCTTCCATGCTCATGACGTCTCCCGGCCGTCATGAGTCACAATGGGCGTGTGCCGACGACGGCCGGGAGACGTCATGACCACGCCCAGGAATGGAATGTCCAGCACTGCGGCAGCTCTGCGGCGGAATTTGCGCCGCAGCGAAGAGGTTAGGGTAGCGCAGTGGTGTTTGTGTAGTGTAGGGGGTAGTGTTTTAGGGTTTAGAGTAGTGCAGTCATGTTTCTGTAGTGTAGGTGGTCATGCTGGGGGTCGTGTTTTAGATTTTAGGGTAGTGCAGTGGAGTTTATGTAGTGAAGGGGGTCGTGTTTTAGAGTTTAGGGTAGTGCAGTTGTGTTTGGGTAGTGTAGGGGGTCGTGTTTCAGGTTTAAGGTAGTGCAGTGGTGTTTGGGTAGAGTAGGGGGTCGTGCTTGTGGTAGTGTTTCAGGGTTTAGGGTAGTGCAGTGGTGTTTGTGTAGTATAGGGAGTAGTGTTTTAGGGTTTGGGGTATTGCAGTGGTGTTTGTGTAGTGTAGGGGGTCATGCTGGGGGTTGTGTTTTATGGTTTAGGGCAGTGCAGATGTGTTTGGGTAGTGTAGGGGGTCATGCTGGGTGTAGTGTTTTAAGGTTTAGGGTGGTGCAGTGGTGTTTGGGTAGTGTAGGGGGTCATGCTGTTGGTAGTGTTTTAGGGTTTAGGGTAGTGCAGTGGTGTTTGTGTAGTGTAGGGGGTCATGCGGAGAGTAGATTTAGGGTTTAGGGTAGTGCAGTGGTGTTTGTGTATTGTAGGGAGTCATGCTGGGTGTAGTGTTTTAGGGTTTAGGGTAGCGCAGTGGTGTTTGGGTAGTGTAGGGGGTCATGCGACTGGTAGATTTAGCGTTTAGGTTAGCACAGTGGTGTTTGGGTAGTGTAGGGGGTCATGCTGGGGGTAGTGTTTTAGGGTTTAGGGTAGTGCAGTGGTGTTTGTGTAGTGTAGGGGGTCGTGATGTGGGTAGTGTTTTAGGGTTTAGGGTAGCACAGTGGTGTTTGGGTAGTGTAGGGGGAAGTGCTGGGGGTAGTGTTTTAGGGTTTAGGGTAGCGCAGTGGTGTTTGTGTATTGTAGAGGGTCATACTGGGGGTAGTGTTTTCAGGTTTAGCGTAGTGCAGTTGTGTTTGGGTAGTGTAGGGGGTCGTGTTTCATTGTTTAGGGTAGTGCAGTGGTGTTTGTGTAGTGTAGGGAGCAGTGTTTTAGGGTTTGGGGTATTGCAGTGGTTTTTGTGTAGTGTAGTGGGTCATGCTGGGGGTCGTGTTTTATGGTTTAGGGCAGTGCAGATGTGTCTGGGTAGTGTAGGGGGTCATGCTGGGTGTAGTGTTTTAAGGTTTAGGGTAGTGCAGTGGTGTTTGGGTAGTGTAGGGGGTCATGCTGTTGGTAGTGTTTTAGCATTTAAAAGTAGTGCAGTGGTGTTTGTGTAGTGTAGGGGGTCGTGCGGAGAGTAGATTTAGGGTTTAGGGTAGCGCAGTGGTGTTTGTGTATTGTAGGGGGTCGTGCTGGGTGTAGTGTTTTAGGATTTAGGGTAGCGCAGTGGTTTTGGGTAGTGTAGGGGGTCATGCGATGGGTACATTTAGGGTTTAGGTTAGCACAGTGGTGTTTGGGTAGTGTAGGGGGTCATGCTAGGGGTAGTGTTTTAGGGTTTAGGGTAGTGCAGTGGTGTTTGTGTAGTGTAGGGGGTCGTGATGTGGTTAGTGTTTTAGGGTTTAGGGTAGCACAGTGGTGTTTGGGTAGTGTAGGGGATAGTGCTGGGGGTAGTGTTTTAGGGTTTAGGGTAGCGCAGTGGTGTTTGTGTATTGTAGAGGGTCATACTGGGGGTAGTGTTTTCAGGTTTAGCGTAGTGCAGTTGTGTTTGGGTAGTGTAGGGGGTCGTGTTTTAGGGTTTAGGGTAGTGCAGTGGTGTTTGGGTAGTGTAGGGGTCATGCTGGGGGTACTGTTTCAGGGTTTAGGGTAGTGCAGTGGTGTTTGGGTAGTGTAGGGGGTCGTGCTGGGGGTAGTGTTTTAGGGTTTAGGGTAGCGCAGGGGTGTTTGGGTAGTGTAGGGGGTCATGCGAGGGGTAGATTTAGGGTTTAGGGTAGCACAGTGGTTTTTGGGTAGTGTAGGGGGTCATGCTGGGGGTAGTGTTTTAGGGTTTAGGGTAGTGCAGTGGTGTTTGTGTAGTGTAGGGTGTCGTGATGTGGGTAGTGTTTTAGGGTTTAGGGTAGCACAGTGGTTTTTGGGTAGTGTAGGGGGACATGCTGGGGGTAGTGTTTTAGGGTTTAGGGTAGTGCAGTGGTGTTTGTGTAGTGTAGGGTGTCGTTATGTGGGTAGTGTTTTTGGGTTTAGGGCAGTGCAGTGGGGTTTGGGTAGTGTAGGGGGTCGTGCTGGGGGTAGTGTTTTAGGGTTTAGGTTAGCGCAGTGGTGTTTGTTAGTGTAGGTGGTAGTGCTGGGGGTAATATTTTAGGGTAGCACAGTAGTGTTTATGTAGTGTAGGGGGTTGTGCTGTGTGTACTGTTTTAGTGTTTAGCCTCTTCCATGCTCATGACGTCTCCCGGCCGTCATGAGTCACAATGGGCGTGTGCCGACGACGGCCGGGAGACGTCATGACCACGCCCAGGAATGGAATGTCCAGCACTGCGGCAGCTCTGCGGCGGAATTTGCGCCGCAGCGAAAAGGTTAGGGTAGCGCAGTGGTGTTTGTGTAGTGTAGGGGGTAGTGTTTTAGGGTTTAGAGTAGTGCAGTCATGTTTCTGTAGTGTAGGTGGTCATGCTGGGGGTAGTGTTTTAGATTTTAGGGTAGTGCAGTGGAGTTTATGTAGTGAAGGGGGTCGTGTTTTAGGGTTTAGGGTAGTGCAGTTGTGTTTGGGTAGTGTAGGGGGTCATGCGGAGAGTAGATTTAGGGTTTAGGGTAGTGCAGTGGTGTTTGTGTATTGTAGGGGGTCATGCTGGGTGTAGTGTTTTAGGGTTTAGGGTAGCGCAGTGGTGTTTGGGTAGTGTAGGGGGTTATGCGACTGGTAGATTTAGGGTTTAGGTTAGCACAGTGGTGTTTGGGTAGTGTAGGGGGTCATGCTGGGGGTAGTGTTTTAGGGTTTAGGGTAGTGCAGTGGTGTTTGTGTAGTGTAGGGGGTCGTGATGTGGGTAGTGTTTTAGGGTTTAGGGTAGCACAGTGGTGTTTGGGTAGTGTAGGGGGAAGTGCTGGGGGTAGTGTTTTAGGGTTTAGGGTAGCGCAGTTGTGTTTGTGTATTGTAGAGGGTCATACTGGGGGTAGTGTTTTCAGGTTGAGCATAGTGCAGTTGTGTTTGGGTAGTGTAGGGGGTCGTGTTTTAGGGTTTAGGGTAGTGCAGTGGTGTTTGGGTAGTGTAGGGGTCATGCTGGGGGTAGTGTTTCATTGTTTAGGGTAGTGCAGTGGTGTTTGTGTAGTGTAGGGAGTAGTGTTTTAGGGTTTGGGGTATTGCAGTGGTGTTTGTGTAGTGTAGTGGGTCATGCTGGGGGTCGTGTTTTATGGTTTAGGGCAGTGCAGATGTGTTTGGGTAGTGTAGGGGGTCATGCTGGGTGTAGTGTTTTAAGGTTTAGGGTAGTGCAGTGGTGTTTGGGTAGTGTAGGGGGTCATGCTGTTGGTAGTGTTTTAGCGTTTAGGGTAGTGCAGTGGTGTTTGTGTAGTGTAGGGGGTCGTGCGGAGAGTAGATTTAGTGTTTAGGGTAGCGCAGTGGTGTTTGTGTATTGTAGGGGGTCGTGCTGGGTGTAGTGTTTTAGGATTTAGGGTAGCGCAGTGGTTTTTGGGTAGTGTAGGGGGTCTTGCGATGGGTACATTTAGGGTTTAGGTTAGCACAGTGGTGTTTGGGTAGTGTAGGGGGTCATGCTGGGGGTAGTGTTTCAGGGTTTAGGGTAGTGCAGTGGTGTTTGTGTATTGTAGAGGGTCATACTGGGGGTAGTGTTTTCAGGTTTAGCGTAGTGCAGTTGTGTTTGGGTAGTGTAGGGGGTCGTGTTTTAGGGTTTAGGGTAGTGCAGTGGTGTTTGGGTAGTGTAGGGGTCATGCTGGGGGTAGTGTTTCAGGGTTTAGGGTAGTGCAGTGGTGTTTGGGTACTGTTTGGGGTCGTGCTGGGGGTAGTGTTTTAGGGTTTAGGGTAGCGCAGTGGTGTTTGGGTAGTGTAGGGGGTCATGCGAGGGGTAGATTTAGGGTTTAGGGTAGCACAGTGGTTTTTGGGTAGTGTAGGGGGTCATGCTGGGGGTAGTGTTTTAGGGTTTAGGGTAGTGCAGTGGTGTTTGTGTAGTGTAGGGTGTCGTGATGTGGGTAGTGTTTTAGGGTTTAGGGTAGCACAGTGGTTTTTGGGTAGTGTAGGGGCTAGTGCTGGGGGTAGTGTTTTAGGGTTTAGGGTAGTGGAGTGGTGTTTTTTAGTGTAGGGGGTCATACTGGGGGTAGTGTTTTTGGGTTTAGGCCAGTGCAGTGGTGTTTGGGTAGTGTAGGGGGTCGTGCTGGGGGTAGTGTTTTAGGGTTTAGGTTAGCGCAGTGGTGTTTGTTAGTGTAGGTGGTAGTGCTGGGGGTAATATTTTAGGGTAGCGCAGTAGTGTTTATGTAGTGTAGGGGGTTGTGCTGTGTGTACTGTTTTAGTGTTTAGCCTCTTCCATGCTCATGACGTCTCCCGGCCGTCATGAGTCACAATGGGCGTGTGCCAACAACGGCCGGGAGACGTCATGACCACGCCCAGGAATGGAATGTCCAGCACTGCGGCAGCTCTGCGGCGGAATTTGCGCCGCAGCGAAGAGGTTAGGGTAGCGCAGTGGTGTTTGTGTAGTGTAGGGGGTAGTGTTTTAGGGTTTAGAGTAGTGCAGTCATGTTTCTGTAGTGTAGGTGGTCATGCTGGGGGTAGTATTTTAGATTTTAGGGTAGTGCAGTGGAGTTTATGTAGTGAAGGGGGTCGTGTTTTAGGGTTTAGGGTAGTGCAGTTGTGTTTGGGTAGTGTAGGGGGTCATGCGGAGAGTAGATTTAGGGTTTAGGGTAGTGCAGTGGTGTTTGTGTATTGTAGGGGGTCATGCTGGGTGTAGTGTTTTAGGGTTTAGGGTAGCGCAGTGGTGTTTGGGTAGTGTAGGGGGTTATGCGACTGGTAGATTTAGGGTTTAGGTTAGCACAGTGGTGTTTGGGTAGTGCAGGGGGTCATGCTGGGGGTAGTGTTTTAGGGTTTAGGGTAGTGCAGTGGTGTTTGTGTAGTGTAGGGGGTCGTGATGTGGGTAGTGTTTTAGGGTTTAGGGTAGCGCAGTGGTGTTTGGGTAGTGTAGGGGGAAGTGCTGGGGGTAGTGTTTTAGGGTTTAGGGTAGCGCAGTTGTGTTTGTGTATTGTAGAGGGTCATACTGGGGGTAGTGTTTTCAGGTTGAGCATAGTGCAGTTGTGTTTGGGTAGTGTAGGGGGTCGTGTTTTAGGGTTTAGGGTAGTGCAGTGGTGTTTGGGTAGTGTAGGGGTCATGCTGGGGGTAGTGTTTCATTGTTTAGGGTAGTGCAGTGGTGTTTGTGTAGTGTAGGGAGTAGTGTTTTAGGGTTTGGGGTATTGCAGTGGTGTTTGTGTAGTGTAGTGGGTCATGCTGGGGGTCGTGTTTTATGGTTTAGGGCAGTGCAGATGTGTTTGGGTAGTGTAGGGGGTCATGCTGGGTGTAGTGTTTTAAGGTTTAGGGTAGTGCAGTGGTGTTTGGGTAGTGTAGGGGGTCATGCTGTTGGTAGTGTTTTAGCGTTTAGGGTAGTGCAGTGGTGTTTGTGTAGTGTAGGGGGTCGTGCGGAGAGTAGATTTAGTGTTTAGGGTAGCGCAGTGGTGTTTGTGTATTGTAGGGGGTCGTGCTGGGTGTAGTGTTTTAGGATTTAGGGTAGCGCAGTGGTTTTTGGGTAGTGTAGGGGGTCTTGCGATGGGTACATTTAGGGTTTAGGTTAGCACAGTGGTGTTTGGGTAGTGTAGGGGGTCATGCTGGGGGTAGTGTTTCAGGGTTTAGGGTAGTGCAGTGGTGTTTGTGTATTGTAGAGGGTCATACTGGGGGTAGTGTTTTCAGGTTTAGCGTAGTGCAGTTGTGTTTGGGTAGAGTAGGGGGTCGTGTTTTAGGGTTTAGGGTAGTGCAGTGGTGTTTGGGTAGTGTAGGGGTCATGCTGGGGGTAGTGTTTCAGGGTTTAGGGTAGTGCAGTGGTGTTTGGGTACTGTTTGGGGTCGTGCTGGGGGTAGTGTTTTAGGGTTTAGGGTAGCGCAGTGGTGTTTGGGTAGTGTAGGGGGTCATGCGAGGGGTAGATTTAGGGTTTAGGGTAGCACAGTGGTTTTTGGGTAGTGTAGGGGGTCATGCTGGGGGTAGTGTTTTAGGGTTTAGGGTAGTGCAGTGGTGTTTGTGTAGTGTAGGGTGTCGTGATGTGGGTAGTGTTTTAGGGTTTAGGGTAGCACAGTGGTTTTTGGGTAGTGTAGGGGCTAGTGCTGGGGGTAGTGTTTTAGGGTTTAGGGTAGTGGAGTGGTGTTTTTTAGTGTAGGGGGTCATACTGGGGGTAGTGTTTTTGGGTTTAGGCCAGTGCAGTGGTGTTTGGGTAGTGTAGGGGGTCGTGCTGGGGGTAGTGTTTTAGGGTTTAGGTTAGCGCAGTGGTGTTTGTTAGTGTAGGTGGTAGTGCTGGGGGTAATATTTTAGGGTAGCGCAGTAGTGTTTATGTAGTGTAGGGGGTTGTGCTGTGTGTACTGTTTTAGTGTTTAGCCTCTTCCATGCTCATGACGTCTCCCGGCCGTCATGAGTCACAATGGGCGTGTGCCAACAACGGCCGGGAGACGTCATGACCACGCCCAGGAATGGAATGTCCAGCACTGCGGCAGCTCTGCGGCGGAATTTGCGCCGCAGCGAAGAGGTTAGGGTAGCGCAGTGGTGTTTGTGTAGTGTAGGGGGTAGTGTTTTAGGGTTTAGAGTAGTGCAGTCATGTTTCTGTAGTGTAGGTGGTCATGCTGGGGGTAGTATTTTAGATTTTAGGGTAGTGCAGTGGAGTTTATGTAGTGAAGGGGGTCGTGTTTTAGGGTTTAGGGTAGTGCAGTTGTGTTTGGGTAGTGTAGGGGGTCATGCGGAGAGTAGATTTAGGGTTTAGGGTAGTGCAGTGGTGTTTGTGTATTGTAGGGGGTCATGCTGGGTGTAGTGTTTTAGGGTTTAGGGTAGCGCAGTGGTGTTTGGGTAGTGTAGGGGGTCATGCGACTGGTAGATTTAGGGTTTAGGTTAGCACAGTGGTGTTTGGGTAGTGCAGGGGGTCATGCTGGGGGTAGTGTTTTAGGGTTTAGGGTAGTGCAGTGGTGTTTGTGTAGTGTAGGGGGAAGTGCTGGGGGTAGTGTTTTAGGGTTTAGGGTAGCGCAGTGGTGTTTGTGTATTGTAGAGGGTCATACTGGGGGTAGTGTTTTCAGGTTTAGCATAGTGCAGTTGTGTTTGGGTAGTGTAGGGGGTCGTGTTTTAGGGTTTAGGGTAGTGCAGTGGTGTTTGGGTAGTGTAGGGGTCATGCTGTGGGTAGTGTTTCATTGTTTAGGATAGTGCAGTGGTGTTTGTGTAGTGTAGGGAGTAGTGTTTTAGGGTTTGGGGTATTGCAGTGGTGTTTGTGTAGTGTAGTGGGTCATGCTGGGGGTCGTGTTTTATGGTTTAGGGCAGTGCAGATGTGTTTGGGTAGTGTAGGGGGTCATGCTGGGTGTAGTGTTTTAAGGTTTAGGGTAGTGCAGTGGTGTTTGGGTAGTGTAGGGGGTCATGCTGTTGGTAGTGTTTTAGCGTTTAGGGTAGTGCAGTGGTGTTTGTGTAGTGTAGGGGGTCGTGCGGAGAGTAGATTTTGGGTTTAGGGTAGGGCAGTGGTGTTTGTGTATTGTAGGGGGTCGTGCTGGGTGTAGTGTTTTAGGATTTAGGGTAGCGCAGTGGTTTTTGGGTAGTGTAGGGGGTCATGCGATGGGTACATTTAGGGTTTAGGTTAGCACAGTGGTGTTTGGGTAGTGTAGGGGGTCATGCTGGGGGTAGTGTTTTAGGGTTTAGGGTAGTGCAGTGGTGTTTGTGTAGTGTAGGGGGTCGTGATGTGGGTAGTGTTTTAGGGTTTAGGGTAGCACAGTGGTGTTTGGGTAGTGTAGGGGATAGTGCTGGGGGTAGTGTTTTAGGGTTTAGGGTAGCGCAGTGGTGTTTGTGTATTGTAGAGGGTCATACTGGGGGTAGTGTTTTCAGGTTTAGCGTAGTGCAGTTGTGTTTGGGTAGTGTAGGGGGTCGTGTTTTAGGGTTTAGGGTAGTGCAGTGGTGTTTGGGTAGTGTAGGGGTCATGCTGGGGGTAGTGTTTCAGTGTTTAGGGTAGTGCAGTGGTGTTTGGGTACTGTTTGGGGTCGTGCTGGGGTAGTGGTTTAGGGTTTAGGGTATCGCAGTGGTGTTTGGGTAGTGTAGGGGGTCATGCGAGGGGTAGATTTAGGGTTTAGGGTAGCATAGTGGTTTTTGGGTAGTGTAGGGGGTCATGCTGGGGGTAGTGTTTTAGGGTTTAGGGTAGTGCAGTGGTGTTTGTGTAGTGTAGGGTGTCGTGATGTGGGTAGTGTTTTAGGGTTTAGGGTAGCACAGTGGTTTTTGGGTAGTGTAGGGGCTAGTGCTGGGGGTAGTGTTTTAGGGTTTAGGGTAGTGGAGTGGTGTTTTTTGGTGTAGGGGGTCATACTGGGGGTAGTGTTTTTGGGTTTAGGGCAGTGCAGTGGTGTTTGGGTAGTGTAGGGGGTCGTGCTGGGGGTAGTGTTTTAGGGTTTAGGTTAGCGCAGTGGTGTTTGTTAGTGTAGGTGGTAGTGCTGGGGGTAATATTTTAGGCTAGCGCAGTAGTGTTTATGTAGTGTAGGGGGTTGTGCTGTGTGTACTGTTTTAGTGTTTAGCCTCTTCCATGCTCATGACGTCTCCCGGCCGTCATGAGTCACAATGGGCGTGTGCCGACGACGGCCGGGAGACGTCATGACCACGCTCAGGAATGGAATGTCCAGCACTGCGCCAGCTCTGCGGCGGAATTTGCGCCGCAGCGAAGAGGTTAGGGTAGCGCAGTGGTGTTTGTGAAGTGTAGGGGGTAGTGTTTTAGGGTTTAGAGTAGTGCAGTCATGTTTCTGTAGTGTAGGTGGTCATGCTGGGGGTAGTGTTTGAGATTTTAGGGTAGTGCAGTGGAGTTTATGTAGTGAAGGGGGTCGTGTTTTAGGGTTTAGGGTAGTGCAGTTGTGTTTGGGTAGTGTAGGGGGTCGTGTTTCAGGTTTAAGGTAGTGCAGTGGTGTTTGGGTAGAGTAGGGGGTCGTGCTTGTGGTAGTGTTTTAGGGTTTAGGGTAGTGCAGTGGTGTTTGTGTAGTATAGGGAGTAGTGTTTTAGGGTTTGGGGTATTGCAGTGGTGTTTGTGTAGTGTAGGGGGTCATGCTTGGGGTCGTGTTTTATGGTTTAGGGCAGTGCAGATGTGTTTGGGTAGTGTAGGGGGTCATGCTGGGTGTAGTGTTTTAAGGTTTAGGGTAGTGCAGAGGTGTTTGGGTAGTGTAGGGGGTCATGCTGTTGGTAGTGTTTTAGGGTTTAGGGTAGTGCAGTGGTGTTTGTGTAGTGTAGGGGGTCATGCGGAGAGTAGATTTAGGGTTTAGGGTAGTGCAGTGGTGTTTGTGTATTGTAGTGGGTCATGCTGGGTGTAGTGTTTTAGGGTTTAGGGTAGCGCAGTGGTGTTTGGGTAGTGTAGGGGTCATGCGACTGGTAGATTTAGGGTTTAGGTTAGCACAGTGGTGTTTGGGTAGTGTAGGGGGACATGCTGGGGGTAGTTTTTTAGGGTTTAGGGTAGTGCATTGGTGTTTGTGTAGTGTAGGGGGTCGTGATGTGGGTAGTGTTTTAGGGTTTAGGGTAGCACAGTGGTGTTTGGGTAGTGTAGGGGGAAGTGCTGGGGGTAGTGTTTTAGGGTTTAGGGTAGCGCAGTGGTGTTTGTGTATTGTAGAGGGTCATACTGGGGGTAGTGTTTTCAGGTTTAGCGTAGTGCAGTTGTGTTTGGGTAGTGTAGGGGGTCGTGTTTTAGGGTTTAGGGTAGTGCAGTGGTGTTTGGGTAGTGTAGGGGTCATGCTGGGGGTAGTGTTTCATTGTTTAGGGTAGTGCAGTGGTGTTTGTGTAGTGTAGGGAGTAGTGTTTTAGGGTTTGGGGTATTGCAGTGGTGTTTGTGTAGTGTAGTGGGTCATGCTGGGGGTCGTGTTTTATGGTTTAGGGCAGTGCAGATGTGTTTGGGTAGTGTAGGGGGTCATGCTGGGTGTAGTGTTTTAAGGTTTAGGGTAGTGCAGTGGTGTTTGGGTAGTGTAGGGGGTCATGCTGTTGGTAGTGTTTTAGCGTTTAGGGTAGTGCAGTGGTGTTTGTATAGTGTAGGGGGTCGTGCGGAGAGTAGATTTAGGGTTTATGGTAGCGCAGTGGAGTTTGTGTATTGTAGGGGGTCGTGCTGGGTGTAGTGTTTTAGGATTTAGGGTAGCGCAGTGGTTTTTGGGTAGTGTAGGGGTCATGCGATGGGTACATTTAGGGTTTAGGTTAGCACAGTGGTGTTTGGGTAGTGTAGGGGGTCATGCTGGGGGTAGTGTTTTAGGGTTTAGGGTAGTGCAGTGGTGTTTGTGTAGTGTAGGGGGTCGTGATGTGGGTAGTGTTTTAGGGTTTAGGGTAGCACAGTGGTGTTTGGGTAGTGTAGGGGGTAGTGCTGGGGGTAGTGTTTTAGGGTTTAGGGTAGCGCAGTGGTGTTTGTGTAATGTAGAGGGTCATACTGGGGGTAGTGATTTCAGGTTTAGCGTAGTGCAGTTGTGTTTGGGTAGTGTAGGGGGTCGTGTTTTAGGGTTTAGGGTAGTGCAGTGGTGTTTGGGTAGTGTAGGGGTCGTGCTGGGGGTAGTGTTTTAGGTTTTAGGGTAGCGCAGTGGTGTTTGGGTAGTGTAGGGGGTCATGCGAGTGGTAGATTTAGGGTTTAGGGTAGCACAGTGGTTTTTGGGTAGTGTAGGGGGTCATGCTGGGGGTAGTGTTTTAGGGTTTAGGGTAGTGCAGTGGTGTTTGTGTAGTGTAGGGTGTCGTGATGTGGGTAGTGTTTTAGGGTTTAGGGTAGCACAGTGGTTTTTGGGTAGTGTAGGGGCTAGTGCTGGGGGTAGTGTTTTAGGGTTTAGGGTAGTGCAGTGGTGTTTTTTAGTGTAGGGGGTCATACTGGGGGTAGTGTTTTTGGGTTTAGCGTAGTGCAGTTGTATTTGGGTAGTGTAGGGGGTCGTGTTTTAGGGTTTAGGGCAGTGCAGTGGTGTTTGGGTAGTGTAGGGGGTCGTGCTGGGGGTAGTGTTTTAGGGTTTAGGTTAGCGCAGTGGTGTTTGGTAGTGTAGGGGGTAGTGCTGGGGGTAATATTTTATGGTAGCGCAGTAGTGTTTATGTAGTGTAAGGGGTTGTGCTGTGTGTACTGTTTTAGTGTTTAGCCTCTTCCATGCTCATGACGTCTCCCGGCCGTCATGAGTTACAATGGGCGTGTACGGACGACGGCCGGGAGACGTCATGACCACGCCCAGGAATGGAATGTCCAGCACTGCGGCAGCTCTGCGGCGGAATTTGTGCCGCAGCGAAGAGGTTTGGGTAGCGCAGTGGTGTTTGTGTATTGTAGGGGGTTGTGCTGGGTGTAGTGTTTTAAGGTTTAGGGTAGAGCAGTGGTGTTTGGGTAGTGTAGGGGGTCATTCGAGGGGTAGATTTAGGGTTTAGGGTAGCACAGTGGTTTTTGGGTAGTGTAGGGGGTCATGCTGGGGGTAGGGTTTTAGGGTTTAGGGTAGTGCAGTGGTGTTTGTGTAGTGTAGGGTGTCGTGATGTGGGTAGTGTTTTAGGGTTTAGGGTAGCACAGTGGTGTTTGGGTAGTGTAGGGGGTAGTGCTGGAGGTAGTGTTTTAGGGTAGTGCAGTGGTGTTTGTTAGTGTAGGGGGTCATACTGGGGGTAGTGTTTTTGGGTTTAGCGTAGTGCAGATGCATTTGGGTAGTGTAGGGGGTCGTGCGGAGAGTAGATTTAGGGTTTAGGGTAGCGCAGTGGTGTTTGTGTATTCTAGGGGGTCGTGCTGGGTGTAGTGTTTTAGGATTTAGGGTAGCGCAGTGGTTTTTGGGTAGTGTAGGGGGTCATGCGATGGGTAGATTTAGGGTTTAGGTTAGCACAGTGGTGTTTGGGTAGTGTAGGGGGTCATGCTGGGGGTAGTGTTTTAGGGTTTAGGGTAGTGCAGTGGTGTTTGTGTAGTGTAGGGGGTCGTGATGTGGGTAGTGTTTTAGGGTTTAGGGTAGCACAGTGGTGTTTGGGTAGTGTAGGGGGTAGTGCTGGGGGTAGTGTTTTAGGGTTTAGGGTAGCGCAGTGGTGTTTGTGTATTGTAGAGGGTCATACTGGGGGTAGTGTTTTCAGGTTTAGCGTAGTGCAGTTGTGTTTGGGTAGTGTAGGGGGTCGTGTTTTAGGGTTTAGGGTAGTGCAGTGGTGTTTGGGTAGTGTACGGGTCATGCTGGGGGTAGTGTTTCAGGGTTTAGGGTAGTGCAGTGGTGTTTGGGTAGTGTAGGGGGTCGTGCTGGGGGTAGTGTTTTAGGGTTTAGGGTAGCGCAGTGGTGTTTGGGTAGTGTAGGGGGTCATGCGAGGGGTAGATTTAGGGTTTAGGGTAGCACTATGGTTTTTGGGTAGTGTAGGGGGTCATGCTGGGGGTAGTGTTTTAGGGTTTAGGGTAGTGCAGTGGTGTTTGTGTAGTGTAGGGTGTCGTGATGTGGGTAGTGTTTTAGGGTTTAGGGTAGCACAGTGGTTTTTGGGTAGTGTAGGGGCTAGTGCTGGGGGTAGTGTTTTAGGGTTTAGGGTAGTGCAGTGGTGTTTTTTAGTGTAGGGGGTCGTGTTTTGGGGTTTAGCGTAGTGCAGTAGTATTTGGGTAGTGTAGGGGGTCGTGTTTTAGGGTTTAGGGCAGTGCAGTGGTGTTTGGGTAGTGTAGGGGGTCGTGCTGGGGGTACTGTTTTAGGGTTTAGGTTAGCGCAGTGGTGTTTGGTAGTGTAGGGGGTAGTGCTGGGGGTAATATTTTAGGGTAGCGCAGTAGTGTTTATGTAGTGTAGGGGGTTGTGCTGTGTGTACTGTTTTAGTGTTTAGCCTCTTCCATGCTCATGACGTCTCCCGGCCGTCATGATTCACAATGGGCGTGTGTGGACGACGGCCGGGAGACATCATGACCACGCCCAGGAATGGAATGTCCAGCACTGCGGCAGCTCTGCGGCGGAATTTGAGCCGCAGCGAAGAGGTTAGTGTAGCGCAGTGGTGTTTGTGTAGTGTAGGGGGTAGTGTTTTAGGGTTTAGAGTAGTGCAGTCATGTTTCTGTAGTGTAGGTGGTCATGCTGGGGGTAGTGTTTTAGATTTTAGGGTAGTGCAGTGGAGTTTATGTAGTGAAGGGGGTCGTGTTTTAGGGTTTAGGGTAGTGCAGTTGTGTTTGGGTAGTGTAGGGGGTCGTGTTTCAGGTTTAAGGTAGTGCAGTGGTGGTTGGGTAGAGTAGGGGGTCGTGCTTGTGGTAGTGTTTTAGGGTTTAGGGTAGTGCAGTGGTGTTTGTGTAGTGTAGGGGGTCGTGATGTGGGTAGTGTTTTAGGGTTTAGGGTAGCACAGTGGTGTTTGGGTAGTGTAGGGGGAAGTGCTGGGGGTAGTGTTTTAGGGTTTAGGGTAGCGCAGTGGTGTTTGTGTATTGTAGAGGGTCATACTGGGGGTAGTGTTTTCAGGTTTAGCGTAGTGCAGTTGTGTTTGGGTAGTGTAGGGGGTCGTGTTTTAGGGTTTAGGGTAGTGCAGTGGTGTTTGGGTAGTGTAGGGGTCATGCTGGGAGTAGTGTTTCATTGTTTAGGGTAGTGCAGTGGTGTTTGTGTAGTGTAGGGAGTAGTGTTTTAGGGTTTGGTGTATTGCAGTGGTGTTTGTGTAGTGTAGTGGGTCATGCTGGGGGTCGTGTTTTATGGTTTAGGGCAGTGCAGATGTGTTTGGGTAGTGTAGGGGGTCATGCTGGGTGTAGTGTTTTAAGGTTTAGGGTAGTGCAGCGGTGTTTGGGTAGTGTAGGGGGTCATGCTGTTGGTAGTGTTTTAGCGTTTAGGGTAGTGCAGTGGTGTTTGTGTAGTGTAGGGGATCGTGCGGAGAGTAGATTTAGGGTTTAGGGTAGCGCAGTGGTGTTTGTGTATTGTAGGGGGTCGTGCTGGGTGTAGTGTTTTAGGATTTAGGGTAGCGCAGTGGTTTTTGGGTAGTGTAGGGGGTCATGCGATGGGTAGATTTAGGGTTTAGGTTAGCACAGTGGTGTTTGGGTAGTGTAGGGGGTCATGCTGGGGGTAGTGTTTTAGGTTTTAGGGTTTAGGGTAGTGCAGTGGTGTTTGTGTAGTGTAGGGGGTCGTGATGTGGGTAGTGTTTTAGCGTTTATGATAGCACAGTGGTGTTTGGGTAGTGTAGGGGGTAGTGCTGGGGGTAGTGTTTTAGGGTTTAGGGTAGCGCAGTGGTGTTTGTGTATTGTAGAGGGTCATACTGGGGGTAGTGTTTTCAGGTTTAGCGTAGTGCAGTTGTGTTTGGTTAGTGTAGGGGGTCGTGTTTTAGGGTTTAAGGTAGTGCAGTGGTGTTTGGGTAGTGTAAGGGTCATGCTGGGGGTAGTGTTTCAGGGTTTAGGGTAGTGCAGTGGTGTTTGGGTAGTGTAGGGGGTAGTGCTGGGGGTAATGTTTTAGGGTAGCGCAGTATTGTTTATGTAGTGTAGGGGGTTGTGCTGGGGGTACTGTTTTAGTGTTTAGGGTAGCGCAGTGGTGTTTGTGTCGTGTAGGGTGTAGTGTTTTAGGGTTTAGGGTAGTGCAGTCGTGTTTCTGTAGTGTAGGTGGTCATGCTGGGGGTAGTGTTTTAGATTTTCGGGTAGTGCAGTTGAGTTTATGTAGTGAAGGGGGTCGTGTTTTAGGGTTTAGGGTAGGTCAGTGGTGTATGTGTAGTGTAGGAAGTAGTGTTTTAGGGTTTGGGGTAGTGCAGTGGTGTTTGTGTAGAGTAGGGGGTTGTGCTTGTGGTAGTGTTTTAGGGTTTAGGACAGTGCAGATGTGTTTCGGTAGTGTAGGGGGTCATGCTGGGTGTAGTGTTTTAAGGTTTAGGGCAGTGCAGTGGTGTTTGGGTAATAGAGGGGGTCATGCTGTTGGTAGTGTTTTAGGGTTTAGGGTAGTGCAGTGGTGTTTGTGTAGTGTAGGGGGTCGTGCGGAGAGTAGATTTAGGGTTTAGGGTAGCGCAGTGGTGTTTGTGTATTGTAGGGGGTCGTGCTGGGTGTAGTGTTTTAGGGTTTAGGGTAGCGCAGTGGTGTTTGGGTAGTGTAGGGGGTCATGCGAGGGGTAGAAGTAGGGTTTAGGTTAGCACAGTGGTGTTTGGGTAGTGTAGGGGGTCATGCTGGGGGTAGTGTTTTAGGGTTTAGGGTAGTGCATGGGTGTTTGTGTAGTGTAGGGGGTAGTGATGAGGGTAGTGTTTTAGGGTTTAGGGTAGCACAGTGGTGTTTGGGTAGTGTAGGGGTATTGCTGGGGGTAGTGTTTTAGGGTTTAGGGTAGCGCAGTGGTGTTTGTGTATTGTAGAGGGTCATACTAGGGGTAGTGTTTTCGGGTATAGCATAGTGCAGTTGTGTTTGGGTAGTGTAGGTGGTCGTGTTTTAGGGTTTAGCGTAGTGCAGTGGTGTTTGGGTAGTGTAGGGGTCATGCTGGGGGTAGTGTTTTAGGGATTAGGTTAGTGCAGTGGTGTTTGGTAGTGTAGGGGGTCATGTTGGTGGTAGTGTTTTAGGGTTTAGGGTAGTGCAGTGGTGTTTGTGTAGTGTAGGGAGTAGTGTTTTAGGGTTTGGGGTATTGCAGTGGTGTTTGTGTAGTGTAGGGGGTCATGCTGGGAGTCATGTTTTATGGTTTAGGGCAGTGCAGATGTGTTTGGGTAGTGTAGGGGGTCATGCTGGGTGTAGTGTTTTAAGGTTTAGGGTAGTGCAGTGGTGTTTGGGTAGTGTAGGGGGTCATGCTGTTGGTAGTGTTTTAGGGTTAAGGGTAGTGCAGTGGTGTTTGTGTAGTGTAGGGGGTCGTGCGGAGAGTAGATTTAGAGTTTAGGGTAGCGCAGTGGTGTTTGTGTATGGTAGGGGGTCGTGCTGGGTGTAGTGTTTTAGGGTTTAGGGTAGCGCAGTGGAGTTTTTGTAGTGTAGGGGGTCATGCGAGGGGTAGATTTAGGGTTTAGGTTAGCACAGTGGTGTTTGGGTAGTGTAGGGGGAAGTGCTGGGGGTAGTGTTTTAGGGTTTAGGGTAGCGCAGTGGTGTTTGTGTATTGTAGAGGGTCATACTGGGGGTAGTGTTTTCAGGTTTAGCGTAGTGCAGTTGTGTTTGGGTAGTGTAGGGGGTCGTGTTTTAGGGTTTAGGGTAGTGCAGTGGTGTTTGGGTAGTGTAGGGGTCATGCTGGGAGTAGTGTTTCATTGTTTAGGGTAGTGCAGTGGTGTTTGTGTAGTGTAGGGAGTAGTGTTTTAGGGTTTGGTGTATTGCAGTGGTGTTTGTGTAGTGTAGTGGGTCATGCTGGGGGTCGTGTTTTATGGTTTAGGGCAGTGCAGATGTGTTTGGGTAGTGTAGTGGGTCATGCTGGGTGTAGTGTTTTAAGGTTTAGGGTAGTGCAGCGGTGTTTGGGTAGTGTAGGGGGTCATGCTGTTGGTAGTGTTTTAGCGTTTAGGGTAGTGCAGTGGTGTTTGTGTAGTGTAGGGGATCGTGCGGAGAGTAGATTTAGGGTTTAGGGTAGCGCAGTGGTGTTTGTGTATTGTAGGGGGTCGTGCTGGGTGTAGTGTTTTAGGATTTAGGGTAGCGCAGTGGTTTTTGGGTAGTGTAGGGGGTCATGCGATGGGTAGATTTAGGGTTTAGGTTAGCACAGTGGTGTTTGGGTAGTGTAGGGGGTCATGCTGGGGGTAGTGTTTTAGGTTTTAGGGTTTAGGGTAGTGCAGTGGTGTTTGTGTAGTGTAGGGGGTCGTGATGTGGGTAGTGTTTTAGCGTTTATGATAGCACAGTGGTGTTTGGGTAGTGTAGGGGGTAGTGCTGGGGGTAGTGTTTTAGGGTTTAGGGTAGCGCAGTGGTGTTTGTGTATTGTAGAGGGTCATACTGGGGGTAGTGTTTTCAGGTTTAGCGTAGTGCAGTTGTGTTTGGTTAGTGTAGGGGGTCGTGTTTTAGGGTTTAAGGAAGTGCAGTGGTGTTTGGGTAGTGTAAGGGTCATGCTGGGGGTAGTGTTTCAGGGTTTAGGGTAGTGCAGTGGTGTTTGGGTAGTGTAGGGGGTAGTGCTGGGGGTAATGTTTTAGGGTAGTGCAGTATTGTTTATGTAGTGTAGGGGGTTGTGCTGGGGGTACTGTTTTAGTGTTTAGGGTAGCGCAGTGGTGTTTGTGTCGTGTAGGGTGTAGTGTTTTAGGGTTTAGGGTAGTGCAGTCGTGTTTCTGTAGTGTAGGTGGTCATGCTGGGGGTAGTGTTTTAGATTTTCGGGTAGTGCAGTTGAGTTTATGTAGTGAAGGGGGTCGTGTTTTAGGGTTTAGGGTAGTGCAGTGGTGTTTGTGTAGAGTAGGGGGTTGTGCTTGTGGTAGTGTTTTAGGGTTTAGGGCAGTGCAGATGTGTTTCGGTAGTGTAGGGGGTCATGCTGGGTGTAGTGTTTTAAGGTTTAGGGCAGTGCAGTGGTGTTTGGGTAATAGAGGGGGTCATGCTGTTGGTAGTGTTTTAGGGTTTAGGGTAGTGCAGTGGTGTTTGTGTAGTGTAGGGGGTCGTGCGGAGAGTAGATTTAGGGTTTAGGGTAGCGCAGTGGTGTTTGTGTATTGTAGGGGGTCGTGCTGGGTGTAGTGTTTTAGGGTTTAGGGTAGCGCAGTGGTGTTTGGGTAGTGTAGGGGGTCATGCGAGGGGTAGAAGTAGGGTTTAGGTTAGCACAGTGGTGTTTGGGTAGTGTAGGGGGTCATGCTGGGGGTAGTGTTTTAGGGTTTAGGGTAGTGCATGGGTGTTTGTGTAGTGTAGGGGGTCGTGATGAGGGTAGTGTTTTAGGGTTTAGGGTAGCACAGTGGTGTTTGTGTAGTGTAGGGGTATTGCTGGGGGTAGTGTTTTAGGGTTTAGGGTAGCGCAGTGGTGTTTGTGTATTGTAGAGGGTCATACTGGGGGTAGTGTTTTCGGGTATAGCATAGTGCAGTTGTGTTTGGGTAGTGTAGGTGGTCGTGTTTTAGGGTTTAGCGTAGTGCAGTGGTGTTTGGGTAGTGTAGGGGTCATGCTGGGGGTAGTGTTTTAGGGATTAGGTTAGTGCAGTGGTGTTTGGTAGTGTAGGGGGTCATGTTGGTGGTAGTGTTTTAGGGTTTAGGGTAGTGCAGTGGTGTTTGTGTAGTGTAGGCAGTAGTGTTTTAGGGTTTGGGGTATTGCAGTGGTGTTTGTGTAGTGTAGGGGGTCATGCTGGGAGTCATGTTTTATGGTTTAGGGCAGTGCAGATGTGTTTGGGTAGTGTAGGGGGTCATGCTGGGTGTAGTGTTTTAAGGTTTAGGGTAGTGCAGTGGTGTTTGGGTAGTGTAGGGGGTCATGCTGTTGGTAGTGTTTTAGGGTTAAGGGTAGTGCAGTGGTGTTTGTGTAGTGTAGGGGGTCGTGCGGAGAGTAGATTTAGAGTTTAGGGTAGTGCAGTGGTGTTTGTGTATGGTAGGGGTCGTGCTGGGTGTAGTGTTTTAGGGTTTAGGGTAGCGCAGTGGAGTTTTTGTAGTGTAGGGGGTCATGCGAGGGGTAGATTTAGGGTTTAGGTTAGCACAGTGGTGTTTGGGTAGTGTAGGGGGTAGTGCTGGGGGTAGTGTTTTAGGGTTTAGGGTAGTGCATTGGTGTTTGTGTAGTGTAGGGAGTAGTGTTTTAGGGTTTGGGGTATTGCAGTGGTGTTTGTGTAGTGTAGGGGGCCATGCTGGGGGTCGTGTTTTATGGTTTAGGGCAGTGCAGATGTGTTTGGGTAGTGTAGGGGGTCATGCTGGGTGTAGTGTTTTAAGGTTTAGGGCAGTGCAGTGGTGTTTGGGTAGTGTAGAGGGTCATGCTGTTGGTAGTTGTTGGACTTGGCCCTTCTTGCAGGGTCATCCCTAAACGTTTTGCCTTTCTCCTGTATTTTTTCTGACCTGGTGTTTTCTGTTTTATGACTCTGGGCACCTTACCACTGCTGACCAGTGCTAAGGTGCATATGCTCTCCCTATGGTAAAATGTATTATGTGTATTGACTTCTATATTTGGCTTATTTGGTTTGCTATCAGTCCCTAGTAGAGTGCACCAGGGGTGCCAAGGGCTTGTATATCCAAATGCTGCTAGTGGGCTTGCAGCACTGGTTGTGCCACCCACAGAAGCAGCGGGGTAAAATATGTCTTAGGTCTGCCATTGCAGAACCTGCATGCAGTCTGGTACTGTCATGCTGACTGGGCAAGTGTCCCCACTTGCCAGTCCCTAAACCTTCCCTTACCTTCATGTTAGTCACCCCTATGGTAGGCCCTAGGGCAGGGTGCATTGTAAGGATAAGGTAGGACATGCCCTGAAGTGTGTGGCATGTCCTAATAGTGAATTACAGCCATTTTCGTTTTTCACTATTGAAGGCTACCTGCTCTCCATAGGCCAGAATGGGCTGCTGGGATTACTACACGCTGTGATCCCAGTGGACTCATAGAGTATGGTAGAAAGTCATGTTTAGTATGCCTGAACTCAGAATAATAAAATACTTCTTTTAGTAAAGTTTATTTTAATATCCTGTGTTTGTAATACTACTTTTAGAAAGTTAGTATTTACTGACCTAGCCATTTCAGTCCGCCTCTGCGCTGTGTGTGTGTGTTCTGCCTAGCAACAGTAGGAGCAGGGCTGGGGAACTCCAGGAGACAGGCTGGCTGCCAGGTGGTGGGTAGAGAGATTACACCAGGATGGGTGGGAGGAGTACACCTTGACTCTTGAATAGACCTGTGCTCTGCCACCACAAAGGCGGCTCCGCCCCCTGTGGAGCGGCTGATGTCTCTGCCCTGCTGCTGAAAGGAAAGAGCAGAGTCACCACAACAAAGTGCTCCAAAACTGGACTGAGCCAGGCCCTGGCCCCCTGGCGACAAAGAACAAAAGATTTGCGCTTTAAAAGAAGGAGCCCTGCTCCTAAGAGATCAGATCCTGCTTGTGACCAAGAAGAACGCTCTGCCTGAGGAGGAGGAACCTGAAGCTGAAGGAGGAAACGCTGTTCCTAAGTCTGGAGGACTTGCCTGCAGTGGTTGCCTCACTGCCAAGGGAGAGAAGAAACCTGCAAAAGACTTGCTTTATTTATTGACTCAAAGACTTGTGTTCACAGCAATCTCCAAGGGCTTGATCGAGTTTGCCCCCTGAACTGAACCCCAGGACCAGTGGGTTCACCGTGTCTCCGCTCGTCTGACAATCGAGCCGTGTGCTTTCTCCCGCCAGAGTGCTCTGCGCACCTTCGCTCCCTCCAAGGGCCGTGACACCCAGAAGCTTGGCCGCCTCCACTCGTCGAGAGCCCCGCTCTACCTGAGTTGCTCTTGGTCCATCGGGTCTGGACGCCCCGCTTCCCTGTCACCTGCCTGCTACTGGAACGCGCTTGGTGCCCCCTCGCCCTCCCGCCGGGTTTCTACTCGGAACGCGAGCTCAAGCCTCGGACGGCCGCCCGTACGTCGTAGCGTACCCGGCCGCCCCGCTTCGCCTCCCAGGAAGATTTTGACAGCGCCGCCCCCCCCTGCAGTGACCTCCCGCACAGCCTGTGTCGGAAGCCCGGCGCCGCGCCTGTCTACAAAAAGCCGCCCGCTGGTTCTCGATCCGGAGACCCTCGAGGTGCAGAACCTGCACCCCACCACCGAAGACTCGTCCATCACATCGCACGCTCCCAGGTACAGTGAACACTCTCTCGGACTCGGGGTCCGCAACGTTCTGATTTCCCCGCCTCACTGTGCCTAGGGTGCCCTGCGCATCACCGTGACCGGACAAACTCGAAAGAGCACCACGAAGCGATCAAAGAAAAGACCAAGTGCCTAATTATCATCTTGTGGCTCCCAGTTCGCAATTGTTATTTATGGTCTTGTACTAAGCCTGCGTAGTAGAGAAACTTTTATATAAAGTATACGTATTTTTGATACAACTCATGCCTGGCGTCCATTTGTGGGGGATCGTTGTGATTTACTGTGTGTCATCATAAATGCTTAACTGACTTAGCGCCCTGAAGTTTAGCCCTGACTGCTTGCGCGACACTACCTATAGGGTGAGCAGGGGTTGTTCTGAAGGGGTAAATCTCTTGCCCTGAATAGAGGAAGGGACCGCTGCTTGTCACAAGTACCTACCTATGCCAACCAGGGTTTCCCCATTCTAACATTGGTGGCAGCGGTGGGGATTTCGAATTTTCATTTATGATTTACATACAGTGAATTATTGATCACCACGTAGGGAGAGCAGACCTATAACGCAGCCACAGATTGATTGACAGTTTTTGCTAAAGAAGAATCTCCACTTTAAGAAACCATGCCTAGCTCAGTCAATAGAGGCAGGGCGTCCTCTATATTCTCTGGAGTTGATGACATAGATTGGGAGGAGAAGGCACTGAGGAAGTGCACAAAGGAAGTCTTGAAAGGATACCTCTCCAAGTACAGAATTAAACAAGCTGAATTAACAAACAAGGATCAGTACATAAAGGCGCTGAGGGCCTGGCACGAATCGAAGTTCCCAGAGAATGCACAGGAGGTGATACCACCAGAAGGTGCTTCTAAGCCTGGCAGAGGCCTGTCACCAGAGGAGATGGCCGACAGGAGGGCTGCAAGAGCACATGAAGTGGAGATGGCAAAACTGAGAATGGAAATGGAAAGACAAAGGCTGGCCATGGAACATGAGGTAAAAATGAGGGAGTTGGATCTCAAGGTCAAGAGTTTAGACCGCTCTCCCTCTGGTGGCAGCAATATTGAATTTTCTAGTGCTGAGAGAGTAGTACACACACCCAGAGAAGTGGCGCCTGACTTGAAGGAGGGGGTTAACACACACCAGGAGGTTCAAGGGCATGAGGTAGCTCCAGTAGTGCGCAGTATCCCTGAAGGGAATAAGGTAACTGGCGCAGGGGTTCATGGTCCTAGTGGCGAGAGGGACACTCTACTGACTCTAGCTGAGAGGTGTAGGGAGAGGGGTTCCCCCAAAATTGAAGTCCTGGTGGGTGAGTGTGAAGACCGCCCAGAAGAGTGTGGGTTGTGTGACAGAGACAGTCAGATACTGTCTTGCCAGTCTCAGGAGAGTGGTGTGGAGTACGTGTGTGAGGCACTGGATGGTAAGGTGAAGGATAGTTTGGTTAACCCTGCTAGGGGGCTGTGTGATCCAATTGTGGGAGAGCATATTGTAAGTCCCTGTTTTCCAGAGCTATGCCAACACCTGTGTGAGGGTGAGTTCTCTGACCGCAGAGAGCTCACATTGGAGGCAGACCTTTTGGTGGATTCCAGAGGGTCTGGAGAGGCATTGGGGAGTGACCCCGTGGGGAGTGGCTCAGGTATCTTCTAACCCAGAGTGGTGGAAGTGGTGCAGAGTAGCCCAGCTAGGTCCCCTGGTAGTGGGAGGGGTGTAGGGGCTCACGTCCTGTCTCAGTGGAGAAGGAGTGAGTGTGGGGCTGCGTGCCCCCAGGTGCCCGAAACCCAGTCTCAGAGCCTGGATGGTTCTTTAAGGCAACACCAGGCGGGGAGCCTAGGGTGTCCTGATGGGCCGCCCGTTGAGGGGGATCCCCTAGTGTCTAGTGGACGGGGAGTGTCTGTAAGCAGGCCTCCCTCGGTTCTGGTGTCTGGCAGTACCGCTCCAGTTGGGAGGGTGCAGAAGTCCAGAGTGAGGGGTGAGAGGGGGAAAGAGTCCCCAGTGGAAGAACCAGTGGGTCAGGGGCCAGCCAGAAGGGCTGCGACACCAGTAAATGACCATGGTGACACCACTTCTGTCCTGGGGGATCTTCAGGCACTGTCAGATGGACAGGGGTCGGGAGATCAGTGCCAGGCAGACTGTCACACGACACATGAGTTATGTGTCACCCTCAGGGGGGGCATGCGTGCGCCCCGGGAAGTCCTGGTGCGCCAGGCGAGCGTTCAACCGCATGGGTTGGACCCAGGGTTGGGAAGCCAGGTTCAGGTGTTGTCTGACCTGGAGGGTGGTACCACTGTAAGCAGTGTCCTGACCCATGTTGCTTCTAGGGGTACCACGCCAGTTGGGAGTGGGCAGTACTCTGGAAGGGGGTGCAGAGGGAGGGAGTCCTCGCCTCTGACCCCGGCTCAACTGAAGGGTTTAGACCCTAGGTGGGAGGGCCTGGTTCAGGGTGTCACCCCTGACCTGGACGCCCAGTTGCAGGATAGAACCCCTGAACTGGTGGGCGAATTGCGCAGGACACCTGCCCCAGGTGCCCTGGCAATTCTGGAAGGGGGTACCACTCCAGGTGGGAGGGTACAGAGCCCCAAGAGGGAGGACCGGGGGTGGGAGAGGCCACCCCAGTCTTTAGTCCAGCCGCCGGGTACAGTCCCGGGGCTAGTGGGTCAGTGCCAGGATGTCATACCTGACCTGACAAGGGGGAGAATGGACAAGGGGTGCCAGGCACCTGGGGCTACTGCCCCCCGCTCCCTGGCGCCACAGAGGTTTGAGAGCCCGGAGAGGCATACGGCCTGGGTCTCATCCCTGACTACTGTCAGTGGCCACCGTAGCATTTTGCTGTCTGTCTGTTGGGACACACCTGTGGGCCAGTTAAGGTTAGGTGTTGCACAGGTGGTGTCCACAGGTGAGGAGAAGGGTTCCCCATTGATTGGCTTGGCGGGCCCTGAGAGTATCGACAGAGGGATTCCAATAGGTTCAGATTGGCGGAGAACTGGAGGCTGCCCCTGCAGTTGCGGGCCAGGTCCTTGTTCTATCGCCCCAAGCAGGGAAGACCATCACGGTGGTGATTGGTCTACCCTGCGTTTTGGCTGGAAGGGGGTTGTGTTGGACTTGGCCCTTCTTGCAGGGTCATCCCTAAACTTTTTGCCTTTCTCCTGTATTTTTTCTGACCTGGTGTTGGCTGTTTTATGACTCTGGGCACCTTACCACTGCTGACCAGTGCTAAGGTGCATATGCTCTCCCCATGGTAAAATGTATTATGTGTATTGACTTCCATGTTTGGCTTATTTGGTTTACTATCAGTCCCTAGTAGAGTGCACCAGGGGTGCCAAGGGCTTGTATATCCAAATGCTGCTAGTGGGCTTGCAGCACTGGTTGTGCCACCCACAGAAGCAGCGGGGTAAAATATGTCTAAGGTCTGCCATTGCAGAACCTGCATGCAGTCTGGTACTGTCATGCTGACTGGGCAAGTGTCCCCACTTGCCAGTCCCTAAACCTTCCCTTACCTTCATGTTAGTCACCCCTATGGTAGGCCCTAGGGCAGGGTGCATTGTAAGGATAAGGTAGGACATGCCCTGAAGTGTGTGGCATGTCCTAATAGTGAATTACAGCCATTTTCGTTTTTCACTATTGAAGGCTACCTGCTCTCCATAGGCCAGAATGGGCTGCTGGGATTACTACACGCTGTGATCCCAGTGGACTCATAGAGTATGGTAGAAAGTCATGTTTAGTATGCCTGAACTCAGAATAATAAAATACTTCTTTTAGTAAAGTTTATTTTAATATCCTGTGTTTGTAAATACTACTTTTAGAAAGTTAGTATTTACTGACCTAGCCATTTCAGTCCGCCTCTGCGCTGTGTGTGTGTGTTCTGCCTAGCAACAGTAGGAGCAGGGCTGGGGAATTCCAGGAGACAGGCTGGCTGCCAGGTGGTGGGTAGAGAGATTACACCAGGATGGGTGGGAGGAGTACACCTTGACTCTTGAATAGACCTGTGCTCTGCCACCACAAAGCCGGCTCCGCCCCCTGTGGAGCGGCTGATGTCTCTGCCCTGCTGCTGAAAGGAAAGAGCAGAGTCACCACAACAAAGTGCTCCAAAACTGGACTGAGCCAGGCCCAGGCCCCCTGGCGACAAAGAACAAAAGATTTGCGCTTTAAAAGAAGGAGCCCTGCTCCTAAGAGATCAGATCCTGCTTGTGACCAAGAAGAACGCTCTGCCTGAGGAGGAGGAACCTGAAGCTGAAGGAGGAAACGCTGTTCCTAAGCCTGGAGGACTTGCCTGCAGTGGTTGCCTCGCTGCCAAGGGAGAGAAGAAACCTGCAAAAGACTTGCTTTATTTATTGACTCAAAGACTTGTGTTCACAGCAATCTCCAAGGGCTTGATCGAGCTTGCCCCCTGAACTGAGCCCCAGGACCAGTGGGTTCACCGTGTCTCCACTCGTCTGAGAATCGAGCCGTGTGCTTTCTCCCGCTGGAGTGCTCTGCGCACCTTCGCTCCCTCCAAGGGCCGTGACACCCAGAAGCTTGGCCGCCTCCACTCGTCGAGAGCCCCGCTCTACCTGAGTCGCTCTTGGTCCATCGGGTCTGGCCGCCCTGCTTCCCTGTCACCTGCCTGCTACTGGAGCGCGCTTGGTGCCCCCTCGCCCTCCCGCCGGATTTCTACTCGGAACGTAAGCTCAAGCCTCGGACGGCCGCCCGTACGTCGTAGCGTATCCGGCCGCCCCGCTTCGCCTCCCAGGAAGATTTTGACCGCGCCGCCCCCCCTGCAGTGACCTCCCGCACAGCCTGTATCGGAAGCCCGGGGCCGCGCCTGTCTACGAAAAGCCTCCCGCTGGTTCTCGATCCGGAGACCCTCGAGGTGCAGAACCTGTACCCCACCACCGAAGACTCGTCCAACACATCGCACGCTCCTAGGTACAGTGAACACTCTCTCGGACTCGGGGTCCGCAACGTTCTGATTTCCCCGCCTCACTGTGCCTAGGGTGCCCTGCGCATCACCGTGACCGGACAAACTCGAAAGAGCACCACGAAGCGATCAAAGAAAAGACCACGTGCCTAATTATCATCTTGTGGCTCCCAGTTCGCAATCGTTATTTATGGTCTTGTACTAAGCCTGCATAGTAGAGAAACTTTTATATAAAGTATACGTATTTTTGATACAACTCATGCCTGGCGTCCATTTGTGGGGGATCGTTGTGATTTACTGTGTGTCGTCTTTACTGACTTAGCGCCCTGAAGTTTAGCCCTGACTGCTCGCGCCACACTACCTATAGGGTGAGCAGGGGTTGTTCTGAAGGGGTAATTCTCTTGCCCTGAATAGAGGAAGGGACCGCTGCTTGTCACAAGTACCTACCTGTGCCAACCAGGGGTTCCCCATTCTAACAGTAGTGTTTTAGGGTTTAGGGTAGTGCAGTGGTGTTTGTGTAGTGTAGGGGGTCGTGCGGAGAGAAGATTTAGGGTTTAGGGTAGCGCAGTGGTGTTTGTGTATTGTAGGGGGTTGTGCTGGGTGTAGTGTTTTAGGGTTTAGGGTAGCGCAGTGGTGTTTGGGTAGTGTAGGGGGTCATGCGAGGGGTAGAAGTAGGGGTTAGGTTAGCACAGTGGTGTTTGGGTAGTGTAGGGGGTCATGCTGGGGGTAGTGTTTTAGGGTTTAGGGTAGTGCAGTGGTGTTTGTGTAGTGTAGGGGGTCGTGCGGAGAGAAGATTTAGGGGTTAGGGTAGCGCAGTGGTGTTTGTGTATTGTAGGGGGTTTTGCTGGGTGTAGTGTTTTAGGGTTTAGGGTAGCGCAGTGGTGTTTGGGTAGTGTAGGGGGTCATGTGAGGGGTAGAAGTAGGGGTTAGGTTAGCACAGTGGTGTTTGGATAGTGTAGGGGGTCATGCTGGGGGTTGTGTTTTAGGGTTTAGGGTAGTGCAGTGGTGTTTGTGTAGTGTAGGGGGTCGTGATGTGGGTAGTGTTTTAGGGTTTAGGGTAGCACAGTGGTGTTTGGGTAGTGTATTGGGTAGTACTGGGGGTAGTGTCTTAGGGTTTAGGGTAGCGCAGTGGTGTTTGTGTATTGTAGAGGGTCATACTGGGGGTAGTGTTTTCGGGTATAGCGTAGTGCAGTTGTGTTTGGGTAGTGTAGGGGGTCGTGTTTTAGGGTTTAGGGTAGTGCAGTGGTGTTTGGGTAGTGTAGGGGTCATGCTGGGGGTAGTGTTTTAGGGATTAGGTTAGCGCAGTGGCGTTTGGTAGAGTAGGGAGTCATGCTTGTGGTAGTGTTTTAGGGTTTAGGGTAGTGCAGTGGTGTTTGTGTAGTGTAGGGAGTAGTGTTTTAGGGTTTGGGGTATTGCAGTGGTGTTTGTGTAGTGTAGGGGGTCATGCTGGGGGTCGTGTTTTATGGTTTAGGGCAGTGAGGATGTGTTTGGGTAGTGTAGGGGGCCATGCTGGGTGTAGTGTTTTAAGGTTTAGGGTAGTGCAGTGGTGTTTGGGTAGTGTAGGGGGTCATGCTGTTGGTAGTGTTTTAGGGTTTAGGGTAGTGCAGTAGTGTTTGTGTAGTGTAGGGGGTAGTGCTGGGGGTAATGTTTTAGGGTAGCGCAGTATTGTTTATGTAGTGTAGGGGGTTGTGCTGGGCGTCCTGTTTTAGTGTTTAGGGTAGCGCAGTGGTGTTTGTGTCGTGTAGGGGTAGTGTTTTAGGGTTTAGGGTAGTGCAGTCGTGTTTCTGTAGTGTAGGTGGTCATGCTGGGGGTAGTGTTTTAGATTTTAGGGTAGTGCAGTGGAGTTTATGTAGTGAAGGGGGTCATGTTTTAGGGTTTAGGGTAGTGCAGTGGTGTTTGTGTAGTGTAGGGAGTAGTGTTTTAGGGTTTGGGGTATTGCAGTGATGTTTATGTAGTGTAGGGGGCCATGCTGGGGGTCGTGTTTTATGGTTTAGGGCAGTGCAGATGTGTTTGGGTAGTGTAGGGGGTCATGCTGGGTGTAGTGTTTTAAGGTTTAGGTCAGTGCAGTGGTGTTTGGGTAGTGTAGGGGGTCATGCTGTCGGTAGTGTTTTAGGGTTTAGGGTAGTGCAGTGGTGTTTATGTAGTGTAGGGGGTTGTGCGGAGAGTAGATTTAGGGTTTAGGGTAGCGCAGTGGTGTTTGTGTATTGTAGGGGGTCGTGCTGGGTGTAGTGTTTTAGGGTTTAGGGTAGCGCAGTGGTGTTTGGGTAGCGTAGGGGGTCATGCGAGGGGTAGAAGTAGGGATTAGGTTAGCACAGTGGTGTTTGGGTAGTGTTGGGGGTCATGCTGGGGGTAGTGTTTTAGGGTTTAGGGTAGTGCAGTGGTGTTTGTGTAGTGTAGGGGGTCGTGCGGGGGTAGATTTAGGGTTTAGGGTAGCGCAGTGGTGTTTGGGTAGTGTAGGGGGTCATGCTGGGGATACTGTTTTAGGGTTTAGGGTAGCGCAGTGGTGTTTGGGTAATGTAGGGGGTCATGCTGGGGGTAGTGTTTTAGGGTTTAGGGTAGTGCAGTGGTGTTTGTGTAGTGTAGGGGGTCGTGCGGAGAGAAGATTTAGGGGTTAGGGTAGCGCAGTGGTGTTTGTGTATTGTAGGGGGTTTTGCAGGGTGTAGTGTTTTAGGGTTTAGGGTAGCGCAGTGGTGTTTGGGTAGTGTAGGGGGTCATGTGAGGGGTAGAAGTAGGGGTTAGGTTAGCACAGTGGTGTTTGGGTAGTGTAGGGGGTCATGCTGGGGGTTGTGTTTTAGGGTTTAGGGTAGTGCAGTGGTGTTTGTGTAGTGTAGGGGGTCGTGATGTGGGTAGTGTTTTAGGGTTTAGGGTAGCACAGTGGTGTTTGGGTAGTGTATTGGGTAGTACTGGGGGTAGTGTCTTAGGGTTTAGGGTAGCGCAGTGGTGTTTGTGTATTGTAGAGGGTCATACTGGGGGTAGTGTTTTCGGGTATAGCGTAGTGCAGTTGTGTTTGGGTAGTGTAGGGGGTCGTGTTTTAGGGTTTAGGGTAGTGCAGTGGTGTTTGGGTAGTGTAGGGGTCATGCTGGGGGTAGTGTTTTAGGGATTAGGTTAGCGCAGTGGCGTTTGGTAGAGTAGGGGGTCATGCTTGTGGTAGTGTTTTAGGGTTTAGGGTAGTGCAGTGGTGTTTGTGTAGTGTAGGGAGTAGTGTTTTAGGGTTTGGGGTATTGCAGTGGTGTTTGTGTAGTGTAGGGGGTCATGCTGGGGGTCGTGTTTTATGGTTTAGGGCAGTGAGGATGTGTTTGGGTAGTGTAGGGGGCCATGCTGGGTGTAGTGTTTTAAGGTTTAGGGTAGTGCAGTGGTGTTTGGGTAGTGTAGGGGGTCATGCTGTTGGTAGTGTTTTAGGGTTTAGGGTAGTGCAGTGGTGTTTGTGTAGTGTAGGGGGTCGTGCGGAGAGTAGATTTAGGGTTTAGGGTAGCGCAGTGGTGTTTGTGTATTGTAGGGGGTCGTGCTGGGTGTAGTGTTTTAGGGTTTAGGGTAGCGCAGTGGTGTTTGGGTAGTGTAGGGGGCCATGCGAAGGGTAGATTTAGGGTTTAGGTTAGCACAGTGGTGTTTGGGTAGTGTAGGGGGTCATGCTGGGGGTAGTGTTTTAGGGTTTAGGGTAGTACAGTGGTGTTTGTGTAGTGTAGGGGGTCGTGATGTGGGTAGTGTTTTAGGGTTTAGGGTAGCACAGTGGTGTTTGGGTAGTGTAGGGGGTAGTGCTGGAGGTAGTGTTTTAGGGTTTAGGGTAGCGCAGTGGTGTTTGTGTATTGTAGAGGGTCATACTGTGGGTAGTGTTTTCAGGTTTATCGTAGTGCAGTTGTGTTTGGGTAGTGTAGGGGGTCGTGTTTTAGGGTTTAGGTTAGTGCAGTGGTGTTACTGTAGTGTAGGGGTCATGCTGGGGGTAGTGTTTCAGGGTATAGGGTAGTGCAGTGGTGTTTGGGCAGTGTAGGGGGTCGTGCTGGGGGTAGTGTTTTAGGGTTTAGGTTAGCGCAGTGGTTTTTGGTAGTGTAGGGGGTAGTGCTGGGGGTAATGTTTTAGGGTAGCGCAGTATTGTTTATGTAGTGTAGGGGGTTGTGCTGGGCGTCCTGTTTTAGTGTTTAGGGTAGCGCAGTGGTGTTTGTGTCGTGTAGGGGTAGTGTTTTAGGGTTTAGGGTAGTGCAGTCGTGTTTCTGTAGTGTAGGTGGTCATGCTGGGGGTAGTGTTTTAGATTTTAGGGTAGTGCAGTGGAGTAATGTAGTGAAGGGGGTCATGTTTTAGGGTTTAGGGTAGTGCAGTGGTGTTTGTGTAGTGTAGGGAGTAGTGTTTTAGGGTTTGGGGTATTGCAGTGATGTTTATGTAGTGTAGGGGGCCATGCTGGGGGTCGTTTTTTATGGTTTAGCGCAGTGCAGATGTGTTTGGGTAGTGTAGGGGGTCATGCTGGGTGTAGTGTTTTAAGGTTTAGGTCAGTGCAGTGGTGTTTGGGTAGTGTAGGGGGTCATGCTGTCGGTAGTGTTTTAGGGTTTAGGGTAGTGCAGTGGTGTTTATGTAGTGTAGGGGGTTGTGCGGAGAGTAGATTTAGGGTTTAGGGTAGCGCAGTGGTGTTTGTGTATTGTAGGGGGTCGTGCTGGGTGTAGTGTTTTAGGGTTTAGGGTAGCGCAGTGGTGTTTGGGTAGTGTAGGGGGTCATGCGAGGGGTAGAAGTAGGGATTAGGTTAGCACAGTGGTGTTTGGGTAGTGTTGGGGGTCATGCTGGGGGTAGTGTTTTAGGGTTTAGGGTAGTGCAGTGGTGTTTGTGTAGTGTAGGGGGTCGTGCGGGGGTAGATTTAGGGTTTAGGGTAGCGCAGTGGTGTTTGGGTAGTGTAGGGGGTCATGCTGGGGATACTGTTTTAGGGTTTAGGGTAGCGCAGTGGTGTTTGGGTAATGTAGTGGGTCGTGCTGGGGGTAGTGGTTTAGGGTTTAGGTGAGTGCAGTGATGTTTGGGTAGTGTTGGGGATCATGCTGGTGTAGTGTTTTAGGGTTTAGCGTAGTACAGTAGTGATTGGGTAGTGTAGGGGGTCATGCTGGGGTATTGTTTTAGTTTTTTGGGTAGTGTAGTGGTGTTTGTGTAGAGGGCAGCGCATGCACTACAGCGCTAGGCGAGACCAAAAAAGCTTTGCACCAAGATGGCTGCCAACACTTCCTGAATTGAAGTGTTGGCAGCCAATTAGAGCCAAGCTTGTGCTTGTGTAGTTAGGTTCCGCCATGATATATAAGGATCTTTTTCCTTTAATATCTCAAAAACTACTGAACAGATTTACACCATTTAAAAAAAGGACGCTTTCTGAACCAAGCACTAGCTTTTTTCCAAATTTGGTGTAATTCCGTTCAGCAGTTCCAGCTGTAGCCGTGTCTAAATTTCCTATGGGAAATGCATTTTTCGACCTTGTTTTAAAAATTTCTCAGGAACTTCTGAAGGGATTTACAGAATTTAACAAAAAGGTCTCTTTCTGAACCAAGGGCTACCATTTTGCCAAATTTGGTGTAACTCCGTTCAGCAGTTCGAGCTGTAGCCATGTCTAAACTTTCCTATGGAAAATAACATGTAAAAAACAAGTTTTGGGCCCCTCCAATTATATCAGCCCCTGCTTGGCAAATCACCCCGAATCTTTCAGGCTAGGAGCTGACAGGAGCGAGTCATAAGTTTTGAAAATTTCACGAAGATTCGTGTACCGGCGCCTAAGTTATTGGGAAAACAAACCACGCTTTTCGTATGGAAACTAGGTACTCCTAACTATAACTATCTACTGGCGCCCGCCAGTAGATAATACTGGAGAACGCCAGTAGATAATATATATAGTCTAGGGGGTCGTGCTGGGGGTAGTGTTTTAGGGTTTAGGGTTGCACAGTGGTGTTTGGGTACCGTAGGGGTTCGTGGTGGGGGTAGTGTTTTAGGGTTTGGGGTAGCGCAGTGGTGTTTGGGTAGCGTAGGGGGTCGTGCTGGGGGTAGTGTTTTAAGATTTAGGGTAGTGCAGTGGTGTTTGTGTAGTGTAGGGGGTCGTGCTGGGAGTAGTGTTTTAGGGTTTAGGGTAGCGAAGTAGTGTTTGTGTAGCGTAGGGGGTCGTGCTGGGGTAGTGTTTTAGGGTTTAGGGTAGCGCAGTGGTGTTTGAGTAGCATAGGGGGTTGTGCTGGGGGTAGTGTTTTAGGGTTTAGGGTAGCGCAGTGGTGTTTGAGTAGTGTAGAGGGTCATGCGAGGGGTAGATTTAGGGTTTAGGGTAGCACAGTGGTTTTTGGGTAGTGTAGTGGGTCATGCTGGGGGTAGTGTTTTAGGGTTTAGGGTAGTGCATTTGTGTTTGGGTAGTGTAGGGGGTCGTGCTGGTGGTAGTGTTTTAGGGTTTAGGGTAGTGCAGTGGTGTTTGAGTAGCATAGGGGGTTGTGCTGGGGGTAGTGTTTTAGGGTTTAGGGTAGCGCAGTGGTGTTTGGGTAGCTTAGGGATTCATGCTGGGGTAGTGTTTTAGGGTTTAGGGAGGCGCAGTGGTGTTTGGGTAGTGTAGGGGGTTGTGCAGGGGTAGATTTAGGGTTTAGGGTTGCTCAGTGGTATTTTGGTAGTGTAGGGGGTCATGCTGGGGATAGTGTTTTAGGGTTTAGGGTAGCGCAGTGGTGTTTGGGTAGTTTAGGGGGTCGTGCTGGGGGTAGTGTTTTAGGGTGTAAGGTAGTGCAGTGGTGTTTGGGTATTGTAGGGGGTAGTGCTGGGGGTAGTATTTTAGGGTTTAGGGTAGCACAGTGGTGTCTGTGTAGTGTAGTGGGTCATGCTGGGGGTAGTGCTTTAGGGTTTAGGGTAGTGCATTTGTGTTTGGGTAGTGTAGGGGGTCCTGTTTTAGGGTTTAGGGAAGTGCAGTAGTGTTTGGGTGGTGTAGGGGGTCGTGCTGGTGGTAGTGTTTTAGAGTTTAGGGTAGTGCAGTGGTGTTGGTGTAGTGTAGGGGGTAGTGTTTTAGGGTTTAGGGTAGTGCAGTGGTGTTTGTGTAGTGTAGGTCGTCATGCTGGGGACAGTGTTTTAGGCTTTGGTGTAGTGCAGTTTTGTTTGTGTAGTATAGGGGGTCGTGTTTAATGGTTTAGGGTAGTGCAGTTGTGTTTGAGTAGTATAGGGGGTCATGCTGGGGGTAGTGTTTTAGGGTTTAGGGTTGTGCAGTGGTGTTTGGGTACTGTAGGGGGTCGTGCTGGTGGTAGTGTTTTAGGGGTTAGGGTAGTGCAGTTGTGTTTTTGTATTGTAGAGTTCATGCTGGGGTAGATTTAGGGTTTAGGGTAGCGCAGTGGTGTTTGTGTAGTGTAGGGGGTCATGCGGGGGGTAGTGTTTTAAAGTTTAGGGTATCACAGTGGTGTTTGTGTAGTGTAGGGGGTTGTGCTGGGGTAGTGTTTTGGGGTTTAGGGTAGCTCAGTTGTGTTTGGATTGTGTAGGGGGTTGTGCTGGGGGTTGTGTTTTAGGTTTTAGGGTAGCGCAGTGGTGTTTGGGTAGTGTAAAGGGTAGTGCTGGGGGTAGTTTTTTAGGGTTTAGGATAGCGCAGTGGTTTTTGTGTAGTGTAGGGGGTTGTGCTGGGGGTAGTGTTTTAGGGTTTAGGGTAGCGCAGTAGTGTTGGTGTAGCATAGGGGGTCGTCCTGGGGATAGTGTTTTAGGGTTTAGGGTAGAGCAGTGGTGTTTGGGTCACGTAGGGGGTCGTGGTGGGGTTGTGGTTTAGGGTTTAGGGTAGCACAGTGGTGTTTGGGTATCATAGGGGTTTATACTGGGGTAGTGTTTTAGGGATCAGGGTAGCGCATTGGTGTTTGGGTAGCATAGGGGGTCATGCTGGGGGTATTGTTTTAGGGTTTAGTGTAGCGCAGTGGTGTTTGGGTAGTGTAGGGGGTCGTGCGGGGGTAGATTTAGGGTTTAGGGAAGTGCAGTGGTGTTTGGGTACAGTATGGGGTCATGCTGGGGGTAGTGTTTTAGGGTTTAAGGCAGTGCAGTTGTGTTAGTGTAGTGTAGGGGGTCATGTTTTAGGGTTTAGGGTAGTGCAGTGGTGTTTGGGTAGTGTAGGGTGTCCTGCTGGTGGTAGTGTTTTAAGGTTTAGGGTAGTACAGTGGTGTTTGTGTAGTGCAGGTGGTAGTGTTTTAGGCTTTAGGGTAGTGCAGTGTTGCTTGTGTATTGTAGGGGGTCATGCTGGGGGTAGTGTTTTAGGCTTTGGTGTAGTGCAGTGGTGTTTGTGTAGTATAGGGGGTCGTGTTTTACAGTTTAGGGTAGTGCAGTTGTGTTTGGGTAGTGTAGGGGATCATGCTGGGGGTAGTGTGTTAGGGTTTAGGGTAGTGCAGTGGTGTTTGGGTATTGTAGGGGGTTTTGCTGGGTGTAGTGTTTTAGGGTTTAGGGTAGCGCAGTGGTGTTTGGGTAGTGTAGGGGGTCATGTGAGGGGTAGAAGTAGGGGTTAGGTTAGCACAGTGGTGTTTGGGTAGTGTAGGGGGTCATGCTGGGGGTTGTGTTTTAGGGTTTAGGGTAGTGCAGTGGTGTTTGTGTAGTGTAGGGGGTCGTGATGTGGGTAGTGTTTTAGGGTTTAGGGTAGCACAGTGGTGTTTGGGTAGTGTATTGGGTAGTACTGGGGGTAGTGTCTTAGGGTTTAGGGTAGCGCAGTGGTGTTTGTGTATTGTAGAGGGTCATACTGGGGGTAGTGTTTTCGGGTATAGCGTAGTGCAGTTGTGTTTGGGTAGTGTAGGGGGTCGTGTTTTAGGGTTTAGGGTAGTGCAGTGGTGTTTGGGTAGTGTAGGGGTCATGCTGGGGGTAGTGTTTTAGGGATTAGGTTAGCGCAGTGGCGTTTGGTAGAGTAGGGGGTCATGCTTGTGGTAGTGTTTTAGGGTTTAGGGTAGTGCAGTGGTGTTTGTGTAGTGTAGGGAGTAGTGTTTTAGGGTTTGGGGTATTGCAGTGGTGTTTGTGTAGTGTAGGGGGTCATGCTGGGGGTCGTGTTTTATGGTTTAGGGCAGTGAGGATGTGTTTGGGTAGTGTAGGGGGCCATGCTGGGTGTAGTGTTTTAAGGTTTAGGGTAGTGCAGTGGTGTTTGGGTAGTGTAGGGGGTCATGCTGTTGGTAGTGTTTTAGGGTTTAGGGTAGTGCAGTGGTGTTTGTGTAGTGTAGGGGGTCGTGGGGAGAGTAGATTTAGGGTTTAGGGTAGCGCAGTGGTGTTTGTGTATTGTAGGGGGTCGTGCTGGGTGTAGTGTTTTAGGGTTTAGGGTAGCGCAGTGGTGTTTGGGTAGTGTAGGGGGCCATGCGAAGGGTAGATTTAGGGTTTAGGTTAGCACAGTGGTGTTTGGGTAGTGTAGGGGGTCATGCTGGGGGTAGTGTTTTAGGGTTTAGGGTAGTACAGTGGTGTTTGTGTAGTGTAGGGGGTCGTGATGTGGGTAGTGTTTTAGGGTTTAGGGTAGCACAGTGGTGTTTGGGTAGTGTAGGGGGTAGTGCTGGAGGTAGTGTTTTAGGGTTTAGGGTAGCGCAGTGGTGTTTGTGTATTGTAGAGGGTCATACTGTGGGTAGTGTTTTCAGGTTTATCGTAGTGCAGTTGTGTTTGGGTAGTGTAGGGGGTCGTGTTTTAGGGTTTAGGTTAGTGCAGTGGTGTTACTGTAGTGTAGGGGTCATGCTGGGGGTAGTGTTTCAGGGTATAGGGTAGTGCAGTGGTGTTTGGGCAGTGTAGGGGGTCGTGCTGGGGGTAGTGTTTTAGGGTTTAGGTTAGCGCAGTGGTTTTTGGTAGTGTAGGGGGTAGTGCTGGGGGTAATGTTTTAGGGTAGCGCAGTATTGTTTATGTAGTGTAGGGGGTTGTGCTGGGCGTCCTGTTTTAGTGTTTAGGGTAGCGCAGTGGTGTTTGTGTCGTGTAGGGGTAGTGTTTTAGGGTTTAGGGTAGTGCAGTCGTGTTTCTGTAGTGTAGGTGGTCATGCTGGGGGTAGTGTTTTAGATTTTAGGGTAGTGCAGTGGAGTAATGTAGTGAAGGGGGTCATGTTTTAGGGTTTAGGGTAGTGCAGTGGTGTTTGTGTAGTGTAGGGAGTAGTGTTTTAGGGTTTGGGGTATTGCAGTGATGTTTATGTAGTGTAGGGGGCCATGCTGGGGGTCGTTTTTTATGGTTTAGCGCAGTGCAGATGTGTTTGGGTAGTGTAGGGGGTCATGCTGGGTGTAGTGTTTTAAGGTTTAGGTCAGTGCAGTGGTGTTTGGGTAGTGTAGGGGGTCATGCTGTCGGTAGTGTTTTAGGGTTTAGGGTAGTGCAGTGGTGTTTATGTAGTGTAGGGGGTTGTGCGGAGAGTAGATTTAGGGTTTAGGGTAGCGCAGTGGTGTTTGTGTATTGTAGGGGGTCGTGCTGGGTGTAGTGTTTTAGGGTTTAGGGTAGCGCAGTGGTGTTTGGGTAGTGTAGGGGGTCATGCGAGGGGTAGAAGTAGGGATTAGGTTAGCACAGTGGTGTTTGGGTAGTGTTGGGGGTCATGCTGGGGGTAGTGTTTTAGGGTTTAGGGTAGTGCAGTGGTGTTTGTGTAGTGTAGGGGGTCGTGCGGGGGTAGATTTAGGGTTTAGGGTAGCGCAGTGGTGTTTGGGTAGTGTAGGGGGTCATGCTGGGGATACTGTTTTAGGGTTTAGGGTAGCGCAGTGGTGTTTGGGTAATGTAGTGGGTCGTGCTGGGGGTAGTGGTTTAGGGTTTAGGTGAGTGCAGTGATGTTTGGGTAGTGTTGGGGATCATGCTGGTGTAGTGTTTTAGGGTTTAGCGTAGTACAGTAGTGATTGGGTAGTGTAGGGGGTCATGCTGGGGTATTGTTTTAGTTTTTTGGGTAGTGTAGTGGTGTTTGTGTAGAGGGCAGCGCATGCACTACAGCGCTAGGCGAGACCAAAAAAGCTTTGCACCAAGATGGCTGCCAACACTTCCTGAATTGAAGTGTTGGCAGCCAATTAGAGCCAAGCTTGTGCTTGTGTAGTTAGGTTCCGCCATGATATATAAGGATCTTTTTCCTTTAATATCTCAAAAACTACTGAACAGATTTACACCATTTAAAAAAAGGACGCTTTCTGAACCAAGCACTAGCTTTTTTCCAAATTTGGTGTAATTCCGTTCAGCAGTTCCAGCTGTAGCCGTGTCTAAATTTCCTATGGGAAATGCATTTTTCGACCTTGTTTTAAAAATTTCTCAGGAACTTCTGAAGGGATTTACAGAATTTAACAAAAAGGTCTCTTTCTGAACCAAGGGCTACCATTTTGCCAAATTTGGTGTAACTCCGTTCAGCAGTTCGAGCTGTAGCCATGTCTAAACTTTCCTATGGAAAATAACATGTAAAAAACAAGTTTTGGGCCCCTCCAATTATATCAGCCCCTGCTTGGCAAATCACCCCGAATCTTTCAGGCTAGGAGCTGACAGGAGCGAGTCATAAGTTTTGAAAATTTCACGAAGATTCGTGTACCGGCGCCTAAGTTATTGGGAAAACAAACCACGCTTTTCCTATGGAAACTAGGTACTCCTAACTATAACTATCTACTGGCGCCCGCCAGTAGATAATACTGGAGAACGCCAGTAGATAATATATATAGTGTAGGGGGTCGTGCTGGGGGTAGTGTTTTAGGGTTTAGGGTTGCACAGTGGTGTTTGGGTACCGTAGGGGTTCGTGGTGGGGGTAGTGTTTTAGGGTTTGGGGTAGCGCAGTGGTGTTTGGGTAGCGTAGGGGGTCGTGCTGGGGGTAGTGTTTTAAGATTTAGGGTAGTGCAGTGGTGTTTGTGTAGTGTAGGGGGTCGTGCTGGGAGTAGTGTTTTAGGGTTTAGGGTAGCGAAGTAGTGTTTGTGTAGCGTAGGGGGTCGTGCTGGGGTAGTGTTTTAGGGTTTAGGGTAGCGCAGTGGTGTTTGAGTAGCATAGGGGGTTGTGCTGGGGGTAGTGTTTTAGGGTTTAGGGTAGTGCAGTGGTGTTTGAGTAGTGTAGAGGGTCATGCGAGGGGTAGATTTAGGGTTTAGGGTAGCACAGTGGTTTTTGGGTAGTGTAGTGGGTCATGCTGGGGGTAGTGTTTTAGGGTTTAGGGTAGTGCATTTGTGTTTGGGTAGTGTAGGGGGTCGTGCTGGTGGTAGTGTTTTAGGGTTTAGGGTAGTGCAGTGGTGTTTGAGTAGCATAGGGGGTTGTGCTGGGGGTAGTGTTTTAGGGTTTAGGGTAGCGCAGTGGTGTTTGGGTAGCTTAGGGATTCATGCTGGGGTAGTGTTTTAGGGTTTAGGGAGGCGCAGTGGTGTTTGGGTAGTGTAGGGGGTTGTGCAGGGGTAGATTTAGGGTTTAGGGTTGCTCAGTGGTATTTTGGTAGTGTAGGGGGTCATGCTGGGGATAGTGTTTTAGGGTTTAGGGTAGCGCAGTGGTGTTTGGGTAGTTTAGGGGGTCGTGCTGGGGGTAGTGTTTTAGGGTGTAAGGTAGTGCAGTGGTGTTTGGGTATTGTAGGGGGTAGTGCTGGGGGTAGTATTTTAGGGTTTAGGGTAGCACAGTGGTGTCTGTGTAGTGTAGTGGGTCATGCTGGGGGTAGTGCTTTAGGGTTTAGGGTAGTGCATTTGTGTTTGGGTAGTGTAGGGGGTCCTGTTTTAGGGTTTAGGGAAGTGCAGTAGTGTTTGGGTGGTGTAGGGGGTCGTGCTGGTGGTAGTGTTTTAGAGTTTAGGGTAGTGCAGTGGTGTTGGTGTAGTGTAGGGGGTAGTGTTTTAGGGTTTAGGGTAGTGCAGTGGTGTTTGTGTAGTGTAGGTCGTCATGCTGGGGACAGTGTTTTAGGCTTTGGTGTAGTGCAGTTTTGTTTGTGTAGTATAGGGGGTCGTGTTTAATGGTTTAGGGTAGTGCAGTTGTGTTTGAGTAGTATAGGGGGTCATGCTGGGGGTAGTGTTTTAGGGTTTAGGGTTGTGCAGTGGTGTTTGGGTACTGTAGGGGGTCGTGCTGGTGGTAGTGTTTTAGGGGTTAGGGTAGTGCAGTTGTGTTTTTGTATTGTAGAGTTCATGCTGGGGTAGATTTAGGGTTTAGGGTAGCGCAGTGGTGTTTGTGTAGTGTAGGGGGTCATGCGGGGGGTAGTGTTTTAAAGTTTAGGGTATCACAGTGGTGTTTGTGTAGTGTAGGGGGTTGTGCTGGGGTAGTGTTTTGGGGTTTAGGGTAGCTCAGTTGTGTTTGGATTGTGTAGGGGGTTGTGCTGGGGGTTGTGTTTTAGGTTTTAGGGTAGCGCAGTGGTGTTTGGGTAGTGTAAAGGGTAGTGCTGGGGGTAGTTTTTTAGGGTTTAGGATAGCGCAGTGGTTTTTGTGTAGTGTAGGGGGTTGTGCTGGGGGTAGTGTTTTAGGGTTTAGGGTAGCGCAGTAGTGTTGGTGTAGCATAGGGGGTCGTCCTGGGGATAGTGTTTTAGGGTTTAGGGTAGAGCAGTGGTGTTTGGGTCACGTAGGGGGTCGTGGTGGGGTTGTGGTTTAGGGTTTAGGGTAGCACAGTGGTGTTTGGGTATCATAGGGGTTTATACTGGGGTAGTGTTTTAGGGATCAGGGTAGCGCATTGGTGTTTGGGTAGCATAGGGGGTCATGCTGGGGGTATTGTTTTAGGGTTTAGTGTAGCGCAGTGGTGTTTGGGTAGTGTAGGGGGTCGTGCGGGGGTAGATTTAGGGTTTAGGGAAGTGCAGTGGTGTTTGGGTACAGTATGGGGTCATGCTGGGGGTAGTGTTTTAGGGTTTAAGGCAGTG
The DNA here is from genome assembly GCF_964204655.1 of Triturus cristatus. Classification (NCBI taxonomy): domain Eukaryota; kingdom Metazoa; phylum Chordata; class Amphibia; order Caudata; family Salamandridae; genus Triturus; species Triturus cristatus. Next base: position 1,438,639,413 of record NC_140589.1, on the reverse strand, counting down.
CAGTTGTGTTAGTGTAGTGTAGGGGGTCATGTTTTAGGGTTTAGGGTAGTGCAGTGGTGTTTGGGTAGTGTAGGGTGTCCTGCTGGTGGTAGTGTTTTAAGGTTTAGGGTAGTACAGTGGTGTTTGTGTAGTGCAGGTGGTAGTGTTTTAGGCTTTAGGGTAGTGCAGTGTTGCTTGTGTATTGTAGGGGGTCATGCTGGGGGTAGTGTTTTAGGCTTTGGTGTAGTGCAGTGGTGTTTGTGTAGTATAGGGGGTCGTGTTTTACAGTTTAGGGTAGTGCAGTTGTGTTTGGGTAGTGTAGGGGATCATGCTGGGGGTAGTGTGTTAGGGTTTAGGGTAGTGCAGTGGTGTTTGGGTAGTGTAGGGGTCGTGCTGTTGGTAGTGTTTTAGGGTTTAGGGTAGTGCAGTGATGATTTTGTAGTGTAGAGGGTAATGCTGGGGGTAGATTTAGGGTTTAGGGTAGCGCAGTGGTGTTTGTGCAGTGTAGGGGGTCCTGCTGGGGGTAGTGTTTTAGGGTTTAGGGTAGCACAGTCGTGTTTGTGTAGTGAAGGGGATAGTGCTGGGGGTAGTGTTTTATGGTTTAGGGTAGCGCAGTGGTGTTTGTGCAGTGTAGCGGTTCGTGCTGGGGGTAGTGTTTTAGGGTTTTTTTTCCTACTGAAATGAACGAGACCAGAAGACACGGGTTACCATACCTCTATAGATTAACAATCATCATTGAAATCCTTTTGCCAGCGTGGAAATTTTGGCTGTTGGCTTTATTCTAAAAAAAACTCTCAGTCTGCATCAGTTAAATGTTGTCAAGAAAGCCCTGAAGAAGTCTCTTTGCAAGAGTCGAAACGCGTCAGCTAAGATCCTTCATGTCTAATGTGATTATGACTCTTCGTTTCCATGTGATCGTACAATAAAGAAAAAGAATCTTTTCAAGAAAAATTGACTGACGTCTTGGACATTTCTTTGAATATTCATTGACTATACTTGAACGGTGCTGAACCCTTTTGAATGAAAAATTGTGTTTGAGTAGTGTTCGGGGCATGTTTTAAGGTTTACGGTAGTGCAGTGGTTTTTAGGTACTGTAGGGGGTTGTGCTGGTGGTAGTGTTTTAGGGTTTAGTGTAGTGCAGTGGAATTTGTGTAGTGTAGGGGGTAGTGTTTTAGGGTTTAGGGTAGTGCAGTTGTGTTTGAGTAGTGTAGGGGGTCATGTTTTAGGGTTTAGGGTAGTGCAGTGGTGTTTGGGTGGTGTAGGGGGTCGTGCTGGTGGTAGTGTTTTAGAGTTTAGGGTAGTGCAGTGGTGTTTGTGTAGTGTAGGGGTCGTGTTTTAGGGTTTAGGGTAGTGCAGTTGTGTTTGGGTAGTGTAAGGGTCATGCTGGGGGTACTGTTTTAGGGTTTAGGGTAGTGCAGTGGTGTTTGGGTAGTGTAGGGGGTAGTGATTTAGGGTTTAGGGTAGTGCATTGGTGTTTGTGTCATGTAGGGGGGTCATGCTGGGGGTAGTGCTTTAGGGTTTGGTGTAGTGCGGTGGTGTTTATCGTAGTATAGGGGGTCGTGTTTTAGGATTTAGGGTAGTGCATTTGTGTTTGGGTAGGGTAGTGGTCATGCTGGGGTTAGTGTTTTAGGGTTTAGGGTAGAGCAGTGGTGTTTGTGTAGTGTAGGGGGTCGTGCTGGTGGTAGTGTTTTAAGGTTTATGGAAGCGCAGTGATGTTTGTGTAGTGTAGGGGGTCGTGCTGGTGGTAGTGTTTTAGGTTTAGGGTAGGGCAGTGGTGTTTGTGTAGCGTAGGGGATCTGCTGGGGGTAGTGTTTTAGGGTTTAGGGTAGGTCAGTTGTGTTTTTGTAGTGTAGAGGGTCATGCTGGGGGTAGATTTAGAGTTTAGGGTAGCGCAGTGGTGTTTGTGTAGTGTAGGGGGTCATGCTGGGGGTAGTGTTTTGAGGTTTAGGGTAGCACAGTGGTGTTTGTGTTGTGTAGGGGATTGTGCTGGGGGTAGTGTTTTAGGATTTAGGGTAGCGCAGTAGTGTTTGTGTAGCATAGGGGGTCATCCTGGGGATAGTGTTTTAGGGTTTAGGGTAGCGCAGTGGTGTTTGGATAGCGTAGGGGGTCATGGTGGGGGTAGTGGTTTAGGGTTTAGGGTAGCACAGTGTTGTTTGGGTAGCATAGGGGTTCATGCTGGGGATAGTGTTTTAGGGTTTACGGTAGCGCAGTGGTGTTTGGGTAGCATAGGGGGTCATCCTGGGGTTAGAGTTTTAGGGTTTAGGGTAGCGCAGTGGTGTTTGGGTGGTGTAGGGGGTCGTGCTGGGGGTAGTGTTTTAGGGTTTAGGGTATCGCAGTGGTGTTTGTGTTGTGTAGGGGATTGTGCTGGGGGTTGTGTTTTAGGGTTTAGGGTAGAGCAGTGGTGTTTGTGTAGTGTAGGGGGTTGTGCTGGGGGTAGTGTTTTAGGATTTAGGGTAGAGCAGTAGTGTTTGTGTAGCATAGGGGGTCATCCTGGGGATAGTGTTTTAGGGTTTAGGGTAGCGCAGTGGTGTTTGGGTAGCGTAGGGGGTCATGGTGGGGGTAGTGGTTTAGGGTTTAGGGTAGCACAGTGTTGTTGGGTAGCATAGGGGTTCATGCTGGGGATAGTGTTTTAGGGTTTACGGTAGCGCAGTGGTGTTTGGGTAGCATAGGGGGTCATTCTGGGGGTAGTGTTTTAGGGTTTAGGGTAGCGCAGTGGTGTTTGGGTAGTGTAGGGGGTCGTTCTGGGGTTAGTGTTTTAGGGTTTAGGGTAGCGCAGTGCTGTTTGGGTAGTGTAGGGGGTCATGCTGGGGGTAGTGTTTTAGGTTTTAGGGTAGTGCAGTGGTGTATGGGTATAGTAGGGGGTAGTGCTGTGGGTAGTGTTTTAGGGATTAGGGTAGCGCAGTGGAGTTTAGGTAGTGTTGGGGGTAGTGTTTTAGGGTTGAGGGTAGTGCAGTTGTGTGTGTAGTGTAGTGGGTCATGCTGGGGGTAGTGTTTTAGGGTTTAGGGTAGCGCAGTGGGTTTTGGGTTGTGTAGGGGGTCGTGCTGGGGGTAGTGTTTTAGGGTTTAGGGTATCGCAGTGGTGTTTGTGTAGTGTAGGGGATAGTGCTGGGGGTAGTGTTTTAGAGTTTAGGGTAGCGCAGTGGTGTTTGTGTAGTGTAGGGGGTCGTGCTGGGTGTAGTGTTTGAGGGTTTAGGGTAGCGCAGTGGTGTTTGTGTAGTGTAGGCGGTCGTGCTAGGGTAGTGTTTTAGGGTTTAGGATAGCACAGTGGTGTTTGGGTAGCGTAGGGGGTCTGCTGGGGGTAGTGTTTTAGGGTTTAGGGTAGTGCAGTTGTGTTTTTGTAGTGTAGAGGGTCATGCTGGGGGTAGATTTAGGGTTTAGGGTAGCGCAGTGGTGTTTGTGTAGTGTAGGGGGTTGTGCTGGGGGTAGTGTTTTAGGATTTAGGGTAGCACAGTAGTGTTTGTGTAGCATAGGGGGTCATCCTGGGGATAGTGTTTTAGGGTTTAGGGTAGCGCAGTGGTGTTTGGGTAGCGTAGGGGGTCATGGTGGGGGTAGTGGTTTAGGGTTTAGGGTAGCACAGTGTTGTTTGGGTAGCCTAGGGGTTCATGCTGGGGATAGTGTTTTAGGGTTTACGGTAGCACAGTGGTGTTTGGGTAGCATAGGGGGTCATTCTGGGTGTAGTGTTTTAGGGTTTAGGGTAGCGCAGTGGTGTTTGGGTAGTGTAGGGGGTCGTTCTGGGGGTAGTGTTTTAGGGTTTAGGGTAGCGCAGTGCTGTTTGGGTAGTGTAGGGGGTCATGCTGGGGGTAGTGTTTTAGGTTTTAGGGTAGCGCAGTGGTGTATGGGTATAGTAGGGGGTAGTGCTGTGGGTAGTGTTTTAGGGATTAGGGTAGCGCAGTGGAGTTTGGGTAGTGTTTTAGAGTTGAGGGTAGTTCAGTTGTGTGTGTAGTGTAGTGGGTCATGCTGGGGGTAGTGTTTTAGGGTTTAGGGTAGCGCAGTGGGTTTTGGGTTGTGTAGGGGGTCGTGCTGGGGGTAGTGTTTTAGGGTTTAGGGTATCGCAGTTGTGTTTGTGTAGTGTAGGGGATAGTGCTGGGGGTAGTGTTTTAGGGTTTAGGGTAGCGCAGTGGTGTTTGTGTTGTGTAGTGGGTATCGCTGGGGGTAGTGTTTTAGGGTTTAGGGTAGCGCAGTGGTGATTGTGTAGTGTAGGGGGTCATACTCGGGGTAGTGTTTTAGGATTTAGCGTAGTGGAATGGTGTTTGAGTAGTGTAGGGGGTCGTGCTGTGGGTAGATTTAGGGTTTAGGGTAGTGCAGTGGTGTTTGGGTAGTGTATGGAGTCTTGCTGGGTGTAGTGTGTTAGGGTTTAGCGTAGTGCAGTGGTGTTTGTGTAGTGTAGGGATTCGTGCTGGGTTAGTGTTTTAGGGTTTAGTGTAGTGCAGTGGTGTTTGTGTAGTGTAGGGGGTCATGCTGGGGGTAGTGTTTTAGATTTTAGGGTAGTGCAGTTGTGTTTGAGTAGTGTTGGGGGCATGTATTAAGGTTTACGGTAGTGCAGTGGTGTTTAGGTACTGTAGGGGGTTGTGCTGGTGGTAGTGTTTTAGGGTAGTGCAGTGGTATTTGTGTAGTGTAAGGGATAGTGTTTTAGGGTTTAGGGTAGTACAGTGGTGTTTGTGTAGTGTAGGGGGTCATGCTGGGGTAGCATTTTAGGGTTTAGGGTAGTGCAGTTGTGTTTGGGTAGTGTAGGGGGTCATGTTTTATCGATTAGGGTAGTGCAGTGGTGTTTGGGTAGTGTAGAGGATTATGCTGGTGGTAGTGTTTTGGGGTTTAGGGTAGTGCAGATGTGTTTGTGTAGTGTAGGGGGTCGTGTTTTAGGGTTTAGGGTAGTGCAGTTGTGTTTGGGTAGTGTAGGGGTCATGCTGGGGGTAGTGTTTTAGGGTTTAGGGTAGTTCAGTGGTGTTTGGGTAGTGTAGGGGGTCTTGCTGGGGGTATATTTCGTGTTTAGGGTAGTGCAGTGGTGTTTGTGTAGTGTAGAGGGTAGTGTTTTAGGGTTTAGGGTAGTGCATTGGTGTTTGTGTCATGTAGGGGTGTCATGCTGGGGGTAGTGTTTTAGGGTTTGGTGTAGTGCAGTGTTGTTTTTGTAGTATAGAGGGTCGTGTTTTAGGGTTTAGGGTAGTGCATTTGTGTTTGGGTAGTGTAGGGGGTTGTGCTGGGGGTAGATTTAGTGTTTAGGGTAGAGCAGTGGTGTTTGTGTAGTGTAGGGGATCGTGCTGGTGGTAGTGTTTTAAGGTTTATGGAAGAACTGTGATGTTTGTGTAGTGTAGGGGGTCGTGCTGGGGGTAGTGTTTTAGGGTTTAGGGTAGCGCAGTGGTGTTTGTGTAGTGTAGGCGGTCGTGCTAGGGTAGTGTTTTAGGGTTTAGGATAGCACAGTGGTGTTTGGGTAGCGTAGGGGGTCTGCTGGGGGTAGTGTTTTAGGGTTTAGGGTAGTGCAGTTGTGTTTTTGTAGTGTAGAGGGTCATGCTGGGGGTAGATTTAGGGTTTAGGGTAGCGCAGTGGTGTTTGTTTAGTGTAGGGGGTCATGCTGGGGGTAGTGTTTTAGGGTTTAGGGTAGCGCAGTGGTCTTTGGGTTGTGTAGGGGGTCGTGTTGGGGGTAGTGTTTTAGGGTTTAGGGTAGCACAGTGGTGTTTGTGTAGTGTAGGGGATAGTGTTGGGGTAGTGTTTTAAGGTTTAGGGTAGCGCAGTGGTGTATGTGTAGTGTAGAGGGTTGTGCTGGGGTTAGTGTTTTAGGGTTTAGGGTAGCGCAGTACTGATTGTGTAGCATAGGGGGTCATCCTGGGGATAGTGTTTTAGGGTTTAGGGTAGTGCAGTGGTGTTTGGGTAGCGTAGGGGGTCGTGGTGGGGGTAGTGGTTTAGGGTTTAGGGTAGCACAGTGGTGTTTGGGTAGCATAGAGGTTCATGCTGGGGGTATTGTTTTAGGGCTTAGGGTAGCGCAGTGGTGTTTGGGTAGCATAGGTGGTCATGCTGGGGGTAGTGTTTTAGGGTTTAGGGTAGCACAGTGGTGTTTGGGTAGTGTAGGGGGTCATGCAGGGAGTAGATTTAGAGTTTAGGATAGCGCAGTGGTGTTTGGGTAGTGTAGGGGGTCATGCTGGGGGTAGTGTTTTAGGGTTTAGGGTAGCGCAGTGCTGTTTGGGTAGTGTAGGGGGTCGTGCTGGGGGTAGTGTTTTAGGTTTTAGGGTAGCACAGTGGTGTTTGGGTATTGAAGGGGGTAGTGCTGTGGGTAGTGTTTTAGGGTTTAGGGTAGCGCAGTGGAGTTTGGGTAGTGTAGGGGGTAGTGTTGGGGGTAGTGTTTTAGGGTTAAGGGTAGCGCAGTTGTGTTTCTGTAGTGTAGTGGGTCATGCTGGGGGTAGTGTTTTAGGGTTTAGGGTAGTGCAATTGTGTTAGTGTAGTGTAGGGGGTCATGTTTTAGGGTTTAGGGCAGTGCAGTGGTCTTTGGGTAGTGTAGGGGGTCGTGCTGGTGGTAGTGTTTTAGGGTTTTGGGTAGTTCAGTGGTTTTTGTGTAGTGTAGGGGGTAGTGTTTTAGGGTGTAGGGTAGTGCAGTGTTTGTGTAGTGTAGGGGCTCATGCTGGGGGTAATGTTTTAGGCTTTGGTGTAGTGCAGTGGTGTTTGTGTAGTATAGGCGGTCGTGTTTTACGGTTTAGGGTAGTGCAGTTGTGTTTGGGTAGTGTAGGGGGTCATGCTGGGGGTAGTTTTTTAGGGTTTAGGGTAGTGCAGTGGTGTTTGGGTAGTGTAGGTGATCGTGCTGGTTTTAGGGTTTAGGGTAGTGCAGTGGTGTTTTTATAGTGTAGAGGGTCATGCTGGGGTTAGATTTAGGGTTTAGGGTAGCGCAGTGGTGTTTGTGTAATGTAGGGGGTCATGCTGGGGGTAGTGTTTTAAGGTTTAGGGAAGCACAGTGGTGTTTGTGCAGTGTAGGGGGTCTTGCTGGGGGTAGTTTTTTGGGGTTTAGGGTTGCGCAGTGGTGTTTGGGTTGTGTAGGGGGTCGTGCTTGGGGTAGTGTTTTAGGGCTTAGGGTAGCGCATTGGTGTTTGTGTAGTGTAGGGGATAGTGCTGGGGTAGTGTTTTAGGGTTTAGGGTAGCGCAGTGGTGTTTGTGTTGTGTGGTGGCTATCGCTGGGGGTAGTGTTTTAGGGTTGAGGGTAGGGCAGTTGTGTTTCTGTAGTGTAGTGGGTCATGCTGGGGGTAGTGTTTTAGGGTTTAGGGTAGTGTAATTGTGTTAGTGTAGTGTAGGGGGTCATCCTGGGGATAGTGTTTTAGGGTTTAGGGTAGTGCAGTGGTGTTTGGGTAACGTAGGGGGTCGTGGTGGGGGTAGTGGTTTAGGGTTTAGGGTAGCACAGTGGTGTTTGGGTAGTGTAGGGGGTCATGCAGGGGGTAGATTTAGAGTTTAGGATAGCGCAGTGGTGTTTGGGTAGTGTAGGGGGTCATGCTGGGGGTAGTGTTTTAGGGTTTAGGGTAGCGCAGTGCTGTTTGGGTAGTGTAGGGGGTCGTGCTGGGGGTAGTGTTTTAGGTTTTAGGGTAGCACAGTGGTGTTTGGGTATTGTAGGGGGTAGTGCTGTGGGTAGTGTTTTAGGGTTTAGGGTAGCACAGTGGTATTTGGGTAGCATAGGGCTTCATGCTGGGGGTATTGTTTTAGGGCTTAGGGTAGCGCAGTGGTGTTTGGGTAGCATAGGTGGTCTTGCTGGGGGTAGTGTTTTAGGGTTTAGGGTAGCACAGTGGTGTTTGGGTAGTGTAGGGGGTCATGCAGGGGGTAGATTTAGAGTTTAGGATAGCGCAGTGGTGTTTGGGTAGTGTAGGGGGTCATGCTGGGGGTAGTGTTTTAGGGTTTAGGGTAGCGCAGTGCTGTTTGGGTAGTGTAGGGGGTCGTGCTGGGGGTAGTGTTTTAGGTTTTAGGGTAGCACAGTGGTGTTTGGGTATTGTAGGGGGTAGTGCTGTGGGTAGTGTTTTAGGGTTTAGGGTAGCACAGTGGTATTTGGGTAGTGTAGGGGGTCATGCAGGGAGTAGATTTAGAGTTTATTATAGCGCAGTGGTGTTTGGGTAGTGTAGGGGGTCATGCTGGGGGTAGTGTATTAGGGTTTAGGGTAGCGCAGTGCTGTTTGGGTAGTGTAGGGGGTCGTGCTGGGGGTAGTGTTTTAGGTTTTAGGGTTGCACAGTGGTGTTTGGGTATTGTAGGGGGTAGTGCTGTGGGTAGTGTTTTAGGGTTTAGGGTGGCGCAGTGGAGTTTGGGTAGTGTAAGGGGTAGTGTTGGGGGTAGTGTTTTAGGGTTGAGGGTAGCGCAGTTGTGTTTCTGTAGTGTAGTGGGTCATGCTGGGGGTAGTATTTTAGGGTTTAGGGTAGTGCACTTGTGTTAGTGTAGTGTAGGGGGTCATGGTGGGGGTAGTGGTTTAGGGTTTAGGGTAGCACAGTGGTGTTTGGGTAGCATAGGGGTTCATGCTGGGGGTATTGTTTTAGGGCTTAGGGTAGCGCAGTGGTGTTTGGGTAGCATAGGTGGTCTTGCTGGGGGTAGTGTTTTAGGGTTTAGGGTAGCACAGTGGTGTTTGGGTAGTGTAGGGGGTCATGCAGGGGGTAGATTTAGAGTTTAGGATAGCGTAGTGGTGTTTGGGTAGTGTAGGGGGTCATGCTGGGGTAGTGTTTTAGGGTTTAGGGTAGCGCAGTTCTGTTTGGGTAGTGTAGGGGGTCGTGCTGGGGGTAGTGTTTTAGGTTTTAGGGTAGCACAGTGGTGTTTGGGTATTGTAGGGGGTAGTGCTGTGGGTAGTGTTTTAGGGTTTAGGGTAGCGCAGTGGAGTTTGGGTAGTGTAGGGGGTAGTGTTGGGGGTAGTGTTTTAGGGTTGAGGGTAGCGCAGTTGTGTTTCTGTAGTGTAGTGGGTCATGCTGGGGGTAGTGTTTTAGGGTTTAGGGTAGTGCAATTGTGTTAGTGTAGTGTAGGGGGTCATGTTTTAGGGTTTAGGGCAGTGCAGTGGTCTTTGGGTAGTGTAGGGGGTCGTGCTGGTGGTAGTGTTTTAGGGTTTTGGGTAGTGCAGTGGTTTTTGTGTAGTATAGGGGGTAGTGTTTTAGGGTTTAGGGTAGTGCAGTGTTGTTTGTGTAGTGTAGGGGCTCATGCTGGGGGTAATGTTTTAGGCTTTGGTGTAGTGCAGTGGTGTTTGTGTAGTATAGGCGGTCGTGTTTTACGGTTTAGGGTAGTGCAGTTTTGTTTGGGTAGTGTAGGGGGTCATGCTGGGGGTAGTGTTTTAGGGTTTAGGGTAGTGCAGTGGTGTTTGGGTAGTGTAGGTGATCGTGCTGGTTTTAGGGTTTAGGGTAGTGCAGTGGTGTTTTTATAGTGTAGAGGGTCATGCTGGGGTTAGATTTAGGGTTTAGGGTAGTGCAGTGGTGTTTGTGTAATGTAGGGGGTCATGCTGGGGGTAGTGTTTTAAGGTTTAGGGAAGCACAGTGGTATTTGTGCAGTGTAGGGGGTCTTGCTGGGGGTAGTGTTTTTGGGTTTAGGGTTGCGCAGTGGTGTTTGGGTTGTGTAGGTGGTCGTGCGGAGAGTAGATTTAGGGTTTAGGGTAGCGCAGTGGTGTTTGTGTATTGTAGGGGGTCGTGCTGGGTGTAGTGTTTTAGGATTTAGGGTAGCGCAGTGGTTTTTGGGTAGTGTAGGGGGTCATGCGATGGGTACATTTAGGGTTTAGGTTAGCACAGTGGTGTTTGGGTAGTGTAGGGGGTCGTGCTGTGGGTAGATTTAGGGTTTAGGGTAGTGCAGTGGTGTTTGTGTAGTGTAGGGGGTCTTGCTGGGTGTAGGGTTTTAGGGTTTAGGGTATTGCAGTGGTGTTTGTGTAGTGTAGGGGTTTGTGCTGGGCTAGTCTTTTAGGGTTTAGTGTAGTGCAGTGGTTTTTGTGTAGTGTAGGGGGTCATGCTGGGGGTAGTGTTTTAGATTTTAGGGTAGTGCAGTTGTGTTTGAGTAGTGTAGGTGGCGTGTTTTAAGGTTTAGGGTAGTGCAGTGGTGTTTTTAGGTACTGTAGGGGGTTGTGCTGGTGGTAGTGATTTAGGGTAGTGCAGTGGTGTTTGTGTAGTGTAGGGGTATTGTTTTAGGGTTTACGGTAGTGCATTGGTGTTTTTGTAGTATAGGGGGTCGTGTTTTAGGGTTTAGGGTAGTGCAGTTGTGTTTGGGAAGTGTAGGGGTCATGCTCGGGGTAGTGCTTTAGGGTTTAGGGTAGTGCAGTGGTGTTTGGGTAGTGTAGGGGGTCGTGCTGGGGGTAGATTTCGTGTTTAGTGTAGTGCAGTTGTGTTTGGCTAGTGTAGGGGGTCATGTTTTAGGGATTAGGGTAGTGCAGTGGTGTTTGGGTAGAGTGGGGTTCTTGCTGGTGGTAGTGTTTAAGGGTTTAGGGTAGTGCAGTGGTGTTTGTGGTGTGTAGGGGTAGTGCTTTAGGGTTTAGGGTAGTGCGTTGGTGTTTGTGTCGTGTAGGGGGTCATGCTGGGGGTAGTGTTTTAGGGTTTGGTATAGTGCAGTGGTGTTTTTGTAGTATAGGGGGTTGTGTTTTAGGGTTTAGGGTAGTGCAGTTGTGTTTGGGTAGTGTAGGTGTCATGCTGGGGGTAGTGTTTTAGGGTTCAGGGTAGTGCAGTGGTGTTTGGGTAGTGTAGGGGGTTGTGCTGGGTTAGATTTAGTGTTTAGGGAACGGCAGTGGTGTTTGTCTAGTGTAGGGGGTTGTGCTGGTGGTAGTGTTTTAAGGTTTATGGAAGCACAGTGATGTTTGTGTAGTGTAGGGGGTCATGCTGGGGGTAGTGTTTTAGGGTTTAGGGTAGCGTAGTGGTGTTTGGGTAGTGTAGGTGTTCGTGCTGGGGTAGTGTTTTAGGGTTTAGGGTAGCGCAGTGGTGTTTGGGTATTGTAGGGGATAGTGCTGGGGGTAGTGTTTTGGGGTTTAGGGTAGTGCAGTGGTGTTTGTGTAGTATAGGGGTAGTGCTGAGGGAAGTGTTTTAGGGTTTAGGGTAGCACAGTGGTGTTTGTGTAGTCTAGGGGTTCGTGTTGGGGTAGTGTTTTAGGGTTTAGTGTAGTGCAGTGGTGTTTGTGTAGTGTAGGGGTAGTGTTTTAGGGTTTAGGGTAGTGCAGTGGTGTTTTTGTGGTGTAGGGGGTCATGCTGGGTGTAGTGTTTTAGATTTTATGGTAGTGCAGTGGTGTTTTTGTAGTATGGGGTCATGTCTTAGTGTTTAGGGTAGTGCAGTTGTGTTTTGGTAGTGTACGGGGTCGTGTTTTAGGGTTTAGTGTAGTGCAGTGGTGTTTGGGTAGTGTAGGAGGTCGTGCTGGTGGCAGTGTTGTAGGCTTTAGGGTAGTGCAGTGGTGCTTGTGTAGTGTAGTGGGTAGTGTTTTAGGGTTTAGGGTTGTTCAGTGGTGTTTGTGTAGTGTGGGGGTCATGCTGGGGGTAGTGTATTAGGCTTTGGTGTAGTGCAGTGGTATTTGGGTAGTATAGGGGGTCGTGCTGGTGGTAGTGTTTTAGGCTTTAAGGTAGTGCAGTGGTGCTTGTGTAGTGTAGTGGGTAGTGTTGTAGGCTTTAGGGTAGTGCAGTGGTTTTTGTGTAGTGTGGGGGTCATGCTGGGGGTAGTGTGTTAGGCTTTGGTGTAGTGCAGTGGTGTTTGTGTAGTGTAGGGGGTCACGCTGGGGGTAGTGTTTTAGGGTTTAGGGTAGCGCAGTGGTGTTTGTGTAGCATAGGGGCTCATGCTGGGGGTAGTGCTTTAGGGTTTAGGATAGCACAGTGGTGTTTGGGTTGTGTGGGGGTTGTACTGGGTGTAGTGTTTTAGGGTTTAGGGTAGCGCAGTGGTGTTTGTGGTGTGTAGGGTTAGTGCTTTAGGGTTTAGGGTAGTGCGTTGGTGTTTGTGTCGTGTAGGGGGTCATGCTGGGGGTAGTGTTTTAGGGTTTGGTATAGTGCAGTGGTGTTTTTGTAGTATAGGGGGTTGTGTTTTAGGGTTTAGGGTAGTGCAGTTGTGTTTGGGTAGTGTAGGGGTCATGCTGGGGGTAGTGTTTTAGGGTTTGGGGTAGTGCAGTGGTGTTTGGGTAGTGTAGGGGGTTGTGCTGGGGGTAGATTTAGTGTTTAGGGAACAGCAGTGTTGTTTGTCTAGTGTAGGGGGTCGTGTTGGTGGTAGTGTTTTAAGGTTTATGGAAGCGCAGTGATGTTTGTGTAGTGTAGGGGGTCATGCTGGGGGTAGTATTTTAGGGTTTAGGATAGCGCAGTGGTGTTTGGGTAGTGTAGGTGTTCATGCTGGGGGTAGAATTTTAGAGTTTAGGGTAGCGCAGTGGTGTTTGGGTAGTGTAGTGGGTAGTGTCTTACGGTTTAGGGTAGTGCAGTGGTGTTTGTGTAGTGTGGGGGTCATGCTGGGGGTAGTGTATTAGGCTTTTGTGTAGTGCAGTGGTGTTTGGGTAGTGTAGGGGGTCGTGCTGGTGGTAGTGTTTTAGGCTTTAGGGTAGTGCAGTGGTGCTTGTGTAGTGTAGTGGGTAGTGTTTTAGGGTTTATGGTAGTGCAGTGGTGTTTGTATAGTGTGGGGGTCATGCTGGGGGTAGTGTGTTAGGCTTTGGTGTAGTGCAGTGGTGTTTGTGTAGTATAGGGGGTCCTGTTTTAGAGTTTAGGGTAGTGCAGTTGTGTTTGGGTAGTGTATGTGGTCATGCTGGGGGTAGTGTGTTAGTGTTTAGGGTAGTGCAGCGTTGTTTGGGCAGTGTAGGGTGTTGTGCTGGTGGTAGTGTTTTAGGGTTTAGGGTAGTGCAGTGGTGTTTTTATAGTGTAGAGGGTCATGCTGGGGGTCGATTTAGGGTTTAGGGTAGCGCAGTGGTGTTTGTGTAGTGTAGGGGGTCATGCTTGGGGTATTGTTTTAAGGTTTAGGGTAGCGCAGTGGTGTTTTTGTAGCGTAGGGGGTCATGCTGGGGGTAGTATTTTAGGGTTTAGGATAGCACAGTGGTGTTTGGGTTGTGTGGGGGTTGTACTGGGTGTAGTGTTTTAGGGTTTAGGGTAGCGCAGTGGTGTTTGTGGTGTGTAGGGGTAGTGCTTTAGGGTTTAGTGTAGTGCGTTGGTGTTTGTGTCATATAGGGGGTCATGCTGGGGGTAGTGTTTTAGGGTTTGGTGTAGTGCAGTGGTGTTTTTGTAGTATAGGGGGTTGTGTTTTAGGGTTTACGGTAGTGCAGTTGTGTTTGGGCAGTGTAGGGGTCATGCTGGGGGTAGTGTTTTAGGGTTTAGGGTAGTGCAGGCGTGTTTGGGCAGTGTAGGGGGTTGTGCTGGGGGTAGATTTAGTGATTAGGGAACAGCAGTGGTGTTTGTCTAGTGTAGGGAGTTGTGCTGGTGGTAGTGTTTTAAGGTTTATGGAAGCACAGTGATGTTTGTGTAGTGTAGGGGGTCATGCTGGGGGTAGTGTTTTAGGGTTTAGGGTAGTGCAGTGGTGTTTGGGTAGTGTAGGTGTTCATGGTGGGGGTAGTGTTTTAGGGTTTAGGGTAGCGCAGTGGTGTTTGGGTAGTGTAGGGTGTAGTGATGGGGGTAGTATTTTAGGGTTTAGGGTAGTGCAGTGGTGTTTGTGTAGTATAGGGGTAGTGCTGAGGGTAGTGTTTTAGGGTTTAGGGTAGCACAGTGGTGTTTGTGTAGTCTAGGGGGTCATACTGGGGGTAGTGTTTTAGGGTTTAGCGTAATGCAGTGTTGTTTGGATAGTGTAAGGGGTCGTGCAGTGGGTAGATTTAGGGTTTAGGGTAGTGCCGTTGTGTTTGTGTAGTGTAGGGGTTTGTGCTGGGGTAGTGTTTTAGGGTTTAGTGTAGTGCAGTGGTGTTTGTGTAGTTTAGGGGTAGTGTTTTAGGGTTTAGGGTAGTGCAGTGGTGTTTGTGTGGTGTAGGGGGTCATGCTGGGTGTAGTGTTTTAGATTTTATGGTAGTGTAGTGGTGTTTTTGTAGTATGGGGGTCATGTTTTAGTGTTTAGGGTAGTGCAGTTGTGTTTGGGTAGTGTAAGGGGTCGTGTTTTAGTGTTTAGTGTAGCGCAGTGGTGTTTGGGTAGTGTAGGGGGTCATGCTGGTGGCAGTGTTTTAGGCTTTAGGGTAGTGCAGTGGTGCTTGTGTAGTGTAGTGGGTAGTGTTTTAGGGTTTAGGGTAGTGCAGTGGTGTTTGTGTAGTGTGTGGGTCATGCTGGGGGTAGTGTATTAGGCTTTGGTGTAGTGCAGTGGTGTTGGGGTAGTGCAGGGGGTCGTGCTGATGGTAGTGTTTTAGGCTTTAGGGTAGTGCAGTGGTGCTTGTGTAGTGTAGTGGGTAGTGTTTTAGGGTTTAGGGTAGTGCAGTGGTGTTTGTGTAGTGTGGGGGTCATGCTGGGGGTAGTGTGTTAGGCTTTGGTGTAGTGCAGTGGTGTTTGTGTAGTATAGGGGGTCCTGTTTTAGGGTTTAGGGTAGTGCAGTTGTGTTTGGGTAGTGTATGTGGTCATGCTGGGGGTAGTGTGTTAGTGTTTAGGGTAGTGCAGTGTTGTTTGGGTAGTGTAGGGGGTCGTGCTGGTGGTCGTGTTTTAGGGTTTAGGATAGTGCAGTGGTGTTTTTGTAGTGTAGAGGGTCATGCTGGGGGTCGATTTAGGGTTTAGGGTAGCGCATTGGTGTTTGTGTAGTGTAGGGGGTCATGCTGGGGGTATTGTTTTAAGGTTTAGGGTAGCGCAGTGGTGTTTGTGTAGCGTAGGGGATCATGCTGGGGGTAGTGTTTTAGGGTTTAGGATAGCACAGTGATGTTTTGGTTGTGTGGGGGTTGTACTGGGTGTAGTGTTTTAGGGTTTAGGGCAGCGCAGTGGTGTTTGTGTAGTGTAGGGGGGTCATACTGGGGTAGTGTTTTAGGGTTTAGCGTAGTGGAGTGGTGTTTGGGTTGTATAGGGGTTCGTGCTGGGGGTAGTGTTTAGGGTTTAGGGTAGCGCAGTGTTGTTTGTGTAGTGTAGGGGGTCATACTGGGGGTAGTGTTTTAGGGTTTAGCATAGTGGAGTGGTGTTTGGGTAGTGTAGGGGGTAATGCTGTGTGTAGATTTAGGGTTTAGGGTAGTGCAGTGATGTTTGTGTAGTGTAGGGGGTCATGCTGGGGTTAGTGTTTTAGGGTTTAGGGTAGCGCAGTGGTGTTTGGGTAGTGTAGGTGTTCATGGTGGGGGTAGTGTTTTAGGGTTTAGGGTAGCGCAGTGGTGTTTGGGTAGTGTAGGGTGTAGTGATGGGGGTAGTGTTTTAGGGTTTAGGGTAGTGCAGTGGTGTTTGTGTAGTATAGGGGTAGTGCTGAGGGTAGTGTTTTAGGGTTTAGGGTAGCACAGTGGTGTTTGTGTAGTCTAGGGGGTCATACTGGGGGTAGTGTTTTAGGGTTTAGCGTAATGCAGTGTTGTTTGGATAGTGTAAGGGGTCGTGCAGTGGGTAGATTTAGGGTTTAGGGTAGTGCCGTTGTGTTTGTGTAGTGTAGGGGTTCGTGCTGGGGTAGTGTTTTAGGGTTTAGTGTAGGGCAGTGGTGTTTGTGTAGTTTAGGGGTAGTGTTTTAGGGTTTAGGGTAGTGCAGTGGTGTTTGTGTGGTGTAGGGGGTCATGCTTGGTGTAGTGTTTTAGATTTTATGGTAGTGTAGTGTTGTTTTTGCAGTATGGGGGTCATGTTTTAGTGTTTAGGGTAGTGCAGTTGTGTTTGGGTAGTGTAAGGGGTCGTGTTTTAGTGTTTAGTGTAGCGCAGTGGTGTTTGGGTAGTGTAGGGGGTCATGCTGGTGGCAGTGTTTTAGGCTTTAGGGTAGTGCAGTGGTGCTTGTGTAGTATAGTGGGTAGTGTTTTAGGGTTTAGGGTAGTGCAGTGGTGTTTGTGTAGTGTGTGGGTCATGCTGGGGGTAGTGTATTAGGCTTTGGTGTAGTGCAGTGCTGTTGGGATAGTGCAGGGGGTCGTGCTGATGGTAGTATTTTAGGCTTTAGGGTAGTGCAGTGGTGCTTGTGTAGTGTAGTGGGTAGTGTTTTAGGGTTTAGGGTAGTGCAGTGGTGTTTGTGTAGTGTGGGGGTCATGCTGGGGGTAGTGTGTTAGGCTTTGGTGTAGTGCAGTGGTGTTTGTGTAGTATAGGGGGTCCTGTTTTAGGGTTTAGGGTAGTGCAGTTGTGTTTGGGTAGTGTATGTGGTCATGCTGGGGGTAGTGTGTTAGTGTTTAGGGTAGTGCAGTGTTGTTTGGGTAGTGTAGGGGGTCGTGCTGGTGGTCGTGTTTTAGGGTTTAGGATAGTGCAGTGGTGTTTTTGTAGTGTAGAGGGTCATGCTGGGGGTCGATTTAGGGTTTAGGGTAGCGCATTGGTGTTTGTGTAGTGTAGGGGATCATGCTGGGGGTATTGTTTTAAGGTTTAGGGTAGCGCAGTGGTGTTTGTGTAGCGTAGGGGATCATGCTGGGGGTAGTGTTTTAGGGTTTAGGATAGCACAGTGATGTTTTGGTTGTGTGGGGGTTGTACTGGGTGTAGTGTTTTAGGGTTTAGGGCAGCGCAGTGGTGTTTGTGTAGTGTAGGGGGGTCATACTGGGGTAGTGTTTTAGGGTTTAGCGTAGTGGAGTGGTGTTTGGGTTGTATAGGGGTTCGTGCTGGGGGTAGTGTTTTAGGGTTTAGGGTAGCGCAGTGGTGTTTGTGTAGTGTAGGGGGTCATACTGGGGGTAGTGTTTTAGGGTTTAGCATAGTGGAGTGTTGTTTGGGTAGTGTAGGGGGTAATGCTGTGTGTAGATTTAGGGTTTAGGGTAGTGCAGTGGTGTTTGTGTAGTGTAGGGGGTCGTGCTGGGTGTAGTGTTTAGGGTTTAGGGTAGTGCAGTGTTGTTTGTGTAGTGTAGGGGTTTGTGCTGGGGGTAGTGTTTTAGGGTTTAGTGTAGTGCAGTGGTGTTTTTGTAGTGTAGGGGATAGTGTTTTAGGGTTTAGGGTAGTGCAGTGGTGTTTGTGTAGTGTAGGGGGTCATGCTGGGGGTAGTGTTTTAGATTTTAGGGTAGTGCAGTGGTATTTTTGTAGTGTAGGGGGTCGTGTTTTAGGGTTTAGGGTAGGGTAGTTGTGTTTGGGTAGTGGAGGGGGTCATGCTGGTGGTAGTGTTTTAGGGTTTAGCATAGTGGAGTGTTGTTTGGGTAGTGTAGGGGGTAATGCTGTGTGTAGATTTAGGGTTTAGGGTAGTGCAGTGGTGTTTGTGTAGTGTAGGGGGTCGTGCTGGGTGTAGTGTTTAGGGTTTAGGGTAGTGCAGTGTTGTTTGTGTAGTGTAGGGGTTTGTGCTGGGGGTAGTGTTTTAGGGTTTAGTGTAGTGCAGTGGTGTTTTTGTAGTGTAGGGGATAGTGTTTTAGGGTTTAGGGTAGTGCAGTGGTGTTTGTGTAGTGTAGGGGGTCATGCTGGGGGTAGTGTTTTAGATTTTAGGGTAGTGCAGTGGTATTTTTGTAGTGAAGGGGGTCGTGTTTTAGGGTTTAGGGTAGTGCAGTGGTGTTTGGGTAGTGGAGGGGGTCATGCTGGTGGTAGTGTTTTAGGGTTTATGGTAGTGCAGTGGTGTTTGTGTAGTGTAACGTGGCATGCTGGAGGTAGTTTTTTAGGATTTAGGGTAGTGCAGTTGTGTTTGGGTAGTGTAGGGGGTCGTGTTTTAGGGTTTAGGGTAGAGCAGTGGTGTTTGGGTCGTGGAGGGGTTCATGCTGGTGGTAGTGTTTTAGGGTTTATGGTAGTGCAGTGGTGTTTGTGTAGTGTAACGTGGCATGCTGGAGGTAGTTTTTTAGGATTTAGGGTAGTGCAGATGTGTTTGGGTAGTGTCGGGGGTCGAGCTGGTTGTAGTGTTTTAGGGTTTTGAGTAGTGCAGTGGTGTTTGTTTAGTGTAGGGGGTAGTGTTTTATGGTTTAGGGTAGTGCAGTGGTGTTTGTGTCGTGTAGGGGGTCATGCTGGGGGTAGTGTTTTAGGATTTGGTGTAGTGCAGTGGTGTTTGTGTCGTATAGGGGGTCGTGTTTTAGGGTTTAGGGTAGTGCAGTTGTGTTTGGGTAGTGTAGGGGTCATGCTGGGGTCGTTTTTTAGGGTTTAGGGTAGTGCAGTGGTGTTTGGGTAGTGTAGGGGGTCGTGCTGGTGGTAGTGTTTTAGGGTTTAGGGTAGTGCAGTGTTTTTTGTGTAGTGTAGGGGTTTATGCTGGGATAGATGTAGGGTGTAGGGTAGTGCAGTTGTGTTTGGGTAGTGTAGGGGCTCATGCTGGGGTAGTGTGTTAGGGTTTAGGGTAGTGCAGTGGTGTTTTGATAGTGTAGGGGGTCACGCTGGGGGTAGTGTTTTAGGGTTCAGGGTAGTAAAGTGGTGTTTGAGTAGTGTAGGGGATCATTGTGCAGTGGATAGTGTTTTAGGGTTTAGGGTAGTGCAGTGATGTTTGGGTAGTGTAGGGGGTCATGCTGGGGTAGTGGTTCAGGGTAGTACAGTAGTGTTTGGGAAGTGTAGGGGGTCATGCTGGGGTATTGTTTTAGTGTTTAGTGTAGTGCAGTGGTGTTTGTGTAGTGGGCAGCGCATGCTCTGCGTCGCTAGGCAAGACCTAAAAAGCATTGCACCAAGATGGCTACTAACACTTCCTGAATTGAAGTGTTGGCAGCCAATTAGAGCCAAGCTTGTGCTTGTGTAGTTAGGTCCCGCCCAGATATATAAAGATTTTTTTCCTTTAATATCTCAAAAACTACTGAACAGATTTACACCATTTTAAAAAAAGGACGCTTTTTGAACCAAGCAATAGCTTTTTGCTAAATTTGGTGTAATTCCGTTCAGCAGTTCGAGCTGTAGCCGTGTCTAAAGTTTCCTATGGGAAATGCATTTTTCTACCTCTTTATTTTTAATTTCTCAGGAACTACTGAACGGATTTACACAATTTAACGTAAGGTCTGTTTCTGAACCAAGGACCACATTTTTGTCAAATTTGCGTAATTCCGTTTTCCGTAAACACTTTTTGGGACCCCGAAACTTTCAGGATAGGAGCTGACCTGAGCGGGCTATTGAAATTTTCGTGAAGATTCGTCAACCGGCGCCAAAGTTATTGGGAAAACAAAAAACGCTTTTCCTATGGAAACTAGGTCCTAACTTTAACTATCTACTGGCGACCGCCAGTAGGTAAGAGTCCAGAGATAGATTCATAAAGAAATTCTTACCAAAAAGCTTTGAGTAAGTCACTCGATGTGACGAAACACGTGTTGTCTTTTTCTGATCACTGGGACTGATGCACATAATCCCCAAAGAAACTATCTGTCTTCGGTATTCATTTTGGGATTAACTCTGAGTGTATCCAATCTTGTTAAAAATTGTTATGGTGATGTTTTTAGCATACATGTAAACATTAACAATATCATTGATATGCATTAAATTTATGAAGTCTTACCTAAAATAGTTTATGAATCTATCTCTGGACTTCGTGGTATTGGTGTAAAAACCTATCAAGGCTATATATGTATAAATTGTTAAATTTTAGAGTGCCGGGATTGTTCTAGTCACATTTATATACACATGGACCCTTGGGTTTCAGTGCCTGTTTGCACCTATGGTAGTGGGGTGCTAGCAATCCTGAGTTGAAAAGGTAAAAGTGCCGACAAGGGATTTTGTTTATGACAAAGCATTTACTTGGTTGTATTTCTCAACAAGTTATTTAGTGGGTGTATTTAAACAAATTTTACACCAAAAGTAAATTTATCAACCAGAATAATCATCAAATATAAAGAGTACACACACGGGAATTCTTTTTTTGTGAAATGAACGCAAATCTTTTTATGTATAAATCAGAATAAAAAGGAGTGCATAAGAACCATTGGTTTGAGCAATAAATCATGAAAAACGGGTTACATCAAATCCACATTTCATCAAGGGACATCTATTTCAGTGCAGTTTTAGCAGAGACCAATCTCATTATTAAGAAAATAATCAACTGTATATATCGAATATTGCGAAAATAGATGATGGAGTCGACGTTTCGGTCTTGGATGACAGAAGTCCGTCAGACCATCTTCAGGACAGTTAATTATTGCATAAAAAGACCCCTATGTGAACATAATACAAACAGTTACAACAATGACAACATGATTGCGTAAACTGTATTCAATACAAATATAGTAAAGACAACCCGTGTGTGAAGAGTAGTCTTATTGGTATTCTATCAAACATATCTTGGTACTGTATTGCAGAAATTGTCTACTAAACAGTTATCGTTTTTACTTTCAAAGTTGAGAGTGTGGGCCCATGTTTAGAGATACATTCTGGCGGTGAAACAATTTTCTTCGTGAATTATAGAGATCTAGCGATACTAATTTTTATATCATCCTATATATGTTGTGAAATTCAGAACAATCGCATATATATGGAGAGGTATTCTAACGATAAAGTAAATTTGCTTACTTCGTGAGTTTTAGAAATCCCACGATACTTGTGTTTTATCGTAGTGAGGGCGTTCTGGTTGATACTGTAACCAAATTAAAACGCACGGCATTTAGTGTACATGATTCAAAGATTGTTAATTAAAAAGAGATAATTGAAATAAATCCTACCAATTGGTTTTCCAAATCTCTAATGACAGGAGCATAGACGGGGGAAATCCTTCATCGTTCTGATTTCAAAAACTGTGTAACAAAGTAAAAAGTGCGAACACCATTAGCTCATGGCTTATATCTAAGGTGTCTCTCAATGAAAAGCGTCTGTTCTGAGTACATATATCGATGCCTGTCAGAAAGGTGCTGTTAGTCAAGTTCAATCAGTATCGTGGTATGATACTTAAAAAATGGAAATCACTTCTCATATTGACTTAATTTATGGTCTATCGGTGACAAACTCTACTGTGTTCTTATTAAGAATAGCTCAACATCAATGTCGATTTAGACCAGATTAAGGTCAATGCAATAAAAGAGCTCTATTCAGTAACTAGTTCTAAACCCATGAAAAACACTGTTTAAAGCAATGGTAAATGAGATGTTTAAGTTCACTGTTAGTAAACAAGTATTAAGGGCTAAGGACTATCCACAACGGTATGCATTGTCATTACAGTGGTCATACTAATGGTGGACAGCTTATATTTAAAGAGTTGAGCAGCTTAGGTATCCTGTTTGACATTATCAGTACAAAAGGTCTGATTGAAAAAAACATCGCTCGATGTTTTTAAACTTTACCGAATACATAAGCCTAGGGTAACTTAGTTGCTTTAACCAGTCTCACCAGATACAATGTTACAAGCTCGTCTATGTGACACTGTCGCATATCTAAGAGGTGTAGCCCAAAGAGCCTAGGCTCTCTATATCATAAGGACATTAGACGCACTATGGGGAGAGTCTACTTACATGTCTTGTTTAGAATCAAGCGCGCAAATGTCTGCCGAGGTCAGAAACGCCTGGTTTGGCTAGTAATGGTTGGATGTTTATAAAGCCAACCGGTAAAGGGGCGGGAGTCATTGTAATTAAAACCGGAAATGCATCAGGTTGGTCAAAAGAAGCGGCCATCTTTGGCTACCACGATTGTGTAAACTAATAGTATATCAAGTCCTGATGATCATTACATTCAACCTCAGATGGTGGAGTTTGCAAAGCTCTGAGTTTGTTGATTAAACAATAGTAAATGCGATCCTGATTGAGGCTATACCGAATACGGGCAGCCTTATTTACCGCAATGTTGTTGTATATTCATTGATGTAATGGATCAGCCATTTTTAACTAACTCGGTTGTGTAGACTAATAATGTGACCCCTCGTAGTGATCGTTGTATTCAGACTATGATAGAAAAGTCTATGTAGTTGTAAGTTTTTGTCTACTATTATTTAGTAAGGTGTTACCTATTTAGAGTCCATTATTCGAGAAGACATTGCGGATAAAATTATATCTACTGTTGTTTAGTAAAGTATTACATATTTACAGTCCATAATTCAAGAACACATTACGAATAAATACTGTTAATTTTAACAAGTAATATTACTAGATACATAACACGATTCTTTGATCCTTTGTCATAACAGAGTCACATTTAAGGAAAACAATCACCTGCGTTGGCCAACCTATACATATATACATGAATGGGATAACAATACATTGTTCTAAGTAAATGCAATCATGTTATAGGCATAAGTTGTATAAATTTGCATTTTTACAAACTATACAACCTAGTACTGTACATCAAACTTTCATGTGAACAGATGGATTATCTGAGGTGCATATATTGTCAACAACCTGATCATGCATTTAGTCATAGACTGTGTTTACATCAACAGTTACAGTGTAGTTATAGTCAGACTGATCATCGGATAGTGAACACATAAGTTAACAGAAGACCTATCCACTACGAAAGGCATGCTAAGGT
Organism: Triturus cristatus; assembly: GCF_964204655.1. Lineage (NCBI taxonomy): Eukaryota > Metazoa > Chordata > Amphibia > Caudata > Salamandridae > Triturus > Triturus cristatus. The sequence goes on along the minus strand of NC_140589.1, from coordinate 1,438,617,164 downwards.
GTGCCATTCTGTGGCGGAGTTCAAACCCTGTTTGATATTATCAGTGCGACAAATCCAACGATTTTCTTTCATTGTAAGTATGCGATCAACAATCGACTGTCTGATTGTAGGTTTCACTACCTCGATGACCCACCAGAGCATGTCTTTTTCAGTATGTTTCATACTGATATAGTGGTCAACTAGTGGTGCATTTTCGACCTTACATCTGATTCTTGACTGATGTTGCAGGATCCGTTTTTTAACCATTTGTGTAGTTTTGCCTATGTATTTTCAAGCCACATGGGCATTGAATACAATAGACAACATTACTGGTGTTACAGTTTGAAAAACATTTCACTTTGAAATTCTCGCCATTTAGTTCAAAGGATTTCAGATTAACTGTGCTTAAGCATGCTGTGCAATTACTGCATTTATAGTGACCAATAACAGGTGTAAGCTGTCGCATATTGTTCACTAAATTCTGGTTTGGGGCTTTGTAGGCATGCACTAGCCGGTCCTTGAGGTTAGAACCTCTTTTGAAAGAAAACAATGGTTTCTTAGCTAGCTCAGGCAGTGGAGCCAAAAGTGTCCAGTGTTTTTTGACGATTTTTTAAATCTTGTTTGTGGCTGTCCCAAAAGTGGTTACACAGACAAGTTCAGGTTCATCGATTTTTTGTTTCACTTCCAACAAGGCATTTCGATCATTATACCAAGCCCTTTTAAGTGACTTTTTAAGTAGCTTGTTGGGATAGCCACGTAGATGCAATTTTTCTTTGAGTTTCTTTGCTTCCAGAAAATAGTCCACCCTTCTGGAACAGTTCCTCCGAAGACGGAGGAACTGTCCGAAGGGGAGCCCATCCTTTAGTGACTGCGGATGATGACTTTCATATTTCAGAAGAGTGTTTCGTGCAGTCGGTTTAGTGAATAGAGTGGTATAAAGTGTGTTCTCCATGCCTACTCTAACCGAAATATCTAGCAAATTCATTTGTTGGTTGTTACAATCCAGTGTAAATTTCAGGTTGGGGTTCCTTGAGTTAATCCAATTGTGAAACTCAGTTAGTAGTTCCTTAGTCCCTTTCCATATAAGGAATACAATGTCTATATATCTAAGGCAGCATGAACTGTTGGCTGTGAATGGATTAGATATATTATAGACGTGTTTCATTTCAAAATCGGATACATAGATATTCGCGATATACGGGGCATAAACTGCCCCCATTGCGACTCCTTTCAGTTGTTGAAAAAACGTTTTTTCAAAAAGAAAAAAGTTTTCACATAGAGAGATTCTGATGCATTCAATAATGAATTCTGTTGGGACCGCATGTGGTCTGGGTCTGTTGTTTAGTAGATTCTCTATAATCTCAAGGACTTCTGATTGTTCACTCGTGAGCAAGGGAACAAGTTTCCCGAAACGCGTAGATTTGTTTCTTGCCTGAATAAAAACTCTGCCTCAAAAGCATTTGGGTGCCGTGAAGCGTTGTTTCTTCTGATGGAGTAATGCAATGTATTGCTGGAATATATATATATATATATATATATATATATATATATATATATATATATTAAGTCCAAAACCCGCTAGCACATTACGCACAGGCACTGACACCGTGGGATGATTCCAAAGATATTTATTCCATCAACAACGGTCCAAACCAAGACGCGTTTCGGCGGACAAGTCCGCCTTGCTCACTTTCCCAATTTTTTCACTCAATTACAGTCCTATCTCAGTTTTCAACCTTTATGCCAAAACGTTAAGTGGTTGCCTTAGTGACATGAGGTTAGTGAAGGACATAGAAGAGTTCTTGAGGTAAGTGACACATTAAAGATAGAATCACATAAAGAACAACTATAAAGCATTAAATACACATTATCATCATGTGTTAAACACAGTCAACTGTAAGTGATTGTTACATTGTTATAAAAAATTAGATTTGGTGTGTTACCTTCTAAATATTACGAACATATTCTAAACATTGTTAAATGTTTGCTGTTTACCATTCAGCCATAAGAGGACCTCGTCGGCGTGCTGATTTCAGTTCCACCCATTTATTCCGTGCCACCGAGGTAAATAGATGGACCGACACATTTTCATATGTATACATAGTATACTAAATATATATATAAATATATATATATATATATATATATATATATATATATAAATATATATATATATATATTCACTGAAAAAACCATAGGTTTCACACACGTTATAGTTAGGAATTAGCATTTAAAAAACCTTGCAAATTCACTTAAAAAACCATAGGTTTCACACATGTTATAGTTAGGTGGATATTTCACTCGTAAAAAAACAATGAAATTCCCCCGTTATAGTTAGTTCAGATAACTATAACTCGCGCGCCCGCAATCCACTGCTCATGACGTCACATATTACATCACTCATGACATGGTCAGTGGCATCACTCATGACATCACTGATGACATCATCCTTGTGATAGAGTGGCGGTCGCGTGAGTTATAGTTATCTGAACTAACTATAACGGGGGAATTTCATTGGTTTTTTACGAGTGAAATATCCACCTAACTATAACATGTGTGAAACCTATGGTTGTTTAAGTGAATTTGTACGTTTTTTTAAATGCTAATTTATTTATGTATTATCATTTTTTTTATATATTTATTTTTTGGGGTTTTTCACCATGCGCGCACGGTGCGCGCACCCCCGCGATTTTATAAAAAACAAATAAAAACATTTTTTTCTGCCTTCGGGGTCCTTCAGGGACCCCCTGACAAAGGCTAGGGGGTCAGGAACTCTCTACCCTGCCCCCTTTTCACTTTCACCACCTTCCTTTTTCATTCTCGCACTGAAAACAAACAAAATGGCGGCCGACACTTCCTGATTTCGACCGATTCGAACGTTGACTAACATGTAACCACCAATCAGAATTACGCTCGCGCACGTTAGGGTGCTCGCAGGGTGCGCGCACGGTGCGCGCTTATAGATATTTGTATGCTTTAAAATGCTATTTTCTCAGAAACTACTGAACAGATTGACACCAGACCTGCAAACGGCACTTCCCTGACCTGAGGACTACCTCTCTGCCAAATTTCAAGTAATTCTGTTCAGCCGTTCGGGCTGTACCTTCGACTAAAGGTCCTATGGAAAAATGCATGGGGAAAACACGTTTTGGGATCCCCCTTTTTTCTCGGCCCCCGCTTGACGAATCACCCCGAGACTTTCAGGGTAGGAGCTGAACGGAGCGCCCCATTAGTTTTGAAAATTTCGCGAGGATTCGTCAACCGGCGCCAAAGTTATTCAAAATAGAATTTTCAGATTTCCTATGGAAACTCGGTCCTAACTATAACTATCTACTGGCGACCGCCAGTAGATAATATATACATATATCTATATATATATATATATATATATATATATATATATATATATTTGTCGACTTGTAAGAAATGTATATTATTTATTTTACAGAGGGGGAGACATAGTGCCTTGCGAAATTTTATGATGGAGCCCTTTTGGCTCCTAACGGACTCCATAGATCTGTGACGTAGGTGTCAGAAATCAATGTTATGAAAGCTTGTTTTAGAATGTTGAGCTCACAGTTACACGCAGCAGAAAAAAGACGTGTAATACTAAGCTCCGTGTGTGACGTGGTCATTGTCGGGTACTCAGGTCCTGTGACTTTTAGGGCAAGCAAGAATCTTAAGTCAGTGGGGGAGCACTCTGAGGTGTTGTGGGACAAGATTTCTAGGGGCCTGCAGCTAGGCAGAATTTCAGGTCTATTTTAGCGGGCAATCATAGCTAATTTTATAAAATCACTACTGGGGGTAGTTCCAAAGATGGAGCAAGGGCAGTTTAGGCTCATTCATCATTTGTTGCATCCCAGCGGGGAATCAGTAAAGGACAGCGTGAACAAAAATCACTGCCCAGAGGCTTACATGTAGGCTGTCCTAATTTATTTTTAAACCTGTTACAACAGATGCAAACACTTTAAAAGAGAATTAGTCTTTATCACAGCAAACAGATTAACACTGATAAATACTTCCATATCCACAAACTAAAATGCAATTAAATGAAAATAAAGTGAGAGAGAATTTGTCATCTTTTGTTTAATCCATAAAGAGGCCAACATAATGTGACATATAATTAGAAGCAACAAATAGTGGTCTAAGATTAGTCTGCATGCCCTTTGTTTGCTGGGTAAAAGATGGCAGGTTTTGAAGCATGTTTTCACATGGGATTTATTTATTTCATACACAGCAGAGAATCTGGGAGTATTCAAATCATATCTTATTTTTTGCCAATGTTTAATTCTGGCATATAGTGCTAAAGTGGCTGTCTCATAGTAATTTTGTCCAGTAGGTACAACCATATTTTCCCACAGACATTAATGAATTCAACCCTTCAGTGAATCATTGACCTTTGTTAACAAATTGCAATTGTAATTGTAATGGTTAAATTGTCGTTTTATAGTGCTTACTACTCCTGACAAGGTGTTGAAATGCTTTGTGGTGTGAAGCATTCTGCTCTGGATCCCAAAGTTAGAGGTAGAGAGGTAGTTGATTAGTAAAACATTTTTTTTGTTTTCTTGTGGAATAGTTGTGCTAAGTTTGTTAAGCTGGTGCTCATTGTGATCACATGCATTTCCTGTATTGTTTTAAAAGCAATGTTAGTTGGATACATCGAATTTGGAAAGGGTGTTTGGGATTCCAAAGTAGTCAGAGAATCCTAGGTGTGGGAAGATACATTGCAGGGTTTATATTGTAAGAATGCTTGAACTGCCTACCTTATCCACTTAGGCATTCATTGACAGCTTGGAGTCCATGTCAATTCCGTTTTTATTACCGCCTTTTTTTTTAGTTGTTGGTTCCAGATCATCAGGCCAGGTGCAGAGTGGGTCATACATTTTTCAGTTACCTTAAGTGAGTATTTCAGTTTTGGGCATGTTCATTTTCAGATGGCTCCATGTCATCCACTGATTCCCCGGAGGAAATTGAAGATTTATTAGTTTCTAAAGACATTGAAGCTTTCCAATTTAAGATGTATCTGTGTGTCATCTGCATAGTTGTATAACACAGAAAAAATGGAAGCATCACCCAGCTTGGAGGGCGTCCTTCTGAGCACAGCTCAGAAGGATGCCCCCCAAGCTGGGTGACGCTTCCATTTTTTCTGTGTTATACAACACTCCTTGATCAGCGAGTGATACTTCTGAGGCACTCCTCACATTCTTCATTTTTCACATCTTGTTTTGCTGTGCGTGTTCCACCACCCCTTATTGTGAATCTGCATAGTTGTAGCAGGTGACATGGAAATCGTTGATCATTCCTGGTAATGATTTCATGTAAATTTTTAAAAGCATAAGTGAGATGTTAGAGCCTTGAGGGACTCCTGTTTTTATGCTGCAGGGTTTGGTTGAGAAAAGAGGAATATGACTGACATTTGTTTTATGATATAGGTAGGATGAGATCCAAGTGAGAGCTCTACTTTCTATGCCAGTTTCATCAGATCATTGGATTAGTCTGTCATGATCTGAAGGTAGCTAAAAGGTCCAGGTAAGGCAGCAACTCTATTCTGGTCTACGATATTTTTGTGGTTGGCAGATTCAGTGCCTGTTTCTGGATGGAATCCTGTTTGGAACTTGGAAAGTAGGGAGTTGTCTTCAATTAATTTTGACATCCGGTAGAAAGCTGCTCTTTCTATAAGTTTGTCCAAAAAAGGCCTGTTTGCTATAGGTCTGTAGTTGTTGAGGTCTTTCGGGTCCAGGTTTGTTTTCTTTAATAATGGCCATATGTAAGCCTTTTTAAAGCCTTCTGGAGAAACTCCTGTGGCTGAGCAGTTGTTGATCAGTGTTCTGACTGAGATGGTGGCTGAAGTTGTTAAGAAAATGTTTTTGATGATTTGTGGTTGACAATGGTCAAAGGGGCAAATGGCTGGCTTACTCTATTTGACAAGTATCAGAAATTCAGTTGGTGATAATTCTTTGAAGTACTGTAGGTCAATCAGTTAAATAAATGTGTATTTAGACCAATGGTATTTAAACAATACAGGTACTCATGTAATCACCTTATATTAAACCTTTACCAATTTATATAAAAGTTAAACACTATTTCAAATTTCCTCGGCAAAATTTGTATTAAACACCAACAAAGTTTAAAAATACTTGGGTATATAAATACCACTTCATTGCTCATAATAGGTAAAAATTAAATAAGTGCATAATTAAACTTCATAACCCATATGTAGCCTTTTTAACTGCATTACACATATTCTCAAAATACGATATACATTTTCAAATATATATGACACTTTAACGCTATCTAAAATTCATCTGCTAAAATCATGATAAGAACAGTACAATTTAAAAATCCCTGGTTATTTTTATACCATTTAATTTCTCATTATAGTTCTTTATTATAAATTACCTGAGTACATAATTCATCTTATTCACCCAAGAAGAACCTTTTTAACTGCAGTCATAAACCTTCCAATACCAATTGTGATATCCAGGTAGCGCATGTCAATCAGAAGTTCTACAGCTTGGGCTCAGTTCTTAATTCCATATTTACCAAAAATGGGCATAAAATCAGTTTCCGCAAAGGCAACACTTTTAGGCAGTCCATTAACACATGCAAAATATGGCATTTTGTGCTCACCTCACATGTACAGTTCCCCCTGGGTTGGATCATTTCCATTTTTGTTTTCTAATTTGTATATCAGGGGTAGAAGTAGTGGCGAGGCTGTCTTCACCTACACATGGATGTGTTGGTGCTGTTGGATTTCTTGCATGCTAAAAAAAGAATACAACATGCCTGCATTGGTTGCTTAATGATTTGCCCGTTTGTCTGAAAAAATCTTGAGAAATTAGATGTGTAGGACTTGGCCTTTTTGGCTAAAGTTCCCTAAACGTTTTGCTTCCCCCTTAGACCGTTTTCCTGGCATAGAGTTGCCAATTTACATGCTTTGGGTACTTTGCCACTGCTGATCAGTGTCAAAGTACAAGTGTTCCCTGTTTAAAAGTGTAATGGTAATTGGTTGGCCATGATTGGTAGGTTGGCCTTACTAGTAAAGTCCCTAGTGATGTGCACTGTGTGTGCCAGGGCTAGAAATGCAAAGGTGCGCAGAGAAGGGAACACAGGCCTGCAGTGTAGGGCCTGCGCGCAGTTTGCTAAGTTAGCAATGTTGTCCTGACAAGTGCAACCACTTGTCAGGCCTTACTTTCCCTTTTGCGTACACAGTGGGCACCCCTGTGATAGGTCCCAGGTAACCCCTGGGCAGGGTGCAGTGTAAAAAAAGGCAGGACATATACTGAGGTGTGTGCTATGTCCTGAGAAAGAAAAACACTCCATTTCGTTTTTCACTTGTGAAAGGCCATCCTGCATATAGGTCAGAATGGGGGAGGCTGTGTATTGTGTTTGTTAGCCTAGTTTCCCATAAGTTTAAAATGGAGAGGTGAAGTTTAGTATGTATGAACTCACAGTATCATAACGCATCTTTCTATGAAAGTGGTTTTGTCACTGTGTGTTCAAAAACCACTCTTTTAGAAAGTGGCTGAGTTTTGTACATTAAGCATATCTGTGTGTCTCTGCTGGATGTGGATTGACTGTATGGATCTGAGGGATGAGAGGAGCTGGGGGAGGTCTTTGTAGGAAGGTGGAATCTGACTATATGGCTGTCCCCACTTTTTTCCTGGAGTTTTGCTGGTTTATGACTTAGTTGGACTGGGACCTTGCTATTCAGGGCCCCAGTCTATCTGCTTTCTCTGTAAAATGGTTTCCATGTACAATAGGTACATATCAAATTGGATTCTGGAGTGCCTTATAAGCCCCTAGTATATGGTATAATTTCTACCGACGGCAAAGGTACCTTAGAGGCCTACCAGGGGCTGAAGCATGTATTATGCCACCCCTGGGAAACACTCCAAAATGGCACCACAGGTCTGCTACTGCAGCCTGAGTAAGGGTGTGCTTGCACCCCTTACAGTGGTATAGGCTACCTATATCCACATATATATATACAGACACATATACAACTATAAGTCACTCCTATGGCAGGCCTTGACAATCCTGAAGGCAGAGTGCTTAGTTTTGTGTGAGAGGGTGCCCAAGCATGAGCTGAGCCCCTCTGCACCTTTCGGAACTCCTTCCTTATGGCTGTTCTGTGATACAGCCATACCATATACTCTTAAGTGCATTATAACCTCGCGGTAAATGCTAACTTTGGAATGGCTGCATTAAAACATGTTGTGTTTGGTATCAAACTCTTTGGAACACTACCCCCCCCCCCCCACGTCAGTTCTGGCGGTGGGGGTAGCATTCCACCCTTCTAGAGGGAGAGACATGTTCACACTGGTCAAACCCGGTAGGACTTTCCGGAGCCCTGGCATCACAAAATGGATGCCTCTGCCACAGACATGGGTCTGGCCTCCTACTGCTGACTGAAACTCCTGTTTCCTATCAAAGGGAGGTGCAACCACCTCCCCAGACAGGCAGATGTGTATTGGGGCTGGGCGGGAGCACTCTCTGGTGCTTTGAAGTCCTGCACTGGGGGCACACTTGCTGTCCCTGTGCATAGTCCAGTTCAAACCGGTTGCAGCGGCTACCTGTCCCTGCTCTGGCTCAAAACTGGACAAAGGAAATGGGTGTAACCACCCCTCTTTCCAAACCCACCCATGGGTGGGGCCTTAGAGTTAGTCCATCCCCTAAACTTAGTATAAGTATAGGAATCCAGTCCCTAGGACTTTAGATTACCCTGGACGAAACTCTGCATCATATATCCTGGTCTTTCAACGTTCTATCCTGACTAGAAGACTGAATAAATCTCCCTTGGGGTCAAGGAGGGACTCCCCTGCTTGGCAGGCACCAAAGAAGCAACTGACTGGTCTGCATTGCTGAAGCTCCTGCTGGACGCTGAAGTCTTTGCATCACCAGAGGTGGATTTCCAGACCTCCCTAAGGATACCCTGAGTCCACAGCAAAGCTGAGGCCTGTGGCTATCGTGGGTGACGTGGAACCGTGACCCCTGGACACCGTGAACTTTTGCAGCAACACTATCTTTCTGGTCATCCTTGAAGTTGTGCTTTGGGCTCTGAGTAGCCCCAGCCTTGAGCACCTCCTGCACCGAAGATTGTTGGCCTCCACTCCACGAGTGACCCGTGGGCCAGTTTCAAGTGCGATCACTTGAGGCTCCTTCGCGATCACTAGCCCATTGGCTGGCAGGTCCCCACGAAGGCAATACCTCTTCTAATTGGGCTTTCCTGGTTGCTCCAGACATGCCCTGACTTACCCTCACTGGGTGAGTCCCTCAGATCTTGCTGGTCTGCACCGCAGTCCTTTCTCTGAATTCCTGTGACTTGCCATTGCCAAGGCTTGTTGGATCCATTATGGTTGCCGACACCGCAGCACTCGACAGACTTTGTGGGACAGCTCGAATCCAGCTCATAGACTTTGTCGATGCCTCCTGGACCTCGTGGTTGAAGAGTCAAGACACCCATCAACTCACCTGAGGCCCCCGACATCTGTGGGCATTGGTCTATCCTGCCCTCGGTCACTGGCTAGTGACCCAGACTCTGTCCCCTCTGCTTTCAGGTTCCTTCCATCCCAGATCAAGGCTTGGATCTCTTCGGAGACTTCTCTTCACGGCAGCAGGAGTTCTTTGCAGGCTTCCATTGCAATCGACGACGCGACCCGACACCAAAAGACACCTATGCACCCGGCTTCCCTGGGTGAGGTAACTCGAGTACTCCAGTGCTCCCTGGGAGGGAGACACCCAAAACTGAATTAGGCAGAGGTCAGGGACGGCTGAGCGCAACGAACTACAAAGACATTTAGGGATATAACTCTGACAGCGGAGACCCCTGAACCTTGGAATAGAAATGGATTGAGACTGAAAAGGCTTAGACACATTTCGTGGTCAAGAGGAACCTCTGCTAAGGAAGGAACAACTGAAGAGACTACTAGGAAGGACCGACCCTTGCTTCGTGATCTGGGGCTGGTCTGCAGTTTGCTGTTTACTTTTAACCAAGGAAGAGGCTGTTGGGACTTTGCTTTGTGCGCTGGGTCCCCCTGCTTGAAGAAGACTGTGCTTTTTGCTGTGTCTTGTTACCCCAAGGGCCTGAGGTGAGCTGGCTCCCTGTTTGGAAACACAGGAACATAAAAGTTTCTGGAGAAGTTTCAAGCAACGTGGTGGGCGTGTTTTATGGCAGCTTGAGACCCTCGGAAGGTGTGCCCTGTGATCTTGGACACACGGAGAAGTGAGACTCAGACACTCTGGGTGCGTGTCATGGTGCACAGGAGGCAATGGTGAAGAGCGCCTAGTCAACGGGTGCATCGAAGATTAAGTGAGTCTCGGACGCGCTTGGTGCGTGTCGTGGTGCACCGCAGGCATTGGTGAAGAGCGCCTTTTCAATGTGTGCATCGAAGGTTAAGTGAGTCTCGGGCGCGCAGGGTGCGTGTCATGGTGCACAGGAGGCATTGGCGAGGAGCGCCTGGTCAACGTGTGCATCGGATGTGGAGTGAGTCTTGGACGCGCAGGGTGCGTGTCGGGGTGCACTCCAGGCGTTGGTGAAGAGCGCCTGGTCAGCGTGTGCACCAGAGGAGAAGTGAGGCTCAGACACGGTGAGCGTGTCAGGGTACGGCCGAAGGCATTGGCGAAGAGCGCCTGAATATCGGGGCACCGGAGTTGGAGTAAGTCTCAGTGAAGCAGTGTACGTGCTTTGGTGCAACCTGGGACTGTGGAGGTGATAGGCTGATCCTCGTGTGCACCAGGAGAAAGTGAGTCTCTGCAGCACGGTGTGCGTGTCTTGGTGGAGACAGCAGGAAGGAGAATCTGCACTCAGAGTCAACATGAAGTCCCATCAGCGTTGTGTTTGTGGCTTCGTGCCAGAGGAGACCTGGAGGGTGCTGTGGTCAACATGCACCCGGAGTAACGTAATCTCAGAGGCATGGGTTACGTGTGCCCTGCGTCTGTCGGAGACCTTCCTACAGTCGTGGCCTGGACCAGCAGCCCCGGAGGAGCTGAGCTGCCAGGCCGAGCCGCTGAGGCCCATTGAGAAAGTTCTGCACGGAGTGCCCAGTTCGCTGAAGGAGGAGAGGAGAGTGGGGTCGCGCTCCCAGGTAAAGTGTATCACTGCCTGGGCAGGGTGCGGGCTCGGAGGTACACTCACTTGGCCTCTCAGTCCTTTTGGTGACGTGAGCCTTTGCTTCGGCTCAGATTGGGGGCCCGTACTGACCAAAGGAGTCGCAGTACTGGGACCAGAGAGTGAAGCTGTACTTTATGTCATCGTTGATACGTGTCGAGGGCAACTGTTATCGAAGCGGATTACTGTCATAATACACATTGCCAATATTGCTGCTAACAAACTGCCGGACTGTCTTATGACGCCTGACATTATTTCTGCATGACGAAGTACACGATTGTAGCGGCCCGCATTGCATTATATATTCATTGCAAAGTGCATGATTGTAGAGGTGCACATTGTATTATTTCTTCATTGCAAAGTACTTGATTGGAGTGTGACGCATTGCATTATTCCTTCATTGCGCAATACATAATTGTAGCGGTACGCATTGCATTATTTCTCCCATTGCAAGGTACCGGGGTGTATCATTACGCATTGAATTATTTCCCCTTTGCCCAGCACAGGATTGTATCGTTACGCAGCGCACTATTGTTTGTCCATTGCAACGTGTGTGATTCTAGCATTGCGACCAGCATAGCATTTTGAAAGCGGTGGTTGGGATTTGAACCTACTAGTCAGCCAGAACAAATATTACCCTTTATTATATTTTGGCTTTTGTATCGTGTGGTCAGATTGTGTATCTTTTTATGTAAAGTTTATACTCGTTTTATCAAACTTGTGTGGACTCCATTTGTGGTGTCACAAGTGGGTTGCTGTGAGTGTGGTTGCACATATTGTACACTTGTGCCTTGGAGATAGGCCTGGCTGCTCCTGCCAAGCTACTAAGGGGGTGAGCAGGGCTATCTCAAACAGTGTCCTTACTTGGCCTGACGTTGATTGAGGAGTCCCAGGTCTCGCATTTGGTGACAGTGGTGAGGGACTGGGACTCCGGCTTCCAACAGGATGGGTTATGAAATTCTGTGAGCATTTAAAAAAATTCTTTATTGGCACATTCCGCATTGTGGATTCTGTTCGGATAGTAAATTATTTTCGCTTTTTTTATTGTTTGCACCTTCTCTAATGTCTTTGTATGCATATTTAGTTTTGACGGTTGTTTGTTTTGAGTCAGGTGCGTTGAAGCTTAGCAATTTGTTGTTTTACCTTTTCTAGCTCCACAGTCATCAAAAGGGATTGTTTTCTTTTGTCACCTTTAGATTTTGTTTGGTATTAAGATAGCAAAATCTTCATGGAGCCATCAGTACAACGTTTGGACAGAATTTATTGTGCTCAGCTCTGTGTTGGAGTTAAGCTGGCACTGGAAGTCCTCAAAATTCAATTTGTTTTAGGGTTGATATGTAGTTGGTGGTAAGGTAGGTGTTGCATGGTGAGTTGTGGTGGCTTGTGTTGGAAGGGCACCAAGTGGTAGTCTGACCATGTGACTAGGTCTGGGTTAATGAAAATGACATCTAAGATTGTCTTGCAATGTGTGTGGGTTTCAGGATGGGCTGATGTAGGTTTGGTGTGTCTAGGCCAGTGAGGATCATTCTAGAGTGGAACCTATTTAGCTTACCAAACCATATGTTCAGGTCACTAAGGATGCATAGGTTTGATTACAATTATGGCTTCTGATTTTATGGTATTTATTTTTTCAAGATTTCCATCTGTATTTATCCATATTTATTTATTGGCCATCTTATTGGTATTTATCCATATTTATTTTGAGTTTTCAGAACATATGAAGTTATAACTTGTAAATTTCAATGTATGTTTAACTGATAAATATGCATTAAAAAGCCAAAAATAATAAAACAATACACCCAAATGAAAATATTATCATTATAACACAAACAAATGTTGAGATTTGGCATTATTTAAGGAACTCTTACCCTGTTTTTAGACTCTATATGCTGTTATTCTGCATAGCTATTGCCCTGGAATACATGAGTGATATCATAGAGAGGCGCTGAGAAGTAGCCAAATTATCTGCATTTTTCCACTTTTAAAAATAAATACAGACCAGAAACACGCTATTTTCTGTCTGTATTTATCTGTAAAAATCAGTAAAAACAGAAAACTAGGAGTCCTAAATATACTGTCTAGAAACGTATTTGCGGAGTTCGATTGCTAGGTGGTGGTCTATAAAGAAGGAGAAAGTTCCAGGAAAAGGTTGAGCTAGGGTTGTATTAGACAAAGAGAACCTCACAACCTTGTAAGAAGGCAGATTCAGATTTGGTGAACATTTTTGTTTCCTTAAATATGATGGCTAAGCAACCTTCTGCATCTGATTTTGCACCACAGTTTGATAACCTGGTGTGACAGCTTCATGCAATATGGTATCATGTCTTCCCCAGCCATGAATAAATTATGAAGAGTGAGTCAGGTTCTATTTCTGTCAATGGGTCGAAGATGTACTGGCTTGTGGAAACTGATCAAACATTGATTAGTAGGCATTTTAAAGAATGTGTTTCGGATGTGGTGTGATTTTGTGCTGCAGGAAAATTAGTATTTTCCTTTGAAGTTGTATGAGGTGTGCTATTTCTGATGGAGTTTTCTGTAGCAGGGCAGAAAATGTGTTGTTTGCGGGTGTCATTAGTTACCCTAGTTCATCGGGGTTTAGAAGACATTTTGTTGAGTCTGTGTGTCTGGGTGGTGGAGAGAGAGGTTGAGGTGAGGGGGGTTAGATGTGTTTGAAAGGTAGTGTTGTTGTGTAATATAGAAGGGGATACAAGGTTATGAAGAGTGGAGTGGAGTGATTTCTTTTGCTTATGTTGAAGGTGGAAGGCAAATGGGTGAGGTGTGGTGGTGGAGCATAACAGTTATGTTTTATGGCTCCGAATTCTGCAATGGATAATAAAAGAGTGAATGCTGTTGTTGTGTATTTGTGAAATGAACAGCTGGTGTTTTTATTATTTGGAAAGTGTGAGGTTGATCTGGTTCAGAATGTATTTAGATTGTGTTGCCATGAGGAGCAGAGTGGTTGTATGTTAGTGTTTTGGGATGGATAAGTGTTGGACCTGGCCTTTTTTGCAGGGTCACCCCTCGATGTTTGCCTTATTTTGCTGAAACCATTTTATTAGAAATAGGACTGCATTATTGCTTTGCTCACCAGCATACGAGCCGCTGGCTGAAATTAGAAGGAAAGACCCTGTTTCCATAGTTTGTTTAGGTTCAAACTGTTAGCAGCTGAGCAGGTTGCTACGGTCTTTGTTCTAGCATATTATCGAAAGATTGAGAATAAAAGTAAGGATTGGAGAAGTATAAGAGAGGAATAAGCAAATTAGTATGTGGGAATGTTTTGGGATGAAGGAAGAGGAAGAAAGCTCAGGGAAGAGGAGAGGAGAATGCATTGCTCTCTGAAGGAGCTAGTTGGGAGTAGTTGCATGCCAGTACTGAAGAGGAGGATACAAATATATCATTGGGGGTGAAGGAGGAGTGGGGGCTGCATTCAAGCTCAGTAACAGGATGTGTTGTGAAATAGGTGGGGAAACAATGTTGCCGTCATCCAAGGGGAACTGTCAAGTTTCCTGGCAACCAGCGTCCACCAAAGAGGTGAAGTGAATAGAGAGAAATAATCAGAGTGATCCATCTTCAAAGAAATATGGCTACAGGGGATGTGAGAAAAGTGTAAAGTGTAACAACAGTGTAAGATAAGCAACAGTAAGGGTCATGCAAACTTAAAAGCTTCCAACCCCATATGATAGGATAATGGCTTGACAACATCCAAGAATTACAATACTTACAAAAATCGGCATGTTAAACATATAGAATATGGTAAACTATATATGAGCAATCGAATTAAAATAAACTTGTGATTTGTAAAAACAATAATTAAGAAGGAGAGGGTGTAGCTCATTGTGTTAATCAACAGAATAACTGGTGAGCACAAAAGAAGGCATCAATTAAGAAGTATTTGAGGAAGATCAGGACTTCAAAAATGGAACAGGAAAAGCATACACTGTGAGGCACCCTGTCATTGATAACAGTCTTTATGCTAATGTTTGACAAATCGCCCTTATGGCTTCCACCTCTGTGACTGTGCTTCGGCATCACATCAGCGGTATAAAGCTCTATATAGAATTCACATTAAGGGAATAACTCTGGCAATCTTGCTTTAGTGATACTTCAACAAATGAAAATTACTTTTGCAGCATGTAATCCAGTTTCTGAAGTCTTCAGGAGCAAACATCAATCTTCATGGTCTGTTGTCTCACTGTACCTCTGGTGAAGGCCATGAATTATTCAGCATTAAGCTGAAAAATAGGAAATCATCCAAAGTTTCAGCTGATGTGGCCACTCTAGCTCACAGTGGTAGAGATGTTGTTTCTGTTGGCGTGCATGTAATATCAGTAAAATAGGCTCACAGCTAAATATGAAAGACACAATAGGCCTTCATAAGCAGTATACCCAGATGAAGGGACTAAAACATAGATGATGTAAATTGAAGCTTCTGTAATGTCCAACATGCAGATGACAATTTGCAATAATCCTGACAACTAGCGATGGCTGTCTTATCCAAAATGTCCGAATCAGCTGTGTTGGGGACAAACATCTCAGGGTGTAGAGATTAATTCTCTGATCATTCACACTATGGAAAGTGGTAGAAGGAAACCCCCATTTTTAAAAGGGGGAATTCATCCCAGCTCCCGTGCCTCCCACAGTCTCAGCAGGAAATGCTCAAACCAGGTCACAAAGGATGACAAAAGGCCTTGATGGATGAAATGCCCACATAATTGGACTGGGACCTGGATAAAGGAGATGGAACCTTTTGGAATTCCCATTAAGTGCATAAGAGTTTGCTATATGCCTGACAGTAAGCAAGCCCAGTATCAAGACAGTTCAGGGTTCCAAATCAACACCCTTTCAGTAAAGTGTTCAAACATCTTCTACAGGAATTACTGAAACATATGTGAACAGGTCATACATACTGGAATCAAGTCCTACAGCTGGCTCATAATTACTTCAGTGGAGGCCATCAAACTAGCCTGCAGGCCCCTTTGTATCTGCATCTCCCACTTACTGCCTGCTTACCTTTTATACACTGTTTAAGCTGTACACTCTCATTCCCCTTTTAAAACATTGAATGTTGTGGAAATGCACTTCTAAAAGACCATGTATTTTGTTCTAATTGGTCAAAGGCAGTCCTGCCTTGCCATGACTGTACTCTTTCAATGATTACATGGATTCTAGACACTCCTCCTCTCATCTCCTCATTGTAGAAATGAGGTAAATCAAATGTCTTTTAGTAGGTCTTTTTCTTGCCTCCAGCCCATATTTGTTCAGCAGCATCTGATTGGGGTACATAAATCGGTCTTTTTTGGGGGGAGGAGGGCTCTTAAGTTTTGCCGTTTTTTTTGTAGCTTTGTTGGAAAAAAGACACTTATAAACATTTAAACTTTTGTATCCTCATTGAAGGAATTTGAAATGTCCTCATTCAGTTCATTCCTAATCCTGTGATTTTACTCCTCACACCAGGGTGCCGATTCCGATCCTGTAAAAATATTTCCCGTACGACTGGTATCCGTATTTTTTTACGTACGAGTCGTACAAGTCCCGTACAAACAGGCAAGTACGATTCGTACTGTCAAATTACATTCGAATTGCCTCGGGAAAAGTCTACGAGACGTCCCCGGACAGATTTACGTACAAGTCGTAAAACTGAAGTCTGAGCGCACAAGTCCGATCCATACCGGCGTTCCGAATACACAAGCGTATGGAAAACGTCACGTACGGAGCGGACTTTGTATGACCACTACCCCGGTATACTTGGGCACGGGAGTCTTACGGACCCCCCCACCCCACCCGCGCATATATGCGCCGTACCCCAGCACCCGCGTATGTACGTGCCGTACCCCCCACCCCAGCACCCGAATATGGACGTGCCGTACCCCCCACCCCAGCACCCGCGCATGTACGCACCGTACCCCCCACCCCAGCACCAGCGTATGTATGTGTCGTACCCCCCACCCCAGCACCCGCACATGTACGCGCCATACCCCCCACCCCAGCACCCGCGTATGTACATGCCGTACCCCCATCCCAGCACCCGCATATGTACGCACCGTACCCCCCCACCCCAGCACCCGCGCATGTACGCGCCGTACCCCCCACCCCAGCACCCGCGTATGTACATCCCATATCCCCCCACCCCAGCACCCGCGTATGTACATGCCATATCCCCCCACCCCAGCACCCGCACATGTACACGCCGTACCCCCCACCCCAGCACCCGCGCATGTACGCGTCGTACCCCAGCACCTGCGTATGGTCGTGCTGTACCCCCCCACCCCAGTACACGCGTATGTAAGTGCCGTACCCCCCACCCCAGCCCCGTACTCGGACGCACCGTACCCCAACACCGTAACCCAGCATCCCCCCATGCACGCGCTGTACCCCAGCACACGCATATGTAAGCGCCGTACCCCCCACTACAGCACCCGCGTATGTACGCCCCGTACACCCCACCCCAGCCCCGTACTTGGACGCACCGTACCCCAACACCGTACCCCAGCATCGCGTAGGTACGAGTCGTACAACACCATTGCACATGTGAACACTGAACAACAACATAGCCATGGACGCACCTTACCTATGCGAAAAAGACTCGTACTGAACCAGGACACTGTGAAACAGCACAAGGACCGTCAATTCGACTCGCACAACACCCCACCCCAGCACGCGAATATGTACGCGCCGTACCCCCCCACCTCAGCACCCGCGCATGTACGCACCGTACCCCCCACCCCAGCACCAGCGTATGTATGTGTCGTACCCCCCACCCCAGCACCCGCACATGTACGCGCCATACCCCCCACCCCAGCCCCGTACTCGGACGCACCGTACCCCAAAACCGTAACCCAGCATCCCCCCATGCACGCGCTGTACCCCAGCACACGCATATGTAAGCGCCGTACCCCCACCACAGCACCCGCGTATGTACACCCCGTACACCCCACCCCAGCCCCGTACTTGGACGCACCGTACCCCAACACCGAACCCCAGCATCGCGTAGGTACGAGTCGTACAACACCATTGCACATGTGAACACTGAACAACAACATAGCCATGGACGCACCTTACCTATGCGAAAAAGACTCGTACTGAACCAGGACACTGTGAAACAGCACAAGGACCGTCAATTCGACTCGCACAACACCACAAAAGACGTCTACAGGACAAAAAAATACTAAAAGACTGACCTGGCACATCAAACAGTCAAACAGAGGCCCAAAATCACAACCACCACTTATAACACACCCACCTAAAGTTCAAACACAGCCACACCCACAAATGGACCAATAAAAGGGCCCACAAACACAAACCATGAGCCTTCGCAACAGACTCACTGCTGACAGACATCACACACAAACAACTGCACCCATACACCTTAACTCACACACCTTCACACAACCTCCTTCACACAGACCCCCTCTACACATACACACACACCTACACCTTCACACCCACACACTCACAACCATCCACACCCACACCCCACACCATGCCCACAGACAAGAATCCAAAGTTCACAACGGCGGAGCTGGACATTCTTGTCAACGAAATCATCAGAGCCGAGCCACAGCTCTTTGGAACATTGGTCAGACAGACCAGCATATCCCAAAAAACTAGCCTGTGGCAGAGGATCTTCGATCGGGTGAATGCTGTTGCGCCCATCAGAAGGACCAGGAATGAATGTCAAGCCAGGTGGTATGATCTGCGCAGGGCAGTCAAGCGCAAAATGAACGAGGAATACGCCCAGAGTAACATCACAGGAGGTGGGCTGCCCCGCAGACCGGTACATTACCATCCCTGGGAGGAGAAGGTGATGGCCCTGCTTCCGCCGGTGGGAGTCCGAGAGCCTGGTGAGTACACAAACAACTCACGTAACATGGGGGGAATGGCATCCACACCCCAACAACTACAACAAATGCACTCATCTACCCCCAAGCCTTCACCTGACACAACCACACTCTAAACAATGCTCAGGCCACTAACATGAGTATGCCCCATTTACAAAGCAAGGCCATGCCATGTCCCAGCCTACACAAACCACAAACCCAAGACAGGATGTCCGGGATGCTGGGATGGTGGAGATCATTAAACATATAGTAAAACTCAGAAACAGACACCAATGCCCTCAGCCCATATGGCCCAGGTACATACCCATGCACCATGCGCAATGCACAGGGACTGCCAAAGTACTGACAAGGTAGCTGACACTTGGCCCTGCTGTAGGCAGCACAATTCCCTCCTGTGACAACTGAAAAATCTAACACAAACACAACCAGCTCAGATAACTAGTACAGGAACTCACACTCACTGACATGGCAGCATGCGCCATGGGGGGACAGATACATCACCTGGGAGACCAACCGCAAAATCACACTACACCCACCAGCAGGCACCGTCAATCAATCGAACAATTGATCTGGGTACTTGTAAGGTACTTGTAAGGTGCGCAACTTACCTGTGAGGGTCTCAAGGCGCTGAGGGGGGGTTACAATACTGCTCGAAGAGACAGGTCTTGAGGAGACATCAGAAGGCAAGTAGGTCTTGGGTCAGTCGTAGGTGGGTTGGGAGTGTGTTCAAGCTCCTTGCGGCAAGGTTGGAGAAGGATCTGCTGCAGGCGGGCGTACGTTGGATGCGGGGGACAGCTGCGAGGGTGAGGATGCCGGAGCGGAGCTTGCGGGTGGGGGTGTAGAAGCTGAGTCTGATGTGCAGGTAGGCATGTCCATGGGTGTGGAGTGCCTTGTGTGCGTGGCTGAAGAGCGTACAGGTGATCGTCTTGTTGATGTGGACCCAGTGCAGGTCTCTCAGGAGGGGGGTGATGTGGCTGTGGCGGGGGGCGTTGACGATCACTTGTGCCGAGGTGTTGCAGAAGCGTAGTATCCACCGTTGTTGTGTGGATGGGAGTCCTGCGTAGAGTGCAGTGGCGTAGTCCAGTCACCTGCTGACGAGGGCATGTGTCACTGTTCTACGTGTTTAATTCGGGATCCACTAGTAGATCCGGCGGAGCGTGCGTAGGGTGTCGTAGCAGGAGGAGGAGATGCCGTTGACCTGCTTGGACATGGAGAGGGAGGATGCGAGGATCAATCCTAGGTTGCGTGTGTGTTTGGTGGGTGTCGGTGATGTCCCCAGAGCAATTGGCCACCAGGAGTCACCCCAGGCTGAGTGTGTGGTTCCCAGGATGAGGACCTCCGTCTTGTCCGAGTTCAGTGTCAGATGGCCACTTCGCATCCAGTCGTCTATGGCCCTCAGACCCTCGTGGATGTGTGTCTTGGCGGTGTGAGGGTGCTTGGTGAGGGAGAGCATGCGCTGGGTGTCGTCGGCGTAGGAGATGTCTTAGAGGTTGCGGTGGCGGACCACTTGTGTGAGGGGGGACATGTGGATGTTGAACAGCGTCAGGCTGAGTGATGACCACTCACCCCTCACACAAGCACACACCCCCGGGGCAGCCAAGGGAGTCACACACTCTCACAATTGACATGTGACACAACAAGATCAAGCCTCAGCCAAAAAAGCATCCAAGGCCAAATGTGACATGTCAAAGACCATGGATAACCTTTCAATCTGTCCCCTGCAGCATACCCATCCACAAGTGAACATTGATGTGAATGCTAGGCACATACAACTACCTGGAGGAACTGTGGCAACCTGAACATGTATGAAACATGGATGTCGCATGAAAATGCATTAACATTGTCTCCCTCTCACACACAGGGCACCGTCATGGATCTCCCCCCAACACTGGGGGGGAACAATCACAGGCCCAGGCTCGGCAGGAAGATGATCCCACCGGCAGTGATGTCTCTCAGCACTCTGTGGATGACCCCAACCAACCTGGACCCTCTGGTGCCCCAGCCCCTGCAGCACCTGCGTCAGGTACATCTGTGCCAACCACCACCCCCATTCTTGCCACATCCCAGGAGACACCCAGGAGCCCTGCCCGCACAGAACAACTGAGCCTGTCTGACCAGGAGGGACAAGGTTCTCCGGCCACCCAGGAGGAGGCAGACAACCCTGCAAATGCCATCCCTCAGGGGTCCGGTAGACCTGATGTGCCCACAACGGCAGGCCAGGCTCGTGTGGGCAGGGGTGGTGGGAGTGGAGGCAGGCGGAGGCGCGAACCTGACCAGCCAGCTGAGGGAACCGGTATGTCACACATACGCCACATCTTGGAGACATACCAGCGTGACACCAGGGGCATCAGCCAGGTAGTGGGGAGCCTCACAGAGATGAAGGGGACCCTCGACGAGATGAAGAACCTGCAGGCCGAGCAACATGCCAGTCAACAACAACACCAAGGATGGATGGAGGCAAGACTGGCTGAGCTCCTGGCGGTGCAAACGGACAAAAGCCGTTCACTCCGTCGGATCGCCAACAACATGGGCAACCCTCCCTGTGCCACCAGGCGAAGACCAGCACCAGCCACAGGGAGGGAGGAGGAGGAGGATTCATCCGACGGAGCGTCCCAAGCATCGTCAAGGCCTGCATCGGAGGGTCCCCCGAGGAAGGTGGGTCGTCCATGGAAAAGACCGTGAGAAGCAGCGGACCATCCACATCTCCCAGGTCACCTGGCCTGGCACCTGGCCCTCTGGCGCAACAGCAGCACCTCATCCAATGACATTCTCTGCCACATGGACTTGCTAGTCACAGTCTGACCAATGATGACCAACACTGTGGTCTGGACTCTGATGACTCCAACTTGCAAGGATGCCATCTCCCCCTGTGAACTTTGGATTCCATGCACACTGTATAGCACCTATTTATCCACACTAAACAGGCCCCCCACTGAGAATAAATCTATTTTTCTACAATTACATGTTGCATTCATTTTGCATGAGTACACAACCTACGTGTGGGGAAATGTCAAACTAGGCATGAGTGTTGAACTAACTCCAGCCATCCATACCCTGGAATCTGTGTCTGGGACAGGACACACATGGGTCACAATTTATCATACTATACAGACATGGAGCACAATACTCACTTGTGATGGCCTCAAGATGCTGAGGGGGGACATGCATTACTGTGCAGACAGACCAATTAGGAAGAGTATCCTGAAGGCGTAGAGGTCATGGCTCATGTGGATGTTGCCGGGGAGGGAGTAGCAGGTATATCTTGCCAGGTGGGAGAACTATGTCCAGCATGCTGGAGTACGGTGGATGTGAAGAATGGTGGCCAGGGCAAGGTTGGATGCACGGAGTTGGCACAACGGGGTCTCGGATGACAGACGGCCAAGGTTGGTGGGGGCTCTGGGGTTGTGTCCTGCCTCCTGAGTGTGGGTGAGGAGTCTGAAGGTCATCCTGCAGCACACAGTGATACATTGCAGCTATCTCTGGTGGACGGTGAGGTGGCTGTGGCGCATGATGTTGAAGCTGAGGTGTGCACATGCAGGCTGGATGTGGACTGGTTTCTCGGGTGTTAGGATGTACTTGCTCCGTAGAGGGCGGGGCAGTAGTTGACACGGCTGGTGTTGTGCTCCTGGGGCATGGTCTGTCTTTCCCTGGAGTGGATCTATCTGTGGATCATGTGCATCATGCAGAGGGTGTTGCACACTGAGGTACAGATGCTGGTGATTAGCATGGTAAATGTAAGTGACAATTCCATGATGCACACCATCTTGTGTGCGTGGCCACTGGGTGCATGTGCAGGGCTCTTGCGGGTGGGACATAAGCAGTTGAGCCACCTGTAAGGGGACAATCCTCAGATGATTACCTCAGTCCTGTACAAGTTCAGCCTCAGGTGGCTGATGTTCAGCCATCCATCAATGGATCTCATGCCTTCTTGAATGTTGGAACTGTCAATGGCTGCGTCTTTGGTGAGGGTGAGGAGCACCTGGCTGTCAATGGCATACGAGCTGATGAAGAGGTGCTGTGTGCATGTGATACCGGTGAAGGGGACCTGGACACATTGAGGATTGACACGCTGAGAGATGATACCTGGGCCATGTGCCAGATTATGCCACTATAGTACATGCTGACGGCATGAGTCCCACTCCCATGGGCTTTCTGGTGTACGGAGCCGGTGGGGAACAGGAGGGACATTGCCTGGTTGCTGTGACAGGGCCTGGAAGGTGGGGCAGCGCTGTGTAGGCCTTTGGAGTTGCACAATCATCATGCAAAGGTGTGTGTGCAATTAGGGTATGGCTGAGAGCAGGCGGTAGCTCCTTGGATGGACAATGCTTGGAGGGTGGCTACAACATCAGACTGTGAGGACATGAGGTTCGTGCAATGTGCTTAAGGTCCAGCCTTTGGCAACGCGTGTGCGCAACAGTGGCGCAGACAAGCTGATGCCAGACAAATGCATGGGTGGAGGGAGGAAGGGAGGAGCATCTTTGAGGTGTGTGTGTTGCCGAATCTGTAAACTCTCAGTGCCCTCGCTGCAGGGGCTGCATCAGCAGGCGGCATGACATGGAAACTATGCCACTAGTTGCACACAAAGACAAGGATGTCAGAAAGGACTACTGCAACAGGCGTATGTAAAGGAGGAGTGTCCGGTTCCCCATGGCACACCCAGAGACAATGGATGCACAATCCCCAAAGATGACTGACACCGGATCATTAAACTGAAGGACGAGCTGCGCACAGGATACACACCCTCAGCAGGTGTTGACGGTCTGTTGTGGCAACCAACATACTCAAATACATACACAACCATGGACATCATGCACAATGGATATTCTAATCCCTGAAGAACTGCATGCATGTTGCTAAACTACACATAGACTAATATGCCCAATCTTTGACAACTATGCCAGAGATGCCGCATGCAAAGTGGCAAGAGACCAGCATTGACAGAGGTGAGGCACCTTGGAGGGTGAGGTACACCTTTATTACTCAGGTTCACACCTAGGGAAATGCATCAATAGGAACAGACTCACAGGTCATTTGGCATAACATGTGGGACCTACACTGGACACCCCCTTCACAACACAGATGCTGTAAATCCATTGAACTGGCACACAAGAGAAGGGTGTGAGCCAAACACCCCCTGCTGCACACGGAGGGGCTTCAATTCCCCATTTATCCTCTCATGGGGATGTCCAACCCTATGTCCACCCATAGCATCCCGTATGTCTCAGAGGGAAGTTGTACACACATTGATGCCTTCATCAGAATCCACTGTCCCATCACAGATGACTGCTACGAAGGGTGACTATCAATACATGGGAGTCATGCAACATGTCATGTGCCCCATGGTGAGTCGACATGTATGTATAGTAACACAACATGCACAGGAGGAGTGCCCACACATTACAAACACCTACCAACACCAAAATGCCGTGCAGCAATCCTTAACCAAATAGACTTTTCACCATATCCGTGCATGGGACGCTGATTCAGCACACGTTGCAATACTCATGAGGAATAGCGGGAGCCCAACGATGACACGAGCAGACAGCATGCCAAACAACCTGGGGATGACAGAGACACAAGAAGTCAGGGAAGAGATTGTCATCCGCATGCATGGTAATGTACTCTACAGGAATAAGTCTGTCACCATGCTATATTACAATTGAGTGTCTAAGCTAAAATGTGTGGAAAGACATCATCACTCGAGTGACACATCTGAACACACATCTAAGTCACTTAGCATACAGTCAACTGGACACACACATTGCAACACATGGCTCCAGTCGTGCACACTCAGACCCATGGACTCACCATTATGAGAAGAAGTTGCGTATGAGCTGACTCCGGATGTCGTCCTCCTCCTCCTCCTCATCGTCACTTGCCTCATGACTAAGCCCTTCATCCTCCACGGGTGGATGTTCCTGCTCATCCGGATCCAGGATGAGTGGCACAGCCTTCTCCACTGCCATGTTGTGCAGCATGCAGCACACGAGGAAGATCTTGCATGCCTTCACCGGTGCATATGGGAGGGACCCGCCTGTCTTGTGAAGGCACCGGAATCTGCTCTTCAGGAGGCCAAACGTCCTCTCAATCACTTGCCTGGTCTGCCCATGTGCGTTGTTGTAACGGTGATCTGCAGCTGTTCTGGGGTTGCGGAGGGGTGTCATCAGCCATGGCATGTTGGGATAGCCAGAGTCCCCTACATGGAAACATCATGTAAAGAAGTGGGTCAGGAGATGCCGTAAGATAATAAAATAGCGCTAAACAGAGGACAAACAGAGTATACCCACCAACAAGAGATGCTCGTTCATTGTGCAGCCCCAGCATCATTTCTGGCACCCTGCTACGCCTCATGATGCAGGCATCGTATGCTGACCCTGGAAAACGTGCACAGACATGGGAAATCAGCATGTTAGCAAGACACACCACAAGGGCATTTATAGAGTGGTAATGTTTATGGTTGCGATAGGCCACCTCCTGTGCCTGTGGTGGTACCAAAGCCACATGTGTCCCATCAATAGACCCTATGACATGGGGCATCCCTCCCAGGGCATAGAACTCACCCTTGACACCTGTCAACTGCTCACGAGTTGGAAAATGGATGAATTCATCCAGGTGCTCCAACATGGCTTCTAAAAAATCATGCAGGACACGGCTGAACATGGTCTAGGACATGCCACCAACATCAGCTATGGTGAATTGAAACGTACCGGTGGCAAAAAAATGTAGGGCTGCCATCACCTTCATCTTGGGGGTCAGCGCAGTAGGATACCTGTGTCGCGGTTGGAGGTGTTGTTCAAGCTTTGCGGTCAAGTCCTCAATCAACTGTTGCGAGAAGCGATAACGTCTTAGGCAGTCACGTTCCCTCATGGCAGCCAAGTCTGGCATTGGTCGGGGGAGAGGCGGTGCCCTGCAGATAATTGGAAGGAAGAACGAAGAGTGAGTACCTAACAACATCAATGTCAATGAACTGAGCACATGCTCAACTGCTACTACACATCAGCGAAATACAGAGTCAGGTCTGTGCTACACATCCAGGACACGTATGGCAGCCAGGTGATACTCCTACGACAAGCCAGCTGCACCCATTGATAGTCACGTTCTACATGACATGGCCCGGAACTAGCTGTGGGCCAGTGTACGTGAACAGCCAGAGACATCACAGGAGTGACATACATCCACAAATCTGCATTGGAAGGATGTCATCTCATAGAGACTGCTGGCGGCAAGCTAGACGCACAGGTCACATGTCATTGGAAATGTACAGATCATACACATAGCGATGGGGTACACGTGAAACACGAAAACACAGACATGGACACGGCGCAGATATGTCCTCTGTCATAAAATCATCTTTGAAGCATCCAGACACACGTAACGTGTGAATCCACATGCGGCATGGTGTGCGTATATGTGTGCCATGCCCATCTACACACAGACACATGTTGGATGCAGCAACAGCAGATGCAGTTGACGGAACAACACCAGCAAGCTCATGGGAACACATGACACACACAGGACATGTTCACATCGGGGCACGCTGTTACTTAGATGTCAGGTGTTAGTATCCCTGTCCCTGGCATCAGGGGACATTTGCGGGTGTTGGTGACTGTGCCATACCAGTGATGCAGTGCTTGACACGTTTGTACTACATGCACACATGTGCATTGTGGGAAGGGGAAGTGTGCCACATACTGCCCCATCACACATGACATGTGTACACAGGTCATCACACATCTATTGTGCTAAAACATGAGGAGACATGTGCCACATCACTGCTTGACACACCTAGGCCCTGCACATGTAGGACTGGAATGACTATGACTTGATGTACAGCCGTGCACGAGTCTGACACCTCCATTCCATTCGAGTGCGCCTCCTATCACCTGTGTAAGCTGTGAAGCGCACCGTAAACACGCTCTGAGGGCGTGTGAACAGTCTGTATCATCACACTGTTGTTCCCGCCGGAGTACGGGTGTGTGTACGGACCGTACACACGTACGTGTACGACCAGGGTGTACACGTACGTGTACGACCAGTGTGTACACCTAAGTGTACACACTGGTCGTACACCTACGTGTACACCCTGGTCGTACACGTACATGTACGCCCTGGTAGTCCACGTACGTGTACGCTCTGGTAGTCCACGTACATGTACACACTGGTCATACACATACGTGTGTGCCCTGGTAGTCCACGTACGTGTACACACTGGTAGTCCACGTACGTCGACTACCAGTGTGTACACGTACGTGGAATACCAGGGCGTACACGTACGTCGACTACCAGTGTGTACACGTACATGGACTACCAGTGTGAACACATACGTGGACTACCAGGGCGTACACATACGTGGACTACCAGGGTGTACACATACGTGTACACACTGGTCGTACACATACGTGTACGCCGTGTACGCCCTGGTAGTCCACGTACGTGTACGCCCTGGTAGTCCACGTACGTGTACACACCGGTCGTACACGTACGTGTACGCCCTGGTAGTCCACGTACGTGTACACACTGGTAGTCCACGTATGTGTACGACCAGTGTGTACACGTACGTGGACTACCAGTGTGAACACGTACGTGGACTACCAGGGCGTACACATATGTGTACACACTGGTCGTACACGTATGTGTACGCCCTGGTAGTCCACGTACGTGTTCACACTGGTAGTCCATGTACGTGGACTACCAGTGTGTACATGTACGTGGACTACCAGGGCATACACGTACGTGTACACACTGGTCATACACGTACGTGGCTAACACAATGTGCAACTGGTGCGGTAGGAGTACATGTGAAACGCACCGTACCTGTGTGTGGATAGCTAAATTACATAGGGACACATGAGGGACAAGTATTGGGGCCTAAATGCATGCTGGTTGTCATGGATACCGATTTTCAAGTTCACATTTTCTATCATGTGGCCTGGAATAGGCAGTTGGCAACTAAATACAATGTTGCAAAGTGGTTGTTGACTTCGCATCATGCTCAAATTTTGAACCATGCAAAGGCCCTCACTGGGGAATGTTTAAAGGGATTGGAGGAAACGTAGGATGCAAATGAGACTGACCAATCACTCTGTACTCCTGTAAATGAAACAGCCCTGCAAGGCAGATATAAGTCAGCCAGAACCCATGAGAGGGCACTTGCCTGCACTACCTTACACTCGACACCACTGCTGCTGCTTGTGATTCCTCTGGGACCATGTCAGGGACTGTGGAGAGGGCCCAGCCTTTCAGCCATGAGGAGAATGAGGCATTGCTTGATGTCATCCTCCCACAGTACCCCAGCCTGTATGGGAGATAGGGGAGCAGGTGAGTGCTGACCCCACTAGCTTTGACTGTGCCCCTTTTTTGTGACTGTCACTTCTGGCATTGTGTCCAGGTGTGACAGACATACAATGTTGTTTAGCGTGGATCCCAGGGTTGGGATTGGCTTATGTCTCCCATGCAGAGCATGATGTAGTTCCTGTGTGCACTCCTCACTTGCATTGTGCTTACTGTGACATTCACTGCATAGTGCATGGCACATTCAGCCTACCCAATCCTTATGCCGAATTTTGTCCTATTGTCCAGAGGTGATTCCCTGGCCCCCCCGGTGTGACAGATGACTGTACCCACAGATGTGTGTGAGTTGAGTGGAGCTGTGCTGAGAGTGTCCAAATGATGTGTACGCCCCCTGGACATTGATGTGTGTGAATGTTCCTTGTCATGTGGGTGAGTGTCTATGTGGAGTGTTGCACCCCAGCTGCATGGAGGAGGCAACAGCTCCACCCATCTGAGGGGTTTAAGTAAGCCGTGCAGAGTGTCTGACTTGCTGAGCTAGCACCACACCTGTGACACCCCACAGGCAAGTGGCACATGTGCAGAGTGAGGTTTGTATCCGCTGTTGCCAATGGCAGGTGATTGATCGTGCCTGTGTGTGTCTGTGTACTCTGCTGAGGTTGCGTCAGTGGCCTGCGGCATGTGACTGCTTGGAGGTGCTGTCCATCAGCCTGGTGTTGCATGTGATGCACAGCGTGTGCCATGATCATGGAGTGTGTTGCACCCCTCATGCCACCTGTGTACTTTCAATGCCATGTACTGCTTTGGGGCTTCCACATAGGCTAATGTCCTTATGAGAAAGGTGCAATTGGTTGCCAGCATACTATGCCCTGTTCTAAATATCAAAGATGTTCAAATGTGTGTCTCTGTGGCATGGAGCAGGTGTAGTGATGTTGTCTCACTTTGTCATCCTCACAGGTAACCGCCTACGCCAAGGGGGAGATATGGAAGCAGGCCGTCAGGGCCGTGAGATCTGTGGAGGGTCGCAGTCGGCGCCTCTCCCAGGTGAGGAAACGCTGACAGGACATCCGGTGCTAGACCCGGACGATTGCCCGGTGGCAGCTCAAGGACTCACCTCCACACAAGCACGGCGGGGCCGACAACTGACCCAGCAGATGAAGCGTGTCCTGGCGGTGGTCTTCCCTGAGTTGGATAGGCGGTTACAGGAGTTGCAGCAGCAGGAAGGGGGTAGGTACATGTGTGTTTGTTGTGTGTCACCAGCTTTTGTAAGTGAGCAGTTGCCTGGATACACAGTGAGGGTTAATTTGTGCAGTGCATATCATGTTCCCCAAAGTCAAACGGGGCTGTTCCTCCTCCCTTCCCCTAAATGACATGTGCTCCCTGGTCTGTGTGTAATCACTATTGCACATGGTCATCTAGGCTGCCAGTTAATCCAAGTGCACATTGCTTTCTGCATCATGTGGGGGGGGGTCTGAGACATGTGTTGTTACCTTGCCGGTGCCATGTCCTGTACAGTCATTTGGGTGTCCATGTTAGTTGGCACTGATGCTGAGTCTCAACATAGGAGTGTGAGTTTTCTAATAAACAGACTTGCAGCATGCATTAACAATGTTGTGGCCTCAGACATGATGTGCATGAGTGGGAGATATGCATAGTGCAGGGATGGTAGCTCAGGTTACAGTCAGATAATTCCAGGACAATGGAGCTGTGTTTCCACTACAGTCCCCTAAGACACCCTTGCCTCTGAATCATGTGTGTCATCCAACACTGTGTCCAGTCTCTGTGTGTTCAGCATAGTTTCGCCTCTGTGGCATAGTTCCCTGCCCTCATTTGTATTTCTCTGAAGTGTGCTAAATGTGCCCATTGTACATGCTGACCCCATTTAGCGTGTGCATCCTCACACTGGGCAGTGCCTGTGTGTCTATGTACAACTATCTGTTGATGGTTGTTGGTCACAAATATGTGTTGGCAGCCTCACGAGGTGATGTGGAGTACATTTAGGAATTCGTGATGCACATTGGAGTAAACCCAGATTAAGAGGTGTCACTTCTTGATCTGTCTCAATCACATTATCTCAGGTATGGGGGGTTTGTGCGGGCAAGGCCTACATGTCCAAACCTTATGTCTCCTTGCCGTGTCTGACCTGTGTGTGATAATTGTCTGGACAGACACTCAACATGCAGTGACCCAGTCAGGTTTTGCTGGGTTTAATGTTTGTGATTTGCAGCATGTGTCAAAAATGGAAATACATGGCTCATGCTCATCCATTTTTGCCACCAGTGTGTGGGTGAGATGCTACGTAGTTTGGTCTGTGTGTGCTGACATCTGTGTGGACATTCTTGCTTGCCATGAGGGTGTCTCCTCAGTGCAGGTGCTCCTTATCCAGACACATTACAGGCCCATTAGCTAATGCATTGTCCTGTGTTTGGACATGTGTGCCACTCCACATGACAGGCAGTGGGTCAGATGTGTTGCCAACTGTGTCATCATGGTAAGGATGGCCATGTGACAGGTGGCATGATTCAAGTTTTCAGTCAATAAGTATTGTACCTTGGCACTCACTACACTTGTCAACATGTCTGCATTTTTCCCATGCTTCTTTTTGCTAGTTGGTTGTGAAGGACAATAATGTGCCTGCATGACAGATGTCTCCCAGGGAAGTGCAAAAGAAAGTACTTTTACACTTTCCGTGGACACGCAGGCACATTTCACTGGAAGGCACAGTTTGATTACCACTTGTCTTCTGAATATACACATCCATGTTCACACAGGGTGTTTGCATGTGTGTAAGTCCTTGGTTGTTGCTGATACGAACTTACGAGTGTCAAGTCATCCAGACCACCGTGGTGCCATGTATATGTACTTACTTATACACCATTTATTATTTACAGTGGCTTTTTAGAATTCGGTTGTCAGCTCATACAATGACTGTGTAAAAGTATTTTTGTGTGCACATCATTGTGTGACTTCTGTCATGCAGGCAGATGTGTCTTCTGTTCACAAAGTGGCACATTCACACATTCTAAACATGTACATTGTGTAAAGTGTTGTGAGTCCCAAGGGTTTGCAATGTTTTTGGCTATGGTTTCCTAAGTACTCGCAGGTCTCAGAGTGTGGGGACACCTTCAGTATTGAGGTGTGTTATTTGGCCTTGGGTGCACCAATACTGTTTCGTTCACAGTGAACAAGAGGTGGCATGGATTCATATTCTTGCTATGCTCAACTGTCCCCAGACACTACCTTCTCAGTATAATTCGATATCAAGTTATTTGCTGTTGTATCATGATCTCCATTGTTTCCAAGTGTCATGGTGGGTCAACCAACTGGGGAGTGCAGGGTTACATATGTGCGGACTATTCTAGATGTTACTCATGATGCATTTCCTGATATGCACTGTGACATTTTAATTGTGACTCATGTGTCTGTTGTATACAGGTGACTGATTATTTTCTGTCTCTTCACCTTGCCCACAGCATCATCGTAGGACACCGAGGGAGACACCTGCACGGACGTGGAGGAGGGATCCAGCACCGCTGCCACCACTGCTGCGGAGTCTGCGGGAGCAAGTGGCACGGAGGGCGAGGGGAGTCAGGCGGAGGACCTGTCTAGTGACAACACTGACTATGACTCCTCCAGGGGGCAGGGGCTGCTACGACACCTGGCAGCAGCACTACATCTGTCACCGCCCCCTCCATTCCCATCACCGCCCTCCCAGTTGCTCCGGTCCCTTCTGTTTGTGCTAGGCAACACCGTGTCTCCTTCGTGCCAGGCACCGCACCCCCTGCCCCTGTCCCCCCTGCTGCCCTCACTGCAGAGTCTGTGGACATTCTGCGTCAGTTGCAGGTTGGACAGACATCGCTGCTGAATGTCCTCAATGGCCAGACCCGAATGATGACGCAGATGGTGTCGTACATGGAGGGCATGTCATCAGCGATGTCTGACCAACGGATGTTGCTGAGGTCCATGGACTGTTCACTGACGGCAGCAGTGAGTCTCCTCCTGCAGCGCTTCGTCCCCCCCCACCCCTGCACCATCCACACTTCCCACCTCCATACCTGTCCCAAGCACGCACAGACATTCACAAGCACGCACCTCACCAGACACAGCCAGCACACCACCACGTAAGGGCAAGCGCACTCCTCCTGGCACACACACTCAGGGGGATGAGGGCACACCCACTGGTTCTGGGGCACACAGGCATACACGCAGCCACAGTCCGAGGCCGCATGGCGCACTAACCAGTCCCTCCAAAGCCACTCCCCTCGGCTCCCCTACCACACCTCCAGAGAAAGAGGCCTACTTGGCAGTGCTGGGCCTCAGCCCCTCTGTCTCTCCAGCCCGAAAACGGGAACGGCACTCCACGGGTAGGGGAGTTGAGCCCCCCGTCCCTCCCCTCCCCCAGTAGCGCTGCACCCCATCACTCCGACCACCCCCTCCTTTGAGGCTGTGTTGTCTTCGGGTGAAGGGGAGACGCTTGACAACCTGGCAGCAGTGTGCAGCGCCGAGCTGACCTCCACCTTTGGCGCTGCCCCACCCCCTGTGGTGGAGGCGTCCGTTCCTGCACCCACCACACCTACCCTTCCACCTCCTGTCCCTGCGGTGCCTGGTCCTTCCCCACATGATGCCCCCCCCCCAAGTCGAGGAACCTGCGGGTTCTAATGTGCAGGCAAGCTAGGGGAGACGCGTGGCCATGTGTCCCCCCCAAGGACTTCAGATCTGGACTGGCCATGTGCCTTTGTTAATAGTGTTGTTAACTACTTTTTCATTTAATGCTGAATAAAGCATTTTGTTTTCCGTTTGAACACTTTTGCATTTCAGGTATTGATGTGGGTGCTGATGGTCCGGGAGTTGGGGTGGTGGTAATGTTTTATGTGTCAGGAGAAAGTTGTAGTCTGATGCTAATGGGGTGGACCATGGTATCTGCCTGCCATCACAATGTCTCTGCAAGGTATATTTGGTCATGTGTGCTATTTGTGTTTGGATACATTGTCCCAAGGACTGTTCCTTCATCTGTGGCACCTGACATCTACCCTGCAGGGAGTTTCACTTTTGTAGTGCTGACCTGTGTCTAAATTTCCTTTGTTGGTGACGGATCCCTTCAACTATGGCCATGCCTGCTCAGCAATGTCTCCGGCTGCATCCTCTGTGCCATCCTTGCTAGTCACTGTACTTGTGTATTGAGTATGTTGTCATTCCTTAATGGCAACAATCAGCATTTTCCACACTATGCATGTGTGTTATCCCAGCCTAGCACACATTTGGTACTTGTTCTGCAGGGTATTTGAGCACCTGACTGACAATTGTGGGCATTGTATCTGTGGGAAGTCCACCCTATTCCTTCCATGAGGGGCAACATCTTGGTGGCTGTCCCGGCACCTCTACATTCCTATCAGTCCTGGGATGTGCGTGATAGTGTGTGTTCCCTTTGGCTCTCTTAGTGTAGTGGCCATTGACATGAGTATACAGTCTTGTGGCATGATCTCTGTGTGTGTATTATGCTGCATCCGCCAGGGGTGGGTATGCATGTGTCATTTGTCCTCACACCCACATGTGTTGTGTCATGCAGTGGGGGAAGGACATCCATCCTCATGGGAGTGGGACACTGCTGTCAGTGATGTGTTGTTATGAAACTATCAACATAGTCGAACATTAGGGATGCGTACATACACCCTTGGAGTTGTGCTCATCTGATCATGATGTACACTCACCCATGTATCTGTCCACTGCTGGGAGTCCTCTGCACCCACCCCTCACATGTGTCTGTCCACTGCTGGGAGTCCTCTGCACCCACCCCTCACATATCTCTGTCCACTGCTGGGAGTGATATGCACCTACCCCTCATATGTCTGGGCACTGCTGGGAGTGATCTGCACCCACCCCTCACATGTCTCTGGGCACTGCTGGTATTCCTCTGCACCCACCCTTCACATGTCTCTGGCCACTGCTGGTATTCCTCTGCACCCACCCCTCACATGTCTCTGTCCACTGCTGGGAGTCCTCTGTGCACCCACCCCTCACATGTCTCTGGCCACTGCTGGGAGTGATATGCACCCACTCCTCATATGTATGTCCACTGCTGGGAGTCCTCTGCACCCACCCCTCACATGTCTCTGTCCACTGCTGAGTGTCCTCTGCACCCACCCCTCACATGTGTCTGTCCACTTCTGGGAGTCCTCTGCACCCACCCCTCACATGTCTCTGTCCACTGCTGGGAGTGATATGCACCCACCCCTCATATGTTTGGGCACTGCTGGGAATCCTCTGCACCCACCCCTAATATGTCTCTGTCCACTGCTGGGAATCCTCTGCACCCACCCCTCACATGTGTCTGTCCACTGCTGGGAGTCCTCTGCACCCACCCCTAACATGTCTCTGGCCACTGCTGGGAGTGATATGCACCCACCCCTCATATGTCTGTCCACTGCTGGGAGTCCTCTGCACCCACCCCTCACATGTCTCTGTCCACTGCTGGGAGTCCTCTGCACCCACCCCTCACATGTGTCTGTCCACTGCTGGGAGTCCTCTGCACCCACCCCTCACATGTCTCTGGCCACTGCTGGGAGTCATATGCGTCCACCCCTCATATGTCTGGGCACTGCTGGGAGTCCTCTGCACCCACCCCTCACATGTCTCTGTCCACTGCTGGGAGTGATATGCACCCACCCCTCATATGTCTGTCCACTGCTGGGAGTCCTCTGCACCCACCCCTCACATGTCTCTGTCCACTGCTGGGAGTCCTCTGCACCCACCCCTCACATGTGTCTGTCCACTGCTGGGAGTCCTCTGCACCCACCCCTCACATGTCTCTGTCCACTGCTGGGAGTGATATGCACCCACCCCTCATATGTCTGGCCACTGCTGGGAATTCTCTGCACCCACCCCTCACATGTCTCTGTCCACTGCTGGGAGTCCTCTGCACCCACCCCTCACATGTGTCTGTCCACTGCTGGGAGTCCTCTGCACCCACCCCTCACATGTCTCTGGCCACTGCTGGGAGTGATATGCACCCACCCCTCATATGTCTGGCCACTGCTGGGAGTCCTCTGCACCCACCCCTCACATGTCTCTGTCCACTGCTGGGAGTCCTCTGCACCCACCCCTCACATGTCTATGTCCACTGCTGGGACTCCTTGGCAGACAAGCACCCTTGGTGCTGTACACTGCTGTCCTGGCCATGTACACACCCCAATATACTGGTTATATGCTGCACCAGGCCCTAAGCCAACATTCGTGGCGTGTGTACGCCTTGTATCACTAATGTACTGGTGCCCTAGAGGTACGGGTGATGCGGTCCGTACCCCTGCTCTGAGGGCATGGGTACGGCCCGTACCACCATTGGAGTGGTGATGTAGGGGTACGCGTGGTACGGGCCGTACCCACGCTCTGAGTGCGTGGGTACTGCCTGTACCACCATTGTAGTGGTGATGTAGGGGTACGCGCCGTACCCACACCCTCAGAGCATGGGTACGGCCCGTACCACGCGTACCCCTACATCACCACTCCAATGGTGGTACGGGCCGTACCCACGCTCTGAGTGCGTGGGTACGGCGCGTACCACGCGTACCCCTACATCACCACTCCAATGGTGGTACGGGCCGTACCCACGCTCTGAGGGCATGGGTACTGCCCGTACCACCATTGGAGTGGTGATGTAGGGGTACTCGTGGTAGGCGCCGTACCCACGCCCTCAGAGTGTGGGTACGGCCCGTACCACCATTGGAGTGGTGATGTAGGGGTATGTGCCGTACCCACGCTCTGAGGGGGTGGGTACGGTGCGTACCCCTACATCACCACTACAATGGTGGTACGGGCCGTACCCACGCACTCAGAGCGTGGATATGGCCCATACCACGCGTACCCCTACATCGCCAATCCAATGGTGGTACGGGCCATACCCACGCTCTGAGGGCATGGGTACGGCGCGTACCACGCATACCCCTACATCACCACTCCAATGGTGGTACGGGCCGTACCCACGCTCTGAGGGCGTGGTTACGGCCCTTACCACCATTGTAGTGGTGACGGGTATGCGTACGCGGGGATTGGTGGACACGCCCCCCGAAGTGACCAGACCCTGGAGGTAATGTTAGGACAGTATATGGTATTTTACAAATTTGGTGCAGGTTATGTTTCCTGCCCCTCGCCCCCCCCCTTTGCCCCTGGGTGTTGTGCTGACCTTCTGCGGCATCTGCGTCGGTTTCTGTGCACCAGGTCGTAGGCTAGGAGGGCCGGGATGATACGTAGGATGGGGTCCATGGCTGTCCGTCGCGTCCTGCAGCTCCTTCTTCGCTTCGTCCTCACTTTCCCGGGAGTTTTTGGCTGCCGTAAAAAATGATCCGTGCGGAGTGACGTAAGCACGAATCGTACGTACTGGTCCGTAGAACGCTGCCTGACTCCGTCCGGACGTCACGTACGCGATGTCCCGGATCGGAATTGTGGGTATTTTTTCGTCGCACGTAGTTTTTTACGATTAGTACGGAAATGGTATTTCTGTACGAATCGTACTTGCTGGTTTGTAAGGTGCATTTCCCGGGTACGAGTCGTACGGAGAATACGCTCCGTACGACCATTCGTACCCGGGTTTTACCGGATCGGCACCCAGATATATGACTGCCCTCCGTACAGTAGAATGCAAACATGCTCAAGTGGGAGCAGCTCTCTTTAGCTTCCTGCAAACCCTTTTGCTGAACATGAAGTCTCTATAATTCCATGTGTGCTGGTGTTCCTATTTTTTTTCTCATGCAGGAGCATTTGTATGCTTTGGCTGAGGTATCATCATATTGTAGAAATCATACATACTAACGTCCTTTCTGGCTTCTCTGGCTCTGTTTTGCTTTTTGTCACACAGCTTACATGTGACCACCTTAACATTAAATTTATTTCGGCGGTGACTGAAGTACTCCTGAATGAGGGAATTCTTTGTGGTCTTCTATTTCTACCTCTATCTCTCCAGTGCAAATCATGTCTAGGAGATGGTCCTGGAAACTCTTCCTGACATTTCTCTTCAATGGATCTGAGCTGAGAAACACCCCAATACTCAACTGCACATGAGTCCTGCTCCTCAGAAAATGGTATTTGTGTCGCCTCTGGGATATGCACTTTTTGATCTGGTGGAAAGTTACATGAACCTTTAGCCACTGAAAACCTCAGAATGCCATTCAAAATGTCTGCAAACTTTTTTCAAGTCCCTAGACTTCGAAGGAAGTCCTGCCCTATGTGGAAATAGCTCAGTTTTCATTAATTTTAAACAGCTGAAAATATGTTGATATTTTGAGAACCTTATTTTGAGTCTGCGGACTCAATAGATGTAAAATGGTGCCTAAAGTCCTCAAACTTGATACTGAGCCCGCAGACAACAGAAGAGGACCAAATAGCATGAACTATAAGAATTGATAATTCCAAGTCTTTCATAGTTTGTGAACTCTGTGCAGAGTCCGCAAACTATGGGAGGTGACCTAACATGGATCCACAAGTTCCATTATTCCTTGAAATCTGCCCAGAATCCTTGAGCAATGGCAGAGAATCCAACACAGGCCACGAGTTTCATAGTTACTGAACCCTCTACTGGGTCTGCAGAGTTTGGATTTGGAATGCAGGGGACTGTGCTATTTCAGGACGTGGGGCAGAGTCCTGTATTTGTAAAGATGGCTGCAAGAATTCCTTTTCCTCTGCTGTCATCCAGTAAGAGCCTTCGGTTCTAGGAACCTGGTTTCAAGGTTGCACACCTGAAATAAATGATGTGACCAAAACATTCCCTCGTTCAATCAATTGTACTTATTTTTTAAGTAAGAGATCTGGGGCCGTATTACAGACAGGGTCCACTGTAGCTTGTTCTGCCCCTTTTTGTAATACTGATAGCATTGGTGCACATGTATCGCCAGCACTATTGTGAGAGGGCATTCACTCTTTAGCGTGGGGGTGTTTGCCCCATGCAAATGAGAAAATCACTTTGTCTCTGCACCGTTGTATTACAGATATGGGTTGAGAGGCAAATTTGTTCTTAGGAGGGTCACTGAAAGTGTAAGTGAGCTCCTCTGAGGGCATCCCACTCTAGGGGGAAGGGGGTCCTATGGGCCCTCCCAGACACCCCACTGCAAGCAGGTGTATTTACTTACTGCCCTTGCCTGCAAGGGGATCTCTAATACCTCTTCAAAGTGCAGGCGGTTTGCCACCTCCACAGAGAAACAGAGAGTGGCTTTGAAGCAGTCACTCAGTATTTCACTTGAATGCGCTGCCCCTAGAGCAGCATAAGTTAATGTCTGCCGGAGGGCTGCTGTTAATTGTGGGTTTATATATTTAATTGTGGGTTTATATAGTGCTAGAATCGACTCCCGGAGGAGTATCTCCGCGCTTCGACCGCTGGGGAACCCGTCCTGGCTCACCCTGAGATAAGGTCCCTAATGGGTATCTCTAAGGTGCGACCAAGCATCCCCGGCGGTCTGGGGGGGCCGTTGTGAAGATGAGGCAAGCTAATGCCCAGAGTTGCCGAGTGTGGTCCCTGACTGGAGTAGGCACCGAGGCGAGAATTATCGAGCCCGCTGACCCTGGTCCATGACCCTGCCGAGTCGGGAATCGAACCCTGGTCCCGGGCCGTCCTCTGCTTACGGGTCTGCCGCGGTGCCTGGCAGCCATGGTGTGGTTTCCCCCTAACTTTTTGCCTTCTGAACTCCTCTTTCTGCTGACTTTATTTTTGCTGGCCTTAGGACTCTATTCAATATACCACTGCTAGCCAGTGCTAAGGTCATTAGAGGTTCCCCAAAAGGCTTTAATATTGTTTGCTTTCCAAGCGTAATGTACTTTCAACCATAAATCCTTGTGGAAAGCCCTTTTAGCCTTCCAGATCTTCAGTTTGTATGTTTTTCTCAAACATTTCAATGAAAGCTTTCAGACAAGACTGGAATTGTGGTTTGATTGCTTATATACTGCCCTTGCTACTTTGTTGAGAGCCTTCTTTTGTAAATAGAGCTTATGCGAGTGCCACCTGTAATAGGTTGATTTAATGAGGTTTACCCTAGCAGAAGCTTTAGCTGGACGTTTTCTTATTAAGGAGGAGCAAAAAGAAGAACAAATATCTTCCATTGATTTTCCATTTTGAAATTTGTAATGGTCATAGTCTATTTGATTCTCTGTAAATTTCAATATGTTCAGCTGTTTTATTGATTGCCATATCAGCCTTTTCAAATTAAAAACAGTTGGCATTTGATGTACATTATTTGACTTTGGCTGATAATGAGCTGCTAGCACCAGTGTTATGATTTGAGGATTATGATCACTTTCCAGTCTTGGAACAACTTGATACCTACCAATTTCAGATACCAAGTCCTTTGAAATTATAGTATAATCAATTATGGTGCTTAGAATTTTTGTAAATTGCCACACTTTTTCGATTATGTAATGATCATATTTGCAATATTATTGGCTCAATTTCTGCAATTGAGCACAGCACAACTGAATGATGCCACTGTTTGAATTATCTGTAGAATGTCTAATGACCATATGCATATTGAAATCATCTGAGTTAATTAGGATGGTTGCTGGATATTGATGAGTTACAGTTTTAATTAGTTCCCAGAGGATAGTAATCTGGGTTGTTTTGATCGACTTTGTACTCAGGTATATATTCAGTAAAATAATTGACATTTGCAGATGAAATTTGATATATTGAAGCCATGGCAATTGAAGATTAATTTATTGAGGCTTGGTATCTAATTCTAGTGAGATAAAAATTAAAAGACCACCTTTTGCTCGACCAAATGAAGAGGAGCGTGTTTTAGTAATGTAATATTCTTGATAGCTAATCATGGCGATGGGATCCTCTTGCCAAGCTTCCTGGAACATTATCTGGCTGAACTTTTTAGCCATCAGTCAATATCTTCTAGTTTTCCCTTTATAAGAATTGAGGGTGGCCAGGCCTAATCATCCATTATGGCCAGTTTTTAGGAATATGTTCACAGATACGTGTGCCTGAATGCGAACTTGTAATTGTAATACCAGAAGACAATGTTGGGTTAAAAAGCGGACTGACGGCTCCTTTTAGGACATTAGCCTTCTTTTCAAGATTCCTGGTTGTCATTACACTTGGATGATCACTCGTCTTTGTGACAGTCCAAGGAATCAATAGGACGGGGTAGTTTGTGACATTACATTTCC
Organism: Triturus cristatus; assembly: GCF_964204655.1. Taxonomy (NCBI): domain Eukaryota; kingdom Metazoa; phylum Chordata; class Amphibia; order Caudata; family Salamandridae; genus Triturus; species Triturus cristatus. The sequence continues at coordinate 1,438,576,799 of NC_140589.1, read as the reverse complement.
TAATCTTTATTCCCCCACTCTGCAAAATATGGGCTGTTTTCCATAATTTTATTGACAATATCTTTACTACATCATATGGTACAAGTCATTTCTCGTGGAGAAACTGTAAAGTTGTGTTTAAACTGGACAGAGTCTAAGGCATCTGTTGTTATATTTGCAAGCACTGGTACTGAGGCTGTTAGTTTTCATATGTTGCCACAATTAAGGATGTCATGCAAATCCCTTGAATCATAGAGGGGGATAAAAGGAATCTTTGAGGGGGTGATGAACTGTTATCCTGATTTGTAATTATGTTATTTGTTAGGGCAGTAAGAACTAGGTATCATACTTTGTGTCACCAGACGTGTGAGACGATCTCCAGTTAAAGCCGAGACATGGAATGTACGCTGATTTTCTGCACTGTCCTTTTGAATCGCTGGTGGAGAAATGTATATCACCTTCATAGTTATTAATTAATTTTCTTGTTCCATTGAAGTCATATTTTGCCTAGCCTCCATCCTTTGCGGCGAGAGTTCCACATTATCTTTATTATCTTGGTATTGCCCATGCTCATTTTCCGGGTTGGAAAGTTGATTTATCGGGGTATCTGCACTGCGGTCTTCATGTACTTCTCCTGATTCATCCACTGGGGAATTTTGCTAAATAATTTGGTTAGCTTCATCCGCGATTATTTTACTTGTTGGGTTTCCAATGAAATAGGTGTAAAGATTGGGTAGCAATCCTTTGGTCTCTCAGCCATACCTATCTTGGCAGACTTTTGTATTTTGTTACATGCCTTTCTTAGCCTTTTCATTGCTCTTTTGGTTAGCCCGTTTGTCTTAAAGGAGGTAGATTTTTAACATTTATTCCTTCCTTATCTTCACTATCTTGCACTCATTTATTTGCATATCTTCATTCTCAGTAAATGTTTTTGGTCCCTGAGGGGGCCTGTATGTTACATGATGTTCCCTGTCCTGCTACAGGAAATGTATTGCTTAATACTTTCAGGATAGGTTGGGTTATTGGTTGTTGTTGTTCATCACACCCTTGGCACACATTATTTATGAGCCCCGGATTCCCATGTACGACCTTACAGTTTTCATCCTTTTGGATATGTTGGATTTGAGTCTGTAATTCTTCAGCGTCTTGGTACATACATTGCCCAAAACCTACTAGATCAGTAGGCTCGGTATTTTGCTATGAAGGCATAATTTTAACTTCATCTATGGGGCATGGCCGAGCTGGCAACCAAGATGGCCACCTAACTCTGAAGCTCCAGAAATGCCCGTTGCGCAACCAGCCGCCCACCGCACACTCTGTTTCTGACCCTGGTCGGGCGACCCCGGATGTCATGTGGCAGACGCGTGGCTGCCAAATGAGCCCTAAATCATCGGGATTGCCCCGGTAGTGGCGGAGCTGTGGCCCACGCTCACCCCGGCCTGACACGGCCCTCGGAGGCCCCGGGATGATAGTGGTCCCAGGCGAGCCTGAGGGTGGGGCCATGGTAGCCCTGTGGAAATTTAGCTCGCAAACTGAACATTATCTGCGCCATCTTGCCCCTCCCCAGCACCACGCACAGCGAACGCACGGCTGCCATTTTAGGCACCCCACTCATTGTCAATCGCCAGCGCGGTCCCTTTGGCGCTGCAAGCATCCCCCGCGCGCTGGCCACCCCCGCTCTCTCATACAGGCCATAAACCCTCTCCTTCTGCGCGACCCTGCTACGGAACCACTTCCGACCGACAACCCATACATGGTCATGCCTCTCCTTTGATAACCCCCTTCCTCTGCGCCCCATTGTCTGAACTGGTCCCAGGCCATCACCTAGCCCTGCGGATGCAGTTTATTGCCCCTACTGTAAGGGAAACACCCCACATCAAAGGGATTACAGTAGATCAAAGCCCCTACCCCCTGAGACCCGGCCGGCCGGTTGCACACACCCCCGGGAATTAGCGGAATTCCCTGCTGCGCGATAGCCATCTCCCACTGCGGGTAGGGTGGGAACCTCTACTGTAACCATGTGTGGGATCAGATCTGAGCCGGGGGCTTCAGGGGATGTTCTTTCAGGCATCAAGGGAATCTCAAGAATATACTATGTATAATAAAGCAATAAACCAGTGTATAAGAGACCAGGTCTCAGAGATGCAGTTAGAGCACCTCGTGACGATACCTTGCTGTCAGATCTGATGTGTTCTGCTCCGACGGAATAAAACTTTGTTTCCTGCCTTCCAGTCTCCGGCGCCTGCCTCTTTTATTGGTAAATTATCGAGTGGTATGAGAGGCGATTACCGCCGGGCAAATACTTGAAAGGTTATCGACTGAAACTGCCGCTACCATTTAACAATTGGCGTCCCAAACGTGGGGCCCATCAGCGACACGTGGATCCAGTGGGAGAGGTCCCGACGACAGAGTGAACGACTGCAACGATCGGGAGAGCTCCTGCCCAATAGACCCTCGTCTGGCAGCCGATCATCCGAACTTCACTGGTTCCGAGCAGACCTCTCTCGAGTGATCTACGGTCCTGACTGGGAACCATCAGGAGTGCCGCGGCAAATACGGAGAGTAGAGGACGATCGGGCGCTGGAGGCGGTAGACGAGAAACTGTCCACGCGGTCCGGGTAAGGTCGTGAAATACGACAAAAGTGCGAAATAATTGATTGATTGTTTGAATACTAGTATTGCTCATTGATTGTTCTCTTTGAGATATTCGCTGTCTACAAACGGGGAGGAGTAGAAATACTCTCTCTCTCTCCCTTTTCAGATAGTGAAGGGTAGGTAACGCAGACTTTTGTCCCCGTTGAAACCCGTCGTGCCTATCTTTATCTCCCCATTGATTGATTGTCCGAACATTGATTGTTTTGAAGAATAGTGCTTTTTGAGATATTCTCTGTTTGCAAATAACGTAGAATAGGAATATTCTGTCTAGTCTTTGCAAATAGTGAAGGGTAGGTAACGCAGACTTTTGTCCCCGTTGAAACCCGTCGTGCCTATCTTTATCTCCCCATTGATTGATTGATTGATTGTCCGAACACTAGTTGTTCGATATTGGTTCTTTGGAGGTATTCTCTGCTTACAAATAACGAAGAATAGAGATATTCTGTCTAGTCTTTGCAAGCAGTGAAAAGATAGGTAGTGCTGACTTTTGTCCCCGTTGAAACCCGTCATGCCTATCTTCTCCCCACTGATTGGTAGTTGGTTCTGCCCGGACCGCTTATTAGAGGTGAACCACCCGGCTCCACTGGAAGGCACCCCTAATAAGGACATGTTCACTAAATATGGACTAGTCGCCGTAGCTTATAGCAAGCTGTGGCATAAATATACCAAGAAGGACCCCGAAAGTCAGTGGCCACTGATGGGATCCTTCGACGACCGCAAGATAGAAGCGCTAGAAGTAGCTCTGCGTAGCAATAAGACGACGCCTACTATGCTTGACAGTATTGGCATGTGGCGCAAAGAAGCGACGCAACGGAAAAAGAGGGAAGAAGTAAAAGCAGAAAAGGAATTACGAAAGGCAGCTCACCTTGCCGCTAGAAAGTTAGAAGAAGACATAAAGGAGAGAAGGGAAACTAAACTAAGACAGGAGCCCGAAACCTCAGGCCAGTACGCTGTTAGGACCCCTTCTTTGCTCTACCCTGAGTTGTCCTCCAAGCAGCGAACGAATGACGAATTACTGTTAGGTCCCCCGATCATTTACATGCCCCCTCCGTATGCACCCTCCCAATCAGTAGTGCAACACCCACAACCCCCGAACACGAGCGAAAGCAGTACAGGGGCCTCGGCCCTCACGGCCTCTGCGCCGGCTGAGCCTCTTGTACTGAACCCAATGTCGACTACAACGCTAGATGACCATGAGATGGGAAAGAAAGAGTCCACCAGAATGAATCGATTAACTAAGGATGAACGAGCAGGAATCGATAGGATAGTAGGGACGCTGGTGGAGCGAAAAGAAAGTGAGGAGTATATAACAGACGTGTATAGCTCGTATGCCGACAGCCGCAGACGACACTTCGTCGTACGGCTCTGTTATCACGCCCTGAATGCATATGAGGACAGATACCACGATAAAGGTCCCGAAGGCTTAGCGGCCCTATATAGGAAGGTAGACATTGGGGAAGAAGGAGAGGGCGATGTAACGAACCTCTTCACTCGTACACTCGAGGTCTACCGACACCTTAAAGAACATGGACAGACCACCAAAACAGAAACCCCCATAGCAACTAAGCCCCAGGGAGGAAGGGCCGATGCCATGATGCCCATTAAAGAAGCTGCCCCCTACTGGGTCCCCCCACGGGGTCAGGGAACACACGACGACATCAACCACCAAGATGCGAAGGGAAGGGTTGTATATAACTGGGTCTACCAGCCGTGGGACCGGCAAGATATTTTGACCTTTAGAAAGACTCTACCCGACTTGAGAAAGAACCCGACTGCCTTCTACACTGAATTGGGTACAGCCTTAGGCTCAACGATAATGACGTTGGCAGATATCGACTTGTTCTTTGGGCTATGCCTGCCGGCTGATGTGTGGAAACAAATCCGGAAAGTTGACCACGCTGAGCCGTTCGGATATACCTGGATACAACTCGATACCATAGATAAACAGCGAGAACCAGGACAGAAACCCCCGAAAGCCATCTTAGAGCTCCCAGACAAGATTGTACAAAAGCTGAAGACTCTAATCCCAGAAAGAAAGGTAGACTGGTCGATAGTGACGGCTTGCCGCCAGAAACCCCAGGAGGATGTGTCTGAATACTTCTCCCGATTCGAGACTGTGTTTTCCGATTACAGTGGCCAAGACATGACCACCGCAACCGGACACCACCTCTTTGTCCAGAATTATGTAAAGGGTCTGTCTCAAGAAGTTTCCCAGAAGCTACAGACCAGCGAGAGCAGTTGGGCAGCCTCCAAACCCGCAGCAATTCTCCAGATGGCCCAATACTACGAAAACCAGAAGAACGAGAACGATAGGGCGTCAGAGAAGAAGAAAAAGGAATTAAAGGAGAGGGTGATGATAGCACAGTTGCAAGGGGTGACCATAGGAAGGGAACCCCCAAAGGAGAATTACCAACCAACCGCCCCTAGAAAGCTACCCCCTAGAGACCATACACCTACACCCTACAACGGACGGAGAGACTTAGATGGGAATCAATGTGCGTTCTGTAGAGGGTTCGGACACTGGAAATCCCAGTGCCCGGTCCTTTTGGAACTGAACAAAAATAGGGACCCCAATAGACACAACCGGAAGTTTGTTGATACCCACCATCAACGTCACCACACTTGATTAGGATCACGTGCAATCGAGCAACGCCATTTTTTCCGAATACGCTAACCAGATCGCTGATACGTACAACGCTCCAGCAAAATAGTATGGTCAAACATTTTTAATAAATTATAAGTATAACAACATTCCGGCAAAATGAACAGGTTAGAACATGTTTTAAACAACTATTTACATGACAGTCTGCTGCGACCTGCATCCCAAAGCATTTACGTCCACGTGACACCGTCCTCGCCTCTCCTTCCTCGAAGTTGCAACATTGGCCTGTTTTGGGCGGTCCTTTTTAGTTGATTTTGGGCTATAAAAGCCATGCAAAAATCCCTTGACATCAGTGGCAGGCGATTGTGCGAATAGGCCGGAGGCTATACGAAGCGCCGGAGGGCTGGTGCCCTGACGGGGGGAGGCGACGCGGACGGACCTCCCCCACCTCCCCAGGTGGAGGCTTGCCAGGCACCCCGACCGCCTTTTACTCGCCGGCCAGCTAAGCTGCACCCAACCGTCTTTTACTCGCCGGCCAGCTAAGCTGCACCCAACCGTCTTTTACTCGCCGGCCAGCTAAGCTGCACCCAACCGTCTTTAATTCGCCGGCCAGCTAAGCTGCACCCAGCCATCTTTTTCATCGGCCTGCTGAATTTCACCCTGGCACGCTGTGCGGATCCTCCCAGTCACTTCTTCCTTCAATAACGGAGGGTGCCCTGGCGGGGGGAGGCGACGCGGACAGGCCTCCCCCACCTCCCCAGGTGGAGGCTCGCCAGCAGATGAGGGCACCCCAACCGCATCTTTCACACGTCAGCCAGCTGAGTTGCGCCCTGCCACTTCATTCGCCGTTCGGCTGAGCCGGCACCCCTGCACGCGGCCGCCAGGCAACCACCCAAGCACCGGGTTCACCAGGACTGCCGCTAGCACCCGACGTGAGGAGTGGGCCCCCGCAGCAAGGTAATCGGGGACCCACCCCGGTGGTGATACCATCCAAACTGCTGTCGTCACTGCTACTGGAATCACCCCGGTGGCAGTACCATCCGAACTGCCGCTGTTACTGCTGCTGGCTCCTCTCCGGTGACTGTACCGAAGAGCTGCTGCTACTGCTGCCCTTGAACTTCGGCGGTTGACCCCTCCGGTTCCAGGCCTGGCCCACCGTGAGACAATTCTGGACTCGAAAGCTTGTTTGCTAGGGCATGGGCCCCACCCTTGACAGAACGCTCCCCTCAGCCTTGCAGAATTGGTTGGAGTCATTTGACGTTCGACTCCTGCGGACTTCCGGTAAGGACAAAACCACCACCATTGCTCTTTTTGCCCCCGGGCGGCAGCCACCTTGCCTCCGCTTGATACAGTGAGACAGTAAAGCGTTGGCGGAAGAACCCGCCTGCTGCCCCGCCCTAAGAACAAACCGTGGCATTGCTACAAGGTTGCAGTGACGCCATGCTGACGCAAAGTTGACGCTAACGAAAGTTCTCGAACTACCGAAAGGAATTCTGGTTCAACTGCTAATTCATGGAAAGACTTAGACTGTGCACTGGCCCGACCCCGCCCTAAGATGGCGCTGATGTAGGAGTGGCCTACAACTCCTTGTGGCGTTCCAGTCACGTGACATTCGTGTTAAAAAGAGATATATATATACATGTATGCGATGCTTTCACACATGACGGTGGGGGAGAGGGGGGAACCGATTTTTATGTTAATCTAGTGTTGCTCATGTTGCTCGACGCCTCTCGCACCGTGGCCGGCCTATAGCGGCTGTAGGCCCGTATTTCTACACTGACATTGTTTTAAATAAAGGGCTTCTTAAAAAGGAATTACGGAATCAGTGTCATGACTAATCATCTGGGTTGTTGAAGGTTTCTCTTTTAAATAAAAGATTGTCACTCCTAAGCAAAAGCATACAGATAATACGGACTCAATTTGCCTAAAATATTTTTGTTTAACGGAATTTGTACCCATCACGCCTGCCCCCTTTTTCCAAGAATTGTCGAATCAATAATGAACTATAACTTAAGGTATATGTCGCACGCAAGGTATGGTATCCTGCACCATAATACACGACCAATTGAGAAATACATGCACGACCAGGGAACCCGAATTTAGGAGATGAATGAACTAGAGCATCTTTGCCTCGAACTAAAGAATAATAGGTCCGTGGTATTACCCACCCCTGCGGCTACCCTGGTACATGGTAGGTAGAACCTTTCGTGTCTGCGCGCGCTGGGATATTTTGAATACTGCACCTCCCCTCTTATTTTCACCTCTATAGGTCACGACGAAGTTCCGACTGAAGAGTGGAGTGGACCTGGACCGCACCGAGTTCAATATCAGGGAAAACATAGACAAACATTGTGAGATAGTGCGTAAAATTACAGACCATCATTGGGAACATGAAAAACCGTATGATATGATTGTGCGTGTGTACTACGATTATACGATATGAATGTGTATGCATTTCATGTTTGGATCACTTGAAGAGAGCGTCACTGTATGATTGGAGTGCTTGTCCACCGATCAAAGGGAGGAGAATAAAGGGTCAGACACCCCCTAAGATAAACTACAAAGTGCTAAAAGTACGCAACATGCGTAGGAAATAGGGGACAGGAAAGGAGAGGTCCCCGTGCTCAACGCAGCCCTGAGTCTCCATCTTAAGTCTCCGTCTTGATGCATGTACTGTCACCCCCTATCCGGCATTTGTGTGTACGTGATCACCGAATTTATGTCTTTTCCCCGCTTGTGTTTTCTTACATGGAACAGACCCATGCTACTCCATGTTGTGCTCTCTCTCTCTCTCTCTCTCTCTCTCTCTCTCTCTCTCTCTCTCTCACTCTCTCTCCCCCTCCCTCGCAAAAGGCTCTTTCTTGTCCTCTTTCTTCTTGAATAAATTAACGACATACACCTCTTTGGTAAGTGTATAATTGGCCCGAACACGGTGGTGTTCGAACAAAATTGACAGAAACAAAAACGACCATACTTTACCACGATTACTACCTCTCCTTTCTGCGAACGTTAAGCCTAATCGGCTGAGAAGGAAAGGACAGGTAAGACGACTGATGTCTCCCAATCTGACCCTCAACACGGGGACTATATGTCAGTGGTTTTTGTTCTTAAAGGACACCATCTCCACCACCCAGAATTACCCCTGACCAATTAGCCCGAAATAGAATGTCTAAAGCACCCTGTTCTCCCAGAGATAACTCCAGCCCTATACTAAGCCGTCTCAGAGTATCCCGAACGAAACAACTGATGGCCCTGTTTTAAACTGATAAAGGGTCACCTACTGTATGAAAAGGATACTCATGAACGCATGACAGTAGCACCTCGCACTTACGGGTACTACCAAACCTTGTATTATAAGGCGCAGAAACCGACACCTAGAAGGCCAGACGATGGACAGGGACACCCACAGAACCCTGCACCACAGCAGTAATTAATAGATTAGTAACACGCACATTAACATCAGAGTTAATAGGCACCAATCATGTAGTAACAGATAAGAGCATTTCCGCAACTACTCAGTGGTTGGGAGAGAGAATGAAGTATGTAAATGTCTTCCCTGCCAAGATCTCTAAGACTTTCGTTTCTTATAACCTATTCAAGGATAACCTGCAGCCATCGGAAGAGAGGGGTCGGACGTGACGCACAGTCTGGCTGCGGATCATAAAACATCTATGACATCGACCAAGGGGGAAGCGACGAAGCAACAGGGGTGTGAGACGAGACACCATTATCAGAACGATGAGCGCGAAGGGCTACATCGAGGCCCCTGCTCACTGACCAGCGTGCCTAAAGTCTCAACCCGTCGGGCCCGATTGATGGGCCCAGTGCTGAAAAGATTCTGCTCTCCTTGGTCCGCATTTTTGATCCGATCCCATGCCACCCCATTCTCTCTTCCTCTTTCATTTGGACTATGACTTTGACCTACTACCGAGGAACAAAAGGCCGGCACCCTGTCTCAAAAGTACCTGTGGTGAACTGTGTTAAGGAACAGGACTGGAATCAAAGAACAGTGAGTGGTCGCACCCTGCCACGTGAAGAAATCGGATTTGAGCTGGACCTTAGTTCCACCGCCGGTGCTCAACAGTGCCAACGAAAGAAGAACAACAATGAGAGCTTACCAGTGATAGCTCTTTATGAAACAAGGACACTGGAAAGAAGAACCCATGTCAAAGTTGAAAATCCTCTCCCAACCACCTTATTATATTAACTATCTTCTTATCAAGTTTTCATGATGTTGCATCAATCACTTCCGACTGTACACTGAGAAGTTAAGAAAATGTAACTTTGTATAGTAACATTCATACAACACCAGCCATGTACACGACTATACTGCAACTTTGAATGTACTTCCTCCTCGCCTACTTTATCAAACTGTATGAGACAATGTACAAATGTGTCAGATTACTCCTGCCTACCCTAAACGACTCTGTATCTTTAAAATGTGTGACGAACATTGACGATACTGTAACTGAAAGGCTAACAAAGGCGAATATTGGCCGGACAAGCTGGCGAGATATGTTAAAAGGGAGGACTGTGGAAATTTAGCTCGCAAACTGAACATTATCTGCGCCATCTTGCCCCTCCCCAGCACCACGCACAGCGAACGCACGGCTGCCATTTTAGGCACCCCACTCATTGTCAATCGCCAGCGCGGTCCCTTTGGCGCTGCAAGCATCCCCCGCGCACTGGCCACCCCCGCTCTCTCATACAGGCCATAAACCCTCTCCTTCTGCGCGACCCTGCTACGGAACCACTTCCGACCGACAACCCATACATGGTCATGCCTCTCCTTTGATAACCCCCTTCCTCTGCGCCCCATTGTCTGAACTGGTCCCAGGCCATCACCTAGCCCTGCGGATGCAGTTTATTGCCCCTACTGTAAAGGAAACACCCCACATCAAAGGGATTACAGTAGATCAAAGCCCCTACCCCCTGAGACCCGGCCGGCCGGTTGCACACACCCCCGGGAATTAGCGGAATTCCCTGCTGCGCGATAGCCATCTCCCACTGCGGGTAGGGTGGGAACCTCTACTGTAACCATGTGTGGGATCAGATCTGAGCCGGGGGCTTCAGGGGATGTTCTTTCAGGCATCAAGGGAATCTCAAGAATATACTATGTATAATAAAGCAATAAACCAGTGTATAAGAGACCAGGTCTCAGAGATGCAGTTAGAGCACCTCGTGACGATACCTTGCTGTCAGATCTGATGTGTTCTGCTCCGACGGAATAAAACTTTGTTTCCTGCCTTCCAGTCTCCGGCGCCTGCCTCTTTTATTGGTAAATTATCGAGTGGTATGAGAGGCGATTACCGCCGGGCAAATACTTGAAAGGTTATCGACTGAAACTGCCGCTACCATTTAACAGCCCATAACTGCAGAGAACATAATCCCTGATGCCCGTCTGACTGCAGTGAAGACACTGGCGTGGCAGGCTGAGCAGCGCTTGGGGAACGGACGCATTTGCTGGCCCCTATGCACGGGCCTTAGGAGACACTGTGCCTCCCCCATCAACAAGAGCTAACGCACACAGAGGCCGCTTGTGACTGCGTATGGGGCTGCCCCCAGGTGCCCTGCATTGCTGCTTAAGCACTCCTGTGGTTGCCCCACACTGGCGGGCCCACAGACCCATGCTGCTCACCTGGACTGCCTCACTTTGTGCATTGGGGGCTTGGATGCCGGAGGATAAATCGTCTGGGTTCCACAGAGTCCTGCCAGTTCTGTCCCTGATGGAGGAAGAAACCATACAACCTACTCCATTAATGGCCCTACTGGGCTGTGTTAAACCTTTACTAAAAGGAGTACGCTGATATGCCATTTCCGTACTGTTGGCTAAGCGACAGATATCATTGTATTGGAATAGTACCTGGGTCCTCACTGTAAAGGGCTTGATACCTGATCTGATACACTGCGACACCGCCAGCAATATATATACCACATTACAACCAGCAGCCGCGTGCCCGAAAAACATATGACAACCATTGAGGACTTACTTGCAGACATATCCATTGGAGAGGGATCAAGACATTATGAGACAATAGGCCCTCTAGGAGCTTTGTCGCGGGGACGGAGCTATGTGCTGCTTGCTACCCCTTAACGCCGAATACGCACACAATTGCCAAACAGAAGGGGGGCTCCTCATGTATTTTTTTGCTGTTCAGGTGCTCGACCTCTTCATTAGTATGAAGCTTAGATCTGGAAATTCAAAGGTAAACCGGGAATTGCTATAATAGCAAGTATTACAAGTGTAGTCGCAGGTCCAAACTAAGAGAGTGGCAGGGACTTGTTTTGGTATATTGCGGGGGCTCAAACCGCTGTTGTTTTTTTTTTTATTCGCCCATCAGACAGGTTATTGTTCAGGCCTCCGTTTTGTCGAGACTGGATTACGCTAGCTCGCTCTACCTGGGGACGAACAAGACTGAGATTTTGAGATTGCAGAGGGTCCAAAACGCAGCTGCTAGAACTCTCCTTGGCCTTCCTAGAACCTGCTCCACCACCAGTGCTATTCGTCGGCTCCACTGGTTGTCAGTGGCCAGACGTGTGGAGTTTAAGTCCCTCTGCATTGCTTTTAAAATCCTGAATCTTTCCTCTCCTGGCATCTTGGCCAACCTGCTTTCATCATATACACCCATCTTCCAACTCCACTCGATAGGTCATCATCTGGCGGTTGTTCCCGGAGTAAGGAGGGTGCGTGCTGGTGAGCGCTCCTCCCGCACACTGGCAGCTAAATTCTGGAACTCACTTCCTATACACATCTGCAGCATTAATAATTACCTGGCATTCCGTAAAGCTATTAAGACCCACCTCTTTCCTCCACTATAGGCCCTGTTTTTTGTCAGTAGCCCCTCTTCTTGTTTGCTCTCAGCGCTGGGGCAGCTGTGTGCTTCATAAAACAATATACCATAACATAACATAAGTGACTCATAGCAAAACAATTCTGTAGTGTGTCCTCTGTGTTTAAAATCCCCTAATTTCAAGCAAAATAGACAACACTTTGATCACATCTGGAATTTAAAAATTTGGATCCAATTGGTGCAGAGCCAGAATATCGATGTAAAAATGTCAATGTGCGCAAATATCATGTTAAAAATATCGTTGGTCAAGAATATCGAAAGAAAAAATATCGTGGTGTAGAATATCGATTTTGGGTAAGAAATCTCGAAGTGAAAAATATCGCAGTGTTTAATATCGATGTAAAAAACTATTGAAGTGTTTAATATCGTTTGCAAAAATATAGATTTTAAAAATATCGATTTTTTTATTAATGTCATGTATTTTAGCATATACTTTATATATGTGTGATGCATGTATTGTTTGTATAAGAATTGTTTGTATTTTTATTATATGTGTTAAAATTTTAGTAGTTATTTAATTTTTTTTGTTTGAATTTTGTTTTTTTAGTTCCTTAGCTGGTTGTGGGCTTATAGGGGAATAGGGTGGGAAATAATGTAATTATATAGGATTTATTGATTATTTTTAGTAGTTCTTATTTTTTTTTATTTGAATTTTGCATTTTTAGTACTGTAGCGGGTTGTGGGTTTATAGGGGAATAGGGTGGGAAGTAATTTAATTGCAGGACATTTATTGATTCATTTTTATTGATTAATATTTATTGAATTGAAATGTGTTGAATGTGAAAATCAATTTTGTATTAATTATTTAATAATTGTTAATGAATTTTAATTAATTAATTGGCAATTAATTATGTTAATTGTGCAATTATTTTTAGGCGTATGTTGTGGTGTCTAAAGATGAAAATGTTGGGAAGGGTGGGAAGTAATTTATTTTTAATTGATGAATTAATAATTAGATGTTAATTAACAAAAATTAATTAGTTAGTAATTAATTGAGGTAATTGTGTAATTTATTTTAGGTGTGTATTGTGCATATTGTAGTGTTAAAGAATGTGTATTCAATGAATGTTTATTAAACTTTTTTATTATCAATAATTTGTAAAATCATTATTAATTATCTTAATTACAGAAATAAATGTAAAATTATTTTGCTTTTTTCGATGGTGTGGTGTTATAGGGTAGGAAATAGTTAATACAAATTAATTAATTAGTAATTAATTGTGGTAATTGTGTAATTTATTTTAGGTGTGTATTGTGCATATTGTAGTGTTAAAGAATGTGCATTCAATGAATGTTTATTAATCTTTTTTGCTATCAATAATTTATAAAAATCATTATTAATTATGTTAATTACGGAAATAAATGTAAAAAAAATGTTGCTTTTTTGATGGTGTGGTGTTATAGGGTAGGAAATAAAATAAATACATTTATGTTTTGAATGTATTTTTTGTTTGTTAATATTTGCGTATTTTAAATATATATTGTATATAAATGTATTTAATAATTTATTTTACATAATAGTTGTCCCTTTTTGTTCTATTTAATTAATATATTTAGGTGCCGATTCCGATCCGTTAAAACAAATTACCGTACGACTCGTATCCGTATTTTATTACGTGCAAATCATACAAGTCCCGTTCAAACGGTGAAGTACGATTCGTACGTTAAAAAATACATACGAATCGTATCGGGAAAAGGTCTACGAGACGTCCCCGGACAGTTTTATGTACGAGTCGTAAAACTGAAGTCCGCGCGCACAAGTCCGATCCGTACCGGCGTTTCGAATACACAAGCTTATGGAAAACGTCCCGTATGGAGCGAACTTTGTACAACCCCTACCCCGGGTACACTTGTGCCTGGGGTACGAGTCGTATGGCCCCCCCAGCCTCCCCCCCACCCGTGTATGTCCGCACCGTACCCCCACACCCGCGTATGTCCGCACCGTAACCCAGGCGTACCCCAATCCTCGCGTATGTACGGACCGTAAATACGCGAGGATTGGGGTACGCCTGGAGTACGGTGCGGACATATGCGGGTGTGGGGTACGGTGCGGACATACGCACCGTACATACGCACTGTTGGCCTATGTACGGTGTGTACCCCAACAGCGCATATGTACGCACCGTACATATGCAATGTTGGGGTACACACCGTACATGATGACACGTACGATGTGGTTGATGGCATGTACGTCGCGTACCGGGCCCCCTTTTCATTGTGCATCGCAGCGTACTTCGCTTTTCCGGCACTTTTTGGCTCCCGTAAAAAAATAGCCGTGCGGAGTGCTGTAGGTACGAATCGTACTTGCTGGTCCGTAAAACGCTGCCTGACTCTGTGCGGACATCGCGTACACGCTGTCCAGGATCAGAATAGTAGGTATTTTTTATCCGTACGGTGTTTTTTACCATTCGTACGGAAATGGTATTTCTCTACGAATCGTACTTGCTGGTTTGTAAGGTGGATTTCCCGGGTACGAGTCGTACGGAGAATACGCTCCGTACGACCATTCGTACCCGGGTTTTACAGGATCGGAATCGGCACCTTAATGGTAATGTTTAATGTGTTTAATCATGCATTTTTAAAATATTGTTTATTTATTTTTAAGAATTATTAAAAAATTTCAATTGTTTAAATGTTATTATCAATTTTTGTTTATCTGCTATCCAACACTTTCCCTACTGTTGCACTCACTGGAGTGGGAATTGTAATTTTTACTGTTCTCCTACCCAATACTTTCCCTACTGTTTCACTCACTGGAGTGGGAATAGTAATTTTTACCCCTCCACTATCCAACATTTTCCCTACAGTTTCTCTTACTAGAGTGGGAATAGTAATTTTACCCTTCCGCTATCAAGGATTTTCCCTACTGTTTCACACACTGGAGTGGAAATAGTAATTTTTACCCCCCTGCTATCCAAACGTTCCCTACTGTTGCACTCACTGGAGTGGGAATAGTAATTTTTACCCCTCCGCTATCCAATACTTTCCCTACTGTTTTCTACTATACAACATTTTCTCTACTGTTGTATTTATTGTACCGTGAAATGTAAGTTGTAGTTTTTTTTATAATAGTTTAATGTTTGTATTACTTGTAAAATGGTTATTTTTAAATAAAGATAATTGTTAATACATTATTTTTAAGTAAATATATGTATATGTATACATTATTATGTTTGTGTGTTTATATTTTTTAAAGTATGTTTATTGGTAAAATTTAGTTAAAATGTATATTACATTTAATTTGTTTTGTTAAAAATAATATTCATATTTAATATATTTAATACATTGTATTTTATCTTATATGTATTTAAAAATCGATATTTTTTACATCTATATTTTTTAATTGATATTTTTGATTCAATATTTTTGTACTTAACTGCTTAAGTATAGGGAGTTGATATTTTTGCATCCTACATTTTTACTTCGATATTTTTGTCATCGATATTTTTTACATCGATATTTTATCAGTGAACCGATCCAATTCTCAAAACTAGGAACTGGAGAAGGCCAAAATAGATTCTTGCGCAGGGTACTCCATCTATGGCCTGGGACCCTTATGACTGCTCTCAGGATATACCTGGATATGAAGTCCATTGTAAATTCACTAGCATTAAAACCAATTTTATATTGGGTACGAATTTGGACAAGCCCAGAGCTCGTGAAGTATTTAAAAGGCTTAAAGAGATCTGGAATACGAACAGCTGAAATAGTTTGCCTTGGTTCAAGATATTAAGGTCAAATATTGGTTCTGCTTGAAATCAAGGCAAGGGGGAGAACTTTTGACTCAATATTTGAATCTCAAATCATCCTCACATTTTGAACGGTATATGGACGGTTATTTTCGGAACTGAAAACTTTGCTTACATTAGGTTTAGGCTGAGCACACTGCCAGTCAACACTTTCACAAAAAATTGCTCTAAGAAAGGTCTGGCTTCAACTTCCTGTAATAGCAAACAAGAAGGGGACGAAATCTTATTGTTTTTACGCTACTTTGTACCACGGACTTCCAAGCAAGGATGTTGTATTTACGACCTATTTTCAATATATTTAACATAAGACATTGCAAAGATGCTCCGTCTTTATGTCTTCAAGTTGACTCAAATACCTTTTTCTTCACAGTTGCTTCTCACATGTATGCCGCCTGGAAAGCTACCAGAATTGGTTCCCCCTCAAATACCCTCCTGTAGATCCAGGGGGCTGTGTATTTCAGCAGATGGGAGTCCTTCATTGCTATCCCTTGGGAGCTTTGGGCCACCTAGGTTTAGTAGAGGGATCTGATTAAATAGACTTAGCATCGAAGATACCATTGTACTTAATAAAGTAGGGATAGCATTTACTATATTTGTAGTATATATTAATCAATTCTATGTTAACTTGTTTGCACATTTACTATTTTGATACTAGTTGCTGTGATGCGAGAAATAAGACATATCATTTGAAAAGCCTTTAAAGGATGTCACTTATAGTTTTTGTCTTAAGAACAGCTAGTGCTGCGAAGGTGACATTTATAATGCGCTCTTCACCCCAGACGGTAGCTCATTACGTCAGCTTATTTAGACCTTTACAATACGAGTCCTTTTCTGGCAGTCTACATATTCTGCCACCTAATGGAACAAATGTATATGAAGTGAAATATTGTATTACCTTATATTGCTGGGTCTAATGGTCGCTATATGAATTTTTTATTTGCACAAGGCACTGACGCAACTTGTTTCATTTTTATAATGTTTTTAAACTTTTTTTATGATGACTACATGCTTTGGATACTGTTACTGGCCAGTTGACATCAACTGCTTATTTGCATAAGTCAGTGGCTAAATTTGTTTTATTTTTTAATATTTTTTATGTTAATTTTGTGCTAGGTAAACATTTTTGGACATCAATACCACTTGGCTTGAAATGCATGTTTTTCGGTGAGTGCCGTTGGTTAGCTGTTTCTAGTCCTATTTACTAAGGAAACCCTCCAACATGGCTGTCATTATTTACTTCAGGGGGTCGATTACCAAGGGGTCAATTAGTATGGCAGTCGGAAAACCATTCTGACCCTGTGGTAGTGGAAATTAACCGTCCGCATGTACCGTGGGAAAACCGGCAGTCAGATTAGGATGAACTGCCAGAGTAATCCGGCCGCGGTGGGCGGATTCCACGAAAGTCCGCCGGGAGCGTGCGGAGCAGGTGAAAATCCATCCGTGGCAGTCGGAAAGAAAGGCCCAAAACCGCCGCACGGCAAGCAGATTGACCGCACGTGAAATTAGGATACGATTGCGGTGACAGCGGAACGATCAGCTGTTTCCAACCGCCGCAATCTGAACTATTGATGAATGGGAGAGCCGGCGGAAGGGCTGTTGCATTCCGACCACCGCGGTCGCTCCGGAGAGTAATGGCGGTCAAAAGCAAACACACAACAAGGCTACCAAGTGTGCCCATTAATCTGGCTCAGCCTCAAAAAAGCCAAACACACCCCAATGACACATCCCCATGGCAACTAAAAAATACAAATCCCAGGTCAACCCACACAACATACCTGACAGGAATACTCCATTTTGACCCACCCACATAGCCGAGTATAAAACTAGCCCCTTCCCTGACCAGAATCCTTTGCACTACTCCACAACTGAAGGGCCCAACCCCACAGCACAAAGGAGAGGCAAATCTGCACACATCACACCATCACAACCACACACACACACCACACACATCACCACCTTCACACCAGCATCTTTAACCCATTTGCACATCACACACCATGGCACAGAAGAAAATGGCCAAATTCACTGACAATGAGTTGTCAATGATGGTCGATGAAATAATCAGAGTAGAACCACATTTGTTTGGAAACCTGGTCCAATAAACACCATTAGCCACCAAAAATCAAATGTGGGCATTGAGAGTCAACAAGGTCAATGCAGTAGGGACCATCCAACGCTCTCAGAAGGAGATCAGGAAGAGGAGGAAAGACCTCAAGACCAAGGTGAAAGAGCGGAACAACAATAACCATAAGCTGGCTCAGATGACTGGCGGTGGCCCTCCCATTCCACTACAAGCATTCACCGAATGGGAGGAGAAGGTGCTTGCCATACTGCATCCAAGGAGTCTCACAGGAATAGCTGGGGAAGTGGAGGCTGGTAAGTACCAGCAAATGTCTCCCATTACACTGCTATGTACTGTCTTGCACAACTACAAAGCGACACCTCCTAGGCCCAAATGCACTCATGTGCACCACACTCTCCCCAACACATGTCTCACAGATCCAACATTTACTCCCTCTGATTCACCCGAAAGGTAGCTAGCAATATTTCCATAGGGGCGTGTGTACAGGCAGCCAGCAGTACAACTCCCACCAGGTACCTAGTCCCAAAGCTGAGCAGGATGCAATACTCCACCCCACAACCATGTGTCAGCCATTGCTTTGCTCTCCACAAACTTACAGGTAGGTAGCCATCTTATACTTTCTTTTCCAACCCCTGAGCAGGATGGAACACTCCCCCATCCAAGAGCCATGTGTAGCCTATTCCCTTCCTCTGCTCCACTTCACAGAGAGGCAGCCATCCTAACAGGGAGGGGTGTTTGTGTGTGGGAAGCCTGCACTACAACTCCCACCAGGCCTACTTGTCCCAAAGCTCAGCAGGATGGCGCACTCCCCCCAGCCGGAAGCATGTGGCAGCCATTGTATTGCTCACCTTCATCTAACAGGTAGGCAGCCATCTTAACAGGGAGGGGGGTTTGTGGGTGTGAATCCTGCACTACAACTCCCACCAGGCACCCTTTTCCCAAAGCTCAGCAGGATGGAACACTTCAACCCACACCCACAACCATGTGTCTTCCATTGCATTGCTCACTTCAAACTCACAGGTGGTAGCCATCTTAACAGGGAGGGGTGTTTGTGGGTGGGAGGCCTGTACTACACCTCCCACCAGTCCCCCTTGTCCCACAGCCATGTGGCAGCCATTCTATAGCTCATATCAAACTTACAGGTAGGTCACCATCTTAACAGGGAGGGGTGTTTGCTCATATCAAACTCACAGGTAGGTAGCCATCTTCACAGGGAGAGGTGTTTGTGGGTTGGAAGCCTGCACCAAAACCCACACCAGGCCCCCTTTTCCCACAGCTGAGCAGTATGGAGCACTCCCCACACCCACAACCATGTGGCAACCATTCTATTGCTCACATCAAACTTAAAGGTAGGTAGCCATCTTAACAGGGAACGGTGTTTGCTCACATCAAACTGACAGGTAGGTAGCCATCTTAACAGGGAGGGGTGTTTGTGGGTGGGAAGCCTGCAGTACAACTCCCACCAGGCCACCTTGTCCCAAAGCTCAGCAGGATGGTACACCCCCCACACCCAGAACCATGTGGTAGCAATTCCTCTCAACTGTGTCACAGAACAGGTAGGTAGACGGTGCATGCACCCTGCCATTCCTCTAAAAAAGCATG
Source organism: Triturus cristatus (assembly GCF_964204655.1). NCBI lineage: Eukaryota > Metazoa > Chordata > Amphibia > Caudata > Salamandridae > Triturus > Triturus cristatus. Next base: position 1,438,557,278 of record NC_140589.1, on the reverse strand, counting down.
GAGCCATATGACCACACCAGCCCTCACATTTCATACAACTTGGCATAGATCCAATAGCCCCTTCCAGTGTGCAGACAGCTAAGCGTATGTAACTGTCACAGAAATTGAAGTTTGACTCACCAATTCACATGTTGAAGAAATTCAGGGCACAATCATGCACAGCACTGAATGCTATGTGTAAGTGCCATGGTGGCAGAGCATCAAGGCCCATATGAACACAAAACATGCATGGTCAGTTGGTAAAAGAAAGTAAAGTACATGATATGACAAAGGTATGCATAAGATTACAATGGCTAGTCCTTGCTCAGATGTAACGTCTTCCATGCAGAGCAAACAAAAAAGATGCATCACATAAAGTTGTTGTGCTGTTAGTCGTTAGAGGACGACATGTTCTTGTAATCACATAATCTGTACGTGGAACATGGTATCTATTGACATGTTACACCATGGACAAGTAATGTATATACCTCCACATCATGTCATGATGCTCAGTACCTTGCAGCCATACAAAGTGATATCAATGTAAACTGTGTGCTGTATCACATGTAACATCCAAACGTCTAATACCAAGCTTGTGGAGTGCCCTGCAATGACCATTTCACCTCTTTTCAATATGAGATCAACAATTGACTGCTGCAGAAGACAACACCGACCTGCAGAGCCAGTCTCCACCCTTGGAACATGGACTCTCAGATGCAGACTCCATACGTTTCTCGGATGAGGAGCCCGAACCTGGCCCATCCGGACTGCCAGGGCATACCACGTCCCAGGCCCTCACTGTCCCCACTACCCCACCTCAGCAACAACAACCGTGCAGACCCTTGCTGCAACAACTTGTGCAGCCTCAACCACCACCACCAACAGTGCTGCCTGCAACACTCTTCCTGCCTCAGTGGATACAAACACCATCACACAATCAGAGGAGGGCAGGGAGAGTCTGCGGGTGCATCGAGTGGCAATGCCACAGGTCCGGGACAGCAGGGCAGGTGGGAGGGCAACTGGGGTACAAAATGGAGAGGACACTGGGACCGAAGCCCTGGCCAACATCGCCAGAGTTCTTGGGGCATACAAACAAACCCAGGGACACATGGGCCAGGTTCTGGAAGAAGTGCGTGAGCTCTCCCTGCTGCTGAGGTCCATGGACACGCATATGGGCCAAAGCATGGACCTCATGGGCAAGCTTGTGGGTGTTCTGAGGGACAGTCATGCAGCCCAAAGGACAGCTCAAGCTCCCTCCAGTGGCCCGTGGGATGATACTGCCACCACCTCAGCTGCGGCCAAAGAGAGGGGTGAGCTGCAACAGGATGACTCCTCAGATATCGCTGAGCCCGCAGCAGTGACCCCCCCCTGAAAATGCAAAGGGGGCCATCCGAGAAACACCACGGGAGGATCACGTGGCAAAGAACCAGCTAATTGCAAGTCAAAGAGCCAGCCATGATGGCACCTCTGTTCACCTTGGCATTGACTTTGTTGACTATCCTTACCCACAATGCCATGTTGATGGCAGGTGTCTGTTGGACTGTGTCACCAAATCAATTTGGTGACCACTCTATTGTCTTGTTTACCATCACTGACAACTCATTGATTCACTTTGCACCATTTTATTGAACATCACTTGTCTGTCACAAACACTCTTTGTAAATAAACACTCTTTACACACCTATGTTTTTGTGTCAGCTCCATATTTATCACAGGATGTACAATATTGACTCTGATTCCAATGTATCAGAAGCTCTGATTGTTTTGAGGCATTGAGATGCTGAAGAGACCTAGAAAGACACAAGACACATTTACTTGTCAGGTGATGGCATCACAGCCAGTACACAACACTAGTCATCAAGATACACAAACCCGCGGACATTACAATGAGAAACAATATCAACATAGACATCATGTGGCTGGTCATGACTACACTTAGCCACAAACATCAGCCATCAGCACAGAGCCAACAACAGGCAGCAGTCAAAAAGCTCCTCTAGGCCTTTTCACTACCATCAAAGACAGCAGACATTGGCAATTTTGTACAATGTCACTCACACTCAAGGGAAGTAGCGGTTGATGAGCTGTTAACACAGGTCTACACCTTCCTCCTCTCCACTATCCTTATCACTGGACACGTGTTGGTTTGCAGGCGGGGGCATCTGCTGCTCATCATCATCCAGGAGCTTGGGGATCTCTTTGCGCAAGGCCAGGTTGTGGAGCATGCAGCATACAGCTACGATCTGACACACATTTTGGGGAGAGTAGAGTAGTGCACCTACGCTCTTGTCCAGACACCGGAATCTAGACTTCAGAAGACCAAAAGTACGCTGCACCACACGACGTGCCCTCCCATGGGCATCATTGCATCGGACTTCACCCAGGGTCCTGGGATTCCTCAGTGGGCTCAGCAACCAAGACCGGTTGAGATATGCAGAGTCACCTGGGTGTGAGATACACAGATCAATTTTGTAATATAACTGTAGCTGAGGACAGCATGTCACACATACAGCACACTACTTGATTCTGCGTACTCACCCACAATCCACGCACACTCTGGGTGCAGATTTGCCATCAGCTGTGGTACGATGCTGTTACGCAGTATGTAGGAGTCATGTGCTGATCCTGGAAATCTGGCACAGACATGGGAGATTATCACATCCGCTTGGCATACCACTTGCACATTAATGGAATGGAAATGCTTCCTGCTCCTGTGTATGTGTTCACGTGCCTGTGGTAGAACCAGGCCAACATGTGTGCAGTCAATGGCACCAACAACATTAGGGAAGTGGGCAAGGTCATAAAAATCACCCTTCACATCTGCCAATTCCTGTGTCCTGGGGAAATGAATGTAGCTGTCCTTGTATGTCATCAAACCAGTTGCAAAGAAATGCAGGGCTGCCATCACCTTACATGTTGGTGTCAAAACAGTTGGATAGGTTCTGTGAGGCCTCAAATGGGGCTCCAATGGACAACATGGGTCCTGAAGGGTAGGTCGATCCAAACAGAATTTACGTGTGATGTCCTCATCCTCCATGTCCACAAGCAATGTGAATGGGCAATGCACATTTGGTCACCTCCTACATAAGATAAAAGGGGACACGTGTCAATTCAATTCCCCTATGAGATGTGTCCAACCAGGGCTAGACAGGCCGTGGCGGGCTCCGGGCTTTTCCTCGGTAAGCTACTAGGGTGGGGGCCGGTTTTGGGCCCCTGGGGGCTGGTTTTGTTACCGGGGGCCGGCAATGTCAGTTCCTGGTAACAAAATCGGCCAAAACTGGCCCCTAAAAACATCTCGGCCGCCCCCCACTTCCCTCTTCCGTGGGCTGGCTGAGCAGTTTGCCAGGGCTGGTTTCAATTCCCAGTCCGGCCCTGTGTCCAACATTTTACGTTTTGACTGACACAGTGCCAACAATGACTGGCCGAAACAACAACTTACAGCACAAGTCACATGCAGAGACACCTTGATTTAAAGTAGTTATACATGTGTTCAATATGTACATAGTGAGTACCCCAAAACAGATTCAGACTATGTGAATGTCAAATGGTACAATCCGACATCTTATGTCACCAGCCCTGAAAGAAGTTGACACAGCACATGTCTGAAACAGCAACCCTGCTGGCTTCTACGTAGCTGCTGTACCTGCCACTCATTGCGTGATTCGGACAGGGCACACATTTACAACACAATGAACACAGTGTGTGCATAAAGATCAAGTATCAACATGAATTCAGCAATCTACACAGTGAAATAGGCACATTATGCAGTCCGTCCATCATTAGTGTGGGTTGTTTAGCCATCCCACACTTAGACATGTTTACATATTTGAGACTCCATCACACAACAGATCTGCGTACATGCACAACAACATCATAAGTGACATGTCAGGGAGTACATGCCAATGCATGTAATCCTGTGCACTGACATGGCATGTGTGGTAATCAGTGAGTTAAATGTCACACTAGCATTGAATGTAACTATCTGGTGGCATGATTCATACTATGGGGGCGATTACGATCCTGGAAAAACCCGGTACAAACCGTGGGTCGGAGCTTTTTCTCCGTCCGACTCATACCGGGTTGTAAAACTTTACATACATGCAATTACGATTCGTACGGAAACACCATTTCCGTACGAATCGGAAAAAAGACCAACCGACAGAAAAATACATACAAATGTGATCCGGGACACCGCGGACGTGACGTCCGGACGGAGTTAGGCATGTTTTTACGTACCAGCAATTACGATTCGCACCGACTGCAGTCCGGATGGGAACATTTTTACGGCACCTAAAAAGTGCCGGAAAAGCTAAGTACGCAGCGATGCGAGCTGATTAGGGGGCCCTGTACGCGCCGTACCCCCCCCGCCCCCCGTATGTACAGAGCGTACCCCCGTACCCTCCAGCCCCCCGTATGTACGGAGCGTACCCCCGTACCCTCCACCCCCCGTATGTACGGAGCGTACCCCCCAGCCCCCCGTATGTATGGAGCGTAACCCCCAGCCCCCCGTATGTACGGAGCGTACCCCCTGTACCCCCCAGCCCCCGTATGTACGGAGCGTACCCCCGTACCCCCCAGTCCCCCGTATGTACGGAGCGTACCCCCCAGCCCCCCCAGCCCCCCGTATGTACGGAGCGTACTCCCCAGCCCCCCGTATGTACGGAGCGTACCCCCCAGCCCCCCGTATGTACGGAGCGTACCCCCGTACACCCCAGCCCCCCGTATGTACGGAGCGTACCCCCGTACCCCCCAGCCCCCAGTATGTATGGAGCGTACCCCCCAGCCCCCCGTATGTACGGAGCGTACCCCTGTACCCCCCAGCCCCCCGTATGTACGGAGCGTACCCACGTACCCCCCAGCCCCCGTATGTCCAGAGTGTACCCCCATACCCCCCAGCCCCCCGTATGTACGGAGCGTACCCCCACCCCCGTATGGTTATCAAGGAAGATTGCTGGTTCATTTCTTACTTGTAATCCCACCGGTATCACTGGGAAGCAGTTCCGATAGTGATATAGAACGTCCAGGTCCTAGTGGAGGGGCCTCTACGACTGGACCCAACTACTCAAATCAACAGACTTTTTTAGCAGAGGAACCATGGTGGGTTCAACGAGGGCGTGGACGCCCTTGGGGCAGACCCAGGGGAGCCAGAGGACAAATGTGGAACCAAGGGAGAGGCCAACCAAAGAAACAGACACACTTCCAACAAGAGTCACATGGGGAAATACAGACACGCCGACAACACTACAGATGGTAGTACATAAACCTGATAATCCCATAGTAAACTTATCCGATCATATACTTGCACCCGACGAACAAGGGATTCTTGAGAAGGGTCTTTCCTTTGTCCCTACTTGCATGCCCAACAACTTCAACCTGAAACTTGAGTTGCATCATTTTTTCCGGAAAATTTGTCTAAAACAGTACTTCCTTAAGACTCCCTATAACCCGGTATTCTCAGGCAGTGGCCTTAGACCAACATCTAAGTTTAATCCCCCAGTACATCAAATACCACATAAACTGTTGGCGTATGAGCAAGTGGTCATGAGGGACATTGATAATATATTGTCCAAACGACAATATGTCAAATACAATGTAACCCGACAGGAACGCGAGGCTTTAGAATCCTTGGGAGGGAATGCCAACATAGTGATTAAACCCGCAGAGAAGGGTGGTGCCATTGTGTTACAGAACACAGAGGATTACAGGAAAGAGATCCTCTCACAGCTAACTGTGGAAGGTAATTACTCCAAACTTAATAAAGACCCTACACATGATTTGAGTAAGATTATAAATGATGTGACCAGAGAGGCCCTGGGAGAAGGTTACTTGAACAAATTGGAGTATGAATATCTGAATAATAAATATCCCAGGCTACCCACAATCTACACCCTCCCCAAAATACATAAACGTATGAAAGACCCTCCTGGGAGACCGATAGTCTCCGGTTGTGGGTCTATCCTGGAACCTCTGTGTAAATACATTAATGTATTTCTTAAACCCCTAGCAGAGAATACCCCTACCTATTTAAGAGACACGATGCAGACTATACAACTAGTGGATGGCTAATTTTTTTGACCCTAATACCCATTTACTTGCGACAATGGACATAACTGCCCTATATACTAACATTCCTCAACATCTAGCACTCAGTTGTATGAAACGTGCACTTAACACTAGACCTGCACCACATCCAGTTCCCACTGAATTTATCATTAAATTACTTGAATTTGCCATGACTAGAAACTATTTCATTTTTCAGGGACAATTCTTTGTACAAACCAAAGGCGTAGCGATGGGGGGTAGCTTTGCCCCAAACCTGGCTATTATATACATGAATGACTATGAACAACAGTACATTCTCAGTGAATTGAATCCATACAGGGCTGGTATAGAACTTTGGCGCCGTTATATTGATGACGTGCTTATCATTTGGCGAGGAGGACAGGAAGAACTCCAAAAATTCCACCTTTGGCTTAATACATGTTCCATGGATATACAATTCACCATTGACTCCAACAGAGAAATTATCAACTTCCTTGACATTCTTATAAAAGCAGAATCTGGCACATTACACACCAGCCTATACAGGAAGAGCAGCGAAAGGAACACTCTCCTACGCTACTCTAGTCACCATCCTCGTAACCTTAGGGATAATTTACCTTTTGGTCAATTTCTGAGGGTACGAAGGAATTGTTCCAAAAAGGAGGATTACTTTGATGAATCTGCGGGACTTGTAGCCCGCTTACTTGATCGTGGCTATCCCATTAGACTACTTAAGAAAGCAAGCAAACGAGCATGGCACAATCATAGGGAATTCCTCCTAACCCCTAAATTGAAGACTAACACCAAGAATGAACGTCTGGTTTGTGTCACCACTTTTAGCACTAAGAGTCATGCCATCAAAAAGGCAATCAACCATCACTGGCACCTAGTATCTGATGAATTGGGGAACATACCAACTCCCCTACATACCTTCAGGAAAGGTAAAAATATAAGAGATCATGTGGTCAGATCTCTATTACCCACCTCTCGGAGTACGGGCCAGACCACTTTATGGGGTTTTCCTATGGTCACGGGACACCATAAATGTGGATCTTGTAAAGCTTGCCCCTTGACCAAAGAGATTAATGACTTTTCACACAATAATCAGACACATACATTGAAGGACTTCAGCAACTGTAACACCTCAGGAGTTATCTATGCGATCATCTGCCCATCTGATCTCATGTATGTGGGTCAGACGATTCAGAAAGTCAAATGTAGAATCCTTCAACATTGCAGTCAGATACGCTGTAAGACACCTGGAGCACCCCTGGTAGATCACTTCACGAGCTTTAAACACACTGTAGAAAGCCTAAGATGGTGGGTCATTGAAAAGATCAAGCCCAATCCCAGGGGTGGTGATTTCAGTGCTGTATTAAATAAACGTGAATGCAAATGGATATATGCTTTAGATACAATCAACAGAGGATTGAACGAATTCGAGGAAATCAATAGGCAGATTTCCATCATGAGCAATGTGTGACACATTGGGTCTGGCACTATTGCCCTTCTCAAGTTGGTTCCTGATACCACGTCACATGTGGACACGTTAATTTCTGTACCCCCTCAATCTCTTAATTATGCGGTGTCCTCATTTCACGACAGGACATGGCTAAGGTACCTACATCTTATGGAGCATTGGAATTGTCTGTATGTATGTCCTTATTGTATACAAATGTGACTTTGATGAGTGGTTAATCATGTCTGTAACTCTCCATCCTTAACTATCCACTGTATGGGTATATACACCATGATAATTGAACTTGGATTAGTCATGGATGCCGAGTTTTATCCATATAACATACTGTCCACGGTATGAGATAGGACATGTGTTTTGCACATCTTTTGAAGCCCTGTATTTGTTGTTTTATTTTATTGTATATAATTGTGTCTTTTGATTTACTCTCTATCTTAATTATTCATTGCATGAATGTACACAAATAAGTGAAAATTCCTGTTTTCCCTGTAATTGTCTGTTTTTTATTGTATATAATTGTGTCTTTTGATTTACTCTCTATCTTAATTATTCATTTCATGATTGTACACGAATAAGTGAAAATCTCTGACTGACGTTTTATTTGCAAATGATTATGGATCACGGATCAGTCACACGATCCCTTGCGAATGATAGGTTGCACTCTCTGTTTTCCCATATGATTGGTGTCTTTATTTGTAAACATGGAATAATAAACGTTGCCCCGGTGAGTCTTTCTACTCTGACATTCACCGACGCACCGTCACCACGTTGACGGTTGCCTCGTTGGTTTTTTATAGACCCGCGGTGAACACGCACCCGCCACAAACCGGGAGATGCGACATTCACTGTGGAACAATACGACTGCAGGTAATCTCTTCACGAGGCCTTTCCTACATGTTAACTTTAATGGCTGGTTACATAGGAATCCCCGTATTTATGTTCCCTCAATTTGTTCTTTTACAGTTTGGCGAACTTAGATTGCCCGCGAGACAAATAGATGGTCTCCGTTTTAATTTAAATTGGCACTGCAGAAATGACCGATCCAAATGGCTGCAGGTACCCCTTTTCAATCTATACCTTGTGCTTAATTTAATGTGCGCAATGTTGAGGCGGAAGATTAAGAGGAATTCTTAACTCCGCCTATGTTATTCATTTTAGTTTGACAGTCTGAGAAATCACGTGAGACACACGTATGGTCTCCATGTGCCAATTGACATACCGCATATTGCCACACGAAGTGGAACTGACCCCTACACGTTACTATTAGGAACGGGACGCCTGGATATATACCAGGTAAGCCAACACCTTGCATGTTGGTGTTAGTCATGGGATTATCTAATTGAGCAACATCCTGATCACATCCTCCCTTTTGATTTTAGACTCCTTCAGGTTGCACCACCCTTCCTTGTCCTGATGAAGACCCGCACGGCCAAGGCCTCAAAATTCTTCTGTGCCAATTAAATGGATCGAAACGTCGATGCCCCCCCCTTCCTTGAAAAGCCTGGGACACGCAGCCCCCCCACGTGCTACATTAGGAATTAGATTCCGCTTGCAAATTATATCATTGTTCTTGGGATATCGCAAACGTGACCAGGCTTGTCTGAACGGTGATTGACAACCGTTCCTTCTATAAAGTTCACTAATGTGTATTTTACTGTGTCTCATATTATTCCCTTCTCACTTACTCACTCTTTAGCACCCTTGCCCTATGCACGTTCCCTCTGGAGCAACCATGTGTTAATCATTATGAAATTGCATAAATAAATGTATGGTGATTCAAAAATCGGATGTTGCTGCTGTGTTCATGTTGTAATAATGTATTGATTACTATGAGCTACTCTAAATGATTTCTAGCTCCACTTAGTGGAACGATATGATTCAAGAGGATTGTTACTTTGTGTGAATAATTGGTTTGGGACCATTGTCTTTTGTATTAAGTCTATACCCAGGTCCTTGACTTTTGGGTTACCCCATTTTTGTAATGATTGCCATTGCTACAGCATGATGTGTCCATAGGTGCCGTAAGCTTGCACTGCCACTGCAATCACGGTCATTGGCACCAATTGAAAAATACACAACTGGGGTAGCTACCACCTGGGCCCCATGGTGTGACACCACCAATGCCCATGCCCATGCCCTTTCAGCCAATGGAACCGCGATATCGGTAGTGAAACACACATTTGAATCCCGCGGTAGGCGTGCTCTGCCCCCAAAATCACGGTCATTGGCACCAATTTAAAAATGTCAATTTGCGGTAGCGACCGCCTGGGCCCTCGCAGTGTGACACCGCCAATGCCCATGCCCTTTCAGCCAATGGGAACTGCAATCGTGGAAGTGAAATACACTTTTGAAAATTGCGGTAGGCGTGCTCTGCTACCGCGGGGCCGGTCATTGGCACCAATTTAAAAATGCCAATTCACGGTAGCGATTGCCTGGGCCCCGCGGTTTGACACAGCCAGTGCCCATGCCCTTTCAGCCAATGGAACCGCAATTGCGGTAGTGAAATACACATTTGAATCCCACGGTAGGCGTGCCCCGCCCCCAAAATCACAGTCATTGGCAGCAATTTAAAAATGTCAATTCACGGTAGCGACCGCCTGGGCCTTTGCAGTGTGACACTGCCAATGCCCATGCCCTTTCAGCCAATGGGAACTGCAATCGCGGTAGTGAAATACACTTTTGAAAATCACGGTAGGCGTGCTCCGCTACCGCGGGGCTGGTCATTGGATACAATTGAAAGATGCCAATTCGCGGTAGCAACCGCCTGGGCCCAGCGGTGTGACACAGCCAATGCCCATGCCCTTTCAGCCAAAGGGAACCGCAATCGTGGTGGTGAAATACACTTTTGAAAAATGCGGTAGGTGAGCTCCGCTACCATTGGCCGGTCATTGGATACAACTGAAAGATGCCAATTTGCTGTAGCGACCTCCTGGGCCTGTGGTATGACACCGCCAATGCCCATGCCCTTTCAGCCAATGGGAACTGCAAACGTGGTAGTGAAATACACTTTTTAAAATTGCGGTAGGCGTGCACCGCCACCGCGGGCCGGTCATTGGTTACATTGAAAATAGTTAAACTTGAACACCAATTGCAGCATCCGAGTACCACTGAAACAACCCCAGGGGGCTATATATGTCTGGGAGAGAGCAACACATGTCCACTGCATCCAGACACTGCTGCCTACCATTCTTCACCAACAACTGCTGCTGTTCCTGCCTCCTGGACCCAGTGATGACGAGAACTAAGAACATTAGGGCCCGTCCCTTCACCACAGAGGAGCTGGCGGTCCTGGTGGACGACGTGCTTTCACAGCATGGGAGGCTATATGGTGCTCCTGATGTAATGGTAAGTGTTTCAGAGTTAAAGTTGGAGAGTGCAAAGGGTGCTCACATGATGGTGCGCTGCTGTAGTATGTGCCTGTGAGTGCAAGGTTGTGTGATACACTACCTAGCATTCTGACTTCATGTCAATGGGGTGTATAGCCTTATTTCCACAGATCCATGGCTGCATTTAAGGATTGGAGGGACATGCAGTGTTTTTGCAGCTATACAATAACACTGCTGGTTTGGACAGTGGAAGTTAGAACAAACATTGCCTGTGCTAATGGATGTCAGAGCCCATGAGATTTTCACATGATCATTTGTGACATTACAAATGTGTTTCGTCCAGAGGGCACTGAAGGATGTGTGTACAATTTTCATATTGCCACCATGGATATGTATGCATTATGCATCAGATTGAAATGCTTGAGGGTGACACTCTTGGTGGAAATTCACCTATGACACATCAGATTAATGTACTTCGGAAACATCATCCTTTCATTGTTTTCATTATGTGTACTGAGTCGTATGTGTAGGCACTGTTTGCCCTCTCATATTGTACATGCATGCGCATGTTCTGATGGCCCACATTTAACCTCAGTGTGAGTCCCCCTGGCATGCACAGATACTGCCCAATTTGACAAAGACCCATCAGTAAATGGACAGAGTGAAACATATGTGTTTTCTGCCACCTCATTTCTGAACGAGCTATCTTAGGCCTGAGGATTGCACAAGACAGACCTTGTGAGAAGGGTGTGAGAATGTAAGATCATGTCCCTAAATTTGACCTCCATGACACAGTGAGCCATTCACAGGCCAAGGACAAGGAGGGGTGTGTAGTGTTGGACACAGTGAGTCTGCCCTGACACACAATTTCCAATGTACAGGCAGCCAGCAGTACAACTCCCACCAGGTACCCTAGTCCCAAAGCTGAGCAGGATGTAATACTCCACCCCACAACCATGTGTCAGCCATTGCTTTGCTCTCCACAAACTTACAGGTAGGTAGCCATCTTATGCTTTCTTTTCCCACCCCTGAGCAGGATGGAACACTCCCCCATCCAAGAGCCATGTGTAGCCTATTCCCTTCCTCTGCTCCACTTCACAGAGAGGCAGCCATCCTAACAGGGAGGGGTGTTTGTGTGTGGGAAGCCTGCACTACAACTCCCACCAGGCCTACTTGTCCCAAAGCTCAGCAGGATGGCGCACTCCCCCCAGCCGGAAGCATGTGGCAGCCATTGTATTGCTCACCTTCATCTAACAGGTAGGCAGCCATCTTAACAGGGAGGGGGGTTTGTGGGTGTGAATCCTGCACTACAACTCCCACCAGGCACCCTTTTCCCAAAGCTCAGCAGGATGGAACACCCCACCCCACACCCACAACCATGTGTCAGCCATTGCATTGCTCACTTCAAACTCACAGGTGGTAGCCATCTTAACAGAGAGGGGTGTTTGTGGGTGGGAAGCCTGTACTACACCTCCCACCAGGCCCCCTTTTCCCACAGCCATGTGGCAGCCATTCTATAGCTCATATCAAACTTACAGGTAGGTCGCCATCTTAACAGGGAGGGGTGTTTGCTCATATCAAACTCACAGGTAGGTAGCCATCTTCACAGGGAGGGGTGTTTGTGGGTTGGAAGCCTGCACCAAAACCCACTCCAGGCCCTCTTGTCCCACAGCTGAGCAGTATGGAGCACTCCCCACACCCACAACCATGTGGCAACCATTCTATTGCTCACATCAAACTTAAAGGTAGGTCGCCATCTTAACAGGGAGGGGTGTTTGCTCATATCAAACTCACAGGTAGGTAGCCATCTTCACAGGGAGGGGTGTTTGTGGGTTGGAAGCCTGCACCAAAACCCACACCAGGCCCCTTTTTCCCACAGCTGAGCAGTATGGAGCACTCCCCACACCCACAACCATGTGGCAACCATTCTATTGCTCACATCAAACTTAAAGGTAGGTAGCAATCTTAACAGGGAACGGTGTTTGCTCACATCAAACTGACAGGTAGGTAGCCATCTTAACAGGGAGGGGTGTTTGTGGGTGGGAAGCCTGCAGTACAACTCCCACCAGGCCACCTTGTCCCAAAGCTCAGCAGGATGGTCGTCCCCCACACCCAGAACCATGTGGTAGCAATTCCTCTCAACTGGGTCACAGAACAGGTAGGTAGACGGTGCATGCACCCTGCCATTCCTCTAAAAAAGCATGGAGCCATATGACCACACCAGCCCTCACATTTCATACAACTTGGCATAGATCCAATAGCCCCTTCCAGTGTGCAGACAGCTAAGCGTATGTAACTGTCACAGAAATTGAAGTTTGACTCACCAATTCACATGTTGAAGAAATTCAGGGCACAATCATGCACAGCACTGAATGCTATGTGTAAGTGCCATGGTGGCAGAGCATCAAGGCCCATATGAACACAAACCATGCATGGTCAGTTGGTAAAAGAAAGTAAAGTACATGATATGACAAAGGTATGCATAAGCTTACAATGGCTAGTCCTTGCTCAGATGTAACGTCTTCCATGCAGAGCAAACAAAAAAGATGCATCACATAAAGTTGTTGTGCTGCTAGTCGTTAGAGGACGACATGTTCTTGTAATCACATAATCTGTACGTGGAACATGGTATCTATTGACATGTTACACCATGGACAAGTAATGTATATACCTCCACATCATGTCATGATGCTCAGTACCTTGCAGCCATACAAAGTGATATCAATGTAAACTGTGTGCTGTATCACATGTAACATCCAAACGTCTAACACCAAGCTTGTGGAGTGCTCTGCAATGACCATTTCACCTCTTTTCAACATGAGATCAACAATTGACTGCTGCAGAAGACAACACCGACCTGCAGAGCCAGTCTCCACCCTTGGAACATGGACTCTCAGATGCAGACTCCATACGTTTCTCGGATGAGGAGCCCAAACTTGGCCCATCCGGACTGCCAGGGCACACCACATCCCAGGCCCTCACTGTCCCCACTACCCCACCTCAGCAACAACAACCGTGCAGACCCTTGCTGCAACGACTTGTGCAGCCTCAACCACCACCACCAGTGCTGCCTGCAACACTCTTCCTGCCTCAGTGGATACAAACACCATCACACAATCAGAGGAGGGCAGGGAGAGTCTGCGGGTGCATCGAGTGGCAATGCCACAGGTCCGGGACAGCAGGGCAGGTGGGAGGGCAACTGGGGTACAAAATGGAGAGGACACTGGGACCGAAGCCCTGGCCAACATCGCCCGAGTTCTTGGGGCATACAAACAAACCCAGGGACACATGGGCCAGGTTCTGGAAGAAGTGCGTGAGCTCCCCCTGCTGCTGAGGTCCATGGACACGCGTATGGGCCAATGCATGGACCTCATGGGCAAGCTTGTGGGTGTTCTGAGGGACAGTAATGCAGCCCAAAGGACAGCTCAAGCTCCCTCCAGAGGCCTGTGGGATGATACTGCCACCACCTCAGCTGCGGCCAAAGAGAGGGGTGAGCTGCAACAGGATGACTCCTCAGACATCGCTGAGGCCGCAGCAGTGACCCCCCCCTGAAAATGCAAAGGGGGCCATCCGAGAAACACCACGGGAGGATCCCGTGGCAAAGAACCAGCTAATTGCAAGTCAAAGAGCCAGCCATGATGGCACCTCTGTTCACCTTGGCATTGACTTTGTTGACTATCCTTACCCACAATGCCATGTTGATGGCAGGTGTCTGTTGGACTCTGTCACCAAATCAATTTGGTGACCACTCTATTGTCTTGTTTACCATCACTGACAACTCATTGTTTCACTTTGCACCATTTTGTTGAACATCACTTGTCTGTCACAAACACTCTTTGTAAATAAACACTCTTTACACACCTGTTTTTGTGTCAGCTCCATGTTTATCACAGGATGTACAATATTGACTCTGATTCCAATGTATCAGAAGCTCTGATTGTTTTGAGGCATTGAGAGGCTGAAGAGACCTAGAAAGACACAAGAGAACAACATTTACTTGTCAGGTGATGGCATCACAGCCAGTACACAACACTAGTCATCAAGATATACAAACCTGCGGACATTACAATGAGAAACAATATCAACATAGACATCATGTGGCTGGTCATGACTACACTTAGCCACAAACATCAGCCATCAGCACAGCGCCAACAACAGGCAGCAGTCAAAAAGATCCTCTAGGCCTTTTCACTACCATCAAAGACAGCAGACATTGGCAATTTTGTACAATGTCACTCACACTCAAGGGAGGTAGCGGTTGATGAGCTGTTAACACAGGTCTACACCTTCCTCCTCTCCACTATCCTCATCACTGGACACGTGTTGGTTTGCAGGCGGGGGCATCTGCTGCTCATCATCATCCAGGAGCTTGGGGATCTCTTTGCGCAAGGCCAGGTTGTGGAGCATGCAGCATGCAGCTACGATCTGACACACATTTTGGGGAGAGTAGAGTAGTGCACCTCCGCTCTTGTCCAGAAACCGAAATCTAGACTTCAGAAGACCAAAAGTATGCTGCACCACACGACGTGCCCTCCCATGGGCATCATTGCATCGGACTTCACCCAGAGTCCTGGGATTCCTCAGTGGACTCAGCAACCAAGACCGGTTGAGATATGCAGAGTCACCTGGGTGTGAGATATACAGATCAATTTTGTAATATAACTGTAGCTGAGGACAGCATGTCACACATACAGCACACTACTTGATTCTGCGTACTCACCCACAATCCACGCACACTCTGGGTGCAGATTTGCCATCAGCTGTGGTACGATGCTATTACGCAGTATGTAGGAGTCATGTGCTGATCCTGGAAATCTGGCACAGACATTGGAGATTATCACATCCGCTTGGCATACCACTTGCACATTAATGGAATGGAAATGCTTCCTGCTCCTGTGTATGTGTTCACGTGCCTGTGGTAGAACCAGGCCAACATGTGTGCAGTCAATGGCACCAACAACATTAGGGAAGTGGGCAAGGTCATAAAAATCACCCTTCAGATCTGCCAATTCCTGTCTCCTGGGGAAATGAATGTAGCTGTCCTTGTATGTCATCAAACCAGTTGCAAAGAAATGCAGGGCTGCCATCACCTTACATGTTGGTGTCGAAGCAGTCGGATAGGTTCTGTGAGGCCTCAAATGGGGCTCCAACGGACAACATGGGTCCTGAAGGGTAGGTCGATCCAAACAGAATTTACGTATAATGATGTCCTCATCCTCCATGTCCACAAGCAATGTAAATGGGCAATGCACTTCTGGTCACCTCCTACATAAGATAAAAGGGGACACATGTCAATTCAATTCCCCTATGAGATGTGTCCAACCAGGGCCAGACTGGCCGTGGCGGGCACCGGGCTTTTCCTCGGTGAGCTACTAGGGTGGGGGCCGGTTTTGGGCCCCTGGGGGCTGGTTTTGTTACCGGGGGCCGGCAATATCAGCCCCTGGTAACAAAATCGGACAAAACTGGCCCTAAAAAAAATCTCGGCCGCCCCCCACTTCCCTCTTCCGTGGGCTGGCTGAGCAGTTTGCCAGGGCTGGTTTCAATTCCCAGTCCGGCCCTGTGTCCAACATTTTACGTTTTGACTGACCCAGTGCCAACAATGACTGGCCGAAACAACAACTTACAGCACAAGTCACATGCAGGGACACCTTGATTTAAAGTAGTTGTACATGTGTTCAATATGTACATAGTGAGTACCCCCAAAACAGATTCAGACTATGTGAATGTCAAATGGTACAATCCGACATCTTGTGTCACCAGCCCTGAAAGTAGTTGACACAGCACATGTCTGAAACAGCAAACCTGCTGGCTTCTACGTAGCTGCTGTACCTGCCACTCATTGCGTGATTCGGACAGGGCACACATTTACAACACAATGAACACAGTGTGTGCATAAAGATCAAGTATCAACATGAATTCAGCAATCTACACAGTGAAATAGGCACATTATGCAGTCAGTCCATCATTACTGTGGGTTGTTTAGCCATCCCACACTTAGACATGTTTACATATTTGAGACTCCATCACACAACAGATCTGTGTACATGCACAACAACATCATAAGTGACATGTCAGGGAGTACATGCCAATGCATGTAATCCTGTGCACTGACATGGCATGTGTGGTAATCAGTGAGTTAAATGTCACACTAGCATTGAATTTAACTATCTGGTGGCATGATTCATACTAAGTGTCTACTGTTCAATGACGAGAACTGACCATTGCCATTGCTACAGCATGATGTGGCCATAGGTGCCGTAAGCTTGCACTGCCACTGCAATCACGGTCATTGGCACCAATTGAAAAATACACAACTGGGGTTAGCTACCACCTGGGCCCCATGGTGTGACACCACCAATGCCCATGCCCTTTCAGCCAATAGTACTGCGATTGCGGAAGTGAAACACACATTTGAATCCCGCGGAAGGCGTGCTCTGCCCCCAAAATCACGGTCATTGGCACCAATTTAAAAATGTCAATTTGCGGTAGCGACCGACTGGGCCCTCGCAGTGTGACACCACCAATGCCCATGCCCTTTCAGCCAATGGGAACCGCAATCGTGGTAGTGAAATACACTTTTGAAAATTGCGGTAGGCGTGCTCTGCTACCGCGGGGCCAGTAATTGGCACCAATTTAAAAATGCCAATTCACGGTAGCGATTGCCTGGGCCCCGCGGTGTGACACAGCCAGTCCCCATGCCCTTTCAGCCAATGGGAACCGCAATTGCGGTAGTGAAATACTCATTTGAATCCCACGTTAGGCGTGCCCCGCCCCCAAAATCACAGTCATTGGCAGCAATTTAAAAATGTCAATTCACGGTAGCGACCGCCTGGGCCTTTGCAGTGTGACACTGCCAATGCCCATGCCCTTTCAGCCAATGGGAACTGCAATCGCGGTAGTGAAATACACTTTTGAAAATCACGGTAGGCGTGCTCCGCTACCGCGGGGCTGGTCATTGGATACAATTGAAAGATGCCAATTTGCGGTAGCAACCGCCTGGGCCCCGCGGTGTGACACAGCCAATGCCCATGCCCTTTCAGCCAAAGGGAACCGCAATCGTGGTAGTGAAATACACTTTTGAAAAATGCGGTAGGTGAGCTCCGCTACCTTGGGCCGGTCATTGGATACAACTGAAAGATGCCAATTTGCTGTAGCGACCTCCTGGGCCTGTGGTATGACACCGCCAATGCCCATGCCCTTTCAGCCAATGGGAACTGCAAACGTGGTAGTGAAATACACTTTTTAAAATTGCGGTAGGCGTGCACCGCCACCGTGGGCCGGTCATTGGTTACATTGAAAATAGCTAAACTTGAACACCAATTGCAGCATCCGAGTACCACTGGACCAACCCCAGGGGGCTATATATGTCTGGGAGAGAGCAACACATGTCCACTGCATCCAGACACTGCTGCCTACCATTCTTCACCAACAACTGCTGCTGTTCCTGTCTCCTGGACCCAGTGATGACGAGAACTAAGAACATTAGGGCCCGTCCCTTCACCACAGAGGAGCTGGCGGTCCTGGTGGATGAGGTGCTTTCACAGTATGGGAGGCTATATGGTGCTCCTGATGTAATAGTAAGTGTTTCAGAGTTGAAGTTGTAGAGTGCAAAGGGTGCTCACATGATGGTGCGCTGCTGTAGTATGTGCCTGTGAGTGCAAGGTTGTGTGATACACTACCTAGCATGCTGACTTCATGTCAATGGGGTGTATAGCCTTATTTCCACAGATCCATGGCTGCATTTAAGGATTGGAGGGACATGCAGTGTTTTTGCAGCTATACAATAACACTGCTGGTTTGGACAGTGGATGTTAGAACAAACATTGCCTGTGCTAATGGATGTCAGAGCCCATGAGATTTTCACATGATCATTTGTGACATTACAAATGTGTTTCGTCCAGAGGGTACTGAAGGATGTGTGTACAATTTTCATATTGCCACCATGGATATGTATGCATTATGCATCAGATTGAAATGCTTGAGGGTGACACTCTTGGTGGAAATTCACCTATGACACATCAGATTAATGTACTTCGGAAACATCATCCTTTCATTGTTTTCATTATGTGTACTGACTCGTATGTGTAGGCACTGTTTGCCCTCTCATATTGTACATGCATGTGCATGTTCTGATGGCCCACATTTAACCTCAGTGTGAGTCCCCCTGGCATGCACGGATACTGCCCAATTTGACAAAGACCCATCAGTAAATGGACAGAGTGAAACATATGTGTTTTCTGCCACCTCATTTCTGAACGAGCTATCTTAGGCCTGAGGATTGCACAAGACAGACCTTGTGAGAAGGGTGTGAGAATGTAAGATCATGTCCCTAAATTTGACCTCCCTGACACAGTGAGCCATTCACAGGCCAAGGACAAGGAGGGGTGTGTAGTGTTGGACACAGTGAGTCTGCCCTGACACATCATTTCCAATGTATTGTATGTCTCGCTCACTCACATACTGCATCACAGAGGAGGGCCTTCTTCACATTGCTTTCTGTGCTGGCATTCTGCATGTGTATGAGATGGCCATGTACTGTGTCCATCCTTATACCTGCATACATTTCTATGAGATTATCTAAAGCAAATGTACTACGTGTCATGCTGTATGGCCTCTGCTCAACATTTCTACATTGGTGTGCTATGTTTTTGCATGCTCCTGTACTGAGACACAGAGGTACATAACACATTGTCACTGAAACTTCCTCTTCTTGTCTCCCATGCCTGCAGCTTAAAGTTGGCCAGCGTAAGGCCTTATGGAGGGCCATTGCACGCAAGGTGCGGGCTCTGGGTGTCTCCAACCGACGGCACACACACTGTCACAAGAGATGGGATGACATCTGCTGGCTGAGCAAAAATGTGGAAGAGATGATGCTGGGACTGCTCCCTCAGACTGGAAGGTTGGCATGCAGGTGCATGACACCACTAATGGCCCGCATCTTGGCAGTGACACAGTCAGAGCTGGATGGACGCTTGAGGGCCCATCAGCAGCAAGTTAGGGGTGAGTATTCTGCGAAGGGTGAATTTGTGTGTGAGTGACTGCATGTATCCCAACCCTGAGCCAGTGCGTAGCTCTGTGATGTTTCTAGTGTGATACAATGGCTTCTAAGTGGCCTCTGTGTTGAGTGCAGCTGTCATGCATTTTCGCTAGATGTACTTTCTTGTGTGTTTAATACAATGGCCCTTGACATTGCAAGATGAGAAGTGGCCTTATGACATCTGCTGCATTATGGGTGTCATATATATCACCTGGCAGTGAACAGCATTGTGCATCATCTTAGTGTGCACTCATCGATGTGTGCAGTGCCTGACTTGGAAATTGTGAGAACTGCACATCTGACACCAATGTGCAATGGTCGTTGTGCTTCAACGCACAACATGGTAGACATCAGTAGCTCATGGCCACTGTAAAAGGACATTTTGGAGTCACTATCTGTGTTGTCCCCTTAAAGTGACTCCATATGTGACTGAGACAACATGTTGAGATGCATATCTATCTCACCTACAGGCACGTAGGTATGCTTACAGAGATCAGTATGTTAGGTTACAAGGAGGCACGGGCCAGCTGTTTGGCTGTGTGAATGTCACATGGGTCGTTAATGTTAACTATGCATGTTTCCATGCTTCTTCTGAGTTTTGCATTAAGGTTGCACATGCAGACCGCACAGGGTGGTGTGCAACGTGGGGGTATCATATTCTAGTTTTGTGCTTTGCTTGCATATGATGTTTGTGAGTATGGCACTATACTGTACCTATGTCTCTGTCTATTGCAGCATCTACCAAGGGCACGGAAGGACAGGGGACGGACACCAGTGGTGAAGCTTCTGGCACGACTGCTACACATGAGCTCACTGATGTGACCAGCACCTCGGAGGGGGACAGGAATGCCCTGGAAGAATCACGCCCAGAAATACCAACCTCAACATCATCTGACTCCAGTGGTGACTCCTCAATGTTGGCGGGCACAGGGAGTGCAAAATATGCCTCTTCTTCCACCACACATCGTCCAGTGCCTACCCTCCCGGCTACTACCACTAGTGCTGTCCATGCCCGCAGCAGTAGGAATGGTAGAGTCGGGTGTCCTTCCCCCAGGCACCGCTGCCCCTGCCCCTGTCTCCCATGCTGCCCTCAGTGTAGAGGCAGTGGACCTTTTGCGCCAGCTGTGTGTGGGTCAGACTACTCTCCTAAATGCCTTCCAGGATCATGACAAGAAGCTGGCACACATAGTTGTCTTCATGGAAGGCATTCTTTCTGACGTGGGTGGGCTACACCAAACTGTCCAGTTATTGTCCTCCACAGTGACGGCAGCCATTTAGCTGTCACAGGCTCAAAGTCCAGCTCCAGTCCCTTCACCAACCACCCTGCCAGTGGCACCACCTGATGAGAGTTACCACACACCACAGCCATCAGGCACCAAGTACTCCACACGCAGCACACAACAGCAGCACTCCAAGCGGTCCAGAGCACAGACACCATCCCAAAAACAAAAAACAGGCACACAGGAGCGCAAAGGCAAAAACCCTTCACGTGACACTCAGGGCCATCAGGCCAAGAAGCAGGCCTCAAGCTCACATTCATTCAAATCACCCCCATCCAAGGACACTCCCATACCCAAACCTGCTCCCAAAGACAAACAAACAGTTGCCCTGCCTGCTGTGAAGCTGGTGCCTGCAAAGAGTCAGCACAAACAGCTCTCTAAGGCAGATTCAACCACAACCTCAACTCCCACCCACACCCCTGTGAAGCTGTGACAGGAGATTAATGTGGGGGGGGGGTTTGCCTGGA
Organism: Triturus cristatus; assembly: GCF_964204655.1. NCBI lineage: Eukaryota > Metazoa > Chordata > Amphibia > Caudata > Salamandridae > Triturus > Triturus cristatus. Next base: position 1,438,535,670 of record NC_140589.1, on the reverse strand, counting down.
CAACAGGGGATGGAGGGGGAAAGGCAAGGCCACCCCATCCAGATTCAGCAATTCCCCACAGGGAGACAACCTGCACCTGATACACCTTTGGTAGAGAGTGAGGCTGTTGTGCCCACCCCACTTCCTACTCCTACCAAGGCAATTCTTGCCAATCAAAACCCCAAGAAGTGGAGACTCAGCCCTCCACATTCACCCTCACACACTGTGTCTCACGGCAGCATGTCTCCGCCTCCCCGTGCCACCATGCCACCCGGTACAAGCAGCCCTCTGGCTCCCACAGTCACTGATGCCTCTACCTCAGCTGGTCCGCTCTCTCTGAGGTCCAGTCCTCCAACTGTCCCCGACAATCAGCCACCTCCCAGTTCAACTGACAGCCAAGTCTGAGGCAAAGTTCCCCTCCTCAACCCATCTCTCCCACAGCGGTGCCTGGACTGCCCATTTGTATCCCCGGAGCTGTGGTGATTCCCATGGCAGTGTATGGTGTTACCCATTCCCTGTGCAGTTTCTCATGCACACATGTACATACTTTGAATTTGTACTGGCCAATGGCCTTGCTGTTTGTTACTTTGGATTCCCATTCCCTGTGCAGTTTCTCATGCACACATGTACACGCTTTGAATTTGTACTGGCCAATGGCCTTGCTGTTTGTCACTTTGGATGCTCATTCCCTGTGCAGTTTCTCATGCACACATGTACATACTTTGAACTATGGACTGGCCAATGGCCTTGCTGTTTGTCACATTGGATGCCCATTCCATGTGCAGTTTCTCATGCAAACATGTACACACTTTGAACTATGGACTGGCCAATGGCCCTGCTGTTTGTCACTTTGGATGCCCATTCCCTGTGCAGTTTCTCGTGCACACATGTACATACTTTGAACTATGGACTGGCCAATGGCCTTGCTGTTTTCTACTTGTTATGCCTATCTGTGTATTATGTAATAAAGACAGTTGTCTGGTTTGTCAATGTGCTTGCTAAATAATTTTTTTTATGTATGGGTATGGTTTCATGTGACACATGCTCTGTATGCCACTTTGCAAAAACAACAGTTGATGGACAGAATGCAGAACAATGTCATACATTCACCCCAGTACAGAGATCTGGGCCTAAATCCATCGTTTTTTTTGCTCGCCATGCCATTCCAGTTTGAACCCAGCCATATGCAAATCAGTCTTGACCCTGTGCCTCATGGGAACAGTCCAGCCCGAACTGCCAAGCCAGGTCCTCCCTGGACTGGAAACAAGCATCCTAGGACCGTTTTCGGGGTTTCACCCCTCTTCAGCCAGGATAGCTTGATTCCAGTGGCATGGAGAGCACGGGACCTACGTCTGGGCATACCCGTCCCACTCAGGGTGACAAACGCAAAAACAACAGTTGATGGACAGAATGCAGAACAAGGTCATACATTCACCCCAGTACAGAGATCTGGGCCTAAATCCATCGTTTTTTTTTGCTCACCATGCCATTCCAGATTGAACCCAGCCATATGCAAATCAGTCTTGACCCTGTGCCTCATGGGAACAGTCCGGCCCGAACTGCCAAGCCAGGTCCTCCCTGGACTGGAAACAAGCATCCCAGGACCGGTTTCGGGGTTTCACCCCTCTTCAGCCAGGATAACTTGATTCCAGTGGCATGGAGAGCACGGGACCCACGTCTGGGCATACCCATCCCACTCGGGGTGACAAATGCAAAAACAACAGTTGATGGTCAGAATGCAGAACAATGTCATACATTCACCCCAGTACAGAGATCTGGGCCTAAATTCATCGGTTTTTTTGCTCACCATTCCATTCCAGTTTGAACCCAGCCATATGCAAATCAGTCTTGACCCTGTGCCTCATGGGAACAGTCCAGCCCGAACTGCCAAGTCAGGTCCTCCCTGGACTGGAAACAAGCATCCTAGGACCGGTTTCGGGGTTTCACCCCTCTTCAGCCAGGATAGCTTGATTCCAGTGGCATGGAGAGCACAGGACCCACGTCTGGGCATTTCGGGCTGGACTGTTCCCATGAGGTACAGGGTCAAACTGATTTACATATGGCCATGTCTGAACTGGGGTGGTGGAGTGAGCTAAAGAATGATGATGGATTAAACCCAGTTCAGTTGACTGGGGGTGAGCATTTGATTTGCTCAAATGCTCCGCCCATCATCCCCTTTGGTATCACTTTGTTCGCCCTAAGTTGGCAGGGTATGCCCAGACGTGGGTCCCTTGCTCACTTTGCCACTGGATTCAGGATAGCCTGGCTGATGAGGGTTATGAACCTGAAACCGGTCCCAGGATGCTTGTTGCCGGTCCAGGGAAGACATGAAAGCTTGGCAGTTCGGGCGGGACTGTTCCCATGAGGTACAGGGTCAGACTGATTTGCTTATGGCCATGTCTGAACTGGGGTGGTGGAGTGAGCTAAAGAATGATGATGGATTAAACCTAGATCAGTTGACTGGGGGTGAGTGTTTGATTTGCTCAAACGCTCCATCCATCATCCCCAAAGGTATAGCTGTATGCCACTTTAACATTACCAATTGCTTGTTTTACTTTTTCAGAGTTTGCCAGAGGTGACAGGCACTTTAGTTTGTCTTGACTCTGAGGCTTGAGGGTGCAATGTGGGTGTTTGTGATGATCTACTCTTATCCTAAATAGTCTATGGTCAGGTTTGCTACATTGTACACATGTCATGTTAGGATGCAATACTAGAAAGGAGGGGAATTCTATTCACAGGATTACTTGCGGGCTGGCCAGGGTCCATCATATCTGTGGGATCTTTGTTGATGTGTGAACAGCAGTGTTGATGTGTGGTCATGTTGTGTAGGCCTGTCTTCCTAGTCACATGGGTACATTTGAATTTGTGAACTTGAGTGGTCATACAATGTGAATGGGCTATCATTGTCAGTAGTGTTGATGTGTGTGTGCCCCTGCAATGCCAACTGCACACATGTATGATCCAGGTAATGAGTGCCTGTTTGTTTCATTTGTCTGCCATGTGCTTCAGATTGTGGGCACATGTAGGAGTTGTAGATTGGGACTGTGCAGTGTGTTGGTGTGTCCTTGCACTCCTGGGGGACACCTACTTGTTGTTGCTGCAAGTTGTGAGTATGCAGAATGTGTGACTGCCAAGTCTGTGTTGTGTTTTGTTGATCAGCCATGTGTCTTGTTAGTGTTTGTGCTCACTGTTCAGACCTGCTCAGCCACACTGACATTATTTGTGAGTTTTACCACGCATTGCTGTCACTTGACCCATTTTTGGCTACCGTATGGTATGTGGTATGTGGAGTCATGCCATCCCCTATATGTGCTTCTGATGCCTACACATTGTGAGTTACTCCTCTATGTGTTTGTGGACTGTACACTCCTCACCTGTCCACTACTGAAGTGCACACCACTTCAATCTCATGTCTTCCACCCCATGGCTTGCCAATGTGTGAGCCTCCCCACCACTTCATAGTGTGACACTATGCTGTATGAGGCTGATCTGTGTACAGGGCCAATGTGCCACTCGGGACAGTTTCACAATTAGTTATGTGTTATTTTCTTCTACTTGGTTGAAGTCATCATTGTTCATGTGCAGCATCTGGGTTTCCCTGAGGTGTGCATCTGTGGGTGATGGTTAAGCTGTATATGTGTTTGCTGAGGTGCTGCTACCCTTCCTGAGTGTGATGTTCTCTGTGTGCTGTGATGATTTGTGTTGTGGAAGTTCATGGTTTGGCACTCAGATATGTGTGCTACTGGTTTGGTTGGTGTGCACACACTACTTGGTGTGCATGCAGTGCTGTCAGTGTATGTTGCCTTGTACTTGCCTGGTGTGCATCCCCCTGATGTCCAGCTGAGTTTGCAATGTGTTGGATTGGTATGTGAATTTTTTGTGCTTTTGTTGTGGATGTATGCAGTGTTTGGCTTGTGTTGGCTCTTTCTACTGACAGATGCTATATGTGTGTGATGTTCTATTTGCATGACATGTTGTGTGAGTAGTTTGTGCATTGTGATATATTCAGATGTGTGTTGCAAGTGTAATGTGCATTACTTGTGTGTCTGTCACATGCAGCATGGTGTATTCTTGTTCATGAGCTTGTTTTGTGTTCACAATGGTGGTTTGTCCTCCTATTTTTTTTTATTTATTTTTTTGAAACCGTTTATTGCAATCTCAAGTATATACAAGTATGGGCCTACTGTCCTCCTATTTTTGACCTGTCACTTGTCAGGATTGTGCATGTGCAAGCTTGTGGTACACTATGACACCATGTTCACTTGCTGACTGGTGTGGTGTCTCTGTCTGTGTTAGCTGATTTGTCCCATTGATCCCAGTTAGTGTTCAAAATTGTTTTTTGATGATGCAATTCTTGTTTGTGTTGGGGTAGGGCATCTGTGCATTGGTCCAATAGACAATGGTGTGTACTCCTGTTCTGTCTAGGGTCATATTGCCTTTCCACTGTTTGGCTGCACATGTCTGGGCTTGTTGGACTTCTGTGGATGTTGTTTGTGAGCTTTGTGTTTAGCTATTGTTTTTGAGTCAGCATTGGTTCAGGCATCCCTGAGTGTGAGTCTGATATTTGTGGATGCACCACAGGAAGTGTGATTGGTTGTCAGTGAACTCACAGGACATCAATGTAACCATTATGTGTGTTTCTCACAGGTGTTGAGTGTTGCAGGTGTGAGGTGGATAGTGGAGGGGTATGTGTGAAGGTCCTACTTGTGTTTGTCAGTCAGGGAGTGTGACACTGAGCCATGTGTGTTGTGCTGATGTCATACACATGTCAAGTAAGTTGATATAGATGTGTAGCTGGTTACTGTATGACTTCAGACACTTCCTATCATTCCTGTACCTATGCGTGGCTTGCCTTGATGTATCCCTGAGTTGTTGCACAGAGGTCACTTTGGTTTAATTTCACTCACTGTGCCACCCATGTCTGATTTGATGGCCTAGGGGTGGTGTGAGATGTTCCTTCTCTTGCATGTGATGTACTCATGCTATGTGGCGTGCTCTATGGCTTTCCAGCACTGTCCATTTCACTTTTGGCTGACCCATTTATTGTCCTTCATAGCTGCTGACCTATGGTATGAGTATGTGGCTGTATGTCAGTGTGGGGTGTTTCTGAGTGACTTTGCAGGCAGTGTGGACAGTTCAGTGGATGTTCATATGCAGTGTGAGTCTTCATGTTGTAATTATGCTCAGTTTGCTTCACATGAGTGGAAGGTAGGTGTGAGGAGGAGGGTTGTCCAACCCCTGAGCTTCTGTGCAGGGTGTTCCTCTTCACCCCCACCTTCCCAGTCAATCTCCCTTGTCCTTTGATGTGTGAGGTGCGAGGTCTGGCTACACCTGGCTGATTAATTGTGCAGGGGGGCACAGGAGAAGCACACAGTATGTGCCCAAATGGGTGTGTAATACATAGTGTGGGAAGGGTGAAGGTGGAGCCGTTTGATTCTGGCCAGACTGCCCATGCCTGGCACAGGCCCTGCCTACTACATTGTGCGCAGGTTTTCCTGTGTCTTCACCACTGCTGTGACTTTCCACAGACATTGCAATGATTTTACGGTTGATGGGTGACCCGGATGTGGAGGGGTGAGTTTCTGACAGGTAGGACATGTGTGGGTACACTGGGGGATATGTACCTGTCCCCATTAGAGTGTCTGATGTGGACAGGAACCTTATGTCAGCACAGGAGTTGTGTGTTGTGGTCGTGTGCGGAGTTATGTATTTGCATACCTGCTGCGTTGTCCGCGACGGTGTATTATTTGCTGGTAGTGGATGAGGTAAAGCAGTGGAAAGCCTTGAAGAGCTGGATCCATAGCGGTCTCCGGGTGGGTGGATTCTACGCTGTGGTGTGATGGGCTGCTTTCGGCATCGTGATTTGTATGGCAGACGGGACGTCATTCTGCACGGCGGTGTGTCTCTATTGGCTCCCTCCACGGCGGGCGTAAATTTCTGACGGTACACCTTACTCCGCAGCGGATGAAAAAATGGACTATGTTTGCCCATAGTGCGGAAAAGGACATTTTCCTCCAGCACCGCGGATGCACATTCGTCCGCCATCCTAATGAGCCCCCAACTGTGCACTACGACTTGACCTAGAAAGATGCTTAAACTCGATTATAATTTAAAATGTTGAGATAGCTATCATTATATTGTATGGCTTGCGTTTGTAACTCTGAAACAATAAAGAATTGAAATGTGCACCTTACGTGTTACTACCGTGCATGAGTGCAGATGTTCACATTTTGGAAAATAAACATTCCAAGAGTACTGTTTTCCTGTGAAGGGATGCCTGCAAATGCTGTTGTACATTGGGTACGTTTGTAAAATACTAATATGCCTTTGCATTGGTAAATCACATTTTTTTCTCCATGGGGAATATTTTTCTCTGCAGAGAAAGCTCTTCGCCCCCACATTGCCAATTTTCGTGTTCTTCCCTGAGCATTCCCACACCGAAGGTGCATGTACTCCTGCCCTTGATAGGAGTAACTCTCCAATCGCTTCCAGGAGGAATGGGTTGTGGGGAAAGATGTGAATACCCACAATCTCTCGAGTTTGTAGCTATTCCCAAACTTTCCAGGCCATGCCCCACCTCGCAGGAGAGCGCTCATTTCCTAACACTTGTAGAAGATTTATCCTTGTGGAAAATAATACCATATCAGGAAAACACCACATGGAAATATTGTACATGCGAAAGGTTACCTTTTGAAAATGCATGTTATGCCTAATTCACAGTTTACTCACAAACTGAACTTAAATGCGCAAATGGCTTCGTGAATAGGTATCTGGAACGCCATTTTTATTTCGAGAAAATAAGAACAATCGGGTAAATATAAATGCGAGGGTTAACTATGTATGTTTATGGTCATCTAAGGACTGAAAATATGCCAAATATTAAAATATTATTTCCTTAGATGTCAGAAACCTATAAGTGAATGGCTACTCACAGATGAGTTTAACTGGCTGAATACACCACAAGTTGTTCATTTTTTTTTCAATGCCACTCAATTTTTATGAGAAAATTATTGCAAACGCACTTGTTTGCAGGGCAGCAATAAAGCATGAACTGTAGCAGAATGGCAAAACAAGTATGAGCGCTAGGTACATAACGCGGTCAGGGCCTGGCGCTGAAAATGCGCGGGCAGGGTGCCGCTTTGAAGATGTTTCTGACTGGAAATATGAGAGAAAAGCACAGCTTCCTTCAGCTGGCCCCTTTATGCTGTTTCCCATACGAAAATATGTCACCACCGCTGCCGCTTCTCTTGTTATCGCCAGAGGAAAAAATGAATTTTCCGATGAGCTATGAGCAGCAGCTGCTGGCTTCTTGTGGATTTCTTAGACGTGTGCGTGTTTTTTTACGGTATTTCTCACTGCCCCAGCTTTTTAGGTTTCATTTATGAAAACTAACAGACCGCTGACTAAATTGCGTTCAATTTTAAAGGCATCCTCCGTGGTGGTGCTCTTTGTATAATAAGATAACAGACTTCAGTTCTGTTATTCTAGTTAAGAATTATTTGGTTTCCCAGACTTTGAAATTAAGCTCTCATCTAGCCACATTAGAGTTCATAGCCATCTTAATAATATGGCTGCTTGGTTTAGACTACGACTAATTCAGTAAAAAAATTATGTAGAGTTGTCCTAGCATTTGATGTTGAGCAATAGAGAATAAAACACTGAAAAAAGCTGTATATTTTACTGGTTGGTTTGTTGAGATATGTAGTGGTGAACCACAGTGCCCCTGTATGATGTTGCAGCTATCCCCCTTTTGTGCCTCAGGGCTGTTTGCAGGCATTGTGCCAAATCTATCTTCTAGCTATCTCCCTCTGCTCATAGCCGCTGGGATTCTTCAGCGAGGCTTCCTAAAAGTAACCAGCTCTCTGATGTGGCCAACAGCCTGTGGCGCATGGAGTTTGCATGTTCAGCTAAATTCCTCTATTTCAGATTTCGTGCAACTCTATCAATGATGCCAAAATTAATAGCAAACCAAATATTGTTTTTTTACTTCTGCTTTACCTTTGTGCCCCCACTTTTAGAATCTGTCTGAAACTTAAATTCCATGCATAAGACTTAGCTTCTTCAGTGTGATTAATCTGCTTCATAAATCTACAGATTCATCAAATAGCGCCAAAGGTATTAGAGAGTTTTCATTTGCTTTGCCTCCCTTTAAAGTTGCACCTGCTAACTGAGCTGCCAAAAAACTTGACATGTCTACAGAAAACCAAACGTACAAATGTCTGCCAAATTCTGTACAGATTTGTCAAATTGGCCAATGTTAACTTTGTCCCTTTGTCAGATCTTCATGAAACCTGAGTTTTGACACTGAACCTACCAACAGAAAACTAAACATGTAAAATGGCTGCCAGATTTTGTACAGATTCGTCAAAGGGCACAAACGATATAACTTTTGATCCCCTCTTGAACAGTGCCCCTCCCTTGACAAATCTTCACAAAGTTCAATCCGAATAAACTAAACATGCTATGTAGCTGTCTAATTTGTGGCTATCTGTGAAAAGGTAGCAATTTTATTACCACATCTAATATTTTCACCCTTAGTTTAACTTTGCTCCCACATGTCTCATTGGTCACATCAACTTGAAACATGAGATTCAGGCACTGGGCTTACCTTGCTTTATTACATCAAAAAGTGCCAAAGTTGTCAGCAAATAAAAACTTTCCCCCCCCCCCCTTTCTACTTTACCCAGTTATTGGATCTATGCGAAGCTTAACAAACCTTCAGAGATTGCATATGACAATTATCTGCCAAGTTTTGTGCAGATTTGTCGAATGGTCCAAAGGTTACTAGCAAATGAACACTTCATTGGCTCATTCCTTCAAGTGGGAGCCCTTGATGGATCTTCACGAGTTTGAAAATAGCAACGATAAGCATAACATGATAAACTGTTTCAAATTTGGTGCAAATCCATCAAATGTAAGATATCTCTAAATGTTAGGATTTTAATGCCATGTCACTCTTTTTTCAAATGCAAATCTCACAAACTATTGAACTGATTTACAATCAACGACAAAAAGCATGCTTTCTAAGTGAAGATCATTTTTCTTGCCAGGCTTGGAGATAATCGGTTTCACAGATTTTGCTGTTGTGGACACAAAATTTCCTATGGTACTAAAATCTAAGGGGCAGATTTACAAGCCCCTTGCGTCACTTTTGCACTGTCATTGCATCAATTTTGTGACGCAGCGGCAGCGTGAAAGTTGCGGCCCATTTACAACGTGATGCATCTAGGGAGATGCGTCACGTTGTGAATCCCTGCGCCACATTAAACCTGTGTCAGGTTTAATGTATGCAGGGTGGGCGTTCCGCTGCAGGAAGCCCCGTAAACGTGACGCAGTGAAATCTGCAAGATTTCACTGAGTCACTTTTACTTCCATGCTGCGTCAAAACCCTGCGCCTGCTTGAAGCAAGCATAATGAGTGAAGCAGCAGTTAGGCATAGGGCGCCCCTGAACATTGCTGGAGTTGCGTCGTGCTTGCAACACGACTCCAGCAATGCATGACTTTTCCATCAACAGATGCGTCAGAATTTGTGACGCATCTGTCAATCCTTGCGCCATGGTTCCGCCGTATTGTAAATATGGCGCATCCATGGTGACGCAAGGGTTTTGCATGTTGGCGCAGGGAAAGTGACGCATCTCTACAGATGTGTCACTTTCTTGTAAATCTGCCCCTATATTCGTATTTTGTATCCACCACCCTTAATTTTTATGTAAATAAAATAATACAAAATTCCGTATGCCGTGAATTAGCTGCATTTTTGTTTTGTGGACAAGGTGATGAGAGAAGCAGGCAGTGATTTAAGTATCTGAAGGATATAAGGGACTTTAGCTGAAAGGTGACTTGGACCTCTTAATGCCGCACTATGCTGAATTAGTTTTCTGCCATCTGTAGCTGGATTGATTTATATGCCAGACTCTCATTGATTTCTCTTCTGAGAGGTGATTAATATTTACTGAAAATATATGATTTCTCTCTACGTTTGGTTGTGTCCTGATGGTGACCTGATAAATAGCAAGGTCAAAATGCCATCGACACCTTCCTTGGCAAAAACCAAGAGGAAGCATATATTGTGTTTTGTTTTTGTCATCTCACAAACTTGTTTTTGTATAATTTTTTCCTCTGCCATTTGGGGGATATTCTCAACAATCGGCAAAAACTATCACTAACCTGAGTTACTTACTGCCGTGTACCATGTGGAATTACCATTGTGTTAGCGGCATATTCACAACAGGCCGCTAACAGGCGATAGTTTCAGGGAACGGCGGTGAAAACTGCCGCTAACATCAGCGCAAAGGCGATAGGAAATCCGGCGTTAGCGAGCGAAAACTACCGATAGGCCCATTAGCAGCAAAAAACTCATGTTAGCCAGCCCAACGTGAGTTTTTTTTGTCTCTAATTCAAAAAATAGCCTATCAGTCAACATCCAATAGAAAATAGGTATAAAACCCCCAAAAATGCAGAATGGAGCAGCCGGGGCCAAGTGCAGCACACATCAACAACCCCTGCAGGCCACCCAACATCCAGGATGACCAGGATGAGAACCAGGATGCCTCGCTGAACCTGAATCTGGAGACTGGATGTCTCGCTGGACCTGCGTCTGGAGCCTGGATGCCTCGCTGGACCTGCGTCTGGAGCCTGGATGCCTCAGGACACAAGTGGACTTCATCCTGCGAGCAGCAGTGTGCCAGGACCCGTGTTTGCAGAGTGGTGTAAAAAGGGGCGCGGCCTCAGACCACCTCAATCCAGCTCTATGGCGCTTACTGGAGGTACCTGGTGGGCTAGTTGGCCCTCAGGGGCACTAAGTATTCAAGGGGAATTAATTCTCCAACTTACAACGCGGCAGGGTGCACGTTTGCAGTGTGGTGCAGGGAGGGAGTGGGGCCTCAGGCAAATTGCTGGTTACTTTTTTTTTTCTTCTTTTATGGGAGGAGGCTGCGTGACCCTCTTCCCTGAGCCACTTTTGGCCCCGGGGACCCCATCCCCCGGGGCCTCACAGCCTTGTTTTTATTTTTGGGAGGGGGGCAGCATGGCCCCCCTCCTCAGGCCAGTTATTGCCCTGGGGACCACATACCCCCAGCCTTTTCATTGAAAAACAAATAAAAACATTTAATTATTGGGGAGGGGGGCCGTGTGGCCCCCCTCCCAGGCCACTTTTGGCCCCGGGGACCCAACCCCCGGGGCCTGGCCTCTCCATTGGGGACCGAGGGGGAGCCCCAATGTCCCCACGGTCCCGCCGGCTCCCTGCCTCCTGCGGGAGCCAGCATTGCTTTTGAGCAAGGGGAGCTTCTAATATGCAGCTCCCCTTGCTTAAAAGTAATTCTGCTTTGCTTCATTGAAGCAAGAGCAGGTTTTCCTCGTGCTCGGGAGGGCTCAGCCAATCAGATTTCAGAATTCTCAAATATATATATCTGTAAATCTTTAAATAACTCAGAAACTACTGAACGGATTTACACCATTTAAGAAAAGCGTGCTTTCTGGACCAAGAGCTATGTCTGTGCCGAATTTGGTGTAATTACGGTCAACAGTTCAGGCTGTAGCCGTGTCTAAAGTTTACAATGGAAATTAACATGGAGAAAACAGGTTTTGGGACCCCCCCGTTTTTCTCAGCCCCCCCTTTACAAATCACCCCAAAACTTTCAAAACAGGAGCTGACCTGTGTGAGCTATTAGATTTGAAAATTTCGTGAAGATTCGTCAAACGGCTCCAAAGTTATTGGCAAATCAAAAAACGCTTTTTCAATGGAAACTAGGTTCTAACTATAACTACCTACTGACGACCGCCAGTAGGTAATATATATATATTAGGTAATATGTATATATATATATATATATATATTACCTACTGGCAGTTGCCAGTAGGTAGTTATAGTTAGGACCATCTTTCCATAGTAAAAACATTTGTGTTATGTCCATTTTTTTACTTGGCTATAACTTTGTTGTTGTTTGACCAATCTTCATGAAATTTTACCAAAAAAAGTGTCAAGATAGGTTCTGGTTGTCACAGAAAGTTTACGAGTGATCCGTGCAGTGGGGTCTGCGAATCTGGGGTGGAAAATAAGGGTGTGTTTGTAATGTTCATCCCATAGGAAGCTTTAGCCACACCTACAGCCTGAACTGCTGAGCGGACTGACACCAAATTTGGCAGGGAGGTAGATGTTGGTTGAAGGAATTGCCTTATTTGGTGTAAATCTGTTTAGTAATTTTTGAGAAATTCAAGCCCAAAAATATAGCGATATCTCTGGCCGCGGATATTTCATAACAGTTTTATGAGTAATCGTGAATGCACGTACCAAAGGGAATGCTCTGATTGGCTGGACGCAACCTGAACAGAAGGTTGCGGCCACCATTTTATCTATCGGGAACGGTACCTGCGGCTCAAACTTTCCGTGAAAGCCCACATAAGGTGTCAAAGTAGAGGTACTCTGACCTCATGTTTGAAAAATGGGGGAGTTAGTGACATCAGTTATGTGTCCAAAATCGATTTTTTTAATTGTGCGATATTGGTGATGACGCCGCGACTGCCAGCGTGGCCCCCTTCGTGTATCGTTGTGGTGACATCACAACTATCGACAACGTTATGAATATTGGTGGGAATATAATAAAAATATATCAGTAAATCATTAATACGCATTGTTATAGAGATATTAAGATTTTGATCAATGTTTTTATAGAGTTATTTATATAGTGAGATGTACTGTGATGGTTAGAATTATTTATGTAGTTATCATTTTTTAATGCGGCGGTGGCTATTGAATTCTTGTTTTTGCTTTGTGCCTTTGCGAAGTACCCGCAGGGAACGCAATGACCAACGTCTTTGTAAACTCCGGCATCGCCATGTAAACAGAAAATAGGTTTTATAGATGGCTGTTCTAGAAATACACTAGAAAAACATGAAATAAAGTGTACAGTAACAAATACCTCGGGCCCAATAGGATGGCAGGCGGATCACTACCGCCAGCCCGATGGTGGCGATCCGCCCGCCATCTGTACCTGCGTTACCTTTCCACCATATGAGTATGGCGGGGGTACCGCGGTGAACAGAAAGACTGCCCGCCGCTTTTCTGCCAGTTGGAAATCCGCATGATTGCTGGCCTGGAGGAAAAGGCCCAAAATATGGTGGCGGTGCCTTGCAGGCACCGCCATCCATATTCGGATGCATGCGGTGTGTATGCCTTTCCATGGTGGAGTTTCTGCCATGGAAAGGCATACGGTAAATCTCTTTGGGGACCCGTTGTGGGCCCCTGTTAGGGTGAGGGGGTGTGTGGCTGCACTTGGGAGTACCTATGGTACCCCCCTTCATTGCCACACACAAGGTGGCAGGCACTGCACGGTGCCTGTCACGTTGTGCATGGCAATGCACAACATGCCACTTTAACAGTGCGGCGGGTGCTGCTGACAGCACCATCCGCCACAATGTTGAAGATGCTGGATGTGACTGCCAGGGTGGCAGTCGCATCCTAAATGGCCTCGTGGGACCACCGCACCTCTGGTGTTCGGTCCCGTTTTCCGTTACTATGGCAGGCATCGTAATGGGGCCTCTAGTGTGTAAAATACTGTAATATGTGTGCATATATGTATTTTCACTTTGTGAAAAAGGCATGATGGTTGCAGTGAACGACGTCATCGCAATGTCCCGAATAACCGAAAAAACTGAAATGAGGTCTGAAAGATGGTTTTTAAAGAAAAAAGAAACTTAGTAGCAAAATATGAGTTTAAACATGCTCTGAAAGAAGTATCTATATAGTAATATGTTTAGTGTGATGTTCAAAATGGATTTTTTTCGGGGTGGGTGGAATTTGCATACTCGTACTTCGCAAAGCTCCATGAAACGGTAAAATATCCCCGCATGCACGCAAAAGTTCCGTGAACACGCGAAATTGCTTTTTCTGCCCGTTCGTGATGCTTTTTTCCTGTTCGCGAATGCTGTTTGCGTGCTCGGGGAGAAATATCTTGCAAAAACGCATTTTGAAAGCACGCGGAATGCAAAATTACCCAATTTCCGCAAATTCCGTGACCGGAACGGAAGTTACTGCCCAGGCCTAATTTTTTTACATAATATTTTTGGATGTGTTGGTGGCCATTGAATGTCTGCTTTTGTTTTCCATTTTTGCAACATATCCGCGGGGATCGGGACGTCGTTGCGAAGATTGTCAAAATCTAAAAGAAAACATTTAGAAAAAAACTTCGCAATATTTCGTATACTAGGGTGGCTCTAACAAGAGCCGTTGTGTTGGTTGTATGTATATGGCAGCTATGCATAAGACTAGATGAAGAGTTTCACTTTACTTAGAAACACCCTATAGCCTTCATCTGTAAAGTGCACTCCATCATTTCTCTACATGCCATGCATGTCAAAACACAGAATGTTGTTATAGATACAGCCCATGCGATGGTCTCTGAGGAATGCAGAAACAGTTTTATTAACAGGTTTTCTGTCTTTGTCCACTTCCATTTCTGTCTTTGTCATATATTAGAGTAAACCAAGACAGTGTGAGGGAAAAGCGACATAAGTCCTACAAATGTTTGTTTAAATAGGATTTCCAGCCCTACCCTAATCAATGTGCCTTGGTCATTGCCACCACAGTGCACAATCATGAGGTGAGGAGCTTGGGAATCCACAATGGACTTAACCAAAGCCACCAGCTGATGAAACTTCAACTCTCTCTGGCCAAACCAAGTAATCTGCACATTTGGCAAACCCAAGTCCCTGTCAATACCTCGGTTTTTTCAGTCTCTTTATCCCAATAGATATAGCTGTGGTCTACAAACCATACTCTAAGCATTTTGAAGTGAAGGAGCAATAGTAGTCAGGAGAAGGCTGGAGCTGAATGAGGTAATTATCCAAAGAAAAAACAGTTAAAGTGGAGATTTTTCTTTTTTTTTTTTTAAAAGATATATTTGATTAGATGCTGTCAGCATGAAAGTGAATAAATGTAGGTAATGGATTGGTGCCTTAGCAAGAATTCTTATTATTGGCTATTGTTTAAAAAAAGAAATGTAATACAGACATGGATATGCTTTTGAATCTGTGGAGTAAAGCACACCTGCTGTATCTTATTTGGAAGCAGCTAGTTCCTTCGAGAATATGCTGTGAACTTATGACCTACTGGTTCCACTGGGTTGCTAGGTACACTGAGCTCAGAGTGTATTGGGGGAAGGGTGTTAAAGAGATAGAACATTTTTTTAAAGTTGAGGAGTAATGATACAATTTAAGTAATTGCAAGTTTTAATTTCCAACTCAGTACTATGTAATAAACTGTTGTGTAGTATTTACATTTAAAAAAATTAAACCTAGATATAGGCTTGAAGAGAGGGAAAGGGCTAACAGATGCTAATCATTCAAAAGTGGAGATGCAGTAGTCTAAAATGAAGGACATGATTTCATTTGCTGCCTTCTTTATGATGATAGAGTGGAAAGTTGGAGAGATTGCCATTTTAGAAGTACTTTATATGAGAGTGGTTTACCATTCTTGTGCTTAGTTTTTACAAATCCTAACAGTGTCAAAAGTATCGACAGAGAGCTAAAATAACAATATAATCTACAGACTTAATTTACTGGTATGTACACACACTTTTTAATCCTTCACAAAAACTACATTATAAATTAAGATTTATGTGGGAGTTTGATCAAAAAGAGTATCACAGTGATGTGAAAGAATATATGAGATGAACTGTATCTATTAGAGGGTATGTGTTTAAGAGGTTAGTGGTGAGTTTTTTGGGTAATAAGAAAAAAATTAATTAGTGCCTCTTTATTACATTGTGTATTTTATTGAAAAATAACAGTATAGTCTTGTGGAAAGTTGCAATAGGGAACTAAGTATGTTTTAAATGTCTAAACAGCATGTGCAGAATACATACATCTGTTATTTGCATTCTGGGAATTGTAGTACTTTTAGTAACATTATTAAACAGGAATAATGAAGTGAGAAATAAAAGATGAGAACTTGTTGTCCGGCTGTATATGAATTAGAAAAAGCAATACTTGTTAGGTATGTATTGGGAAGTGCTTGTCAATGTGGTGTTTAACTCATATGACCGTTTTGCATATGCTTAGATGGTGAGATATGGTTTTTGTGCTTGTACATAGCTATATATAAGGTGGGACTTTTGAGATTAATTAAAGATGCAGAGAGGTATATATTTTTGGAAAGATGGCTTGAAGGTGTATATCTATTAAGAAATCCCCTAGATGTTTACATGGCAAACTATGTTCAGTAAGGCTGATGAAAATTTCATGAATATGGTGAAGGTAGTATTTTTTCTTTAAACATGGTTTGTTTAAAATTGAGGAGGATTAACAGTACAGAATGCCTCGAGAGTTCTTGTGCTAGCTTAATTTCAAGTGCAACCTTTGTTTGAGTTATGCTGAATATATGTTTTAGAAGCCGAGGAAGTATTTGAGAAATGATGTAGGTATGCCATTTGCTAAAGGTTCTGTGCTTTGAAAATATTTTAAATGTTTTCTATTTTAGAAACTTACTGATGCATGTGCACGCTCAGTAAGAAAGAAATCTATGTTTCCAGAGAGCGATGTATGCAATTATATATTAAGTGTGATACCTTAGTGGCACTAGCAGGCGGCTGACCCTGTGGCAGGGGGTCCGCGCCTGTAGCTAAAGGAAGCTGCACTACCTGACTTGGTTCCCAGGAAGAGACGCTGTTTTAACTAGCGCTCCTGCATAAAGCGCAGAGGCGCGCTTTTAATCTTCTCTGCTCATCTCTTCCCCCACGGAAACCCTGACGCTCACCTTCCACTCCTTCTGAGTGCACCGGCACGGCACAGCGCTGAACACAGCGGCGGCTCGCAGCAGCTGGGGCCGACATCTTGGATTGGGCTGCTCGGGTGAGGCGAGGCCACGGTCATCTTGGCCACACCCCCACGAGTACCGCCCCTACTTAGGAGCACTATTCATTGCAATCCTTTGGCACTAGCAGGCGGCTGACCCTGTGGCAGGGGGTCCGCGCCTGTAGCTAAAGGAAGCTGCACTACCTGACTTGGTTCCCAGGAAGAGACGCTGTTTTAACTAGCGCTCCTGCATAAAGCGCAGAGGCGCGCTTTTAATCTTCTCTGCTCATCTCTTCCCCCACGGAAACCCTGACGCTCACCTTCCACTCCTTCTGAGTGCACCGGCACGGCACAGCGCTGAACACAGCGGCGGCTCGCAGCAGCTGGGGCCGACATCTTGGATTGGGCTGCTCGGGTGAGGCGAGGCCACGGTCATCTTGGCCACACCCCCACGAGTACCGCCCCTACTTAAACGGGCCATCATGTGTCAGCGCAGCGGACGAGCGCAGCGGGCGCGACGGAGGCGCGCCGGAGTTGCGCCTGAGTTAAGCCCGTCTGCGCCCGTCCGCGGCCGACCGGGACCCGAGCCCACTCCTCCTGGCCATTTTTATAAATACTCATCTCAGGAACTCCTGCTTTTACGCCCTCACAATCCTGATGGTCCCTGTAAGCACTCCCTAGCCCCACGCACATTGACTTGCATTCAAAGCCTAGGGCTTTCCTCTTCCATCAATGCTGTGCCTCATGCTCAGCCTTTAAAACAACCTTTTCCTGAGCCTCAAACTGCACCCTCTGTAAAACACAGCTTGCGCTGCTACTACCTCAATACTCGGTCCCTGGTCAAAAACCAGATAGACATTTTTCTTTTCCTGAAGGAGGTAAAACCTGACATCTTCTTATTAGCTGAAACTTGGCTAACCCCTCACTCCCTCCCCGACGTACTCGTGGCTCTTCCTGCAGAATACTATATTCTGACGGCCAACCGTACACCTGGGAAGGCCGGAGGTGGAGTAGCAGCTATAATCTTGAAATCCCTTCAGGTCAGGCAACTGCCTTCTTTGATCCTTCCGGACACTGAGAACTTGGTGATTAATCTCGACACTGAAAGTGGGTCCCTCATTTTGGTCCTGATTTACCGACCCCCCCAATACATGGCCAAATATCCATCCATTCTGGCAGAGCAGCTGGCTTCATATGTAGTCAGCTACTCTAAAATCATCCTTATTGGGGACCTAAATTACTGGTTTGATAGCATAGGCACAGATACTCAAGCTGCTGAATTGATAGATTTGCTAACAGACCTGAATCTAAATCAGCACATCCATGTACCCACTCACCAGAAAGGTCACAGCTTGGACCAGATATGGACGCATAATTTATCTTTATCCAATCCAGTCATCAGCCCATGTATCTGGTCGGATCATTTCATCATCTATTTCACACTAGAAGTAGGCGGAAATGTCAAACCCAAGCCATGCAAGAGCAAAGAATTCCGCAAATGGAAATCTATGGACCTTCCGGGATTTATTGACATTTTAAACAAAACCGTACCACCACCGTACGATGATCTGGACACTAGTGAGAGAGCGCTGTCTAACTGGTTACTTAACGCAGCTGACCTCTCAGCCCCCTTAGTACGGGTCCCTAATGTTAGAGGAAATGAAGCACACAAATGGTTCTCCCAAGAACTGAAAGATCTTAAACTGGGAGTTCGACAGAAGGAACGGAAATGGAGACAAAGCTACTCCCCTCAAGCCAGGACAGTGTTCTGTACCGCAAGAAAGGAGTTCCAAAAAATCTTGCTCCAACATAAATCTGACTATTTTTCTCAAAAAATTTTAAATTCCTCAAATAAAACTAAAGATATTTTTAACATAGTCAACGAGCTCTGTGACGATGATAGGACAGCCCCATCAATAGCCCCTACCCAGAAGTTGTGTGACTCTCTGAATGATTTTTTCAGAGAGAAAATTGTAAATATAAAACGCAACATTGCTAGCTCTCCTAAATCGTCTCCTTTAGATGATATTTTTAATAACCCCACTACATTAGACACCCTTCCTGCTATAGATGCTAAAACGTTTTCAACTCTCCTGGCACGGGTTAAGTCTGGATCACCCGATGACATCTGCCCACCCCACATTTTTACAGAGATTGGGCACTCTATCCCTCACGGGATCCTCTCTCTGCTTAACGACTCACTTAACCAGGGAAAGGTACCGGCAGGATTTAAGCATGCTCTATTGATTCCCCTGATCAAAAAACCCAGTCTTGATCCTCACGATCCATCTAATTACCGCCCGATATCCCTGCTGCCATTCCTATCAAAAATCCTGGAGGCACACGTTGCTAGCTGTCTTTCTAGCTTCGTTGAAACCACTGGATATCTGGAGCATAACCAAGCTGGGTTTCGACCAGGGCATTCAACCGAGATGGTGACACTGGCGGTCCAGAATGTACTAAGAAGCAATGCAGATAGGGACATTCACCAAGCATTGGTACTTCTCGACCTATCGGCCGCATTCGACACGGTCGACCACACCATCTTGGTCGACCGTGTCGAACAGGCTGGCCTGAGAGGCTCGGCACTTAGATGGCTGAAGTCATTTATCTCGGAGCGTACCCAGGCAGTGAGATTGGGAACTTTTACAGCGCCCAAAATCAAAAATGAATGTGGAGTCCCCCAAGGCTCGTCCCTGTCCCCACTTTTGTTTAATTTGTACTTACGACCCTTGTTATTTTCATTAAAAAAGTTTAGCGCCTCAATTTTTAACTATGCAGATGATCTGCAACTGATCTTCTGTCTGGACTCCCCTGGCGCTGCCACCGAATTTCGGGAGGTCATGGTTCACATTCAGAGATGGATGGGCCTAAATCATCTGAAACTCAACCCAGGCAAAACTGAACTGATTTTGCCTGGGAAGAGTGAACTGCAAATGGGAGATCCTCCAGCTAAATCCCAAACAGTTAAGAGCTTAGGTATCACTTTTAATGAAGATCTTTCGCTCAAAAGCCAGGTAGGGACTGTGGTATCTGCAAGTCTCTTCCAACTTCGCAAGATTAAGAAGATCGCCCACCTTTTAACCCACCCTGCTCTGATTCAGGTCATCATTGCTCTTGTGCTGTCCCGTTTGGATTATTCCAATAGTTTATATCTGGGCCTACCGGCGGGGCAGCTCAAGAGACTCCAACTGGTTCAGAACCAAGCGGCCAGGTTGATCTGTAAAATTCCTAAGTGGCAGTCTATTAGACCTGGACTGGC
This sequence comes from Triturus cristatus, assembly GCF_964204655.1. NCBI lineage: Eukaryota > Metazoa > Chordata > Amphibia > Caudata > Salamandridae > Triturus > Triturus cristatus. The sequence continues at coordinate 1,438,515,641 of NC_140589.1, read as the reverse complement.
CAGTCTCCACTGGCTGCCTGTAGCGCAGAGAGCAGCATTTAAAGTGGGATGCATTATCTTCAGGGCTCTACAAGGTAAGGGCCCTGGATTCATTAGCTGCCTGCTGGTCAGTTACACTCCCTCCCGTGCTCTCCGTTCTGGCCAAAAGAATTTGTTAGTCGTGCCCCGGATCAGGAAACAACGCCAGGGAGGAGGATCTTTCCACTTCCTAGCTTCCTCCCTGTGGAACTCCTTGCCACTGCCACTAAGACTCCACGAAGATCTGTTAGCCTTTAGACAGGCTTTTAAGACTTGGCTCTTTAAGCAAGCTTATCCTTAGTTAAATTTTCTTTCTTTCTGTCACATGTTATGTTTTGCTAGTCTTCCACAGCGCCATGAAGCCTACGGGCGTACGTGCGCTTAATAAATTTAATTTAACATAACATAACATAACATAACCTAGACTTCACTTACACATAGCTCAAAAGAAAATCATTTACACAGTAAAACAGCTAGTTTGATCCTGGCAGAAGGAGATAACCAATGAGTCAGAGATATAGTGACACCTCTTATGTAACTAACAGCAATGAAGGTACTTTCACAGTCAGTCAGGCAATATTCAGGCACTCATGCAATCACCCAGCCACTGGTCAGGCAGCCATTAAATCAGTGATTCACTATCCATAGGGTTATTCAATTACCCAAACACTACAAATGCACTCTTGCAATTGGGCAGGCAGAAATGATGTAGTCATTGAATTATGCAGGCACTACCCATACATTCATCTAATCACCTAGGTACTAACTATTTACTAATGCAATTAACAAGGCTGTAACTATGCAATCATTATACCATTTGTGCAGAACCTATGCAGCCATCCAAACACCCACTTACAACCCATGCAGTCATTGAAATACCAAGGCACACACGTGCCCTGATGAAACACTCAGGCTCTACTCATGCACTCGTGTAATTATGTAGAGTACCATTGTGCTAAACCTATCACTCATCTAGTACTTAGGTAGTCATTTAATTACTGAGCCAATAGTCTTGCACTAATACAGTCACCCCAGCAGTATGCATACTTTCATCCAATCTCTCAAGCTTTAACAAAGGAATCATGCAGTCACTCGGACACTACTCATGCACTCATGTAATTAGCCAGGCACTATTGATGCACATATTCAATTCTCCAGGCACTACCCATGTAGTAATGTAAGCATCCTGGCACTACCTGTTCAGTCAACCAAAAAGAAATGGCCAGCATCCAATCACTAAAACATTATTTATCCACTCATCCAATAGGCTAGGTGTTATGCATGGGCTTAAAACAATCATGTATGCACTATCCATGCACTGCATAAATCACCTATATACTATGTATGCACTCTTGCAATCATCCAGGCACTAGATTTGCACTCATTTAATCATTCTACCAGTACCAATGCATGTATTGAATTATTGAACCATTAGTCATGCACTTGTCTAATCATTCAGGCTCTACTCATGCACTCATCCAAATACCCAGATACTAGTGGTATACTCATGCAAACGCGCAGGCAGTAAGTATGCAGACATGGAATGACTCATGGAGTTATGACATAGTCAGGGAATCATCTAGGCACTACCTATGCACTAATTTAATCATCTAGAGAGTATAGATGTATTCTACCACAAACCCATGGATTTACAAGGTTTACTTCGGAATGTGTAGAACCAGTGGGGAATTATATATGCAACCTGTCACACACTCTTTGCAAGTATAGTTAGCTCATTTTACTATACCTGCTGAATTTCTCTGGTTTTGTAAGAGTGAAACCTAAGCCTAACTATAACATTTCTGTAACCTTTGGTTTTTTCAGTGAATTTCTAAGGTGTTTTTAATTCCATTTCCTAACTATAACGTTCCTGTAATCTTTGACTTTTTCTGTAAATATATATGGCTATATATATATATTCACTGAAAAAACTAGGGGTGGGCGGAATTTGTGAAAGTGACTTTTGCAAATTATCGCGAAAATGTTAAAAATCTCCGCAAACACGCGGAAATATCGCGAAGATGCGGAAGTTTTTTTCCCGCCCGTTCGCGGTATTTTCTGTGTGGTCGCGGCTCGCCAACTCACCCATGCGATTGCTTGCGGGCACGGCCATCTTGTTTTCACACTTCTCGCAGTGCATGATCGCGAGAAGAAAGACGTGATCGCGCGACCAATGACATTAATGCGGGCGCGAACTGTCGCGAGACAGCACAAATGGCTACCAACAATCCAACATCTCGTGGAGAATGCGACCGGATCGGGAAAACTTGTCGGCGAACGCGGGTATTCAGGTAAGGCGATCGCGCGCGCGAGAGAATGTATTATTTTACAGCGCGAGCAAGAAACATATATCGCTAAGCTGCGGAATGCGGAAATTTTTACATTTTCGCGCTCTCCGCGGAACGCAAAAATTTCAAATTATCGCAATTTCCGCGAGCGGAACGGAAATTTAGCCCAGGCCTAGAAAAAACCATAGGTTTAAGGGACGTTATAGTTGGTTGAACATTGCACTAGTACAAAACCAGAGAAATTCGTCAATTATAGCTAGTTGAGCTGACTATAACTAGCGCCCCCGCAATGCATTGCGGATGAAGTCACATATTACATCATTCATGACATGGTCAGTGACATCATAGATGACATCAGTGATGAAATCTCAAATGACATCACTGATGACATCATCCACGTGATAATCTGATGCACCTCCTCACACCCTAATTTAACTTTTGAAACGCCCACTCTAAAATGCAGACTACCATTTTTGAAACCATAGACACACCAATACCAATTACTACATACCCACTCACTGATTCCTAGGTCTACACACATGTCCAATCATTCATCCATAAAGTTATTCATACATGCAGTCACTCATCAATACAGTACTATCATATGTACTCATACACCTATACAGACACTCACACACCACTTCTCACCCAGAGTTACTCACACACCTAGTCAGTCATGCAAAGAATATATCACACTCCAATTTACTCACCTATACAGTTATACACACACCACTTCACTTATTCATACAGATAATAACACATACTTACACTCTCACAATGACTCACTCTCACATATAGTCATTTATATACTCCAACACTCACATATACTGCCTTTCACAAATGTAGTTAATCACACATGTAACACTGAGACATCCATTCACTCACCAACACACCCATACACACACTCACCCACCCATACATCCCTTCACAGATGTACTATTGAACCCATACACCCAGTGAATCACCTACTCACACATCTATGCACAGTCACTTACAGAGACACTCCTGCACCCATACAGATACTCAGACAACCAATCAATAACCCATATAGACACTCATGTAGCCACTCACCAACCCATGCAGCCGCTTACACTTCAACTGACAGACTAATACAGACATGCACACAGTTTACTCACTAACCTATGCATTCAGTAAGACACAATTAATCACACACTTATACAGTCAGCCACGCGCCTACTAAATCATCTATTCAGACACTCATACACCCACTCATTCTTCCATAAACCTTGGCGTATATATATATACAAAACATATTTAAACTTCACAGAAACACACAGTCACTGGAGTAAGTCATCAGTAATATCATCCGTGATGTCATTTGAAATGTTATCAGTGATGTCACTGACCATGTCATGAATGATGTAATATGTGATGTCATCCGCAGTGCATTACGGGGGGGCGAGTTTTAGTTAGCTCAACTAACTATAACGGGCAAATTTCTCTGGTTTTGTACTAGTGAAATATCCAAGTAACTATAACGTCCCTGAAACATTTGGTTTTTTCAGTGAATTTCTATGTTTTTTTAAAGGTTAATTTCTAACTATAATGTCCATGAAACCTATGTTTTTTCAGTGAATTTCAAAGGTTTTTTAAATGATATTTCTAACTATAACGTCTCTGAAACCTATGTTTTTTTTCAGTGAATTTTAAAGGTTTTTTAAATGCTAAGTTCTAACTATAACGTCCATGAAACCTATGGTTTTTTCAGTGAATTTCAAAGGTTTTTTAAATGCTAATTTCTAACTAAGACGTCCCTGAAAGTTATGGTTTTTTCAGTGAATTTCCAAGGATTTTTAAATACTAATTTCTATCTATAACATCCCTGAAACCTGTGATTTGTTAGTGAATTTGTAAGGTTTTTTAAATGCTCATTTCTAACTATAACATCACTGAAACCTGTGTTTTTTTCAGTGAATTTCTAAGGTTTTTAAATGCTAATTTCTAACTACACCTGGACAGGTAAGACATGTGCAGAAAGAACAGCGCAGAAAGAAGCAAAAGAACTGCAGAAAGAAGCAAGAGAAGTACAGAAAAGGCAAGAGACGTGCGGAAAGAAGCAAGAGAGGCACAGAAAGAAGCAAGAGAGTTGCAAAAAAAAGAGAGTGAGGTGCAGAAAGAGGAAGAAAGGCTCAGAAAGAGGCAAGAGAGGTGCAGAAAGAGGCAAGAGAGATGCAGAAAGAGGCAAGAGAGGTGCAGAAAGAGGACGAAAGGTGCAGAAAGAGGCAAGACAAATGCAGAAAAAGGAAGAAAGGTGCAGAAAGAAGCAAGAGAAGTGCAGAAAGAAACAAGAGACGTACAGAAAGAAGCAAGAGAGGTGTAGAAAGAGGCAAAAGAGGTGCAGAAAGAGGCAAGAGAGGTGCAGAAAGAGGCAAGAGTTGAGTAGAAAGCCAATAGAGGTGCAGATAGAGGCAGGAGAGGTGTACAAAGACACAAGACTGGTGCAGAAAGAGGCAAGAGATGTGCAGAAAGAGGCAAGAGAGGTGCAGAAAGAGGCAAGAGAGGTACAGAAAGAGGCAAGAGAGGTGTACAAAGACAAAAGACTGGTGCAGAAAGAGGCAAGAGATGTGCAGAAAGAGGCAAGAGAGGTACAGAAAGAGACAAGAGAAGTGCATAAAGAAGCAAGAGGGGTGCAGAGAGAAGAGAGCAAGCGGCAGAAAGAAGGAAGATAGGTGTAGAAAGAGTCAAGAGAGGTGTAGAAAGAAGAGAGTGAGCTGCAGAAAGAGGCAAGAGAGGTAAAGAAAGAGGCAAGATTAGGAGCAGAAAGAGGTAAGAGGTATAGAAAGAGTCAAGAGAGGTACAGAAAGAGGAAGAAAGGCGCAGAAAGAAGCAAGTGAGCGGCAGAAAGAGGCAAGAGAAGAGCAAGGTGCAGAAAGAGGAAGAAATGTTCAGAAAGAGGCAAGAGAGGTACAGAAAGAGACAGGAGAGGCACAGAAAGAAGAGAATGAGCTGAAGAAAGAGGCAAGATAGGTGCAGAAAGAGGCAAGAGAAGTGCAGAAAAAGGCAAGAGAAGTGCAGAAAGAAGAGAGTGTGCTGCAGAAAGAAGCTAGAGAAGTGCCGAAAGAGGCAACAGAGGTGCAGAAATAGGCAAGAGAGGTGCAGAAAGAGGCAAGATAGGTGCAGAAAGAAGGTAGTGAGTTGCAGAAAGAGGAAAGAGAGTTGCAGAAAGAGGCAAGAGAGGTGCAGAAAGAAGAGAGAGTGACCTGCAGAAACAGGCAAGAGAGGTTCACAAAGAGGCCAGAGATGTAAAGAAAGAGGCAACAGAGGTGCAGAAATAGGCAAGATAGGTGCAGAAAGAGGCAAGAGAAGTGCAGAAAAAGGCAAAAGAAGTGCAGAAAGAAGAGAGTGTGCTGCAGAAAGAAGCAAGAGAAGAGCAGAAAGAGGCAACAGAGGTGCAGAAATAGGGAAGAGAGGTGCAGAAAGAGGCAAGATAGGTGCAGAAAGAAGAGAGTGAGCTGCAGAAAGAGGGAAGAGAGTTGCAGAAAGAGGCATGAGATGTGTAGAGAGGTAATAGAGATGCATAAAGGTGCAAGAGAGGTGCTGATACAATAGAGTGAGCTGCAGAAAGAGGAAGAAAGGTGCAGAAAGAGGCACGTGAGGTGCAGAAAGAGAAAAGAGAAGAGTAGAAGGAGCCAAGAGAGGTGCAGAAAGAGGCAAGAGAGGTACAGAAAGAGGAAGAAAGGTGCAGAAAGAAGCAGGAGAGGTGCAGAAACAGGGAGAAAGGTGCAGAAAGAGGCAAGAGACTTGCAGAAAGAGGCAAGAGAGGTGCAGAAAGATGCGAGTGAGCTGCACAAAGAGGGAAGAAAGATGCAGAAAGAGGCAAGCGAGGTGCAGAAAGATGAGAGTAAGCAGCAGAATGAGGGAAGAAAGATGCAGAAAGAGGCAAGCAAGGTGCAGAAAGAGGCAAGAGAGGTACAGAAAGAAGAGAATATGCTGCAGAAAGAAGCAAGAGAAGTACAGAAATAGGCAAGAGAGGTGCAGTAAGAGGCAAGAGAAGTGCAGAAAGAGGCAAGAGAGGTACAGAAAGAGGCAAGAGAGGTGCTGATAGAAGAGAGTGAGCTGCAGAAAGAGGGAAGAGAGGTGCTGAAAGAGGCAAGAGAAGTGCAGAAAGAAGCGAGTGAGCTGCAGAAAGAGGCAAGAGAGGTTCAGAAAGAGGCTAGAGACGTGGAGAAACAGGAAGAAAGTGCAGAAAGAGGCAAGTGAGGTACAGAAAGAGGAAGAAAGGTGCAGAAAGAGGCAAGAGAGGTGCAGAAAGACAAGAGAGGTTCAGAAAGAGGCAAGAGAAGTGCAGATAGAGGCAAGAGAAGTGCAGAAAGAGGTAAGTGCTGTGGAAAGAGGCAAGAGAGGTGCAGAAAGAGAGAAGAGAGGTACAGAAAGTAGAAGAAAGGTGCAGAATGAGGCAAGAGAGGTACCAAAAGAGGCAAGAGAGGGCAGAATGAAGAGTGAGCTGTAGAAAGAGGAGAGAGAGGTGAAGAAAGCAGCAAGAAAGGTACAGAAAGCGGCAAGAGGGGGCATAAAAATGCAAGAGAGGTGTTGATAGAAGGGAGCGAGCTGCATAAAGAAGGAAGAGAGGTGCAGAAAGAGGCAAGAGTGATACAAAAAGAAGAGAGTGAGCTGCAGAAAGAGGCAAGATAGGTGCAGAAAGAGGCAAGAGAAGTGCAGAAAGAGGCAAGAGAAGTGCAGAAGGAAGAGAGTGTGCTGCAGAAAGAAGCAAGAGAAGTGTAGCAAGAGGCAACAGAGGTGCAGAAATAGGCAAGAGAGGTGCAGAAAGAGGCAAGATAGGTGCAGAAAGAAGAGAGAGAGCTGCAGAAAGAGGGAAGAGAGTTGCAGAAAGAGACAAGAGAGGTGCAGAAAGAAGAGAGTTACCTGGAGAAAGAGGCAAGAGAGATGCAGTAAGAGAGGTGCAGAAACAGGCAAGAGAGGTGCAGAAACAGGCAAGAGAGGTTCAGAAAGAGGCCAGAGATGTAAAGAAAGAGGCAACAGAGGTGAAGAAATAGGCAAGAGATGTGCAGAAAGTGGCACGAGATTTGCAGAAAGATGCAAGAGAAGTGCAGAAAGAAGAGCGTGTGCTGCAGAAAGAAGCAAGAGAAGTGCAGAAAGAGGCAACAGAGGTGCACAAATAGGCAAGCGAGGTGCAGAAAGAGGCAATATAGGTGCAGAAAGAAGAAAGTGACCTGCAGAAAGAGGCAAGAGAGATGCAGTAAGAGAGGTGCAGAAAGGGGCAAGAGAGGTGCAGAAACAGGCAAGAGAGGTACCAAAAGAGGCAAGAGAGGGCAGAATGAAGAGTGAGCTGTAGAAAGAGGAGAGAGAGGTGCAGAAAGCAGCAAGAAAGGTACAGAAAGCGGCAAGAGGGGGCATAAAAATGCAAGAGAGGTGTTGATAGAAGGGAGCGAGCTGCATAAAGAAGGAAGAGAGGTGCAGAAAGAGGCAAGAGTGATACAAAAAGAAGAGAGTGAGCTGCAGAAAGAGGCAAGATAGGTGCAGAAAGAGGCAAGAGAAGTGCAGAAAGAGGCAAGAGAAGTGCAGAAGGAAGAGAGTGTGCTGCAGAAAGAAGCAAGAGAAGTGTAGCAAGAGGCAACAGAGGTGCAGAAATAGGCAAGAGAGGTGCAGAAAGAGGCAAGATAGGTGCAGAAAGAAGAGAGAGAGCTGCAGAAAGAGGGAAGAGAGTTGCAGAAAGAGACAAGAGAGGTGCAGAAAGAAGAGAGTTACCTGGAGAAAGAGGCAAGAGAGATGCAGTAAGAGAGGTGCAGAAACAGGCAAGAGAGGTGCAGAAACAGGCAAGAGAGGTTCAGAAAGAGGCCAGAGATGTAAAGAAAGAGGCAACAGAGGTGAAGAAATAGGCAAGAGATGTGCAGAAAGTGGCACGAGATTTGCAGAAAGATGCAAGAGAAGTGCAGAAAGAAGAGCGTGTGCTGCAGAAAGAAGCAAGAGAAGTGCAGAAAGAGGCAACAGAGGTGCACAAATAGGCAAGCGAGGTGCAGAAAGAGGCAATATAGGTGCAGAAAGAAGGGAGTGACCTGCAGAAAGAGGCAAGAGAGATGCAGTAAGAGAGGTGCAGAAAGGGGCAAGAGAGGTGCAGAAACAGGCAAGAGAGGTTCAGAAAGTGGCAAAAGATGTAAAGAAAGAGGCAACAGAGGTGCAGAAATAGGCAAGAGATGTGCAGAAATAGGCAAGAGGTGTGAAGAAAGAGGCAAGAGAGATGCATAAAGGTACAAGAGAGGTACTGATAGAACAGAGTAAGCTGCAGAAAGAGGGAAGAGAGGTCCAGAAAGAGGCAAGAGAGGTACGGAAAGAAGAGAGTGAGCTGCAGAAAGAGGCAAGAAAAGTTCAGAAAGAGGTAAGAGATGTGCAGAAAGAGGCAAGAGATGTGCAGAAAGAGGCAAGAGAGATGCATAAAGGTAAGAGAGGTGCTGATAGAATAGAGTGAGCTGCAGAAGGAGCCAAGAGAGGTGCAGAAAGAGGCAAGAGAGGTACAGAAAGAGGAAGAAAGGTGCAGAAAGAAGCAGGAGTGGTGCAGAAACAGGAGGAAAGGTGCAGAAAGAAGCAAGAGAAGTGCAGAAAGAGGCAAGAGAGGTGCAGTAAGATGAGAGTGAGGTGCAGAATGGGGGAAGACAGATGCAGAAAGAAGCAAGCAAGGTGCAGAAAGAGGTAAGAGAGGTACAGAAAGAAGAGAATAAGCTGCAAACAGAAGGAAGAGTAGTGCAGAAAGAGGCAAGAGAGGTGCAGAAAGAGTCAAGAGAGGTGCTGATAGAAGAGAGTGAGCTGTGGAAAGAGGAAATAAAGGTGCAGAAAGAGGCAAGAGAGGTGCAGAATGAAGCAAGTGAGCTGCAGAAAGAGGCAAGAGAGGTTCAGAAAGAGGCAAGAGACGTGGAGAAACAGGAAGAAAGGTGCAGAAAGAGGCAAGTGTGGTACAGAAAGAGGAAGAAATGTACAGAAAGAGGCAAGAGAGGTGCAGAAAGAGACAAAGAGGTTCAGAAAGAGGCAAGAGAAGTGCAGATAGAGGCAGGAGAAGTGCAGAAAGAGGTAAGTGTTGTAGATAGAGGCAACAGAGGTGCAGAAAGAGGAAGAAAGGTGCAGAAAAAGGCAAGTGAGGTACAGAAAGAAGCAGAAAGGTGCAGAAAGAGGCAAGAGAGGTACAGAAAAAAGCAATAGAGGTGCAGAAAGAAGATTGAGCTGCAGAAAGAGGCAAGAGAGGTGAAGAAAGAGGGAAGAGAGGTATAGAAAGAAGCAAGAGAGGTGCAGAAAGAGACAAGAGAAGTGCTGATAGAAGAGAGTGAGCCGTAGAAAGTGGGAACAAAGGTGCAGAAAGAAGCAAGAGAGGTGCAAACAGAAGAGAGTGAGCTGCAGAAAGAGGCAAGAGAGGTTCAGAAAGAGGCAAGAGAAATGCAGAAAGAGGCAAGAGAGGTGCAGAAAGAGGTAAGAGGTTAGAAAGAGGCAAGAGAGGTACAGAAAGAGGAAGAAAGGTACAGAAAGATGCAAGTGAGTTGCAGAACAGAGGCAAGAGAAGAGCAGAGGGAGGCAGGAGAGGTGCAGAAAGAGGCAACAGAGGTACAGAAAGAGGAAGAAAGGTGCAGAAAGAGGCAAGAGAAGTGCAGAAAGAGGCAAGAGAGGTGCAGAAAGAAGAGAAAGGTACAGAAAGAGGTCAAATGGGTGCAGAAAGAAGCACAAGATGTGCAGAAGAAGAGAGTGAGCTTCAGAAAAAGGCATGAAATGTGCAGAATGAGGCAAGAGAGGTGCAGAAAGAGGTAAGAGAGGTACAAAAAGAGGCAAGAGAGGTGCTGATAGAAGGGAGTGAGCTGCAGAAGGATGGAAGAGAGGTGCAGAAAGAGGCAAGAGAGGTGCAGAAAGAAGAGAGTGAGCTGCAGAAAGAGGAAAGAGTGGTTCAGAAAGAGGCAAGAGACATGCAGAAAGAGGCAATAGAGGTGCAGAAAGAAGTAAGAGGTGTAGAAAGAGGCAAGAGGGGAGCAGAAAGAGGAAGAAAGGCACAGAAAGAGGCAAGAGAGGTACAGAAAGAGGCAAGAGAGGTGCTGATAGAAGAGAGTGAGCTGCAGAAAGAGGGAAGAGAGGTGATGAAAGAGGCAAGAGAAGTGCAGAAAGAAGAGAGTGAGCTGCAGAAAGAGGCAAGAGAGGTTCAGAAAGAGGCAAGAGACGTGGAGAAACAGGAAGAAAGTGCAGAAAGAGGCAAGTGAGGTACAGAAAGAGGAAGAAAGGTGCAGAAAGAGGCAAGAGAGGTGCAGAAAGACAAGAGAGGTTCAGAAAGAGGCAAGAGAAGTACAGATAGAGGCAAGAGAAGTGCAGACAGAGGTAAGTGCTGTAGAAAGAGGCAAGAGAGGTGCAGAAAGAGAGAAGAGAGGTACAGAAAGTAGAAGAAAGGTGCAGAATGAGGCAAGAGAGGTACCAAAAGAGGCAAGAGAGGGGCAGAATGAAGAGTGAGCTGTAGAAAGAGGAGAGAGAGGTGCAGAAAGCAGCAAGAAAGGTACAGAAAGCGGCAATAGGGGGCATAAAAATGCAAGAGAGGTGTTGATAGAAGGGAGCGAGCTGCATAAAGAAGGAAGAGAGGTGCAGAAAGAGGCAAGAGTGATACAAAAAGAAGAGAGTGAGCTGCAGAAAGAGGCAAGATAGGTGCAGAAAGAGGCAAGAGAAGTGCAGAAAGAGGCAAGAGAAGTGCAGAAGGAAGAGAGTGTGCTGCAGAAAGAAGCAAGAGAAGTGTAGCAAGAGGCAACAGAGGTGCAGAAATAGGCAAGAGAGGTGCAGAAAGAGGCAAGATAGGTGCAGAAAGAAGAGAGAGAGCTGCAGAAAGAGGGAAGAGAGTTGCAGAAAGAGACAAGAGAGGTGCAGAAAGAAGAGAGTTACCTGGAGAAAGAGGCAAGAGCGATGCAGTAAGAGAGGTGCAGAAAGAGGCAAGAGAGGTGCAGAAACAGGCAAGAGAGGTTCAGAAAGAGGCCAGAGATGTAAAGAAAGAGGCAACAGAGGTTCAGAAATAGGCAAGAGATGTGCAGAAAGTGGCAAGAGATTTGCAGAAAGAGGCAAGAGAAGTGCAGAAAGAAGAGCGTGTGCTGCAGAAAGAAGCAAGAGAAGTGCAGAAAGAGGCAAGAGAAGTACAGAAAGAAGCGAGTGAGCTGCAGAAAGAGGCAAGATAGGTTCAGAAAGAGGCAAGAGACATGGAGAAATAGGAAGAAAGGTGCAGAAAGAGGCAAGTGAGGTACAGAAAGAGGAAGAAAGGTGCAGAAAGACAAGAGAGGTTCAGAAAGAGGCAAGAGAAGTGCAGATAGAGGCAGGAGAAGTGCAGAAAGAGGTAAGTGCTGTAGAAAGAGGCAAGAGAGGTGCAGAAAAGGGAAGAGAGGTACAGAAAGAAGAAGAAAAGTATAGAAAGAGGCAAGAGAGGTACCGAAAGTGGCAAGAGAGGGGCAGAACGAAGAGTGAGCTGTAGAACGATGGAAGAGAGGTGCAGAAAGAGGCAAGAGAGGTACATAAAGAGGCAAGAGGGGGCATAAAGATGCAAGAGAGATGTTGATAGAAGGGAGCGAGCTACAGAAAGAAGGAAGAGAGGTGCAGAAAGAGGCAAGAGTGATACAGAAAGAAGAGAGTGAGCTGCAGAAAGAGGCAAGAGAGGTACAGAAAGAGGAAGAAAGGTGCAGAAAGAAGCAGGAGTGGTGCAGAAACAGGAGGAAAGGTGCAGAAAGAAGCAAGAGAAGTGCAGAAAGAGGCAAGAGAGGTACAGTAAGATGAGAGTGAGGTGCAGAATGGGGGAAGACAGATGCAGAAAGAAGCAAGCAAGGTGCAGAAAGAGGTAAGAGAGGTACAGAAAGAAGAGAATAAGCTGCAAACAGAAGGAAGAGTAGTGCAGAAAGAGGCAAGAGAGGTGCAGAAAGAGTCAAGAGAGGTGCTGATAGAAGAGAGTGAGCTGTGGAAAGAGGAAATAAAGGTGCAGAAAGAGGCAAGAGAGGTGCAGAATGAAGCAAGTGAGCTGCAGAAAGAGGCAAGAGAGGTTCAGAAAGAGGCAAGAGACGTGGAGAAACAGGAAGAAAGGTGCAGAAAGAGGCAAGTGTGGTACAGAAAGAGGAAGAAATGTACAGAAAGAGGCAAGAGAGGTGCAGAAAGAGACAAAGAGGTTCAGAAAGAGGCAAGAGTAGTGCAGATAGAGGCAGGAGAAGTGCAGAAAGAGGTAAGTGTTGTAGATAGAGGCAACAGAGGTGCAGAAAGAGGAAGAAAGGTGCAGAAAAAGGCAAGTGAGGTACAGAAAGAAGCAGAAAGGTGCAGAAAGAGGCAAGAGAGGTACAGAAAAAAGCAATAGAGGTGCAGAAAGAAGATTGAGCTGCAGAAAGAGGCAAGAGAGGTGAAGAAAGAGGGAAGAGAGGTCTAGAAAGAAGCAAGAGAGGTGCATAAAGAGACAAGAGAAGTGCTGATAGAAGAGAGTGAGCCGTAGAAAGTGGGAACAAAGGTGCAGAAAGAAGCAAGAGAGGTGCAAACAGAAGAGAGTGAGCTGCAGAAAGAGGCAAGAGAGGTTCAGAAAGAGGCAAGAGAAATGCAGAAAGAGGCAAGAGAGGTGCAGAAAGAGGTAAGAGGTTAGAAACAGGCAAGAGAGGTACAGAAAGAGGAAGAAAGGTACAGAAAGATGCAAGTGAGTTGCAGAACAGAGGCAAGAGAAGAGCAGAGGGAGGCAGGAGAGGTGCAGAAAGAGGCAACAGAGGTACAGAAAGAGGAAGAAAGGTGCAGAAAGAGGCAAGAGAAGTGCAGAAAGAGGCAAGAGAGGTGCAGAAAGAAGAGAAAGGTACAGAAAGAGGTAAAATGGGTGCAGAAAGAAGCACAAGATGTGCAGAAGAAGAGAGTGAGCTTCAGAAAAAGGCATGAAATGTGCAGAATGAGGCAAGAGAGGTGCAGAAAGAGGTAAGAGAGGTACAAAAAGAGGCAAGAGAGGTGCTGATAGAAGGGAGTGAGCTGCAGAAGGATGGAAGAGAGGTGCAGAAAGAGGCAAGAGAGGTGCAGAAAGAAGAGAGTGAGCTGCAGAAAGAGGAAAGAGTGGTTCAGAAAGAGGCAAGAGACATGCAGAAAGAGGCAATAGAGGTACAGAAAGAAGTAAGAGGTGTAGAAAGAGGCAAGAGAGGAGCAGAAAGAGGAAGAAAGGCACAGAAAGAGGCAAGAGAGGTACAGAAAGAGGCAAGAGAGGTGCTGATAGAAGAGAGTGAGCTGCAGAAAGAGGGAAGAGAGGTGATGAAAGAGGCAAGAGAAGTGCAGAAAGAAGAGAGTGAGCTGCAGAAAGAGGCAAGAGAGGTTCAGAAAGAGGCAAGAGACGTGGAGAAACAGGAAGAAAGTGCAGAAAGAGGAAAGTGAGGTACAGAAAGAGGAAGAAAGGTGCAGAAAGAGGCAAGAGAGGTGCAGAAAGACAAGAGAGGTTCAGAAAGAGGCAAGAGAAGTACAGATAGAGGCAAGAGAAGTGCAGACAGAGGTAAGTGCTGTAGAAAGAGGCAAGAGAGGTGCAGAAAGAGAGAAGAGAGGTACAGAAAGTAGAAGAAAGGTGCAGAATGAGGCAAGAGAGGTACCAAAAGAGGCAAGAGAGGGGCAGAATGAAGAGTGAGCTGTAGAAAGAGGAGAGAGAGGTGCAGAAAGCAGCAAGAAAGGTACAGAAAGCGGCAAGAGGGGGCATAAAAATGCAAGAGAGGTGTTGATAGAAGGGAGCGAGCTGCATAAAGAAGGAAGAGAGGTGCAGAAAGAGGCAAGAGTGATACAAAAAGAAGAGAGTGAGCTGCAGAAAGAGGCAAGATAGGTGCAGAAAGAGGCAAGAGAAGTGCAGAAAGAGGCAAGAGAAGTGCAGAAGGAAGAGAGTGTGCTGCAGAAAGAAGCAAGAGAAGTGTAGCAAGAGGCAACAGAGGTGCAGAAATAGGCAAGAGAGGTGCAGAAAGAGGCAAGATAGGTGCAGAAAGAAGAGAGAGAGCTGCAGAAAGAGGGAAGAGAGTTGCAGAAAGAGACAAGAGAGGTGCAGAAAGAAGAGAGTTACCTGGAGAAAGAGGCAAGAGAGATGCAGTAAGAGAGGTGCAGAAAGAGGCAAGAGAGGTGCAGAAACAGGCAAGAGAGGTTCAGAAAGAGGCCAGAGATGTAAAGAAAGGCAACAGAGGTGCAGAAATAGGCAAGAGATGTGCAGAAAGTGGCAAGAGATTTGCAGAAAGAGGCAAGAGAAGTGCAGAAAGAAGAGCGTGTGCTGCAGAAAGAAGCAAGAGAAGTGCAGAAAGAGGCAAGAGAAGTACAGAAAGAAGCGAGTGAGCTACAGAAAGAGGCAAGATAGGTTCAGAAAGAGGCAAGAGACATGGAGAAATAGGAAGAAAGGTGCAGAAAGAGGCAAGTGAGGTACAGAAAGAGGAAGAAAGGTGCAGAAAGACAAGAGAGGTTCAGAAAGAGGCAAGAGAAGTGCAGATAGAGGCAGGAGAAGTGCAGAAAGAGGTAAGTGCTGTAGAAAGAGGCAAGAGAGGTGCAGAAAAGGGAAGAGAGGTACAGAAAGAAGAAGAAAAGTGTAGAAAGAGGCAAGAGAGGTACCGAAAGTGGCAAGAGAGGGGCAGAATGAAGAGTGAGCTGTAGAACGATGGAAGAGAGGTGCAGAAAGAGGCAAGAGAGGTACATAAAGAGGCAAGAGGGGGCATAAAGATGCAAGAGAGATGTTGATAGAAGGGAGCGAGCTACAGAAAGAAGGAAGAGAGGTGCAGAAAGAGGCAAGAGTGATACAGAAAGAAGAGAGTGAGCTGCAGAAAGAGGCAAGATAGGTGCAGAAAGAGGCAAGAGAAGTGCAAAAAGAGGCAAGAGAAGTGCAGAATGAAGAGAGCGTGCTGCAGAAAGAAGCAAGAGAAGAACAGAAAGAGGCTACAGAGGTGCAGAAATAGGCAAGAGAGGTGCAGAAAGAGGCAAGATAGGTGCAGAAAGAAGAGAGAGAAGTGCAGAAAGAGGCAAGAGAAGTGCAGAAGGAAGAGAGTGTGCTGCAGAAAGAAGCAAGAGAAGTGTAGCAAGAGGCAACAGAGGTGCAGAAATAGGCAAGAGAGGTGCAGAAAGAGGCAAGATAGGTGCAGAAAGAAGAGAGAGAGCTGCAGAAAGAGGGAAGAGAGTTGCAGAAAGAGACAAGAGAGGTGCAGAAAGAAGAGAGTTACCTGGAGAAAGAGGCAAGAGAGATGCAGTAAGAGAGGTGCAGAAAGAGGCAAGAGAGGTGCAGAAACAGGCAAGAGAGGTTCAGAAAGAGGCCAGGGATGTAAAGAAAGAGGCAACAGAGGTTCAGAAATAGGCAAGAGATGTGCAGAAAGTGGCAAGAGATTTGCAGAAAGAGGCAAGAGAAGTGCAGAAAGAAGAGCGTGTGCTGCAGAAAGAAGCAAGAGAAGTGCAGAAAGAGGCAAGAGAAGTACAGAAAGAAGCGAGTGAGCTGCAGAAAGAGGCAAGATAGGTTCAGAAAGAGGCAAGAGACATGGAGAAATAGGAAGAAAGGTGCAGAAAGAGGCAAGTGAGGTACAGAAAGAGGAAGAAAGGTGCAGAAAGACAAGAGAGGTTCAGAAAGAGGCAAGAGAAGTGCAGATAGAGGCAGGAGAAGTGCAGAAAGAGGTAAGTGCTGTAGAAAGAGGCAAGAGAGGTGCAGAAAAGGGAAGAGAGGTACAAAAAGAAGAAGAAAAGTATAGAAAGAGGCAAGAGAGGTACCGAAAGTGGCAAGAGAGGGGCAGAACGAAGAGTGAGCTGTAGAACGATGGAAGAGAGGTGCAGAAAGAGGCAAGAGAGGTACATAAAGAGGCAAGAGGGGGCATAAAGATGCAAGAGAGATGTTGATAGAAGGGAGCGAGCTACAGAAAGAAGGAAGAGAGGTGCAGAAAGAGGCAAGAGTGATACAGAAAGAAGAGAGTGAGCTGCAGAAAGAGGCAAGAGAGGTACAGAAAGAGGAAGAAAGGTGCAGAAAGAAGCAGGAGTGGTGCAGAAACAGGAGGAAAGGTGCAGAAAGAAGCAAGAGAAGTGCAGAAAGAGGCAAGAGAGGTACAGTAAGATGAGAGTGAGGTGCAGAATGGGGGAAGACAGATGCAGAAAGAAGCAAGCAAGGTGCAGAAAGAGGTAAGAGAGGTACAGAAAGAAGAGAATAAGCTGCAAACAGAAGGAAGAGTAGTGCAGAAAGAGGCAAGAGAGGTGCAGAAAGAGTCAAGAGAGGTGCTGATAGAAGAGAGTGAGCTGTGGAAAGAGGAAATAAAGGTGCAGAAAGAGGCAAGAGAGGTGCAGAATGAAGCAAGTGAGCTGCAGAAAGAGGCAAGAGAGGTTCAGAAAGAGGCAAGAGACGTGGAGAAACAGGAAGAAAGGTGCAGAAAGAGGCAAGTGTGGTACAGAAAGAGGAAGAAATGTACAGAAAGAGGCAAGAGAGGTGCAGAAAGAGACAAAGAGGTTCAGAAAGAGGCAAGAGAAGTGCAGATAGAGGCAGGAGAAGTGCAGAAAGAGGTAAGTGTTGTAGATAGAGGCAACAGAGGTGCAGAAAGAGGAAGAAAGGTGCAGAAAAAGGCAAGTGAGGTACAGAAAGAAGCAGAAAGGTGCAGAAAGAGGCAAGAGAGGTACAGAAAAAAGCAATAGAGGTGCAGAAAGAAGATTGAGCTGCAGAAAGAGGCAAGAGAGGTGAAGAAAGAGACAAGAGAAGTGCTGATAGAAGAGAGTGAGCCGTAGAAAGTGGGAACAAAGGTGCAGAAAGAAGCAAGAGAGGTGCAAACAGAAGAGAGTGAGCTGCAGAAAGAGGCAAGAGAGGTTCAGAAAGAGGCAAGAGAAATGCAGAAAGAGGCAAGAGAGGTGCAGAAAGAGGTAAGAGGTTAGAAAGAGGCAAGAGAGGTACAGAAAGAGGAAGAAAGGTACAGAAAGATGCAAGTGAGTTGCAGAACAGAGGCAAGAGAAGAGCAGAGGGAGGCAGGAGAGGTGCGGAAAGAGGCAACAGAGGTACAGAAAGAGGAAGAAAGGTGCAGAAAGAGGCAAGAGAAGTGCAGAAAGAGGCAAGAGGGGTGCAGAAAGAAGAGAAAGGTACAGAAAGAGGTAAAATGGGTGCAGAAAGAAGCACAAGATGTGCAGAAGAAGAGAGTGAGCTTTAGAAAAAGGCATGAAATGTGCAGAATGAGGCAAGAGAGGTGCAGAAAGAGGTAAGAGAGGTACAAAAAGAGGGAAGAGAGGTGCTGATAGAAGGGAGTGAGCTGCAGAAGGATGGAAGAGAGGTGCAGAAAGAGGCAAGAGAGGTGCAGAAAGAAGAGAGTGAGCTGCAGAAAGAGGAAAGAGTGGTTCAGAAAGAGGCAAGAGACATGCAGAAAGAGGCAATAGAGGTACAGAAAGAAGTAAGAGGTGTAGAAAGAGGCAAGAGAGGAGCAGAAAGAGGAAGAAAGGCACAGAAAGAGGCAAGAGAGGTACAGAAAGAGGCAAGAGAGGTGCTGATAGAAGAGAGTGAGCTGCAGAAAGAGGGAAGAGAGGTGATGAAAGAGGCAAGAGAAGTGCAGAAAGAAGAGAGTGAGCTGCAGAAAGAGGCAAGAGAGGTTCAGAAAGAGGCAAGAGACGTGGAGAAACAGGAAGAAAGTGCAGAAAGAGGCAAGTGAGGTACAGAAAGAGGAAGAAAGGTGCAGAAAGAGGCAAGAGAGGTGCAGAAAGACAAGAGAGGTTCAGAAAGAGGCAAGAGAAGTACAGATAGAGGCAAGAGAAGTGCAGACAGAGGTAAGTGCTGTAGAAAGAGGCAAGAGAGGTGCAGAAAGAGAGAAGAGAGGTACAGAAAGTAGAAGAAAGGTGCAGAATGAGGCAAGAGAGGTACCAAAAGAGGCAAGAGAGGAGCAGAATGAAGAGTGAGCTGTAGAAAGAGGAGAGAGAGGTGCAGAAAGCAGCAAGAAAGGTACAGAAAGCGGCAAGAGGGGGCATAAAAATGCAAGAGAGGTGTTGATAGAAGGGAGCAAGCTGCATAAAGAAGGAAGAGAGGTGCAGAAAGAGGCAAGAGTGATACAAAAAGAAGAGAGTGAGCTGCAGAAAGAGGCAAGATAGGTGCAGAAAGAGGCAAGAGAAGTGCAGAAAGAGGCAAGAGAAGTGCAGAAGGAAGAGAGTGTGCTGCAGAAAGAAGCAAGAGAAGTGTAGCAAGAGGCAACAGAGGTGCAGAAATAGGCAAGAGAGGTGCAGAAAGAGGCAAGATAGGTGCAGAAAGAAGAGAGAGAGCTGCAGAAAGAGGGAAGAGAGTTGCAGAAAGAGACAAGAGAGGTGCAGAAAGAAGAGAGTTACCTGGAGAAAGAGGCAAGAGAGATGCAGTAAGAGAGGTGCAGAAAGAGGCAAGAGAGGTGCAGAAACAGGCAAGAGAGGTTCAGAAAGAGGCCAGAGATGTAAAGAAAGAGGCAACAGAAGTGCAGAAATAGGCAAGAGATGTGCAGAAAGTGGCAAGAGATTTGCAGAAAGAGGCAAGAGAAGTGCAGAAAGAAGAGCGTGTGCTGCAGAAAGATGCAAGAGAAGTGCAGAAAGAGGCAAGAGAAGTACAGAAAGAAGCGAGTGAGCTGCAGAAAGAGGCAAGATAGGTTCAGAAAGAGGCAAGAGACATGGAGAAATAGGAAGAAAGGTGCAGAAAGAGGCAAGTGAGGTACAGAAAGAGGAAGAAAGGTGCAGAAAGACAAGAGAGGTTCAGAAAGAGGCAAGAGAAGTGCAGATAGAGGCAGGAGAAGTGCAGAAAGAGGTAAGTGCTGTAGAAAGAGGCAAGAGAGGTGCAGAAAAGGGAAGAGAGGTACAGAAAGAAGAAGAAAAGTGTAGAAAGAGGCAAGAGAGGTACCGAAAGTGGCAAGAGAGGGGCAGAATGAAGAGTGAGCTGTAGAACGATGGAAGAGAGGTGCAGAAAGAGGCAAGAGAGGTACATAAAGAGGCAAGAGGGGGCATAAAGATGCAAGAGAGATGTTGATAGAAGGGAGCGAGCTACAGAAAGAAGGAAGAGAGGTGCAGAAAGAGGCAAGAGTGATACAGAAAGAAGAGAGTGAGCTGCAGAAAGAGGCAAGATAGGTGCAGAAAGAGGCAAGAGAAGTGCAAAAAGAGGCAAGAGAAGTGCAGAATGAAGAGAGCGTGCTGCAGAAAGAAGCAAGAGAAGAACAAAAAGAGGCTACAGAGGTGCAGAAATAGGCAAGAGAGGTGCAGAAAGAGGCAAGATAGGTGCAGAAAGAAGAGAGAGAGCTGCAGAAAGAGGGAAGAGAGTTGCAGAAAGAGACAAGAGAGGTGCAGAAAGAAGAGAGTTATCTGGAGAAAGAGGCAAGAGAGATGCAGTAAGAGAGGTGCAGAAAGAGGCAAGAGAGGTGCAGAAACAGGCAAGAGAGGTTCAGAAAGAGGCCAGAGATGTAAAGAAAGAGGCAACAGAGGTGCAGAAATAGGCAAGAGATGTGCAGAAAGTGGCAAGAGATTTGCAGAAAGAGGCAAGAGAAGTGCAGAAAGAAGAGCGTGTGCTGCAGAAAGAAGCAAGAGAAGTGCAGAAAGAGGCAAGAGAAGTACAGAAAGAAGCGAGTGAGCTGCAGAAAGAGGCAAGATAGGTTCAGAAAGAGGCAAGAGACATGGAGAAATAGGAAGAAAGGTGCAGAAAGAGGCAAGTGAGGTACAGAAAGAGGAAGAAAGGTGCAGAAAGACAAGAGAGGTTCAGAAAGAGGCAAGAGAAGTGCAGATAGAGGCAAGAGAAGTGCAGAAAGAGGTAAGTGCTGTAGAAAGAGGCAAGAGAGGTGCAGAAAAGGGAAGAGAGGTACAGAAAGAAGAAGAAAAGTGTAGAAAGAGGCAAGAGAGGTACCGAAAGTGGCAAGAGAGGGGCAGAATGAAGAGTGAGCTGTAGAACGATGGAAGAGAGGTGCAGAAAGAGGCAAGAGAGGTACATAAAGAGGCAAGAGGGGGCATAAAGATGCAAGAGAGATGTTGATAGAAGGGAGCGAGCTACAGAAAGAAGGAAGAGAGGTGCAGAAAGAGGCAAGAGTGATACAGAAAGAAGAGAGTGAGCTGCAGAAAGAGGCAAGATAGGTGCAGAAAGAGGCAAGAGAAGTGCAAAAAGAGGCAAGAGAAGTGCAGAATGAAGAGAGCGTGCTGCAGAAAGAAGCAAGAGAAGAACAGAAAGAGGCTACAGAGGTGCAGAAATAGGCAAGAGAGGTGAAGAAAGAGGCAAGATAGGTGCAGAAAGAAGAGAGACAGCTGCAGAAAGAGGGAAGAGAGTTGCAGAAATAGACAAGAGAGGTGCAGAAAGAAGAGAGTGACCTGGAGAAAGAGGCAAGAGAGATGCAGTAAGAGAGGTGCAGAAAGAGGCAAGAGAGGTACAGAAACAGGCAAGAGAGGTTCAGAAAGAGGCCAGAGATGTAATGAAAGAGGCAACAGAGGTGCAGAAATAGGCAAGAGATGTGCAGAAAGAGTCTAGTGATGTGTAGAAAGAGGTCAGAGAGATGCATAAAGATACAAGAGAGGTGCTGATAGCACAGAGTGAGCTGCAGAAAGAGGGAAGAGAGGTACAGAAAGAGGCAAGAGAGGTGCGGAAGGAGTAGAATGAGCTGCAGAAAGAGGCCAGAAAGGTTCAGAAAGAGGCAAGAGAGATGCATAAAGGTACAAGAGAGGTGCTGATAGAATAGAGTGAGCTGCAGAATGAGGAAGAAAGGTGCAGAAAGAGGCACTTGAGGTGGAGAAAGAGACAAGAGAAGAGCAGAATGAGCCAAGAGAGGTGCAGAAAGAGGCAAGAGAGGAACAGAAAGAGGAAGAAAGGTGAAGAAAGAAGCAGGAGAGGTGCAGAAACAGGAAGAAAGGTGCAGAAAGAAGCAAGAGAAGTGCAGAAAGAGGCAAGAGAGGTGCAGAAAGATGAGAGTGAGCTGCATAAAGAGGGAAGAAAGATGCAGAAAGAGGCAAGTGAGGTGTAGAAAGATGAGAGTGAGCTGCAGAATGAGGGAAGACAGATGCAGAAAGAGGCAAGCAAGGTGCAGAAAGAGGCAAGAGAGGTACAGAAAGAAGAGAATAAGCGGCAAAAAGAAGGAAGAGGAGTGCAGAAAGAGGCAAGAGAGGTGAAGAAAGAGTCTAGAGAGGTGCTGATAGAAGAGAATCAGCTTTAGAAAGAGGGAAGAAAGGTGCAGAAAGAGGCAAGAGAGGTGCAGAATGAAGCGAGTGAGCTGCAGAAAGAGGCAAGAGAGGTTCAGAAAGAGGCAAGAGACGTGGAGAAACAGAAAGAAAGGTGCAGAAAGAGGCAAGTGAGGTACAGAAAGAGGAATAAATGTGCAGAAAGAGGCAAAAGAGGTGCAGAAAGAGACAAAGAGGTTCAGAAAGAGGCAAAAGAAGTGCAGATGGAGGCAGGAGAAGTGCAGAAAGAGGTAAGTGCTGTAAAAAGAGGCAACAGAAGTGCAGAAAGAAGCAGAAAGGTGCAGAAAGAGGCAAGAGATGTACAGAAAGAAGCAATAGAGGTGCATTAAGAGGCAAGAAAAGTGCTGATAGAAGAGAGTGAGTCGTAGACAGAGGGAACAAAGGTACAGAAAGAAGCAAGAGAGGTGCAAACAAAAGAGAGTGAGCTGCAGAAAGAGGCAAGAGAGGTTCAGAAAGAGGCAAGAGAGGTGCAGAAAGAGGTAAGAGGTTGGAAAGAGGCAAGAGAGGTCTAGAAAGAGGAAGAAAGTTACAGAAAGATGCAAGTGAGGTAAAGAAAAGAGGCAAGATAAGAGCAGAGGGAGGCAGGAGAGGTGCAGAAAGAGGCAAGAGAGGTACAGAAAGAGGAAGAAAGGTGCAGAAAGAGGCAAGAGAGGTGCAGAAAGAAGAGAAAGGTACAGAAAGAGGCACAAGAGGTGCAGAAGAAGAGAGTGAGCTGCAGAAAGAGGTAAGAGATGTGCAGAAAGAGGCAAGAGAGGTGCAGAAAGATGCAAGAGAGGTGCATAAAGAGGCAAGAGAGGTGCTGATAGAAGGGAGTGAGCTACAGAAAGAGGGAAGAGAGGTGCAGAAAGAGGCAAGAGACATGCAGAAAGATGCAATAGAGGTGCAGAAAGAAGTAAGAGGTGTAGAAAGAGGGAAGAGAGGAGCAGAAAGAGGAAGAAAGGCGCAGAAAGAGGCAAGAGAGGTACAGAAAGAGGCAAAAGAGGTACAGAAAGAGGAAGAAAGGTACAGAAAGAGGCAAGAGAGGTACAGAAACAGGATGAAAGGCATGGAAAGAAGCAAGTGAAGTGCTGAAAGAGGCAAGAGAGGTACAGCAGGAGGCAAGAGAGGTACAGAACTCTTTCTGCACCGCACTTGCTTCTTTCTGCACATGCAGAAAGAGGCAAGAGAGGTGCAGGAAGAGGCAAGAGAAGTGCAGATAGAGGCAGGAGAAGTGCAGAAAGAGGTAGGTGCTGTAGAAAGAGGAAAGAGAGGTGCAGAAAGAGAGAAGAGAGGTACAGAAAGAAGAAGAAAGGTGTAGAAAGAGGCAAGAGAGGTACCGAAAGAGGCAAGAGAGGGGCAGAATGAAGAGTGAGCTGTAGAACGATGGAAGAGAGGTGCAGAAAGAGGCAAGAGAGGTACATAAATAGGCAAGAGGGGGCATAAAGATGCAAGAGAGATATTGATAGAAGGGAGTGAGCTACAGAAAGAAGGAAGAGAGGTGCAGAAAGAGGCAAGAGTGATACAGAAAGAAGAGAGTGAGCTGCAGAAAGAGGCAAGATAGGTGCAGAAAGAGGCAAGAGAAGTGCAGAAAGAAGCAAGAGAAGTGCAGAATGAAGAGAGCGTGCTGCAGAAAGAAGCAAGAGAAGAACAGAAAGAGGCTACAGAGGTGCAGAAATAGGCAAGAGAGGTGAAGAAAGAGGCAAGATAGGTGCAGAGAGAAGAGAGACAGCTGCAGAAAGAGGGAAGAGAGTTGCAGAAAGAGACAAGAGAGGTGCAGAAAGAAGAGAGTGACCTGGAGAAAGAGGCAAAAGAAATGCAGTAAGAGAGGTGCAGAAAGAGGCAAGAGAGGTGCAGAAACAGGCAAGAGAGGTTCAGAAAGAGGCAAGAGATGTAATGAAAGAGGCAACAGAGGTGCAGAAATAGGCAAGAGATGTGCAGAAAGAGTCTAGTGATGTGTAGAAAGAGGTCAGAGAGATGCATAAAGATACAAGAGAGGTGCTGATAGCAGAGAGTGAGCTGCAGAAAGAGGGAAGAGAGGTTCAGAAAGAGGCAAGAGAGGTGCTGATAGAATAGAGTGAGCTGCAGAATCAGGAAGAAAGGTGCAGAAAGAGACAAGCGAGGTGCAGAAAGATGAGAGTGAGCTGCAGAATGAGGGAAGAAAGATGCAGAAAGAGGCAAGCAAGGTTGCAGAAAGAGGCAAGAGAGGTACAGAAAGAAGAGAATAAGCTGCAGAAAGAAGCAAGAGAAGTACAGAAAGAGGCCAGAGAGGTGCAAAAAGAGGCAAGAGAAGTGCAGAAAGAGGCAAGAGAGGTACAGAAAGAGGCAAGAGAGGTGCTGATAGAAGAGAGTGAGCTGCATAAAGAAGGAAGAGAGGTGCTGAAAGAGGCAAGAGAAGTACATAAAGAAGCGAGTGAGCTGCAGAAAGAGGCAAGATAGGTTCAGAAAGAGGCAAGAGACATGGAGAAATAGGAAGAAAGGTGCAGAAAGAGGCAAGTGAGGTACAGAAAGAGGAAGAAAGGTGCAGAAAGACAAGAGATGTTCAGAAAGAGGCAAGAGAAGTGCAGATAGAGGCAGGAGAAGTGCAGAAAGAGGTAAGTGCTGTAGAAAGAGGCAAGAGAGGTGCAGAAAAGGGAAGAGAGGTACAGAAAGAAGAAGAAAGGTGTAGAAAGAGGTAAGAGAGGTACTGAAAGTGGCAAGAGAGGGGCAGAATGAAGAGTGAGCTGTAGAACGATGGAAGAGAGGTGCAGAAAGAGGCAAGAGAGGTACATAAAGAGGCAAGAGGGGGCATAAGATGCAAGAGAGATGTTGATAGAAGGGAGCGAGCTACAGAAAGAAGGAAGAGAGGTGCAGAAAGAGGCAAGAGTGATACAGAAAGAAGAGAGTGAGCTGCAGAAAGAGGCAAGATAGGTGCAGAAAGAGACAAGAGAAGTGCAGAAAGAGGCAAGAGAAGCGCAGAATGAAGAGAGCGTGCTGCAGAAAGAAGCAAGAGAAGAACAGAAAGAGGCTACAGAGGTGCAGAAATAGGCAAGAGAGGTGAAGAAAGAGGCAAGATAGGTGCAGAGAGAAGAGAGACAGCTGCAGAAAGAGGGAAGAGAGTTGCAGAAAGAGACAAGAGAGGTGCAGAAAGAAGAGAGTGACCTGGAGAAAGAGGCAAAAGAAATGCAGTAAGAGAGGTGCAGAAAGAGGCAAGAGAGGTGCAGAAACAGGCAAGAGAGGTTCAGAAAGAGGCCACAGATGTAATGAAAGAGGCAACAGAGGTGCAGAAATAGGCAAGAGATGTGCAGAAAGAGTCTAGTGATGTGTAGAAAGAGGTCAGAGAGATGCATAAAGATACAAGAGAGGTGCTGATAGCACAGAGTGAGCTGCAGAAAGAGGGAAGAGAGGTACAGAAAGAGGCAAGAGAGGTGCGGAAGGAATAGAATGACCTGCAGAAAGAGGCCAGAAAAGTTCAGAAAGAGGCAAGAGAGATGCATAAAGGTGCAAGAGAGGTGCTGATAGAATAGAGTGAGCTGCAGAATCAGGAAGAAAGGTGCAGAAAGAGGCACTTGAGGTGGAGAAAGAGACAAGAGAAGAGCAGAAGGAGCCAAGAGAGGTGCAGAAAGAGGCAAGAGAGGAACAGAAAGAGGAAGAAAGGTGAAGAAAGAAGCAAGAGAGGTGCAGAAACAGGAAGAAAGGTGCAGAAAGAAGCAAGAGAAGTGCAGAAAGAGGCAAGAGAGGTGCAGAAAGATGAGAGTGAGCTTCACAAAGAGGGAAGAAAGATGCAGAAAGAGGCAAGTGAGGTGTAGAAAGATGAGAGTGAGCTGCAGAATGAGGGAAGATAGATGCAGAAAGAGGCAAGCAAGGTGCAGAAAGAGGCAAGAGAGGTACAGAAAGAAGAGAATAAGCTGCAGAAAGAAGCAAGAGAAGTACAGAAAGAGTCTAGAGAGGTGAAGAAAGAGTCAAGAGAGGTGCTGATAGAAGAGAATCAGCTGTAGAAAGAGGGAAGAAAGGTGCAGAAAGAGGCAAGAGAGGTGCAGAATGAAGCGAGTGAGCTGCAGAAAGAGGCAAGAGAGGTTCAGAAAGAGGCAAGAGACGTGGAGAAACAGAAAGAAAGGTGCAGAAAGAGACAAGTGAGGTACCGAAAGAGGAAGAAATGTGCAGAAAGAGGCAAAAGAGTTGCAGAAAGAGACAAAGAGGTTCAGAAAGAGGCAAGAGAAGTGCAGATGGAGGCAGGAGAAGTGCAGAAAAAGGTAAGTGCTGTAGAAAGAGGCAACAGAAATGCAGAAAGAAGCAGAAAGGTGCAGAAAGAGGCATGAGATGTACAGAAAGAAGCAATAGAGGTGCATAAAGAGGCAAGAGAAGTGCTGATAGAAGAGAGTGAGTCGTAGAAAGAGGGAAAAAAGGTACAGAAAGAAGCAAGAGAGGTGCAAACAAAAGAGAGTGAGCTGCAGAAAGAGGCAAGAGAGGTCCAGAAAGAGGCAAGAGACATGCAGAAAGAGGCAAGATAGGTGCAGAAAGAGGTAAGAGGTTGGAAAGAGGCAAGAGAGGTCCAGAAAGAGGAAGAAAGTTACAGAAAGATGCAAGTGAGGTACAGAAAAGAGGCAAGATAAGAGCAGAGGGAGGCAGGAGAGGTGCAGAAAGAGGCAAGAGAGGTACAGAAAGAGGAAGAAAGGTGCAGAAAGAGGCAAGAGAAGTACAGAAAGAGGCAAGCGAGGTGCAGAAAGAAGAGAAAGGTGCCGAAAGAGGCACAAGAGGTGCACAAGAAGAGAGTGAGCTGCAGAAAGAGGTAAGAGATGTGCAGAAAGAGGCAAGAGAGGTGCAGAAAGATGCAAGAGAGGTGCATAAAGAGGCAAGAGAGGTGCTGATAGAAGGGAGTGAGCTACAGAAAGAGGGAAGAGAGGTGCAGAAAGAGGCAAGAGAGGTGCAGAAAGAAGCAAGAGTAGTTCAGAAAGAGGCAAGAGACATGCAGAAAGAGGCAATAGAGGTGCAGAAAGAAGTAAGAGGTGTAGAAAGAGGCAAGAGAGGAGCAGAAAGAGGAAGAAAGGCGCAGAAAGAGGCAAGTGAGGTACAGAAAGAGACAACAGAAGAGCAGAAGGAGGCAAGAGAGGTGCAGAAAGAGGAAAAAGAGGTACAGAAAGAGGAAGAAAGGTACAGAAAGAGTCAAGACAGGTACAGAAACAGGAAGAAAGACATTGAAAGAAGCAAGTGAATTGCTGAAAGAGGCAAGAGAGGTACAAAAAGAGGCAATAGAGGTGCAGAACTCTTTCTGCACCTCTCTTGCCTCTTTCTGCACATGCAGAAAGAGGCAAGAGAGGTGCAGGAAGAGGCAAGAGAGGTACAGAAAGATGAGAGTGAGCTGCAGAAAGATGGAAGAGAGATGCAGAAAGAAGCAAGCAAGGTGCAGAAAGAGGCAAGAGATGTGCAAAAAGAGGCAAGAGAAGTGCAGAAAGAGGCAAGAGAGGTGCAGAACTTTCTACACCTCTCTTGCCTCTTTCTGCACATGCAGAAATAGGCAAGAGGGGTACAGAAAGAGGCAAGAGAGGTTTACAAAGAAAAAAGTGAGCTGCAGAAAGAAGCAAGAGAAGTGCAGAAAGAGGCAAGAGATGTGCAAAAAGAGGTAAGAGAAGTGCATAAATAGGTAAGAGAGGTGCAGAACGAGGCAAGATGGCTCCAGAAAGAGGCAAGAGAAGTGCAGAAAGAGGCAAGAGAAGTACAGAAGGAGGTAAGAGCTGTAGAAAGAGGCAGGAGAGTTGCAGAAAGAGGAAGAAATGTGCAGAAAGAGGCAAGTGAGGTACAGAAAGAGGCAAAAGAGGTACAAAAAGAGGCAAGAGAGGTGCAAAAAGAGGCAAGAGAGATGCAGAAAGAAGAAGTAAGGTACATAAATAGGCAAGAGACGTACAGAAAGAGGCAAGAGAGGTGCCGAAAATGCAAGAGTAGTGCAGAAAGAGGCAAGAGAGGTACAGAAAGAAGCAAGAGAGGTATATGTATATGTATATATTCAATCTCCTCTCACTCTTACAAGGAAGGAATCAGCACTCGGGTTGTAGTTTGGAAGTATTTAATCTACAAAGGACACGATCCACGTGTTTTGGCAAGTCCGAACCTTGATCACAATACAAGACATCATTGTAGCTTACTTATTTAAATGTAGAAATGGCTCCATTTGCCAACATTAACAAAGGACTACGTATTAAATTAAACCATGAAGCTGTCAGCCATATTGGCCTGTTCACAATGGGTTAATTCATGAATTCATACAATAAACAAAAGAAAGCAAATGTTAATATGCACACAATGTAATTTCAGCACATCTTGCCCCGTGACGGTCGTACCTGTATGTTCGTCAAGGTGACTTGTTCATAATAAACATACTTACGATTGCAAACATCAACATAAACAATGGATTACACATTATTTTAAAGTGAAAGGCTATCGGCCATATTGATCTGGCATGTTGCCTATTATAGAGGTTCTTACACGAAAGAAAAGAAATAAAAAGTGGTGTTAATATACACACACTATCCCTAAATACAGTTCTAATGATTATTGTTTCATTCCATTCACAGCTCATTTGAGATGTCATGAGTGATGCCTTCAGTGATGTCACTGACCATGTCATGAATGATGTAATGTCTGAGGGCATAAGCAGTGCATTGCCGGGGTGTAAGTTATAGTTAGCTCAGGTACATATAACTGCACAATTTCAGTGGTTTTGTCTGAGTGAAATCTGAGTTTAAGTGAAATCTGAGTTTAACTATAGCGTCCCTGTGAGACCGGCTTTGTGGCGTGGACCCTCCCGACCAGTAAGCAACTCTGCAACCACACCTGATCCCCGGTATCACAGACTTCCGGCCACCATGGCCGAACAAACCCGATTGCCGGCCGGGGCCCCAGCAAAACTCAAGACACTACCACGCATGCCCGGCCGAGGGAGAGAGAAACCCCCAAGCAAGACCGGGGACGCCGTCTCTGTCACACCTCTGATCTCCTCCCCAAGGAGGGTTTCGACCGGCCACCAGGCCCCCGGGGAGTGGGTGCCTCGCATGCTGGGAGTCTGGAGTCCCTCCCAGACCAACCTGAACAGATCAAACGGACGAGCGGCAGGAAATCCCGACACACTGCTCCCAGGCACCAAGACCCCTCTCTGCGAGGACTCCGGACTTCAAAGAGGAGGGGGAGTATAACAAGGGGTGCTGAAGGGACAGGAGGTAGAGAAGACCTGGACCTATGAGAGCCCTGCTGACCTGGTCGCGGCTCGACCAATCTCTGAACCCAAGGACGCTACCTGACCCACGAAACCATCTGAGCCCTGCTGACGCTGTCGTGGCTCCCCGAACTCTGAAACCATCTGAGCCCTGCTGACGCTGTCGCGGCTCCCCGAACCCTGAAACCATCTGAGCCCTGCTGACGCTGTCGCGGCTCCCTGAACTCTGAAACCATCTGAGCCCTGCTGATGCTGTCGCGGCTCCCCGAACTCTGAAACCATCTGAGCCCTGCTGACGCTGTCGCGGCTCCCCGAACCCTGAACCATCTGAACCCTGCTGACGCCGTCGTGGCTCCCGCGAATCTGAAACCACCTGTGCCTGCTGAGAGACTCGCGGCGCTCCCCTCCAGGAGAATCGGTGGAGATTGCCGAGTGAACCCAAATCCCCCAGCTCGAGGATTGAGAGCTGTGCGAAGGACACTCCGGAGAGACACTGAACTAAAAGACTGTCCCGCTACCCCAATCCCCCCATCACGAAACCGCCGCCGCTTGTGGCATTGATTCAACAGCTACATCCCGGATCAATAAGATCCCCTGAAACCATCGATAAAGTATACTGTCTTACTAAGAACTACTGTGTGGTGTCCCTCTATCAAATAGTGTAAGCGCAGCGTGTACGATCCTAGGAACGAGACCCTTCCAGGAAGGGCCTCCCTGCCATTGCTCGGCCTAACTCTGGGAGAGGTGGGTCAAAGGGTGGTCAGGAACGTATTCCGAAGCCCCCCCGGAGAACGCCCTTCCAACATTTGGTGGCAGACGACGGGATCCGAGCCAACACCTAGAGGTCGTGCAGTAAACGGCTGACGCACTACCGAAAGGAGATGGAAGGAGAAACCACCATGAGTACCGCAGGAACCAACACAAGCCCGACGTTCCGAGAGGACCTGTTGGAATATTATACGCATCGAGACCTAAAACAGTTCTGCAAAGACCTTGGAATCGCTACCACCGGATTAAGCACTAAAGAAGATTTCCAAGAAGCATTGGAAACCTGGGTCGAGGCAGGAGCCTCCCTGCCCCAAACCGAAGGAGACGCCCGAGAAAGAGAGCCGCCAACCGAACCACGAAGCATCCCGGTAAAGAGCAATGCCCCAGAGGGGGCCTATCCCCGGAAGAGCTAGCGGACCGAGAGAGGGTCCGCAACCACGAACTAGAACTAGCCAAACTAAAAATAGAGGGAGAGCTAAAATTGGCTGAAAATAAGTTAGCCTTAGAACAATTATGCCTACAAGGGGAACTCGAGGAAAAGAAACGCCAGCGAGAACACGAAGAAAGAAAACTTCAACTAGAACACGAACGCAGCCTAAAAGAGATCGAACTCAAGGCCAAAAGTGAGGAGTCCAGAACCACGGGAAGCCCACCGACCTCCTCCGCCGTGGAAGCAAAGGTCCACATCCCCAAGGATGTGGTGAAGGAATACTACAAGAACGACGACATCCAGCAGTGGTTCAAGGCCTACGAAGTCGCCATGACCTCCCACCGAGTTCCGCAGAAGGATTGGGGGGCTGGCTTGTGGGGCCGGTTCCTGAGCGAGGGGAGAGATACCCTGCTGGACCTGCCCTCCACGGTGCTGAATTCCTACAGCCACATGAAAGAGGCCCTATTAGCCAGATATGGACTCACCCCCGAGATGTACCGGCAACGGTTTCGAGACTGCAAAAAGATACCCGGTACTATGTGGGTGGAATACGTGAACTTTTACAGCAGGGCCTTGGACGGGTGGATCAAGGGCAGCAAGGTCTCCACCTTTGAGGAACTGTTTGACCTAATAGCATGGGAACACTTGTCCGCAAATTGCTTTGTGGAGTTACGCCAGCAGCTCCTGGACAGCAAGCTCACTGACCCTCGGAAACTGGCGGTCGAAGCTGACCGATGGGTGAACCTGAACACCCGGGCCTCCCGGGGCCCTGTGGGAGACTACGGTCGCCACAGTTAGGGACCGAGGGGTGGAGGGAACCAAGGCCGACCGAGGGAATCCCAGGTGGGCTCCCAGCATAGTCCCCCCAGAGGCCAACCCCCGCACTTTCCAGCCCCACCTCCAGCCAGCACAGGGCCCCCGGGGAGGCAGGGACCCCGAGTCAAGATCACCTGTTTCCTCTGCCAGCAGACCGGACACTATGCCAGTGACCCCCAGTGTCCCATGTACCAACGACCCGCAGCAACAGCCCCTCCAGCCCGAAAAATGGCCTCCGTAGCCCTAGGAGAAGAGATGGAAGACTCCGAAGAGTGGGAACCAGCAGCCATGGCCCTGGTCTCCCTAGGAGACCGAGAGATGGTTCCCGGAACACCCCTACCCGCCAACATGGAAAAATACCGACAACAAGTGATGGTCAACGGCCACCGAGTCGAGGCCCTCCGCGACACCGGGGCGAGTGTCACAGCGGTCCACTGCCATCTGGTATCCGAAGACCAGATCCTGCCCGACGCCCTCTGTCCAGTTATATCTTCGGACAACTCCGAGAGCCTCTGCCGGATGGCCCTGGTACCCTTCGAAAGGGGGGGAGTCACCGGTAAATTGAGAGTGGCAGTCCGAACATCCCAACCAGTAGACTGCCTCCTGGGCAACAGCCTCGAGAGCTCCCTGTGGGGACAAGTGGAACGAAGAGCCCATCTGGAGATGATGGGCCTACCCGAATGGGTATGTGCCACCACGCGCTCCATGGCTGCCCGATCGCCTTCCCCCGAGGGAGTTGAGGCCTTACCTCTGAACCCAGTCGACATCCCCGAGGACCGGGATGCGCTACCTGAGCCTGACGACCCTCTTCCGGAAGAAGAACCCGTTCCCAATGACGGGTCAGTGCATCCAGACCCCGAGCAACTGACCGAGCTCGGGGACCTACCCGAGATGGCCCATTGGCACTGCGAGGGAGGTCCCTCCCGAGAAGAATTCTGCAGGGAACAAGCCACCTGCCCTTCCCTCATTGGACCCCGACAGCAGGCCGAAGCCCAGGCAGCAGGCGACCAGTCCGGAACCCACTGGGTATATTGGGAAAACGGCCTCCTGTATAGCGAACAGAAGTCGGCCGAGCTGGGATCGGCCCGAGTACTGGTGGTACCCCTGCGCTTCCGAAGTTTCCTCCTAGGCCTAGCCCATGATGTACCCCTAGCAGGACACTTAGGCCAAGACAAAACCTATCATCGCCTGGTGACCCACTTCTATTGGCCCAAAATACGAGCGAATGTAGAGGCCCACTGCAAGTCATGTCTCACGTGCCAGGCCAGCGGAAAAAGTGGTGGGAAGCGCAAGGCTCCGCTACAACCCTTCCCCGTTGTTAGTACCCCTTTTGAGCGGGTGGGGATTGACATCGTGGGACCCCTGGATCCCAGGACCGCCCAGGGCCACCGGTTCATCCTTGTCCTGGTGGACCATGCCACCCGCTACTCAGAGGCCATTCCCCTCCGCACTGTGACGGCCCCCGTGGTGGGCTGGGCCTTGATGGGGATCTTCTCCCGCGTGGGGTTCCCTCACGAAGTCGTGAGTGATCGTGGCACGAACTTTATCTCCAAGTACATGAGGTCCCTATGGCAACAATGCGGGGTGTCATACAAATTCACCACCCCATACCACCCCCAAGGCAATGGCCTAGTCGAGCGATTTAACCGGACCCTGAAAGGGATGATCATGGGCCTCAAAGAACCCCTTCGCCGGAAATGGGACGTCCTCCTCCCTTGCCTCCTGTTCGCCTACCGGGAAGTTCCCCAAAAATCTCTGGGGTTCAGCCCGTTCGAATTACTCTACGGACACCCCGTCCGGGGACCCCTGAGCCTGGTCAAAGAGGGCTGGGAAACGGCTCCCCGAGGAACCCCTCCCGATGTATTCCGCTATATCCTGGCGCTCCGCAACCAGACCCGGAAGTTCCGGGAGATCGCCGAGGCAAACCTCAAGGCTAGCCAAGAAGAGATGAAGAGCTGGTATGACCAGAATGCCACGCTGGTCGAATTTCAGCCGGGTCAACAGGTCTGGGTAATGGCCACTGTGAAACCGTGTTCCCTCCAAGACAGATGGACTGGACCCTTCAAGGTGGTCGAGCGGAAGAGTCAAGTCACGTATCTAGTTGATGTTCAGTCTCCTCGGAACCCCCTCCGGGTCCTCCACGTGAACCGCCTCAAACCCCACTTCGTGAGGACGGAGTTGAGTTTGCTCCTGGCCACCGACGATGGGACTGAAGAAGACACAGAGCCCCTTCCGGACCCCTTGTGTGCTAAAGAGAAAGATGGCTCCGTAGAGGGGGTGGACTTTCATCCACCCTCACCCCCCAACAGTCCGACGACTGCCGCCAGCTATTGAGACAATTCACAGACCTCTTCTCCCTCACCCCTAGGGTCACCAACTGGTGTGTCCACGACGTAGACACCGGAGACAGCCCACGGGTAAGACAGCGAGCCTACTGAGTCCCTGACCGGGTCCGGACCTGCATCCAGACCAAAGTTGTTAGCCCTAGGGGTGATTAAACCCTCCAACAGCCCATGGGCCAGCCCGGTAGTACTGGTCCTGAAAACAGCAGCCCCTGGTGTCGCCCCCGAGCTGAGATTCTGTGTGGACTACCGGGGACTCAATGCGGTCACCCGAGCGGACGCTCACCCTATCCCCTGCGCAGACGAGCTCATTGACCGCCTCGGGCCGCTCGCTACCTCAGCACCTTCGACGTGACCTGCGGATACTGGCAAATTGCGCTCACCGAGGGAGCCAAGGAGCAGTCCGCCTTCTCCACCCCGGATGGGCACTACCGCTTCAGAGTTATGCCTTTTGGGATGAAAAATGCCCCGGCCACCTTCCAGTGACTGGAGAACAGGGTCCTGGCCGGGCTAGAGGGGTTCAGCGCAGCATACCTAGACGACATAGCAGTATTCAGCTCCCAATGGACCGAACACCTCCAGCACCTCCGACAAGTACTGAGGGCCCTGCCCCAGGCAGGCCTAACCATCAAAGCCAGCAAATGTCAAATTGGACAAGGCTCAGTGATCTATCTGGGACACTAGGTGGGGAGCGGGCAGGTCGCCCCCCTCCAGCCGAAGATCGACGCCATCTTGTCCTGGGAACCCCCCATGACCCAAATGGAAGTCCGGGCCTTCCTGGGCCTCACCGGTTACTACCGGAGGTTTATTAAAAACTATGGCAGCATCGCAGGCCCCCTCACAGAGTTAACCTCCAAAAAGCACCCGAAGAAAGTACAGTGGACTCCCCCGTGCCAAAAAGCGCTCGACGCCTTGAAAGCCGCTATATGTACTGCTCCGGTACTCAAAGCCCCCGACTACTCTCAGGAGTTTGTGGTCCAGACGGACGCTTCGGAGCACGGCATCGGGGCAGTCCTCTCACAGTTCAACGACAAAGGCATAGATCAGCCCATAGCCTTCATCAGCCGAAGGTTACTACCTCGGGAACAACGGTGGAGCACCATTGAAAGAGAGACCTTCGCAGTAGTCTGGGCCCTCAAAAAGCTGCGGCCCTACTTGTTCGGAACCCACTTCCGAGTTCAAATGGATCATCGACCCTTACGGTGGCTGATGCAAATGAGAGGAGAAAACCCCAAGCTGCTATGATGGTCAATCTCCCTCCAGGGGATGGACTTCACTGTGGAGCATCACCCCGGGAATGACCACGCCAACGCTGACGGCCTGTCCCGATTCTTCCGCTTCAGCGAGGAGAACCCCCCAATGGATGGGTAGTTCTCCCCGCCTTTCAGCTGGGGGAGGCACGTGTGAGACCGGCCTTGTGGCGTGGACCCTCCCGACCAGTAAGCAACCCTGCAACCACACCTGATCCCCGGTATCACAGACTTCCGGCCACCATGGCCCAACAAACCCGATGGCCGGCCGGGGCCCAGCAAAACCCAAGACACTACCATGCATGCCCGGCTGAGTGAGAGAGAAACCCCCAAGCAAGACCGGGAGACGCCCTCTCTGTCACACCTCTGATCTCCTCCCCAAGGAGGGTTTCGATCGGCCACCAGGCCCCCGGTGAGCGGGCGCCTCGCATGCTGGGAGTCTGGAGTCCCTCCCAGACCAACCTGAACAGATCAAAGGGCCGAGCGGCAGGAAATCCCGACACACCGCCCCCAGGCACCAAGACCCCTCTCTGCGAGGACTCCGGACTTCAAAGAGGAGGGGGAGTATAACAAGGGGTGCTGAAGGGACAGGAGGTAGAGAAGACCTGGACCTACGAGAGCCCTGCTGACCTGGTCGCGGCTCGACCGATCTCTGAACCCAAGGACGCTACCTGACCCACGAAACCATCTGAGCCCTGCTGACGCTGTCGCGGCTCCCAGAACTCTGAAACCATCTGAGCCCTGCTGACGCTGTCGCGGCTCCCCGAACCCTGAAACCATCTGAGCCCTGCTGACGCTGTCGCGGCTCCCCGAACTCTGAAACCATCTGAGCCCTGCTGACGCTGTCGCGGCTCCCCGAACTCTGAAACCATCTGAGCCCTGCTGACGCTGTCGCGGCTCCCCGAACCCTGAACCATATGAGCCCTGCTGACGCCATCGCGGCTCCCGAGAATCTGAAACCACCTGTGCCTGCTGAGAGACTCGCGGCGCTCCCCTCCAGGAGAATCGGCGGAGATTGCCGAGTGAACCCAAATCCCCCAGCTCGAGGATTGAGAGCTGTGCGAAGGATACTACGCAGAGACACTGAACTAAAAGACTGTCCCGCTACCCCAATCCCCCCATCACAAAACCGCCGCTGCTTGTGGCATTGATTAAACAGCTACATCCCGGATCAATAAGATCCCCTGAAACCATCGATAAAGTATACTGTCTTACTAAGAACTACTGTGTGGTGTCCCTCTGTCAAATAGTGTAAGCGCAGCGTGTACGATCCTAGGAACAAGACCCTTCCAGGAAGGGCCTCCCCACCATTGCTCGGCCTAACTCTGGGAGAGGTGGGTCAAAGTGTGGTCAGGAACGTATTCCGAAGCCCCCCCCGGAGAACGCCCTTCCAACAGTCCCTGTAATCTTTGTTTTTTTCAGCGAATTTCTAGTTTTTTTAATGTTAAGTAAGATGCCTATCACATTGGATGGTGGGGGTTGGAAGCAGGGCCTGACCTGGCATTGTGCTGCCCCCACCCAAGTTTGCTACTCCTGCCTCCCCTCCTCCTTGCAATCAATTGTCCAGTTCCATGCCCCTGCTCCCTCATTACAGCCCTCTGTGGCTGTTGTTCTGCCACTTGCCTTCCTGCATTCTCTGAACAGTTAGCTTGCTGCCCCATCCACTTTCTACTATTCTCTGTTGTCTGAATACATGCACTAGCCTCCTCCCTCCTGTCATGCATGGTCTTATGTGCTGCCACTACCCTCCATTTAGCATGATGTCCCAGTCCACCCCTCCTGCCCATCATTGCTCTCCTGCTTAGCCTCTGTGCTTCGCTTGCTGCCCCTACTCTCCTTCCCCCTGCCCTCCGATGTCTGTGTGCATGCCCCTTGTTGGACAGGCCACACGAAGGGCTTGCTCCCTCCCCGCACGACAGGGCCCGAGCTCCGGCCCACCAGGCATAACCCACGAAAAGCACCTGTGCCCCGTCTCCCGACGGATCTTCTGCCCTCGGACCTCTACTCATCAAGGGGCCCAGCCCCACCGGCTCCCCCGGCAGGTTCAAGCCGCCATCTTGGGCCCTGCACCACGAGGCCGCGTGGCCTCGGCCCGACCCTAACCCCGGGCCTGGCCGGCCCCGACATCCCGGCACCACCCTCCACCCAGGAGGTGAGCGGACCACTTGGCAGGTCAATGGGAGAACGAAGTGTCAAGAGCTCTTCCCCCCGCCAGGTGCCGATCAACCCCAGCTCCCCCCAGGCGCTGGCTCCACCCCCTGCTGGGTGTCTGGACACCTTCATCCCGGGCCCTCCGACCTCCAAGTGCGAGGGTCCGGACATCAAAGGGCGCCTGCCCTATAACTGGGGCAACTCCGGAGCAGGAAGGCAGTTGTATCCTGGAGTCGAGAGACACCGAGAGAACTCAGCCTTGACGGACTACTGGCGCTGCCGTAGCCCGCTCTTGTGAACCATCGTCCTGCCTGCTGGCGCTGCCGCGGCCTTCTGCAACATCCATCCTCGTCGGGACCTGCTGGCGCTGCCGCGGCCCGTTGTAACGACCATCCTCGTCGGGACCTGCTGGCGCTGCCGCGGCCCGTTGTAACGACCATCCTCGTCGGGACCTGCTGGCGCTGCCGCGGCCCGTTGTAACGACCATCCTCACCGGGACCTGCTGGCGCTGCCGCGGACCGTACATCGACCATCTTTCCGGGACCTGCTGGCGCTGCCGCGGACCGTGTACCGACCATCTCAACCGGGACCTGCTGGCGCTGCCGCGGCCCGTACCAACTAAGCCACCAAGCTCGAGGATTGTGAGCTAGTCATCATCTCATCCGAACTACCTGACTGGTAGACAGACTGTCCCGCTACCCCTTACCCTGCTTTGAGAGACTTGAGTCGAGGGGACCCCTGAGTCCAGACCTCCTTGTACCATTCAACCGTACCTTAAGAAGTGCTTATAAAGACCACTGAACCTTATCCGTGTGTGGTATCCGTCTGTGGGGGGGAAGTTAATTGTCTGTACGATCGCTGGAGACGGCTCTCCCCGGAGACCTCTCCTCCTGACCCCGGCCGACCCTCCCGGTCCATCTACCCTTTCTAACACCCCTGATCCATCCTTTTTGCCCACCATATTCCATGGACCTGCCCCTCCTATCTACTCTGAGTGTTCTGTTGAGCTGCCACTCTCCTCCCACCCGCCTAGCATTGTCAGATGACTGTAACCTCTCCCTGCCACCTCCACCCTGCCTGTGCACGTTCCATGCCCCTATCCCCTTCCTCTTGTCCTCCATGGTCCATTTTACTGCCACATCCTTCTGCCCTCCCTGGTCTGTTGTGCTGAAACTGCTCCTCCTGCCTGCCCTGTGTGGTCTGTTGTGAGGCTCCTTCCCCTGAACTCTCTTATCTGTGCCCAGCTCCTACCCCTCCCTTCTAATCTGCATGATCCTTTGTGCATGCCCCCACACCCTCCTTCTTGCCTTTCATGGCCAAGATGTGCTGCCACTAACCCTCTTGCTTGCCATGCATGGTCTTCTGTGCTGCCACACCCCACCCACCTTCCCTGTGTTGTCAGCTAGCTGCCCCTGACGCCCTCCCACCTTCCCTGCATGGTCTGTGTGTATGCCATTGTAGTCTCATTGTTGCCCTCCTTGGTGTGTTGTGCTTCTAGTGCCCATCCTGCCTGACCTCCATGATCAGCTTGCTGCTCCTGCCCTGCCCCCTTGCCCCCTGCCATCCCTCCTGGCTTTTCTGTTCCATTGTCAGGCCCCTGATCCCTCTCTCCTGCCTTTTATGGTCCGTTATGCTGCAGCTTTCTCTCCTGTCTGTCCAGTATGGTCAGCTTGCTGCCATTGCCTGTTTCCCCTCTGTTCTCTGTTGTCCATGTGCATTGTCCTGTCCCCTCCCCATTGCTTTCCATGGTTTGTTGTGCTGCACTACCGTCCCGCATGCCCTATGTGGTGTATTGTTCTGCTGCAAACTCTGATGCCTGCCCTGTAAGGTCAGTTAGGTGCACCTGTCCATGCCCCTCCTGTCCTCTGTTATCCGAGTCCATGTCCCTACCCCAATTCCTCCTGCCTTCAATGATCCAATGTACCATACTTGCTAAAATTTTGAACTTGGTAAGAGGGAGATTTTGAAAATAAACTTGGGAATTGATTTTTCCCATTGACTTGCATAGAAAAAGAGGAGATTGTAGACAAGAGAAAGATAAAATAAAGCCCTTTTGGGCTTAAAAATATTTGGTGTTTCCTTCCTGAATTGTCTCTGTTGGCATGTATGGTTGTACTACCACTGCCTCTTCCTTCTGCCCTCAATGGTCTATTATATTGCCACAGCCTCTCTTGCCTGTCCTGCATTGTTGGTTTGTTGCCCATGCCCCCCTTTCCTGTGCCCTCCATGTTGTGCTGCCACTGCCCTTCCTGCCTGCCCAGTGTGGTCAAATTGTTGCCTCTGCATCCTCCTACCTGCCTTCAATTTTCCGAGTCCATGCCCCTGACCTCTGCCTCCCAACAGTATCCTAATGAACAACTAGATTGCTAACATTCTATATTTATTACAAAAGTGTGGCACGCCTGACGTCATCTTGATGTAATCAAAACTGTAATATCTAAAGCATTTCCTTTAGAAATTATAGAAATGAGAGGGTCTTATTTGCATAGAAATGATGGTTAGTGCTCTAAAAAACTAAAATGAGGACATATTTTCTGAGTTCTCAAATAGTGACAAAGCACTTTTAAATTATTTGTTATCTTTATGGAATTTATCCAGTTGACCACTTGATTAAATGTTACGCTTAGGGGAGAGAATGTGGTCTTACTTCCAGAGCTGCAGACTCTGCAACTGGGGAAGCAAGTTGGAGTTTCTGCTTCAGCTCGACATTCTGTGATTCTGGTCAAATCACTTAATCTCCCCATGCCTACAACCAAAGTTCGTTTGTCCTTGTATGATGTAACCAATGCTCATGTAAAGCACTCCAATATCTGATCAGCCTGCACTATATAAAACTGCAAAAAAACAAAGGATAAAAAGTGTTTTCCACACTTCTGTAATTGGGCTATACTTGTGCTACATCTGGGTAATATTTGTGCAACATTTGGGCTCTTTTTTCTCTGGTGGCCATCTTGGGAGACTTCAATTAAATTCATTAAACTTTATTCGGTCTGATTTAGAAACATAGATCATAAAAGTGTACATAAAAACAGTAAATCCTATTTCCTATTGAAATACAGTGAGAATTAATTAAAATCAGTAGGTAAAAACTGGTGTTACAAAGCCCGATTCAGAGCAACTTCAGGTTAACAGAAACGTAAAGTTCAATGTTTCGCAAGATCAATCTCATGTACTTCGTGCAAAATACGCAATAAGGGTTTCAAGTAAGATGCAACGCTCCAATACCTGACCAGTCTGCACTATATAAAACTGCAAAAAAATAAAAAGTGTTTTGCACACTTCTGTCATTGGGCTATATGTGGGCTACATCTGGGTGATATTTGTGCTACATTTGGGATCTTTTATCTCTGGTGGCCATCTTGGGAGACTTATTTGTTATGAAGTTTCCTAATTTCCTCATTTACTGCAGTCTCCTCAGTAGGAAATGCTCTCAGTTTTTTACTTTGAATCCATCAAGAAGGCATTCAGATGTGTCATACATTTGCAATAAATTCAGAATGTTAGCACTCTAGTTGCTCATTAGATCACTGTAGTAAAGCTACTGCTCACCAGGGAGTTAACTGGAAGTCTACTGCTGGTATTGAAAGTGATTGTTTCAGTCTGCATGTCAGAATTTTCTAATGAAATAGAAGAGGATTTGAGATCTCACTTAAAACATGCCCTAATTTTTCTTTCTGCAGCACTAACCATAATTTCTATGGCAAAATGAACCCCCTCATTCTGTTCCTTTTTAAATTAAATGTTTGAAGTGTTACCAGTTTATTCCAATCAAGATGGCTTCAGGTGTGCCATAATTTTGTCATAAGTAAGACTGTTAGCGCTCTAGTGTTCTTTAGAACACTCTGGGAAGCTGCAGTAGAACACAAAGGCATCAACTGACAGGCTGCTCCTGTTGAAATATAACAGGAAGCTATTTGAGATCTCACGTAAAACATGTCCTGATTTGATATTTCTACAGCACCAACCATAATTTCTATGACAAAATGAACCCCCTCACGTTGTTCCTTTTTAAATTAGATGTTTTAAGAGTTACCAGTTTATTCCAATCCAGATGGCTTCAGGTGTGCCATAATTCTGTCAGAAGTAAGACTGTTAGCACTCTAGTTGTTCTTTAGAACACTCTGGGAAGCTGCAGTAGAACACAAAGGAATCAACTGATAGGCTGCTCCTGTTGAAATATAACAGGAAGATATTTGAGATCACACTTGAAACATGTCCTAATTTTTCTTTATACAGCACTAACCATAATTTCTATGACAAAATGAACCCCATAATGTTATTCCTTTTCAAATTAAATGTTTTAAGTGTTACCAGTTTATTCCAATCAGGATAGCTTCAGGTGTGCCATACTTTTGTCATAAGTAAGGCTGTTGGCGCTGTAGTTGTGCTTTGAAAACTCGGGGAAGCTGCAGTAGAACACAAAGGGATCAACTAACAGTCCTTGCACTTGAGGAAATATGAATTTTTATGATCAATTGTGTCCCCTATCTTAGACCCCAACGGCTCCATGTACATGCTACAAGTACATGTATGTTCCCTCCACTTCAAGCTATGAAGACGCAAATACAATTGTGTCCAACGTTAACATGTCCTCTTTCAGATCCGCCATGAATGGGTCGGATATTCCGTTCCTAAGTATGCCTTGCCACCGTCTTTATATGGTGTACTTTTCACGTTTTTCAGCTCTGGCAAGTTAGGCCCTGAATTCTGCCATCGAGCCTTTTCCTGCTTTCTGCCTCTGAATGCTCCAGCCTGGACCTGCATCTGAATCCATGACCTTTGTCTTACTCCCTGCGCGGCTAACGGTGCCTGGCCCGGCCTGTTGCCTGCCAAGATTGTATTCAGCCTTCAAGTTATCTG
This sequence comes from Triturus cristatus, assembly GCF_964204655.1. Taxonomy (NCBI): domain Eukaryota; kingdom Metazoa; phylum Chordata; class Amphibia; order Caudata; family Salamandridae; genus Triturus; species Triturus cristatus. The sequence continues at coordinate 1,438,474,467 of NC_140589.1, read as the reverse complement.
CTCCGCTCCTCGAGAAATGCATTCCTGTCTAGTAGTTTAGGTAAACATCCTCCCAGCTACAGAGCAAAGGGCCCGGCCTTACTGTCTCCGTGCAAGTAATTCATAGTTCCTGTTACCATGGTATGCCCATGCCCCCTCGCATCTCATGTAGACACGTAGACACTTATACACGCACTAGAAGTCAGTATAGGATAGCCTCTGCCTGAGAGACCTTTCCTTCCAGATAATACAGTTCCTTAAACACAAGATATTAGATACGATTTGGGATTAGGTTGTTCTGACATCCCAGACTTCTGTCTCCCCATGTAGGGCTAAATGTCAAGTCCCCTTCACCCTCCAGTTACACGTCAATCACACGTCATGCTGCAGTGCGCGCATCTCTGCCATGTATTTCTGCTGACTTTGCAGGATTCTCTTATGGATCCACCCATCTGTGACATCCTCAGAATGACGTTTCTAGTACACGCCCTTATGCACGCCTATTGTAACGCCTTTTTCATTACGTATGTGTATTCTTATCTCTCTTCTCAACTGTTACGCCTTCTGCATATGTCTTTACTTAAATGCATTGACTATATATATGACAACCTGTCAATAAAGCATTGCTCTATCCCTTCCCGAACCTTCGTGGTGACGGAATCCGATTGCCTGGTTCGAACCAATTCCTTTGTAAGGAATAAATCCCCTTTTAAAACCTCAAATACCACGGATTCTGCCTCTTATTTTTACTGAGTTATTCTTATTGAACTTTACCGCATAAATTAAGTCTAGGTAATTTAAATTTACCACATAATTGGCGCCCGAACAGGGACACCTCCCCCACCCCACGCGCCGGAGGTGCATTGCAGACCCGGTCTCCTGCCACAGCCGGACGGACAACTACGCGTACCTGCAGGATTTCCTGTACCTCCCTCAGGCCAACGGAGGTGACTGAGGCTGCGATCAACACCCAGACGAGGCGGTGAGGAGTGCGGAGGATCCCGACCAGAGCCTAGCTGAGAGAGCAAGATCCGAGGTATACAGAGGCCCACCAGTTTCCGAAGTTCCGAAGTATCTACGTCACGAGTCGAGTCGAGTCCAGTCTGGTCTAGTCCAGACCAGAGTTTCCGAGGCCTTCTGTTCCGTTCCGTGCTTCCCGGTGAGTACCGTTGCTGGGGACGCATCTAGACGTGCGCATTGGTTTGTGCCGGTCAAGACGGGTTTGGGTACACAGATCCGGTCTGCACTGTTTTAGCAGTGTATCTGTACTGTTTAGCAGTATATCTAGTATTATGCAGGTAGCTAGTTTTGTTCTAATTATTATTGTTCGTTTTAAAATGTTTTAATATGTTTTAAATGTCGTGGTATGAGTGATTGTTCGATCTTCATTACTGTGTTTATTGTATTAATTGTGTTCAAGTCCGAGAAAGAATCAAGTAGCAAGGTTTAAGATGCCGTTATTCTCAAAATTAAGACAGTTTAGAACTAGAAAAGGGATACTCGAGGAAGCCGTTCCCATTCCACCTAGGGACACTCCAGGGTACTTCATGTACCATAAACATGGCCTAGATGCCGTATTATATCTCGATTTATGGGTAGACTACACCAAGGATTTAGCAGAGAATCAGAGATGGCCCGCCGCTGGGACATGGGATGCAGATTGCATCATGAGAGTAGAAGAAGCATTATGGAAAAAGAAAGCCAGACAGTCACAGAAAGATGCCATTGAATTATGGCGTAAAGAATTGCATAAACGCACAGAGAAAGCACTCAGAAAAGAAGAGAAAAGTAGGGAAGATTCAGACAAAGCCCGAGAAAACGTATTAGTTGAGGAAGGTATCCGAGCAAAAGCAGAACAAGTAGACAGACAACGAAACACTCTTATGAATGGTATGTATCCTCTTTTGGCCGAGGGTTTACCTAAGGCCACCCTGGAAGTACCGAAAGATCTGCCACCTCCATTGCTTCCGACTAAATTGCACCACAAGACCGCAAAAGACATTTTCCTTTCTTCCTATTTAGACGATGTAGCCCCCGAATATGTTAATGCTCCGCCGCCACGCACACCACCTGCTAACGGCGCTCGACCCCGAGATAATCTGCCCCCACTTCCGCAGCAACATACTCCTCCTTCCGTTTCAAACCTTCCGCCCGTTCCTTCACTCCTTCCTGCATCTATTCTTCCTACCTTACATCCAATGAATCCTTTTGGACCTGGCACCTCAGGAGGTGCGACAGGAAGTTTCCATACGCCGCCATCAGCGCGTCGATTGACTTATAGGGATTTAGCACACCAACGTACACCTCAAACAGCGAATTATGACATATATAAAGAGCCTCTCACAGACTGTAGATATGATCCAGTACCCGGTAAAGACGACAGAATGATGCTATCATCAGTACGTCTACGACGAGTTGCGAATTATTTAATGATATTACCAGGAATGATTGATCATCTAGACAAAATATATCACTTTGTCCAAACAGGGCAAGGTCCTGAAAGTATTAGCGAGGCCATGGCATACCAGAAAGTGGACACGCAAAAACTGCTGTTACGCTTCTTCATAAACTGCCTGATAAGACACAGAGATAGGCCAGGTGTAGACCCGGAAGAAATGAAAGCACTTAACAAATGGGGTCAGAATATAGCGGACGGAAAACATGATAAACAGAATAGTATAGAAAGTATGTACTGAAGGATCCGAAAAACAGTAGAACAAATATGTGAAAGAGAACAACCTGAAAGAGAAACAGATGCAGATAAGACGGAGTCCTCGGGGGAGGAGGAACAACTAGAAATGACAACAGGACAATTACAATTACCAGCTAGAGAAATGATAGCTTATGTAGGTAAGGGAAGATCCTTTAAAAATTCAATACGTCCGATACGTCCAGAAAGTAAGAGAATTTTTCTAGCAGCCATGTCAAACCCAAAGACCCCTGAACACTTATTTCGGGCTACTGATAAAATACTTCAAGAACGAATGGGGTACCATGTACTCGATTCTATGGATGAACAAGAATTAGCCAGGTCAGCAGTACAATGGGCTGACAGTTCTGATAAATATAGTGATGATGCGCTAGTACACACGTTTTTGAATCTTTCACCAGACGAACAGCGTTTAGCTGGTATATACATGATACAACACCTCCTTATATTGTATAAAGGTCAACATTCCGATCCTGGTCCCCTACCTGATATACTGATAGAACTACTCATGAATAAATGGAGAGGTCTAGGTACATATCTAATTAAAGTAATTCTAGAATATCGACACAGATATAGTGCCTTTTTGTGTCCAGAGCTTGATCCAGCTCCCTCCATGGAAAGAAAAATGTATTACATAGACAGACAGAATCCCTTACGCGAAGTGCACCCAGTTAGAAATGATGATAATACTTTTAGACGCGTGTTTGTGTACACGCCCATAACTAAAATAGAACTATTGGAAATGAAAAAATTAGTGCCCAGCCATGACCGAGATCCAGCAGGTTTTCACCGTGAAATAAAAGGCATGTTACTCATGGGTGATTATACCTATCCTGACATTATGAAAATATTGAAAGTATTATTGCCTGCCGGTATTTACGAGAAACTCAAAGAAAAAGAATGGGAGATGGGAGAACAAAAGATTGATTGGACCGCATTAGAAAACGAAGAAAATGCCCGAACTCCAGGCCTAGGGCTTGGGGACAAAACTAAAGCGTTACCAGGATTATTAGTACAAGTATTGCCACGTTTATTAACCACGAAAAAGGAAGACTGGGGTGCAATCTCAGCTTGCAAACAGAAACCCGATGAAGACACTAGTGATTTTTATTCCCGATTTGAAAAATGTTTTGGTATTAATAGCGGTCTGAAAGCAAGTAGCGATTCATACCCACATCTTTTTGTAACAAAATTAGTCGAGAATTCCCTGCCCCAGGTTAAGAACAGAGTATTAAAAGTAGAGAGCTCTTGGCAAGCTAACACCCCGTCACAAATGTTACAAATGTTACAGTACCACCAGAATAGAATTAGAGAAGAACATGAACACGAACAAAGACGTATGAAAGACACGAAAATGAAAATGCTCGTCGCTCAGTCAGTTCCAGCTGACAGTCATAAAAAGGGTGCGACACAGTCCAGTAATTCAGCGGTTCCTGTTAAAGGGACATGTAACTATTGTAAACAGCCAGGTCATTATATAAACGATTGTGCAGTTCTGAAACATAATATCTCTACGGGTAAAACCAAGGAGAGACCGCGTCCACCTAGACAGGATCAGATCCAACAACAAGTATCTCAGAATGTACAGCCTATGCAAGCTTCACAACAGACCGTAGCGGTACCACAACCACAGCCTAGTGTCGCAACACAAAACACGACACAACAGATGTACCAGTATGCACAAAATGACTATCCCGATTATCAGCGATACACATGAAACAGCCTAGAGAGGGAGGTTGGCTTACCCCTCATTGAGGTTCCTGTAGATCAAGAGGGTCCTTATGTACATAGTCAAGTATTAGGGAAGGACAGAAAGTTTTTAATTGATACAGGGGCAAGCAGAACAACTATAAGTCACAACGAGGTTCCAGGGGCACCCCTCTCAGGCTCACAGAATGTTTCCCTTGGATTTTCAGGAAAACCTATTGTTAATGAAGTATCGCAACCTCTTCCTCTTGCAGTTGGTCCATTGACACGGACTACAGATTTATTGCTTACAAAATCATGCCCAGAAAACTTGTTAGGTATAAAGACATTGAAAGCTCTAGGAGCTGTAATATGTTGTTCCCCGGAAGGGGTACGACTATTTTTGCGTGACTTTAAAGGTCACTACGTATTTAGAGACATGGATCACCGGTTACAGAATGTCCCTGCACATTTATGGGCACAAGGCCCCACTGATGTAGGTTGTATGCATATTACACCATATCGAGTTACACTCAAAGCAGGAGTGGTATTACCACGAATTCGACAATACAAGTTACCTCCAGATGCTGTAGTGGCTTTGCTGCAAATCATTGACGAGCTCATTGCACAAGGAATGGTTGTGGAAACCGACTCCAATGTATGTAATTCTCCTATTATTCCAATTCTTAAACGAACTGATCCAAATGCACCCCCCGTTTATCGATTAATTATTGATCTGCGCGAATTGAATAAATGCATTGTACCACAGTATCCCGTGGTTCCAGATATCTCTTCATTATTAACAGCTATTGATTCAGAAGCAACGTTCTTTACTGTAATTGACCTCAAGAACGCCTTCTTTAGCGTCCCAATCGATCCGGAAAGCCAATATTTGTTCGGATTCTGTTTAAATGGACGAAGCTTCAAATTTGCACGCGCACCTCAAGGATTCACAGAAAGCCCCAGCATCTATAGCCAAGCACTGAAAAGACAACTTGACAGTATCCACATGCCTGTTAACACTACCCTGCTTCAGTATGTCGATGATCTGCTGATCACCGCCCGAAGCGAGCCCGAATGTGAAAAAGCATCACTGACGGTTTTACATTTTCTGGCCGACAAGGGGCACAAGGTGTCCCCTTCGAAGCTGCAATTCTGTGTTCAGCAAGTTGTGTACCTTGGGCACTTGCTGTCCAAAGGGGGGAGACAGCTCACACCTGACCGCATCCAGTTAATTGTAAACATGTCACCACCCAAGACACAAAAGGAGGTGCGGGCCTTCATAGGTCTCACTTCATACTGTAGGCAATGGATTCCCCAATATGCATTTCTAGTAAAGCCACTCATTCAGTTGACAACCCAGGAGGCAGCGACTTCGACTGTCCTCCCTTGGACTCAGGAACATACACAAGCTTTTGAAGACTTAAAGAAAGCCTTATGTCAAGCACCTGTTTTAGCGACACCATGTTACAGTAAGCCTTTTACACTTTTTGTTACAGAACGCGAAGGTACTGCCTTGTCAGTACTCACTAAGGAACAAGCAGGTTCACACAAACCGTGTGCTTACTTTTCTAGCACATTAGATCCAGTAGCCCAGGCTCTGCCTACGTGCCTGAAATCAGTCGCAGCGACAGCTTTAGCAATCAGACAAAGCGATTCCATAGTATTAGGACATCAATTGACAGTGCAAGTTCCACATTCCGTGGAAGTTCTTTTAAACCAAACACAGACCCAGCACTTGACTATAGCACGACTGACAGGTTATGAATTGACGTTGTTTCAGCCACACATAGAAATCAGACGCTGTAGTACATTAAATCCTGCCACACTTTTGCCATTAAGTGGAACAGACCCATTGGCACATGATTGTATTGAAGTCATTACTATTACGACGAAACCCAGACAAGACTTGACAGACATTCCATTACCAGATCCAGACCTGACACTTTATGTGGATGGTTCATGCATGAGAACAAGTACAGGAGAGTTAGTGGCCGCTTACGCAGTCACGACAGACACCGAAGTTATTGAAACGAATTGTATTGACACCTTGTCAGCTCAAGCAGCAGAGCTCATCGCTCTGACACAAGCCTGTATTCAAGCCAAAAATAAAAGAGTCAACATATACACAGATTCGCGTTATGCATTCGGAGTTGTACACGACTTCGGAGTCCTTTGGCGAGAGAGAGGTTATTTAACTTCTCACGGTGCCAACATTCAACACGGTCCCCTCATTCAAGCTCTGTTAGATGCAATACATCTGCCTACTTCAATATCTATCATGAAGTGCAAGGCCCATACAAAAATTACCGATATCATTTCCCAGGGTAACGACCTAGCAGACCGAACAGCTAAGCAAACAGCACAGAATCGGACTCATGCAACTGACTTGACAAAGACAATAGTTCCGACATCGACACACTGCATGACAGTTAGGGATCCCGCCCTTGATGTAATCGACATACAGACACATGCTACACCAGAGGAAATAAAGAAATGGACTGAACTAGGAGGGATCCAAACAGATCAGGGATGGATGACGAAGGGAAAATCTACATGGTTTCTCCCCGACTCCATGGTTCAAGTTATCGTTAACACAATACATAGTCCAGCACATCTAGGAGAGAAAGCTATGCTAGACAGTATTCAAAACATTTGGTTTAATAAACACTTACGAGCTGCAGCCAAACAGAAAGTGCGTACTTGCATGATTTGTTGTCAGTTCAACCCAGGTAAAGGCATTCCTGTAGAGCAAGGTGGATTTCAACCTCCCGATCACCCTTTTGAAATCCTCCAGATGGATTATATCCAGATGGAACGTTGTCGAGGATTCAAATCTGTCCTCGTAGTTGTATGCGCACTTTCCCGTTGGACAGAAGCATATCCAGTCTCAGATTACACTGCCCGACCACTGCCAAGCAGCTGGTTCGTGAATTCTTCCCACGGTATGGTTTGCCCCGTATCGTGTACTCAGATAATGGTCAACCATTCTCATCCGAGCTAATGAAACACATTTCACTCCTGTTAGGCTATCAATGGAAATTCCACTGTGTCCGGCATCCCGAGGCAGCAGGTCTCGTGGAGCGTCATAATCAGACTCTGAAAATACGACTTTCTAAAATCTGCAGAGAGAAAGGCGTCGACTGGATAGTAGCTTTACCAGTTGCGCTCTTTTACATGAGAATGATAGCACATTCTCGAACAGGGCTATCCCCGTACGAGGTGGTCTTCGGTAGGCCACCAAATATGTGGGGGACGCCTATACCTCGTAAAATCACTGATGTTGATTGTAATATGCTGACAGATTACCTTGCTTCCTTGATGTCTGCACTACAATCTTGCCGTTCACAGGTAGCTGCAGCCTTTCCCGACAACACCGAGGTGAAGCCCCATGAAGTGGTTCCCGGAGATTTTGTTTTCATAAGAAATTTCGACAGGAGGAGCCCGCTGGAGCCTCGCTGGCAAACGCCGAAATTAGTACTCCTGACCACGAGGACAGCAGTGAAGATTGAGGGTCGCAAGGGTTGGCTACATTCGAGCCATATCAAGAAATTTCATGGACTGCCTTCTGATTTGAACTCTCAGCCCTACCCTCCTCCACAGACTGACTCGAAACTCCCCCTGGTCGAGAAAACTGCTCCCCAGGAATATAAACTGAAACTAAGGTCTAGCAAGTCAGACAATTTGATTGTTTAAGTCCTCTCCTAGGTGAATCGGTTAAATTAGTTTCTGACATGTATCCTCTAGACCGAAACAGAGAGAAAGATAGACAGAAACAGCTCAAGAAACGTGCATATTGTAAATTACTTCGTAGTCACTGTATAGTGACATTATTGATTATGTTTTTTCTAAATCTTCTGATTATTGCTGCAAGTATACTATTGCACATATACTACCCTATTTTCAAGCGTGCACATTCTGCTTCCGATGTTACTGCCGAACACTCTTTTAGCGAATTACCTCCACATTAGTTGCCCTACAGACTTGCGCTGCGCAATAACACATTCATTAGTATGTTGCATCACTCCCATCAGGCCAACAATGCTACAAATTGTTGGATATGTGGCCGACTCCCTCCCTACCAGAAATACAAGGGAGTTCTGCCCCTCTTTCCATATCCATTCACACACAATGGTTCCTGTGGCGCATGGTTTAGTTTGATTAATTCCTTAGATTCAAATACCGTAGTTTACCAGAGCAACTGGGTATGGGGAAACCTGAACTTAGTTTTGCTTAAAGCCTGCTACCCTAACAAGGAGGGACTTCCCAAAAGGACAGGAACTGATCTAGAAAATGAAGTATATGGATTAGGTAACTTTACACTTAACCTCATGATTCTGAATGTTGAATCCGAAGCTGCACCAGTCTTGCCTGCTATGTCAGTATTACCAGTCAAAGGTGAATTATGTGTAAGAAAGAATGGTTCAGTACACTTGGGTCATAGTAAATGTACTACTGTGATCGAATTCAGTGATCAAGGCAAGTCTACATTTAGAGCTTCCTGTCACTCCTACTTCATTTGTGGTCATACCGCATATATACGTTTACCTCTAGATTGGGATGGTACCTGTTACATTGCATTCCTTCTGCCACCTGTTTTCCTAGCCCCTCCTGATTATCATAGAAACACCCATCTAGTACACAATAGACCCCAGAGAGATCTCCCGATTGTCGACTACACTGAAACGGCATGGGAACAATATACAGACTTCAATAAAGGTCTCTTCCCCTACATAGGTGTTGTCTCTAATAGTAAACTGATACGCAGATTAACCAGAACCCTTGAAGCAGTAGTGAATGAAACTACCTCTGCCCTAGGCAACTTAACAGAGGAGCAGTCTGCGATGCGGATTGTTGTTCTCCAAAATCGTCTTGTCCTTGACGTCATCCTGGCCGATAGGGGCGGAGCCTGTAGAGTCATCGAATCGAGTTGCTGTGTTTTCATTCCAGAAAACGCGCCATCAGTATATAAAGCCATAACACGTCTTCATAAGATTGCAAGTCAGATACACCAGAATCCAGGCACCTGGACGTGGTCCGGTTGGTTCTGGAGCGTGTTGTCAGCCTGGGGATGGAAAGTCCTATCCTTCCTAGGTATTGCCCTTCTCATAGTATTCAGTTGCTGCCTGTGTCTACAATGTGGACCAGCGATTTGCGGCCTGTGTGCCACATCATGTATTCCACACTCAAGTTCTAATTCAAAATTCCGGAAGAAGAAAGAAGAACAAATGATGTTACATGAACAGATTGATGGATTCCTGAGGATCGATATCTCATGAAGGGTCCGTAGGGGACAAGGAGGGAATGAGGAAATATGAATTTTTATGATCAATTGTGTCCCCTATATTAGACCCCAATGGCTCCATGTACATGCTACAAGTACATGTATGTTCCCTCCACTTCAAGCTATGAAGACGCAAATACAATTGTGTCCAACGTTAACATGTCCTCTTTCAGATCCGCCATGAATGGGTCGGATATTCCGTTCCTAAGTATGCCTTGCCACCGTCTTTATATGGTGTACTTTTCACGTTTTTCAGCTCTGGCAAGTTAGGCCCTGAATTCTGCCATCGAGCCTTTTCCTGCTTTCTGCCTCTGAATGCTCCAGCCTGGACCTGCATCTGAATCCATGACCTTTGTCTTACTCCCTGCGCGGCTAACGGTGCCTGGCCCGGCCTGTTGCCTGCCAAGATTGTATTCAGCCTTCAAGTTATCTGCTCCGCTCCTCGAGAAATGCATTCCTGTCTAGTAGTTTAGGTAAACATCCTCCCAGCTACAGAGCAAAGGGCCCGGCCTTACTGTCTCCGTGCAAGTAATTCATAGTTCCTGTTACCATGGTAGGCCCATGCCCCCTCGCATCTCATGTAGACACGTAGACACTTATACACGCACTAGAAGTCAGTATAGGATAGCCTCTGCCTGAGAGACCTTTCCTTCCAGATAATACAGTTCCTTAAACACAAGATATTAGATACGATTTGGGATTAGGTTGTTCTGACATCCCAGACTTCTGTCTCCTCATGTAGGGCTAAATGTCAAGTCCCCTTCACCCTCCAGTTACACGTCAATCACACGTCATGCTGCAGTGCGCGCATCTCTGCCATGTATTTCTGCTGACTTTGCAGGATTCTCTTATGGATCCACCCATCTGTGACATCCTCAGAATGACGTTTCTAGTACACGCCCTTATGCACGCCTATTGTAACGCCTTTTTCATTACGTATGTGTATTCTTATCTCTCTTCTCAACTGTTACGCCTTCTGCATATGTCTTTACTTAAATGCATTGACTATATATATGACAACCTGTCAATAAAGCATTGCTCTATTCCTTCCCGAACCTTCGTGGTGACGGAATCCGATTGGCTGGTTCGAACCAATTCCTTTGTAAGGAATAAATCCCCTTTTAAAACCTCAAATACCACGGATTCTGCCTCTTATTTTTACTGAGTTATTCTTATTGAACTTTACCGCATAAATTAAGTCTAGGTAATTTAAATTTACCACACACTTGTTGGAGGTACATGTTTTACTGAGAATGTCAGACTTCATTCTCACACGACTGAGAAAGATAATGTGAATTTACAAAAAATATGCTCTCATTTTAGCTTCTGGAGCACCTTCCAAAACTCTATGGGACAAGCATGTGAAAATTGTTTTCTCTCAAACATGATTCATGATATCCCAGCAAAAGGTTTTTCACAGGGTAAAATCATCTTAGAACACACCAAATTTCCTACAGTTAGTTATGGTACCATCAACAAATGAATTCTAATGTAACTAAAGCCTGTTATCACCCTTTATAGTTCTCCTTTTGGTGACCCTCAAAATCTTCTATTCACTACAATGCAATTCAATGGGGTGCTATCATGTATATAAGATGTATATGTAAGATGGTTGCCAGCAATTCAAGGATGAAGTGCTGACAGCCAATCAGATCTCACGATGACATGTGTGGTTAGGCTCCGCCCAGATTTCAATATTTTTTCTTTTTCAAATTTCTCAGGAACTACTGAACGGGTTTACACCATTTAACAAAAAGGACTCTTTCTGAACCAAGACCTACCTTTTTGCCAAATTTGGTGTAATTCCGTTCAGCAGTTCGGGCTTTAGCTTTGTCTAAAGTTTTCTCTGGAAAATAACATGGGGAAAATGCATTTTGGGACCCCCCTTTTTTGTCAGCCCCTGCTTGACGAATCACCCTGAAACTTTCAAGACAGGAGCTTAGCTTGAGAGTGCTCAGAATTTCCTTTGCGAGATAGGAGCGTAATGTATTAACATGGACTCACCACCGTGTACCAGTGCACCCGCCTTGAAGAGTGCAGCTGTGGCCTTATGGTGAAACAAGGAGCAGAATATATAACAGGCTGTTTGCACCGCCATGGAAGATGAAGAGCACTATCGTCAATAAGGATCGGCAATTACGTAAATTGCTGGAGCAGCGCCATACAACTAACTCTTGTGGTATGTGCTTAGAGACCGTGGTTTGGCAAGGGGTGTTAATTTGGGACATTTAAGAAGCAACAGCGCACTTTTTGAATACAAGGGAGAACTGCTTAAAACGTACTAATTTTGGATACATTGAAATCCGTATACATCGGAACTAAGGGAACTTGACATTGGTCTGGGAACAATAAAACTGCAGTCCTCTCTCTGTTTCCAATAATTCCCTCATCCAATGAGGTGGAGTTTTGTAGTTTAAAAGTGCAATGTTGGTTATGTTTCAAACGCAATGCGAGCTGGAAGAAGGCTAAACACCGAAACGCGTCCTCACTAAATAAAGTTATCAAGATACCCTGAGAGCGCACGGAATTTCCTTTGGGAGATAGGAGTGTAATATATATATATATTCCAAATGAAGGTGCCCGAAAGACGAAGACACCGCACACGTCGTAAGTTTGGCCTTTTTATTCGTAGACTTATTTGTATGACACAAGTGAAGCAGTAGCTGAGTTTCGCATCTGGCAGCAATCATGAAGAGGATTTATTTAAGCACGAAAGAGAATTAACGACAGCACCCACTATGGACATTACAACCTACCTGAACTACTAAGACCAAAGTGCAGTGGTAGCACACGCCCAGTGGGGCGGGATTGACATTTGAAATCACGAGTGCAAATAAATAAAGATTGCTGTTTTCTCCGAGCCATTGACAAAGGGAGCTGCATCCCGAAACGCGTTTGGCAAAGATACTATGCTGAAAGGGCGTCTCTCTGTTACTGAAGTCAACTCCAACTTACTAACCTTCCGTAAGCAATTGAAAACCTTCCTCTTCAACTAAAATAAATTAACAATAACCTACCCCCTTCGCTATCCACCTCGGCAGAAGGTTCATCAATTCATTAGCGCCTGGACGCCTCAGGGCAGCTGTTCGCGCTATATAAAAACTCTTTTCATTTCATTCATTCATTTCATAAAAAGGCCAAACTTACGACGTGTGTGGTGTCTTCGTCTTTCGGGCACCTTCATTTGGAATCTATATCAGCCTGCCCTGGCCGAGAAGACGCCCCGCTGCAGAGAGAGCAGGTCCTGCGCCCATAATCATAAGGCGCGATGGAACGTCGTGGCTTTATTTGTATGACACAAGTGAAGCAATAGCTGAGTTTCGCATCTGGCAGCAATCATGAAGAGGATTTATTTAAGCACGAAAGAGAATTAACGACAGCACCCACTATGGACATTACAACCTACCTGAACTACTAAGACCAAAGTGCAGTGGTAGCACACGCCCAGTGGGGCGGGATTGACATTTGAAATCACGAGTGCAAATGAATAAAGATTGCTGTTTTCTCCGAGCCATTGACAAAGGAAGCTGCATCCCGAAACGCGTTTGGCAAAGATACTATGCTGAAAGGGCGTCTCTCTGTTACTGAAGTCTACGAATAAAAAGGCCAAACTTACGACGTGTGTGGTATCTTCGTCTTTCGGGCACCTTCATTTGGAATCTATATCGGCCTGCCCTGGCCGAGAAGACGCCCCGCTGCAGAGAGAGCAGGTCCTGCACCCGTAATCATAAGGCGCGATGGAACGTCGTGGCTTTATTTGTATGACACAAGTGAAGCAGTTGCTGAGTTTCGCATCTGGCAGCAATCATGAAGAGGATTTATTTAAGCACGAAAGAGAATTAACGACAGCACCCACTATGGACATTACAACCTACCTGAACTACTAAGACCAAAGTGCAGTGGTAGCACACGCCCAGTGGGGCGGGATTGACATTTGAAATCACGAGTGCAAATGAATAAAGATTGCTGTTTTCTCTGAGCAATTGACAAAGGGAGCTGCATCCCGAAACACGTTTGGCAAAGATACTATGCTGAAAGGGCGTCTCTCTGTTACTGAAGTCTACGAATAAAAAGGCCAAACTTACGACGTGTGTGGTGTCTTCGTCTTTCGGGCACCTTCATTTGGAATCTATATCGGCCTGCCCTGGCCGAGAAGACGCCCCGCTGCAGAGAGAGCAGGTCCTGTGCCCGTAATCATAAGGCACGATGGAACGTCGTGGCTTTATTTGTATGACACAAGTGAAGCAGTAGCTGAGTTTCGCATCTGGCAGCAATCATGAAGAGGATTTATTTAAGCACGAAAGAGAATTAACGACAGCACCCACTATGGACATTACAACGTACCTGAACTACTAAGACCAAAGTGCAGTGGTAGCACACGCCCAGTGGGGCGGGATTGACATTTGAAATCACGAGTGCAAATGAATAAAGATTGCTGTTTTCTCCGAGCCATTGACAAAGGGAGCTGCATCCCGAAACGCGTTTGGCAAAGATACTATGCTGAAAGGGCTTCTCTCTGTTACTGAAGTCTACGAATAAAAAGGCCAAACTTACGACGTGTGTGGTGTCTTCGTCTTTCGGGCACCTTCATTTGGAATATATATATATATATATATATATATATATATATATATATATATATATATATATATATATGTGTGTGTGTGTGTGTAATATATATATATATATTCACTTAAAAAACCATAGGTTTCACACATGTTATAATTAGCTGGGCATTTTCCTCGTAAAAAACCAATGAAATTCCCCTGTTATAGTTAGTGCAGGCAACTATAACTCACGCGACCGTAATCCGCTGATGATGACGTCAGATATTACATCACTGTATTTCCACATTTATATAGCCATGTCTTCTTCCTTTTTTTTTTAGCTATAAATATATTTATTTATTTATTTTCAGAAAGACACATATGTCATCAGTGATGTAATATCTGACGTCATCATCAGCGGATTACGGTCGCGTGAGTTATAGTTGCCTGCACTAACTATAACAGGGGAATTTCATTGGTTTTTTATGAGGAAAATGCCCAGCTAACTATAACATGTGTGAAACCTATGGTTTTTTAAGTGAATTTGCAAGGTTTTTTAAATGCTAATTCCTAACTATAACGTGTGTGAAACCTATGGTTTTTTCAGTGAATTTGTACGTTTTTTTAAATGCTAAGTTACTTTACGCTGTTCGTGCCGTGCACGCACGGTGGGCACGCGGTGCGCTTCGCGCACCGCGCGCCCACTTCACGCAGTTAGTGCCGTGCACGCACGGTGCACTTTGCGCGCACGGTGCACTTTGCGCACCGTGCACGGACGGTGGGCGCGCGGTGCGCTACGCGCACCGCGCGCCCACGTTACGCGTTATAGGCCACCGTCCGCACCACCGTGCGCACCGTCCGCACACGGAGTATACATGATGCACATTATTTTTAAGGGTTTTGGCATTAATTTGTTGGCTTACATATGCCATGCTCGCAAGCTGCGCTACGCGCAGCTTAAGCACACGGGGTGAATGATATTTCAATTTATTTTTGGGGTTTTTTTGGGGTGCACGCACTCTGCGCGAACCTAGTAGATATTTTTTTAATTTCAATAGTGCGCGCACCCTACGCGCACTCGGCGATTTTACGAAAAAAATTAAAATGTTTTAATTACTCTTGGGGGACCGCATGGGACCTGTTGACCCCTGCTAGGGGGTCAGGAACTGTCCAGCCTGCCCCCTTTACATGTTTTTCTCCTTTCTGTTTCACCCCCCTCTCAATGCGAGAGACAAAATGGCGGCCGACACTTCCTGGTTTCGACCGATTCGAATGTTTACTAAGATGTAACAACCAATCAGAAGTGCGCTCGCGGACTGCCGAGTGCGCGCACCCAGCGCGCACCGAGCGCGCGTACAGATATATATATTGATTTAAATGCTATTTTCTCAGAAAATACTAAACAGATTTACACCAAACCTGCAAAAGGCACCAAACGGACCTTATGGCTACCTCTCTGCCAAATTTCACGTAATTCTGTTCAGCCGTTCGGGCTGTAGCTGTGACTAAAGTCCCTATGGAAAAATGCATGGGGAAAACGCGTTTTGGGACCCCCCCTTTTTCTCGGCCCCCGCTTGACGAATCACCCCGAGACTTTCAGGGTAGGAGCGGAGCGGAGCGCCCCATTAGTTTTGAAAATTTCGCGAAGATTCGTCCAACGGCGCCAAAGTTATTCAAAATAGAATTTTCAGATTTCCTATGGAAACACGGTCCTAACTATAACTATCTACTGGCGACCGCCAGTAGATAATATATATATATATATATATATCCCAAAATCCAAGTAGTACAGTATGCTCTCAGTAATAAAGGCAGGGCAACTCCGTAGGTCAGGTCCAAATATTTATTACACAACGCGTTTCGGCAAAAGCCTTGATCACGTGTAGCCAAGAACAGAAACACCCAAGGTTAAATAAAGTTACATGTGAAAAACAAGTATCATGGAAATCAAGAAGGGACTTAGCGATGGCTCAGATGTTTCCCTAGCATGGTCGCCATCTTGGAAGGGCAAACTGTTTCAATGGCAACATTAACATACATCATACAATGAAAATCAGAGTTCAGTTCGTGCCAATGATATAAACAGATAAGTATTGCAAAATATGCATATTTCATCTACAAAGTAGTAAATCTACTATAGAAACAATCATCCCTAGTCGGGTTCGCCATCTGACAAAGGTCAAATCAAACGAGCAGCACAGTAATCGTAAATCAAAGATTCTGCAGCAGATCTGCCAAAAAGAGTGTTGATCATAAAGAACACAAAATTCTAAAATACATAGTGCAAATAGAACGTCATTACTCTAAATTCGTCACAAAGGTAATGACACTGGAGCTGAAAAAATTCACTGAAGTGGGAGAACAGGTCAAATACCAGAACTAGTAACATAGCCCCACTAGGTGTCACAGGTGTAGCATCCGTCTCAATGGACTAAAGTTCTATGATACTTGTTTTTCACACGCAACTTTATTTAACCTTGGGTTTTTGTGTTCTTGGTTACACGTGATCAAGGCTTTTGCCGAAACGCGTTGTGTAATAAATATTTGGACCTGCACTACGGAGTTGCCGTGCTTTTATTACTGAGAGCATACTGTACTACTTGGATTTTGGGACATTGAATTTGGCGTTGAGCTTCGCCGGCGTGTATGCCATCCTTCATGGGTCCCAGCACCCCAGAAGAAGCGACTTTGATTTTTGGAATATATATATATATATATATATATATATATATATATATATATATATTCGTTACCAACTTTTGTTGATCCAAAAGAATACCAGGACACGCAGGAGTGTAATCAGCAAGATTTAATGGGCAAGGTCACGCCACATCAACGCGTTTCGCTTTACAGCTTTATCACGATGTAATTCACCGAGTTCCACTTCCTGTATTTTAATACTATACAATTCATGAACATGAAGACAGGACTTCAATGATAAACATCATAGTCAGGTGTAAACAACAGCGCCATCTTAGCATGTTGAATAGGAGTCTAGCACCTTTGCCATAGTATAGTACTACAGACTGCATAGACAAACATTTCATGTGGTATTAATTGCAAATATTAGTTATAACAGTACATTCGCAAAATTCATTTTATCGACATTCTCTCGTTTTGAAGAATGAAACTTAAAAACTTTCGTTATTAACACATGATTATACACGCATATAGATGATTCATGGATTAAAAATAATACCCACAGAACCCAATAACTTGTGAATCCAAGTCATTAGAAAAGTACTAAGAGAACAATTACGCCCCAGTGGGCTCAAATCCTCTAAAGCATTGTAACAGTATTCTACATGGTTGAATCGGTTTAAAGAAGCAACAATTAAAGCTTATTACCGAAATGCTTACAAAAGTCTCGCCCCAGTGGGCTAATACTGTGAGTATTACTGAACTGTATGTAGAAAAAAGCAATGAAGAAAAAAACTCTAGTTTATAAATAATCTTGACTTACAGTGTTGTTATTTACCAACTTGCTATAACCTCAATAGAATGCTTCATGGTATATTCATACAATAGATCAAATTCATTTTGGAAGAAACCTCATAATATTTAAATTTCAAGATGTACAGCCATTTCTTCGCTAGAATTGAGTCCTTCCGGCATAACGGTGTCAAAATCAATAATGTACCTCGATTCCAAACATCTGAGTTGGCGCTCTCTGTCACCACCTCTCTCTTGTCGTTTAATTGCATCTAGAACAACATAAGATAGCAATTTTTCATTTTGTTTGTGTACACTAAAAAAGTGACGAGCTACAGGATATTGGACATCGTGTTTTTTAATGGCACGTAGGTGCTCCAGGACTCTTTTCTTCGCTTGATGCACTGTGCTTCCTATATAAAACTTACCACACGGGCAAATTAAACAATAAACACAATAATCTGTTTTGCAGTTGAAGTTGCCTTTTATCACAAAGTCTCTTTTCATTTTGGGCAAATTCAAAATCTTGCAATCTGCACTATGGGCACAGGCCTTACATCGTTTGCATGTCACAAAACCTAAAGGGCATTTCAGATGATTAAAGTCTCTGGTGGTTATAGCATTTTTGCTTAAATCATCTTTCAAAGATCTGCTTCTTCGAAACGTGATCTGCGTATTTTCATTTAGATATCCACTAAGAACACGATCATTTTTAAGAATATGCCAGTTTTTTTCAAACAGTTTTCTTATTTTGAACGCACTTTTAGAAAAAGTCGTTATACATCTGACTGATTCTCCAGTCTCAGATGGTTTTGGTTTCTGGCATAGCAGATCTGATCTCTTCAATGTATCTGCTTTTATCATGGCTTGTTTTATGATTTTTTGACTATACCCCCGTTGTTTAAATCTGTCACACATGATTCTTTTTTCATTTTCATACTCTTCAGATGTACTACAATTCCGCTTAGCTCTGATTAATTCCCCATAGGGGATACTATGGATCAAGCTGGACGGGTGAGCGCTTTGGGCATTTAAGAGACTATTGCCAGCAGTTTGTTTCCTATGCAATTTGGTAATTAACCTGTTGTTCAAAATTGAAATTTCCACATCCAAAAACACAATATTATCAGGACTGATCTGGGAAGTAAACTGGAGATTTTTATCATTGTTATTAAGGAGATTAATGAATGATTTGACTGACTTTTCATCTCCTCTCCAGATTAGGAATATGTCATCTATAAACCTTGCCCAGGTGACAATGCTGTCACCATGGGCTTCCTGACAATGGAACACCTGCTCCTCCCACCAGCCCATGTATAGATTCGCATAGCTGGGGGCGAGGCAGGTGCCCATCGCTGTCCCTTGTGTTTGTTTGTATATGTTTTGATTGAACAAAAAGTAGTTATTTGTCAGGCAATATTGGATCATCTGTAACAACATTTCAGTATGTGCCAGTAATGAAATTGGTCTTGCTCTTAAAAAATGCCGTATGGCCTGGATCCCCAGGTCATGTGGTATACTGGTATAGAGGCTGGTTACATCCAATGTAACCAGCAAAAAATCATTCTCCCATGCTACATCATCAATCAATGTTAAAAAATGGGTAGTATCTTTAAGATATGCAGGTAAAGCACTTACAAAAGGACGCAAATAATGAGCAATAAATTTGGATGTTACCTCAAGTTGGGAACCCATGGATGACACAATGGGTCTACCGGGGGGCTTTTGGCTGTGTTTATGTAATTTTGGGAGCAGATATAAGATTGGCAGTCTGGGGTGTTTACAATAACGATGTAAGGCCTGTGCCCATAGTGCAGATTGCAAGATTTTGAATTTGCCCAAAATGAAAAGAGACTTTGTGATAAAAGGCAACTTCAACTGCAAAACAGATTATTGTGTTTCTTGTTTAATTTGCCCGTGTGGTAAGTTTTATATAGGAAGCACAGTGCATCAAGCGAAGAAAAGAGTCCTGGAGCACCTACGTGCCATTAAAAAACACGATGTCCAATATCCTGTAGCTCGTCACTTTTTTAGTGTACACAAACAAAATGAAAAATTGCTATCTTATGTTGTTCTAGATGCAATTAAACGACAAGAGAGAGGTGGTGACAGAGAGCGCAAACTCAGATGTTTGGAATCGAAGTACATTATTGATTTTGACACCGTGATGCCGGAAGGACTCAATTCTAGCGAAGAAATGGCTGTACATCTTGAAATTTAAATATTATGAGGTTTCTTCCAAAATGAATTTGATCTATTGTATGAATATACCATGAAGCATTCTATTGAGGTTATAGCAAGTTGGTAAATAACAACACTGTAAGTCAAGATTATTTATAAACTAGAGTTTTTTTCTTCATTGCTTTTTTCTACATACAGTTCAGTAATACTCACAGTATTAGCCCACTGGTGCGAGACTTCTGTGAGCATTTCGGTAATAAGCTTTAATTGTTGCTTCTTTAAACCGATTCAACCATGTAGAATACTGTTACAATGCTTTAGAGGATTTGAGCCCACTGGGGCGTAATTGTTCTCTTAGTACTTTTCTAATGACTTGGATTCACAAGTTATTGGGTTCTGTGGGTATTATTTTTAATCAGTGATGTCATTTGAGATGTCATCAGTGATGTCATGAGTGATGCCACTGACCATGTCATGAGTGATGTAATATGTGACGTCATCAGCAGTGCATTGCGGGCGCACGAGTTATAGTTAGCTGAACTAACTATAACGGGGGAATTTCAATGGTTTTGTATGAGTGAAAAGTCCAGCTAACTATAACACCCCTGAAACCTATGGTTTTTTCAGTGATTTTTTATGGTTTTTTAAATGCTAATTCCTAACTATAACGTGCCTGAACCCTATGGTTTTTTCAGTGAATTTCAAAGGTTTTTTAAATGCTAATTTCTAACTATGCCTACAGAGATAGGATGTGTGAAGAAAGAAGAAAAAACGCACAGAAAGAAAAAAAAGAAATGCAGAAAGAAGCAACAGAAGTCCTCAAAGTCAAAGAAAAATGCAGGAAGAAGGATAACATGCAGAAAGAACAAACAGAAGAGCAGAAAGAAGCCTTGTTGCAAAATCATCCTGTACCCTCAACTTTTTCAGACGGATACTGGTGGTAACTGAGTCTGACTAACCAGTCCTAGAGCCAGTGCTATGTTAAAAGACACTCAGAATACAGTAAAAACACCGACATACACTAGGGAACACTATGCGTTGGGGTCCACCTGTGATTAGCATGACCTCCTCTGTAAGCCCCTAGTATATAATAGGGCAGGGGATTAAAACTACCTCTTAAAACGCGCCACAGGGCATGTTTGCACACGTCACCTCAGGTCCCGTCCCCTCCCCACTGTGTAAACACGCCCTGTGGCTGTTTTAAGTTGGGAGATTAAGTCCCCTTGAATCCTGAGGGTCCCTAGGGTCCAACTAGACCACTAGGTACCTCCAGTAAATGCCACAGAGCTGCGTTGCAGAGAGATGTAAAAAGGGACACGGCCTAGACCACCTCTCTGCATCGCAGCGCAGTGGTGTTTACTGGAAGCACCTGGTGGGCTAGTTGGCCCCCAGGGGCCCGCAGGATTGAAGGGGAAATATTTACCCAACTTAATATGCGCCATAGGGCGTGTTTGCACACGTCACCTTAGGCCCTGTCCCCTCCCTTCCCCACTGTGTAAACACGCTCTGTGGCCGTTTTAAGTTGGGAGATTAAGTCCCCTTGAATCCTGAGGGTCTCTAGGGGCAAAATAGCCCACTAGGTACGTCCAGTAAGCGCCATTTCAGAGAGGTGTAAAAGGGGCACGGCCTGCACCACCTCTCTGCAACGCAGAGCAGTGGCACTTACTGGAGCACCTGGTGGGCTAGTTGGCCCCCAGGGGCCCTCAGGATTGAAAGGAAATTATTTCTCCAACTTAAAATGCGCCATAGGGCGTGTTTGCACATGTCACCTCAGGCCCCGTCCCCTCCCTTCCCCACTGTATAAACACACCCTGTGGCTGTTTTAAGTTGGGAGATTAAGTCCCCTTGAATCCTGAGGGTCTCTAGGGGCAAAATAGCCCACTAGGTACGTCCAGTAAGCGCCATTGCAGAGAGGTGTAAAAAGGGGCATGGCCTGCACCACCTCTCTGCAACGAAGAGCCGTGGCACTTACTAGAAGCACCTGGTGGGCTAGTTGGCCCCCAGGGTCCCTCAGGATTGAAGGGGAATTATTTCCCCAACTTAAAACGCGCCACAGGGCGTGTTTGCACACGTCACCTCAGGCCCCGTCCCCTCCCTTCACCACTGTGTTAACGCGCCCTGTGGCCGTTCTAAGTTGAGAGATTAAGTCCCATTGAATCCTAACGGTCCCTAGGGTCAAACTAGCCCACTAGGTACCTCCAGTAAGCGCCACAGAGCTGCGTAGCATAGAGGTATAAAAAGGGGCGTGGCCTCAGAACACCTGTCTGCAACGCAGCTCCCTGGCGCATACTGGAGATACCCGTTGGGCTAGTTGGCCCTCAGGGACCCTCAGTATTGAAGGGGAATTAATTCCCCAACTTACAACTGGCCAGGTGGCGCGTTTGCAGAGTGCTGCAAGGAGGGGGCGTGGCCTCCGGCGCGATGCCGGTCTTTAATTTATTTTATTTTTTAAAGGAGGGCTGTGTGCCCCCCCCTTGTTTTTCTAATTTATTGGCCCTGGGGACCCATCCCCCAGGGCCTGCACACAAATTTGTTTGTTGAAAAAAATAAATTTGGAAGGGGGCCGCGTGGCCCCCCTCCCAAGGCCTTGATCGGCCCCGGGGACCCCAACCCCCGGGTCATGGCCTTTTTGGTTTTTTTATTCTTTAGGAGGGGGGCTGCGTTGCCCCCCTCCTCAGGCCACTTATGGCCCCAGGGACCCCATCCCTTGGGGCCGGCCTTTGTTTTTTATTATTTTTAAAAAATATATATTTATAGAAACACCTAGGACATGCTGGACAAACCGTATGTACCTATCACCATGACGATTTGCGTGATATTCATTAAAAGGCGACTATGCATACAATGAATCCACGTGGAATGTATTAACACCGCTAGTGAAGCTCTGACGTGTCGGATGACGCCATACCATGCCTAATCCCGGCGACCACGCCGGTGGGTACTCTCCAAGTAGACACCCTTGTTGTTTATTTATAAAAACATGGGTAGCTATTGACGGGCACGTTTAATACACACGCAAACCAAGCCATTCAAAGGGGATTCGACAAAAATTCGACCAAACTATGCAGGAAACCCCCCTCACGGTTAATGAAACACACATCCACCGCTGGATGTGTAATACTTTTTATTTTACTCTCTGGAAAGGAGACAAACCTCACTTGAGAGTTACAGCGTGCTCCTGGCTGAGCCCAATGCTGTGTTACACCCTCCAGTGCCCGCCGAGTGCCACACACCTCTGTGTTGTATTCCACCAGCTAGTGCATATGCTATGACACTCTCTAACCCATATGCACTGTAACACCACCCCGTGAATATGTCATGCCACACTTGCCTTCGCACGGGTTATATTGCCCCATCTAACGTGCCTTCCTCGATGCCTATGTTATAACGCACAGCGATATGCCATACATATTACAATCTGGGATCCATATCTTTGTCACAGTGCATATGCAACGTTACACTCCCCAGCACATATTTTATATTACAACTTTAGAGACTAGTTAGGTTACACAACACTGCCCTGTGCATATTACACTCCAAGGCGCATATCGCATAGCACGAGCTAGTGCCTGTGCTATCTCGCGCTCTCCAATGAATCTGTCATTGCGCACAATGTACTGCATATTATATTTCACGCCCGGTTCATCTTATATCACACTTTTTGGTGCATAGTTTATACCATATACTAAACCTAGTTTTCATTTTCAATCGTGCTCTCAGGACTATGTTCTATATAACACTGCGTCCACCTACCCTTTTCACGGGCATTACATTTTGGGATGGGGTTGGAGGGTCAGGGGGTGTTTCTGCCAAGTGAGCCCGGAGTCACAGTCACAAACGTCCTCTTCTTCCTGAATAAAAGTGAGATTATGCTGCATACTTGTTCATATTTTAAGTAGTTTGCACAGACACATATTTTAAAAACAATAAAGTTCCTAATACCCACCTTCTCTGAACAGTTAGCTTGCTGCCCCATCCACCTCCTCCCTATCCTCTGTTGTCTGAATTCATGGATTAGCCTCCTCCCTCCTGCCATGATGTGCTGCCACTGCCCTCCATTTAGCATGATGTACCAGTCCACTCCTCCTGCCCTCCATTGCCCAATTATATGGCCCATCATTGACCTCCTGCTTAGCCTCTGTGCTTAGCTTGCTGCCCCTATTCTCCTTCCTCCTGCTCTCCGATGTCTTTGTGCATGCCCCTGCTCCATCCTTTTTGCCCACCATGTTCCATGGACCTGCCACTCCTATCTACTCTGAGTGTTCTGTTGAGCTGCCACTCCCCTTCCACCTGCCTAGCATTGTCAGATGACTGTAACCTGTCCCTGCCACCTCCACCCTGCCTGTCCACATGCCATTCCCCTATCCCCTTCCTCCTGTCCTCTATGGTCCATTTTACTGCCACACCCTTCTGCCCTCCCTTGTCTGTTGTGCTGCAACTGCTCCTCCTGCCTGCCCTGCGCGGTCTGTTGTGAGGCCCCTTCCCCTGAACTCTCTTGTCTGTGCCCAGGTCCTGACCCTCCCTTCTATCCTCCATGGTCCTTTGTGCATGCCCCTGCACCCTTCTTCTTGCCCATCATAGCCATTGTGCTGCCACTAACCCTCCCGCTTGCCATGCAAGGTCTTCTGTGCTGGCATGGCCCCTCCCACCTTCCCTGTGTGGTCAGCTAGCTGCCCCTGACCCCATCCCACCTTCCCTCCATGGTCTGTGTGTATGTCATCATAGTCTCACTGTTGCTCTCCATGGTGTGTCTTGTTTCTAGTGCCCCTCCTGCCTGACCTCCATGGTCATCTTGCTGCTCCTGCCCTGCCCCCTTGCCCCCAGCCCTCTGTTTCCATGTGCAGACCCCTATTCCCTCCCTCCTGGCTTGTCTGTTCCATTGTAATGCCCCTGATCCGTCCCTCCTGCCTTTTATGGTCTGTTATGCTGCAGCTTTCTCTCCTGTCTGTCCATTATGGTCAGCTAGCTACCATTGCCTCTTTCCCCTCTGTTCTCTGTTGTCAATGTAATTGGTCCTGTCCCCTCCGTATTGCTTTCTATGGATTGTTGTGCTGCACTCCCGTCCCACATGCCCTGTGTGGTGTATTGTGCTGCTGCAAACCCTGATGCCTGCCCTGCAGGGTCAGTTTGGTGCACCTCTCCATGTCCCTCCAGTCCTCTGTTATCCGAGTCCATGTCCCTACCCCAATTCCTCCTGCCTACCATGATCCAGTGTACCATACTTGCGATCATTTTGAACTTGGTAAGAGGGAGATTTTGAAAAAAAACTGGGGTATTGATTTTCCCCTTTGAGTTACATTGAAAAAGAGGAGATTGTAGACAGGAGACAGATCAAATAAAGCCCATTTGAGCTTAAAAACATTGGACGTTTCCTGGCTGAAATGGGTCTGTTGGCATGTATGGTTATACTAACACTGCCTCTTCCTTCTGCCCACAATGGTCTATTATATTGCCACAGCCTCTCTTGCCAGTCCTGTATTGTTGGTTTGTTGCCCCTGCCCCCCTTTCCACTGACCTCCATAGTCTGTTGTGCTGCCACTGCCCTTCCAGCCTGCCCAGTGTGGTCAAATTGTTGCCTCTGCACTCTACTACCTGCCTTCAATTTTCAGCGTCCATGCCCCTGGCCTCTGCCTCTCAACAGTATCCCAATGAACAACTAGATTGCTAACATTCTATATTTATTACAAAAGTGTGGAACGCCTGACGTCATCTTGTTGTAATCAAAACTGTAATACCTAGAGCATTTCCTTTAGAAATTACATATATGAGAGGGTCTTATTTGCATCAAAATTATGGTTAGTGCTCTAAAAAACTAAAATGAGGACATATTTTCTGAGTTTTCAAATAGCGACAAAGAACTTTTAAATTATTTGTAATCTTTATGTTTTTTTTATCCAGTTGACAACTTGATTAAATGTTGCACTTAGGGGAGAGGATGTGGTGTTACTTCCAGAGCTGCAGACTTTGCAACTGGGGAACCAGGTTGGAGTTTCTGCTTCAGCTCAACATTCTGTGATTCTGGTCAAATCACTTAATCTTCCCATGTCTACAACCAAAATGAATTTGTTCTTGTGTGATGTAACCAATTCTCATGTAAAGCACTCCAATATCTGACAAGTCTGCACTATATAAAACTGCAAATACAAAAAAAATAAGTGTTTTGCACCCTTTTGTCATTGGGCTACATGTGGGCTACATGTGGGCGATATTTGTGCTGCATTTGGGCTCTTTTTTCTCTGGTGGCGCTCTTGGGAGATTTATTTGTTATGAAGTTTCCTAATTACCTCATTTACAGCAGTCTCCTCAGAAGGAAATGCTTTCAGTTTTCTACTTTAATTCCATCTAGAAGGTATTCAGATATGTCACACATTTGCCATAAAATCTGAATGTTAGCACTCTAGTTGCTCATTAGATCACTGTAGTAAAGCTACTGCTCACCACGGAAGTCTGCTGCTGGTACTAAAAGTGCATGTTTCAGTCTGCATATCAGAATTTTGTAATGAAATAGAAGAGGATTTGAGAAGTCACTCAAAATGTGCCCTAATTTTTCTTTCTTCAGCACTAATCATAATTTCTATGGCAAAATGAACCCCTTCATTGTGTTCCTTTTTAAATTAAATGTTTTAAGTGTTACCAGTTTATTCCAATCAAGATGGCTTCAGGTGTGCCATACTTTTGTCATAAGTAAGACTGTTAGCGCTCTAGTTGTTCGTTAGAACACTCTGGGACATTCTGTCATTGGGCTATACTTGGGCTACATCTGGGTGATATTTGTGATACATTTGGGCTCTTTTGTCTCTGGTGGCCATTTTGGGAGACTTATGTGTTATGAAGTTTCCTAATTTCCTCATTTACTACAGTCTCCTCAGTAGGAAATACTTTCAGTTTTTTACTTTGATTCCATCAAGAAGGCATTCAGATGTGTCACACATTTGCCATAAATTCAGAATGTTAGCACTCTAGTTGCTTATTAGATAACTGTAGTAAAGCTACTGCTCACCAGGGAAGTCTGCTGCTGGTATTGAAAGTGCATGTTTCAGTCTGCATGTCAGAATTTTTTAATGAAATAGAAGAGGATTTGAGAAGTCATTCAAAATGTACCCTAATTTTTCTTTCTGCAGCACTAATCATACTTTCTATGGCAAAATAAACCCCCTCATTCTGTTCCTTTTTAAATTAAATGTTTTAAGAGTTTCCACTTTATTCCAATCAAAATGGCTTCAGGTGTGCAATACGTTTGTCATAAGTAGGACTGTTAGTGCTCTAGTTGTTCTTTAGAATACTCTGGGAAGCTGCAAGAAAACACAAAGGAATCAACTGACAGTCTCTGCCCTTGTTGGATGTACATGTTTTACTGAGAATTTCAGACTTCATTCTCACATGACTGAGAAAGATAATGTGAATTTACAGAAAATATGCTCTCAGTTTAGCTTATGATCACCTTCCAAACCTCTATGGGAAAAGCATGAGAAAATAGTTTTCTCTCAAACATGATTCCTGATATCACAGCAGAAGGCGTTTTCACATGGTAAAATCCCCTTAGAACACACCACAATTTTGAAAATTAGTATGGTACCATCAACAAATTATTTATAATGTAACTAAAGTCCTAAAACCTTCTATTAACTGCAATGCTTTTTAATGAGGTGCTATCATGTATATTGGTCCCAAGATGGCTGCCAAGACTTCTTGAATGAAGTACTGATAGCCAATCAGATCTCACGATGAGATGTGTGGTTAGGCTCCGCCCAGATATATCTATCTTTTTAACTCTAATTTTCTCAGGAACTACTGAACAGATTTACACCATTTAAGCAAAAGGCACGAGTCTGAACTGAGGACAACCTCTTTGCCAAATTTGGTGTAATCTTGTTCAGCAGTTCGGGCTGTAGCTGCGTCAACAGGTCCTATGGGAAAATGCATGGGGAAAACGCGTTTTGGGACCCCTCTTTTTTCTCGGCCCCCGCTTGACGAATCACCGTGAAATTTTCAGGATAGGAGCAGACCGGAGCTGGCCAAAGTTTGGAAAATTTCGCGAAGATTGTTCAATCGGCGCCAACGTTATTCCAAATAGAATGTTGCGGATTTCCTATGGAAAATAGGTCCTAACTATCACTACCTACTGGCAACTGCCAGTAGGTGATATATATATATATATTAAAAAAAATTGTGAATAAATTTAGGTAGGAAAACTATATTCATTTTTTAAAAATTTAAATATTATACAGAAGTCGCGCACCCTTCGCACACCCTACATGATGGCTGCACGCATTCCAGAACCCATTTTGAAAAGTCGCGCTGGGGTCACGACTTCGGCGTGATTTGTAATGTATGAAATATGTTTACATTAATTATAAATAAAAGATTTCCTTTAAGTGTTTGTCTAAATTTATTAGTAAAAGTATTTTTAAAGTATTATTTTCAATATAATTTCGACTAAAAATTCTTTGATTATTATTGGATTCGGAGGTTAGGAGGGATGGCCATTTTGCTTGATCTGTTTTGCAAGATTTTTGGTCTAGTCAGGTGGACACCCTCCTCCGGGTGAGGTACGGCTGGAGGATTCTATTCAAAAGGTGAGGAATCAACAGGCAGAACTATCCATCAGAAGAGCAAGTTACTTACCTTCGATAACGCTTTTTCTGGTGGATACAGTACCTGCCTGTGGAATCCTCACTGTCCCACCCCCGTTGTCCACCTGTTTCTACCAAAAAGATGCTTTTACTGTTTGGCATGAATGCTTTTAATATGTCCTAATCATGCTTATGTTCTAATAGTGAGAAATGCTTGATCTTGTTATTTCTTTATGCCTTTATTTGTTATGCATTTGGAAACGTGTCATGCTGATTGATTGACTGGGTGAAATAAAGCTTAGATAATACAATTTGCACTGCTGTGGTCCGTACCTGTGTTCAAGTTACCGAGCATCGTGGTAATCCAGGAGTGTTTTATTATATATATATATATATATATATATATATTACCTACTGGCGGTCGCCAGTAGGTAGTTATAGTTAGGACCACGTTTCCATAGGAAAACCTCAACATTCTATTTTGAATAACTTTGGCGCCGGTCGACGAATCCTCGTGAATTTCTCAAAATAGGTGGGGCGCTACGCTCCGCTCCTACCCTGAAAGTCTCGGGGGGATTCGTCAAGCGGGGGCTGAGATAAAAGGGGGGTCCCAAAACGCGTTTTTCCCATGCATTTTTCCATAGGACCTTTAGAACGAGCTACAGCCCGAACGGCTGAACAGAATTACTAGAAATTTGGCAGAGAGGTAGTCCCTAGGTCAAGGAAGTGCCTTTTGTAGGTTTGGTGTAAATCTGTTCAGTAGATTCTGAGAAAATAGCCTTTAAATCAATATATATATCTGAGCCCGCTTACGGTACGCTTACCGTACGCTTACCGTACGCTTACCGTAAGCTTACGGTGGCGTGCGCGAGCGCGATTCTGATTGGCTCTTAGATCTTAGTAAACATTCGAATCGGCCGAAACCAGGAAGCGGCGTCCGCCATTTTGTCTCTCGCACTGAGTGTTGTTTATCAAACATGATGGCCAAAAACATGTTACGGGGCTGTTTTGACAACTCCCTCCCACATAGTCATGTTGAGGGAGTCCCCAAACATCCCCCAAGAGCAAAAACGGTTTTATTTGTTTTTCGGCAATTTCGCGGGGTACGCTTACCGTACGCTTACCGTACGCTTACCGTAAGCTTACCGTACGCTTACGGTAAAAAAATAAAAATAAAAAAAACACTATCCACACTTACCCCACCCCCTGTGCTTTTGGTGGCCGCAGGCCACCAAATGTGCAGTGCTTATTAATAGAGAAAAAAAACGTAATTTTGGCAACATGAAATTATAAAATCGAAATAAAAAAAACACTATCCACATTGACCTCACCCCCTGTGCTTTTGGTGGCCGAAGGCCACCAAATGTACAGGGCTTATTAAAGTTGATAAAAACCGTGCACGGAACGAACTGCGTTAAGTGGGCGCGCACGCCACAAATGGCGTAAAGTAACTTAGCATTTAAAAAACCGTACAAATTCACTGAAAAAACCATAGGACTCTGATCCACCCTACCAGGACAACCACCAATGGTAGAACGAATGGGAGTATTTGCAGAGCATTGGCGGGAAACTCTGTTTGTTAGCAGGCATTTGAAAAAGTCATTGTAGATGAAACGCGTCATGCCGATGCTATTTTGAGAATAAATCACCTACCTGGATCCCCGCTGTGTCCCTCTGATTCTTTCTTCGGTCTGGATCGTTTGTGGCATATTATGCGCGCCGGCCCGTGACACGCTAGAGGGACCCGCCTTGCAGAGTGGACAGAGACAACTAGGGCAGCTTTGCAACTGTGTGTTTCCAGGGTACTGGGAGTACTCTGTCCCACCGCACCTGCATTGGGAACAGCGCCGCTGCAGACAGCAGTTCATGTACTTACATGGAGGAACCAAGGGTCACTGTCTCCGAGGTGCCAGGACTGCCCCAATGTGGATACTTGCGGTTGAGGCGTCTTGGGGACCCAGCGGGTGGTTTTGAATCTACAGCCGAGATTGCCACTGCTCCAGCACCACGTTCTTAATGACGTCCTGGACCCAACAATTTGACACAGGGAAAACGAGAGGAGAACTCCACCCGGCATGCTGTGAGAGGTGCATGCTGGGATCTGTAGTTTGCCGACGCAACTACAGCATTTTGTGTGACTCTGATCCACCCTACCAGGACAACCACCAATGGTAGAACGAATGGGAGTATCTGCAGAGCATTGGCGGGAAACTCTGTGTGTTAGCAGGCATTTGAAAAAGTCATTGTAGACGAAACGCGTCATGCCGATGCTATTTTGAGAATAAATCACCTACCTGGATCCCCGCTGTGTCCCTCTGATTCTTTCTTCGGTCTGGATCGTTTGTGATATATATATATATATATATATATATATATATATATATATATATATATATATATATATAGTATACTATGTATACATATGAAAATATGTCGGTCCATCTATTTACCTTGGTGGCACGGAATAAATGGGTGGAACTGAAATCAGTACGCCGACGAGGTCCTCTTATGGCTCCTATGATGTCATACAGTGTCGTGAGCTGAGCCGTGCTATTATGACATCGTCTTCGATGTGGGAGAGCTAGAGAAGAATTTCCGCGAAATGCTGGTGCAGGGGATAGTCACCTAAGTGTTCAGGTTAGTCCTTTGGGAGCAACTGTTTATGTTGCCACTCCAGAAAACAAAACTTGTGATCTGAGGGCAGAGGCCCTGCAGATGGCACAAGAGGTGGGAAGCCCAATCGTGGGCAGCGAAGTGACAAGCACCACTACCCACAGAAAAGGTAATGAGGGCACTGAATAACACAGGATCTTCTCTTTGTATCTGACAGGAACAACAAGGTTAAAATTCCCTAGTTCCAAAATTTAGAATTAGTGCTACAACGGTCTTCAATAGGACCTGCGATGGATGCCGTTTCTGCCTTCCGTACACCTGAGGCGGCACATGGGCCACGTGGGACAGTCATACTGAGGTGGGACGCACACTCGTTGACCTCTCAGTCTCATGGCACTGCTCCACACTTCGGGGTAGATTTAGGGTTTAGGGTAGTGCATTGGTGTTTGGGTAGTTTAGGGGGTCGTGCTGGGGGTAGATTTAGGGTTTAGGGTAGTGCAGTGGTGTTTGGGTAGTGTAGGGAGTCGTGCTGGGGGAGTGTTTCAGGGTTTAGGGTAGTGCAGGGGTGTTTGGGTAGTGTAGGGGGTCGTACTGGGAGTAGTGTTTTAGGGTAGTGCAGTGGTATTCGGGCAGTGTAGGGGTCGTGCGGTGGATGGTGTTTCAGGGCTTAGGGCAGTGCAGTGGTGTTCAGGAAGTGTAGGGGGCCGTGCAGGGGGGTGGTGTTTCAAGGTTTAGGGCAGTGCAGTGGTGTTTGGGCAGAGTAGGGGGTCGGGCTGGGGCTGGTGTTTCAGGGTTTAGGGCAGTGCAGTGGTGTTCAGGTAGTGTAGGGGGTCATGCTGGGGGTAGATTTAGGGTTTATGGTAGTGCATTGGTGTTTGGGTAGTGTAGGGGGTTGTGCGGGGGTAGTGTTTTAGGGTTTAGGGTAGTGCAGTGGTCTTTGGGTATTGTAGGTGGTCGTGCTGGGGTACTGTTTTAGGGTTTAGGGTAGTGCAGTGGTGTTCGGGCTGTGTAGGGGGCCATGAAAGGGGATGGTGTTTTCAGGGTTTATGGCAGTGCAGTGGTGTTCAGGCAGTGTAGGGGGCCATAAAAGGGGATGGTGATTTCAGGGTTTAGGGCAGTGCAGTGGTGTTCGGGCAGTGTAGGGGATCATGCTGGGGCTGATGTTTTAGGGTTTACGGCAGTGTAGTGGTGTTCGGGCAGTGTAGGGGGTCGTGCTGGGACTTATGTTTTAGGGTTTAGGGCAGTGCAGTGGTGTTTGGGTAGTGTAGGGAGTCGTGCTGGGGGGTTGTTTATGGGTTTAGGGTAGTGCAGTGGTGTTTGGGTAGTGTAGGGGTACTGCTGGGGTAGTGTTTTAGGGTTTAGGGTAGTGCAGTGGTGTTTGGGTAGTGTAGGGGGTCATACTGGGGGTAGCGTTTTAGGATTTAGGGTAGTGCAGTGGTGTTTGTGTAGTGTAGGAGGTAGTGTTTTAGTGTTTATGGTAGTGCAGTGGTGTTTGTGTAGTGTAGGGGGGCATGCTGGGGGTCGTGTTTTAGGGTTTAGGGTAGTGCAGTGGTCTTTGGGTAGTGTAGGGGGTCATGCGGGTTGTAGTGTTTTAGGGTGAAGGGTAGTGCAGTGGTCTTTGGGTAGTGTAGGGGATCGTGCAGGGGTAGTGTTTTAGGGTTTAGGGTAGTGCGGTGGTCTTTGGGTAGTGTAGGGGGTCATGCTGGGGTAGTGTTTTAGGTTTAGGGTAGTGCAGTGGTGTTCGGGCAGATGTAGGGGGTCATGCGGGGTGGTGTTTCAGGGTTTAGGGCAGTGCAGTGGTGTTCGGGCAGTGTAGGGGGTTGGGTGGGGGGTGGTGTTTCAGGGTTTAGGGCAGTGCAGTGGTGTTCGGGCAGTGTAGGGGGTCGGGCGAGGCTGGTGTTTCAGGGTTTAGGGCAGTGCAGTGGTGTTCGGGCAGTGTAGGGGGTCGGGCTGGGGCTGGTGTTTCAGGGATTAGGGCAGTGCAGTGGTGTTCGGGCAGTGTAGGGGGTCGGACTGGGTCTGGTGTTTCAGGGTTTAGGGCAGTGCAGTGGTGTTCGGGCAGTGTAAGGGGTCGGGCTGGGTCTGGTGTTTCAGGGTTTAGGGCAGGGCAGTGGTGTTCAGGCAGTGTAGGGGTCGTGCCGGGGCTGGTGTTTCAAGGTTTAGGGCAGTGCAGTGGTGTTTGGGCAGTGTAGGGGGTCATGCTGGGGCTGATGTTTTAGGGTTTAGGGCAGTGCAGTAGTTTTCGGGCAGTGTAGGGGTTCATGCTGAGGGTAGTGTTATAGGGTTCAGGTCATTGCAGTGGGGTTCAGGCAGTGTAGGGGGTCGTGCTGGGGCTGGTGTTTTAGGGTTTAGGGCAGTGCAGTGGTGTTCGGGCAGTGTAGGGGTTCGTGCTGTGGCTAGTGCAGTGGTGTTCGGGCAGTGTAGGGGGTCATGCTGGGGCTAGTGTTTTAGGGTTTAGGGCAGAGCAGTGGTGTTAGGGCAGTGTAGGGGGACATGCTGGGGGTAGTGTTTTAGGGTTTAGGGCAAAGCAGTGGTGTTCGGGCAGTGTAGGGGGTCGTGCTGCAGGTGGTGTTTCAGGGTTTAGGGCAGTGCAGTGGTGGTCGGGCAGTGTAGGGGCGTGCTGGGGGTGTAGGGCATCGTACTGGGGCTGGTGTTTCAGGGTTTAGGGCAGTGCAGTGGTGTTCAGGCAGTGTAGGGGATCTTGCTGGGGCTGGTGTTTCAGGACTTTAGGGCAGTGCAGTGGTGTTCGGGCAGTGTAGGGGGTCGTGCTGAGTCTGGTTATTCACGGTTCAGGGCAGTGCAGTGGTGATCGGGCAGTGTAGGGGGTCGTGCTGGGGCTGGTGTTTCAGGGTTTAGGGCAGTGCAGTGGTGTTCAGACAGTGTGGGGGTCGTGCTGGGGCAAGTGTTTCAGGGTTTAGGGCAGTGCAGTGGTGTTCGGGCAGTGTAGGGGGTCGTGCTGGGGCTGGTGTTTTAGGGCTTAGGCAGAGCAGTGGTGTTCGGGCAGTGTAGGGGGTCATGCTGGGGGTGATGTTTCAGGGTTTAGGGCAGTGCAGTGGTTTTTGGGCAGTGTAGGGGGTCTTGCTGGGGGTGGTGTTTCAGGGTTTAGGGTAGTGCAGTGGTGTTTGTGTAGTGTAGGGGGCCATGCTGGGGGTCGTGTTTTAGGGTTTAGGGTAGTGCAGTGGTGTTCGGGCAGTGTAGGGGGTCATGCTGGGGGTGATGTTTCAGGGTTTAGGGCAGTGCAGTGGTTTTTGGGCAGTGTAGGGGGTCTTGCTGGGGGTGGTGTTTCAGGGTTTAGGGCAGTGGTGTTCGGGCAGTGTAGGGGGTCTTGCTGGAGGTAGTGTTTCAGGGTTTAGGGCAGTGCAGTGCTGTTCAGGCAGTGCAGGGGGTCTTGCTGGGGGTGGTGTTTCAGGGTTTAGGGTAGGGCAGTGCTGTTCGGGCAGTGTAAGGGGTCCTGCTGGGGGCGGTGTTTCAGGGTTTAGGGCAGTGCAGTGATGTTCGGGCAGTGTAGAGGGTTGTGCTGGGGCTGGTTATTCAGGGTTCAGGGCAGTGCAGTGGTGTTCTGGCAGTGTAGGGGATCTTGCTGGGACTGGTGTTTCAGGGTTTAGGGCAGTGCAGTGGTGTTCAGGCAGTGTAGGGGGTCATGCTGGGGCTGGTTAGTCAGGGTTCAGGGCAGTGCAGTGGTGTTCGGGCAGTGTAGGGGGTCACGCTGGGGCTGATGTTTCAGGGTTTAGGGCAGTGCAGTGGTGTTCGGGCAGTGTGGGGGCCATGCTGGGGCTAGTGTTTCAGGGTTTAGGGCAGTGCAGTGGTGTTCGGGCAGTGAAGGGGGCCGTAGTGGGGCTGGTGTTTTAGGGCTTAGTGCAGAGCAGTGGTGCTCGGGCAGTGTAGGGGGTCATGCTGGGGGTGGTGTTTCAGGGTTTAGGGCAGTGGTGCTCGGGCAGTGTAGGGGGTCTTGCTGGGGGTAGTGTTTCAGGGTTTAGAGCAGTACAGTGCTGTTCGGGCAGTGCAGGGGGTCTTGCTGGGGGTGGTGTTTCAGGGTTTAGGGTAGGGCAGTGGTGTTCGGGCAGTGTAGGGGGTCGTGCTGGAGGCGGTGTTTCAGGTTTCAGGCCAGTGCAGTGGTGTTCGGGCAGTGTAGGGGGTGGTGCTGGGGGTGGTGTTTCAGGGTTTAGGGCAGCGCAGTGGTGTTCGAGCAGTGTTGGGGTCGTGCTGGGGGTGGAGTTTCAGGGTTTTGGGCAGTGCAGTGGTGTTTGGGCAGTGTACGGGGTTGTGCTGGGGGTGGTGTTTCTGGGTTTAGGGAAGTGCAGTGGTGTTCGGGTAGTGTAGGGGGTTGTGCCGGGGTAGTGTTTTAGGGTTTAGGGCAGTGCAGTGGTGTTTGTGTAGTGACCAGCGCATGCGCTGTGTCGCTAGGCGAGACCTAAAAAGCATTGCACCAAGATGGCTGCCAACACTTCCTGGATTGAAGTGTTGGCAGCCAATTAGAGCCAAGCTCGTTCTTGTGTAGTTAGGCCCAGATAAATAAAGATTTTTTTCCATTAATATCTCGAAAACTACTGAACAGATTTACACCATTTAAAAAAAGGTCTCTTTCTGAACCAAGGGCTACATTTTTGCCAAATTTGGTGTAATTCCATTCAGCAGTTCGGGTTGTAGTCGTGTCTAAAGTTTCCTATGGGAATTAACATGGAGAAAATACATTTTGGGCACCCCTTTTTTCTCAGCCCCACTTGGCGAACAACCTCTAAACTTTCAGACTAGGAGCGGGCCACAAGTTTTGAAATTTCGCGAAGATTCGTCAACCGGCGCCAAAGTTATTGGGAAAAGAAAAAACGCTTTTCCTATAGAAACTAGGTCCTAACTATAACTTTCTACTGGCGACCGGCAGTAGATAATATATATATATATATATATATTATCCCACAATTTGCTCAGATTTGAGGCCGCAACTCGCCAGCAGGTGACTCACAAAGCCATTTTAAAGATCATTGCAGATTCCCATCAAGTATTTTGTCCTTCGGCCTGACGCGTTTCGAAGCCTTTGCGCTTCTCCTCAGAGGCCCCACGCAGGAAATCAGAACATTTATGCCGCATTTACCCAGCATGCTTTAATGAGACCGCCATTAGTCCCTTCTTTAAGTAAAGTTCAATTTCACACATAGCATGTTGGGAGATGTAGTCACTAGGCAATTCATTACCCTGAATGGGTTCCGTTCCTGCATGTGTTTTAGGACCCGTTTCCAGCCCTCCAGTGGGCTCCCCGATGAGATTCGAACAATGTCAATTATTCTACCTGCTGATGCCACTCAGGGAGGAACATTACCTCTCTGTAGGTCCTGATACAATTACAGGCAGCGCGATCCCTCCACGGCCGGAGCCGCCGCGATATTGATTATCCCACAATTTGCTCAGATTTGAGGCCGCAACTCGCCAGCAGGTGACTCACAAAGCCATTTTAAAGATCATTGCAGATTCCCATCAAGTATTTTGTCCTTCGGCCTGACGCGTTTCGAAGCCTTTGCGCTTCTCCTCAGAGGCCCCACGCAGGAAATCAGAACATTTATGCCGCATTTACCCAGCATGCTTTAATGAGACCGCCATTAGTCCCTTCTTTAAGTAAAGTTCAATTTCACACATAGCATGTTGGGAGATGTAGTCACTAGGCAATTCATTACCCTGAATGGGTTCCGTTCCTGCATGTGTTTTAGGACCCGTTTCCAGCCCTCCAGTGGGCTCCCCGATGAGATTCGAACAATGTCAATTATTCTACCTGCTGACGCCACTCAGGGAGGAACATTACCTCTCTGTAGGTCCTGATACAATTACAGGCAGCGCGATCCCTCCACGGCCGGAGCCGCCGCGATATTGATTATCCCACAATTTGCTCAGATTTGAGGCCGCAACTCGCCAGCAGGTGACTCACAAAGCCATTTTAAAGATCATTTCAGATTCCCATCAAGTATTTTGTCCTTCGGCCTGACGCGTTTCGAAGCCTTTGCGCTTCTCCTCAGAGGCCCCACGCAGGAAATCAGAACATTTATGCCGCATTTACCCAGCATGCTTTAATGAGACCGCCATTAGTCCCTTCTTTAAGTAAAGTTCAATTTCACACATAGCATGTTGGGAGATGTAGTCACTAGGCAATTCATTACCCTGAATGGGTTCCGTTCCTGCATGTGTTTTAGGACCCGTTTCCAGCCCTCCAGTGGGCTCCCCGATGAGATTCGAACAATGTCAATTATTCTACCTGCTGACGCCACTCAGGGAGGAACATTACCTCTCTGTAGGTCCTGATACAATTACAGGCAGCGCGATCCCTCCACGGCCGGAGCCGCCGCGATATTGATTATCCCACAATTTGCTCAGATTTGAGGCCGCAACTCGCCAGCAGGTGACTCACAAAGCCATTTTAAAGATCATTGCAGATTCCCATCAAGTATTTTGTCCTTCGGCCTGACGCGTTTCGAAGCCTTTGCGCTTCTCCTCAGAGGCCCCACGCAGGAAATCAGAACATTTATGCCGCATTTACCCAGCATGCTTTAATGAGACCGCCATTAGTCCCTTCTTTAAGTAAAGTTCAATTTCACACATAGCATGTTGGGAGATGTAGTCACTAGGCAATTCATTACCCTGAATGGGTTCCGTTCCTGCATGTGTTTTAGGACCCGTTTCCAGCCCTCCAGTGGGCTCCCCGATGAGATTCGAACAATGTCAATTATTCTACCTGCTGACGCCACTCAGGGAGGAACATTACCTCTCTGTAGGTCCTGATACAATTACAGGCAGCGCGATCCCTCCACGGCCGGAGCCGCCGCGATATTGATTATCCCACAATTTGCTCAGACTTGAGGCCGCAACTCGCCAGCAGGTGACTCACAAAGCCATTTTAAAGATCATTGCAGATTCCCATCAAGTATTTTGTCCTTCGGCCTGACGCGTTTCGAAGCCTTTGCGCTTCTCCTCAGAGGCCCCACGCAGGAAATCAGAACATTTATGCCGCATTTACCCAGCATGCTTTAATGAGACCGCCATTAGTCCCTTCTTTAAGTAAAGTTCAATTTCACACATAGCATGTTGGGAGATGTAGTCACTAGGCAATTCATTACCCTGAATGGGTTCCGTTCCTGCATGTGTTTTAGGACCCGTTTCCAGCCCTCCAGTGGGCTCCCCGATGAGATTCGAACAATGTCAATTATTCTACCTGCTGACGCCACTCAGGGAGGAACATTACCTCTCTGTAGGTCCTGATACAATTACAGGCAGCGCGATCCCTCCATGGCCGGAGCCGCCGCGATATTGATTATCCCACAATTTGCTCAGATTTGAGGCCGCAACTCGCCAGCAGGTGACTCACAAAGCCATTTTAAAGATCATTGCAGATTCCCGGAGCCGTGGAGAAGCGCAAAGGCTTCGAAACGCGTCAGGCCGAAGGACAAAATACTTGATGGGAATCTGCAATGATCTTTAAAATGGCTTTGTGAGTCACCTGCTGGCGAGTTGCGGCCTCAAATCTGAGCAAATTGTGGGATAATCAATATCGCGGCGGCTCCGGCCGTGGAGGGATCGCGCTGCCTGTAATTGTATCAGGACCTACAGAGAGGTAATGTTCCTCCCTGAGTGGCGTCAGCAGGTAGAATAATTGACATTGTTCGAATCTCATCGGGGAGCCCACTGGAGGGCTGGAAACGGGTCCTAAAACACATGCAGGAACGGAACCCATTCAGGGTAATGAATTGCCTAGTGACTACATCTCCCAACATGCTATGTGTGAAATTGAACTTTACTTAAAGAAGGGACTAATGGCGGTCTCATTAAAGCATGCTGGGTAAATGCGGCATAAATGTTCTGATTTCCTGCGTGGGGCCTCTGAGGAGAAGCGCAAAGGCTTCGAAACGCGTCAGGCCGAAGGACAAAATACTTGATGGGAATCTGCAATGATCTTTAAAATGGCTTTGTGAGTCACCTGCTGGCGAGTTGCGGCCTCAAATCTGAGCAAATTGTGGGATAATCAATATCGCGGCGGCTCCGGCTGTGGAGGGATCGCGCTGCCTGTAATTGTATCAGGACCTACAGAGAGGTAATGTTCCTCCCTGAGTGGCGTCAGCAGGTAGAATAATTGACATTGTTCGAATCTCATCGGGGAGCCCACTGGAGGGCTGGAAACGGGTCCTAAAACACATGCAGGAACGGAACCTATTCAGGGTAATGAATTGCCTAGTGACTACATCTCCCAACATGCTATGTGTGAAATTGAACTTTACTTAAAGAAGGGACTAATGGCGGTCTCATTAAAGCATGCTGGGTAAATGCGGCATAAATGTTCTGATTTCCTGCGTGGGGCCTCTGAGGAGAAGCGCAAAGGCTTCGAAACGCGTCAGGCCGAAGGACAAAATACTTGATGGGAATCTGCAATGATCTTTAAAATGGCTTTGTGAGTCACCTGCTGGCGAGTTGCGGCCTCAAATCTGAGCAAATTGTGGGATAATCAATATCGCGGCGGCTCCGGCCGTGGAGGGATCGCGCTGCCTGTAATTGTATCAGGACCTACAGAGAGGTAATGTTCCTCCCTGAGTGGCGTCAGCAGGTAGAATAATTGACATTGTTCGAATCTCATCGGGGAGCCCACTGGAGGGCTGGAAACGGGTCCTAAAACACATGCAGGAACGGAACCCATTCAGGGTAATGAATTGCCTAGTGACTACATCTCCCAACATGCTATGTGTGAAATTGAACTTTACTTAAAGAAGGGACTAATGGCGGTCTCATTAAAGCATGCTGGGTAAATGCGGCATAAATGTTCTGATTTCCTGCGTGGGGCCTCTGAGGAGAAGCGCAAAGGCTTCGAAACGCGTCAGGCCGAAGGACAAAATACTTGATGGGAATCTGCAATGATCTTTAAAATGGCTTTGTGAGTCACCTGCTGGCGAGTTGCGGCCTCAAATCTGAGCAAATTGTGGGATAATCAATATCGCGGCGGCTCCGGCCGTGGAGGGATCGCGCTGCCTGTAATTGTATCAGGACCTACAGAGAGGTAATGTTCCTCCCTGAGTGGCGTCAGCAGGTAGAATAATTGACATTGTTCGAATCTCATCGGGGAGCCAACTGGAGGGCTGGAAACGGGTCCTAAAACACATGCAGGAACGGAACCCATTCAGGGTAATGAATTGCCTAGTGACTACATCTCCCAACATGCTATGTGTGAAATTGAACTTTACTTAAAGAAGGGACTAATGGCGGTCTCATTAAAGCATGCTGGGTAAATGCGGCATAAATGTTCTGATTTCCTGCGTGGGGCCTCTGAGGAGAAGCGCAAAGGCTTCGAAACGCGTCAGGCCGAAGGACAAAATACTTGATGGGAATCTGCAATGATCTTTAAAATGGCTTTGTGAGTCACCTGCTGGCGAGTTGCGGCCTCAAATCTGAGCAAATTGTGGGATAATCAATATCGCGGCGGCTCCGGCCGTGGAGGGATCGCGCTGCCTGTAATTGTATCAGGACCTACAGAGAGGTAATGTTCCTCCCTGAGTGGCGTCAGCAGGTAGAATAATTGACATTGTTCGAATCTCATCGGGGAGCCCACTGGAGGGCTGGAAACGGGTCCTAAAACACATGCAGGAACGGAACCCATTCAGGGTAATGAATTGCCTAGTGACTACATCTCCCAACATGCTATGTGTGAAATTGAACTTTACTTAAAGAAGGGACTAATGGCGGTCTCATTAAAGCATGCTGGGTAAATGCGGCATAAATGTTCTGATTTCCTGCGTGGGGCCTCTGAGGAGAAGCGCAAAGGCTTCGAAACGCGTCAGGCCGAAGGACAAAATACTTGATGGGAATCTGCAATGATCTTTAAAATGGCTTTGTGAGTCACCTGCTGGCGAGTTGCGGCCTCAAGTTTGAGCAAATTGTGGGATAATCAATATCGCGGCGGCTCCGGCCGTGGAGGGATCGCGCTGCCTGTAATTGTATCAGGACCTACAGAGAGGTAATGTTCCTCCCTGAGTGGCGTCAGCAGGTAGAATAATTGACATTGTTCGAATCTCATCGGGGAGCCCACTGGAGGGCTGGAAACGGGTCCTAAAACACATGCAGGAACGGAACCCATTCAGGGTAATGAATTGCCTAGTGACTACATCTCCCAACATGCTATGTGTGAAATTGAACTTTACTTAAAGAAGGGACTAATGGCGGTCTCATTAAAGCATGCTGGGTAAATGCGGCATAAATGTTCTGATTTCCTGCGTGGGGCCTCTGAGGAGAAGCGCAAAGGCTTCGAAACGCGTCAGGCCGAAGGACAAAATACTTGATGGGAATCTGCAATGATCTTTAAAATGGCTTTGTGAGTCACCTGCTGGCGAGTTGCGGCCTCAAATCTGAGCAAATTGTGGGATAATCAATATCGCGGCGGCTCCGGCCGTGGAGGGATCGCGCTGCCTGTAATTGTATCAGGACCTACAGAGAGGTAATGTTCCTCCCTGAGTGGCGTCAGCAGGTAGAATAATTGACATTGTTCGAATCTCATCGGGGAGCCCACTGGAGGGCTGGAAACGGGTCCTAAAACACATGCAGGAACGGAACCCATTCAGGGTAATGAATTGCCTAGTGACTACATCTCCCAACATGCTACGTGTGAAATTGAACTTTACTTAAAGAAGGGACTAATGGCGGTCTCATTAAAGCATGCTGGGTAAATGCGGCATAAATGTTCTGATTTCCTGCGTGGGGCCTCTGAGGAGAAGCGCAAAGGCTTCGAAACGCGTCAGGCCGAAGGACAAAATACTTGATGGGAATCTGCAATGATCTTTAAAATGGCTTTGTGAGTCACCTGCTGGCGAGTTGCGGCCTCAAATCTGAGCAAATTGTGGGATAATCAATATCGCGGCGGCTCCGGCCGTGGAGGGATCGCGCTGCCTGTAATTGTATCAGGACCTACAGAGAGGTAATGTTCCTCCCTGAGTGGCGTCAGCAGGTAGAATAATTGACATTGTTCGAATATCATCGGGGAGCCCACTGAGGGCTGGAAACGGGTCCTAAAACACATGCAGGAACGGAACCCATTCAGGGTAATGAATTGCCTAGTGACTACATCTCCCAACATGCTATGTGTGAAATTGAACTTTACTTAAAGAAGGGACTAATGGCGGTCTCATTAAAGCATGCTGGGTAAATGCGGCATAAATGTTCTGATTTCCTGCGTGGGGCCTCTGAGGAGAAGCGCAAAGGCTTCGAAACGCGTCAGGCCGAAGGACAAAATACTTGATGGGAATCTGCAATGATCTTTAAAATGGCTTTGTGAGTCACCTGCTGGCGAGTTGCGGCCTCAAATCTGAGCAAATTGCGGGATAAATATATATATATATATATATATATATATTTATATATATATATATATATTTATATATATTTATTTATTTTCACTGCAGTGCTCAGTGTGGAAATTCCACCTCAAGTGCAGGGATTTTGCCACAAGTGCAGAAACTCCGCACCCATAACTTTACAAGTCATAAGTCTCTTCGTGAATCAGGCCCTAAGATGGAAAGCCATGTTATAATGATCACGGAATGGCGATGGACAAGAAGGCCTTCCAATCAAGGGCAGGTGAGTGACCCAAAGCCGTTATGCATATATATTTTACTGCATTAGAGACCACAGAACCTTCACAAGAGACAACTAAAGCTGTCTGTAGGCAAGACCTCAGAAGGTTATAAGATCCGCGCTCTGTTTCCCAGACTGCTGGAAGAGTGTCATGCGGATAGGTGCGAAGAGGGCATTTAGCGATTTAACCACAGGACTTATGACACCATTGAATTTTATCTTCTTGGTGTATAGTGCATCCAACCTTGTCACATTTACCTCCTGTATTTCCCATTATTTATGAATTTCCTCTAATAAAAGTGCTAAGCATCAACCTTGTCACTTTAACCATTTTCATTCCAGTCCCATGCACTGCCACAGCTTTGTGAAAATATTGTAACAGTAAATAACACAAAAACATTTAACTTCAGGAACTCTCACATTGAGCCACCTGGCGTACACCAGGTGAGAAAATGAAAGCGAGGTTACAGTTCTACGTCCATCACAGACTCCCCCCTAAGGTATCTGCATGAGCCCACCGAAGGGCAGGCTTATTTTGCAACCCATGAAATTTCTTGGCATAAAATGGTACCTAGCAATTTGTCAAGCTGAATTTTGCTACCACTGCGTTTGTAGCAAATCAGCATATGTTAAGCAGGGCCAATACAACTCCAGCTGCCCACTGGCCTTTCCTCACTTCCCTATCCCAACAACACAGGTTTATTGCGGTGCAGACACTCTGCAATAAGTCACGATTTTTTGTTATGGTTTGTCATGGTTTTAGTTTGACGCCTCAGCGCTCAGCTGTCTTTCACCTCAGTGCGAACTATACAAACACTACACATATACATATACATACATTCATACAAGGACAACACCTGTAACGCTTGTTCTTCACTTCACTGCAACATAAATATCACACCCTAAGTCAGTACAAGGGCCAGGGCAACATTAAGGTCACAGTGAAAGCTGCCTTAAAACGCGGACACAAATGTGCATGATGGCGTGATGCGAAAGGGACTCCAGATTCTTTCAAATGACGTAGAAAAAGGTCTTATTGCAAAGGGAGGGGTGCACCTGACCAGAACTATACCATTTTGGTGAGGATTGAGAAAATCTCTGCACCAGAGCTGGCAGTCACAGCTATCATTTCAACTGTACAATGTACGGAAAGATCAGGTAGGTATGACTACCCTTACTTCCTATGGTTTAAACAATGATTTTTATGGCATTTATTCAGGTTAATCTGTGGGCGTGGTAGTAGAAGAAAATTGACCTGGCGGATTATGCATGGAAATGGTTGGGGAAGGGCGCCCTTATAGGGGTCGATGGCATTGTAGAGTAGATGGGATCTGAGAAGTGCTTTAAGGAGGGTTTGTGAAGAAGGGAAGTGAGGCAAGGGTAGAAGGCAGTTTAAGATCTCAGAAAGCATGTACGGGAGCCTAAACAATGTCAAGGAAGAAATGCTGTGGGGGCTGCAGAGGAGAGACTCCATGTTGGGGGTGCTGCCACTTTGTGTGCAAAACAATCAGAGCAAAGGTAAAAGAGGTAGAGTTAATTCGAGGTTAGAGAGATTTGATGATAGATTAAGACAGACGTCTTCGGGAACAA
The DNA here is from genome assembly GCF_964204655.1 of Triturus cristatus. Classification (NCBI taxonomy): domain Eukaryota; kingdom Metazoa; phylum Chordata; class Amphibia; order Caudata; family Salamandridae; genus Triturus; species Triturus cristatus. The sequence continues at coordinate 1,438,430,286 of NC_140589.1, read as the reverse complement.
ATATACAAGATCCCATTAGGAGGCAGTTCTAATGTGTTTCTTTTCAATGAAGAACATCGCAAATAACTCCAGAGGACATGTGGATAAACAAAATGTCCCACCCATCAGAGTGCAAGTCACAAGACTAAAGATAAATTCGTTCTAAACTACTTGCTTCCTAGAACCAACTAAGCACTGCAAGCGGCTCATTTGTTGTGACTGTAACACTAGCCCTGTTTTCAGGTTTGGATTAAGAATGCCACCCGTGGTATACATATATCAAACGCTTCTGGAGGTTAGGAACAAGGGGACAAACGGTTTGGCAAGTGGATCACTTGTTTTGTGATTGGTTGTAGTCCCAGCATTAAGCTTCAGGAATGAAGTTTGGCTTCTGCACTGTATTCTTCCACTGGTGTGGGGTTCACTGAAACCCAGTTCTGTCTTGACAGCATGTGCAGCCTGCAGGCATATAAATGCATGTTCATGACGAGTAATTCAGCTTTTCCAAGGCTTTTTTGTTAACTAATACATGCTTACTGAATAAGATATTTGTTACAGGACAGTAAACAAAGCCCAGGTTAAACCAAAATGCTGTCTCAGCAGGCTGATATTATTTAAAAAAAAGCATATTTGTTTGTCAACAGCTTTTTTTCAATGATATTTATTTTACTTACTTATTTGTAAAAATTTTTTTTTACTTATTTAGGGCTACTTCCACCATTTAAAAGGTTCTCTTGGCCCTGTTCCAAAAATCGAAGAAAAAATTGCTTGAACCAATAGCTGTTCTAAAAGAGACCTAGAAAGTGGGGAATAGCCAAGCCTTCAGCATGTTCGGAATATAAAATTAGAGCCTCACTTCTCAGATGCAAATGTGTGGCAGCCGCTACCGAGAAAGCTCTACTTGCCATCGTTTTGCGTAAAAATGTTGGCACTGTTAGTATTTTCTGATTCGTTGATCTTAGTTGGCAGATTCCAGGGGAGAGCGATGTTGACTATACACCGTTTTGTGTACCAGTTACATCACTTTGAAAAGAATGTGTTGTTTCTCCGACAACCAGTGTAAAGATGATAGCGCTGTCGATATATCTTCTCTTGGGTGGAGGTCCCGTGCAATCCTGGCTGCATTTTTCTGAATTCATTGGACTCTGTGAAACTGGTAAAATCGGAGACTCAAGTAGATCAAGTTATAATAATTCTGCCTTGCTAAAAAGTAAGTTATTCAATATCTGTAAACTTTGGAGTACAGAAAATAAGTATATGATGCATTTTAAGAAATAAAGCTGGAAACGCAGGATTTCACCATAGGGCAATTTGTTCTGATAGAGTTAGTTGACTGCTACTCTTATGCCCAGGGTTTTCACTATTGGAGCAAGTGAGGGTGTAGGACCCTAACACAGCCGGCCAAAAATGCAACTCACAAAAAGGTGAAGGAATAATGAGACACAGGATCTCCGTCTTAACCACATTTAATTTAAGATGGTTACCCAGCATCCAGTGAATACTTTAGTTGAGCAGCCTTCCGACTGGTTCTCACTCGTTTGTTGATCCCCAATAATTTGCACAATAATCTGGGTGTCATCTGCCCATAAGAAGATGCTAAAACTACAAGATTCAATCAGGGAAGCAAGATGACTCATGTAAAGATTAAACAGCAGGGGTAAAAGAATGGATGCCTGAGCCACCCCCACCCACCACCACCACGAATTATGTGGTGAAAGGGGGATTTTATAGCTGTTGTGAGATAGAAAGTCCGAACCAATCAAGAGCTTGATCTTTTATTCCCGGTTCCTCCAGTTTACCAATCAGAAACAAGTGTTCTGCACTATCATATTGCCACTGACAAATCAAGCAAAATGAAAGCACCCGAAATATTCAAGCGAGAGCAGTGACGCTGATCGTCCAGTGCCGACAATATGGTAACTTAATTACAATACCAAACAAAATGTATTACTTCCTAAATATCTGGAAACATGATTAATAACATAATTACGATATGAGGATTGCATACTTACACTCTTCCTTCTTATTTTGAAATAACTGATGGTATTCCGTGAAAGCTGCACAGTAAAAGAAACATCACAACAGCAGAAAGGTATGAAAAAACAGGTCACGGTTTTAACATCATAAAGAGAAGAAGTATTTTAATTTGACTTTCCATCCAACCACGTGCACAGCGGCCAAGTCTCCTATGTGACAAGTTACTCCTTTGGCCAGATGTGACTTTTCAGCAGTTTGCATTCTGGTACTTCTAGTTTTATATTTATAAATATGATTTTTATAAACATCAGCATGCAAAATGTTGGAGGTCAAACACCTAGACTTGGTGAACGATTCACACATGACATTGGGCATATCAACGTATTTACACTATTTTACATCACCATGTACCCCAATTGTACATCCACCAGGGCTACCATAATGCACACAGGCGTGTGCCTCAGGACCATCATCCAGTGCTTTCCTGTTGCACTACAGGCGTCAATGCTCATCTGCTGCACAGCATCCAATGTTTCCCTGTGACACATCATTCAGGGCTCCATTGTGGTGCATCAGTATGGCTGCCCTGATGCCCATGTCCCTGTGTCTCAGTGTCTCAAGATGCCCATCACCATGTGACCTCACTGTTGTCCGTCACCAGGAGTCTCTATACTTGTTTTTTTGTGTGCATGGGTGCCTGCATTTCTGATGGACTTTGTGAAAATAAATGTCGCCAATTGAACTTGCTATATTTGTTTATGTTCTAAGTGTGCTGTGTGTTTGCAAGTCTATTATCTAAGTCACTACTTGTTTCTACTACCTGTAATTTAATGTTTCTTATTAGAATGTAGGGCAGTATGGATCAAAAAGGTAAATATAACACCGGGCTTAGAGCAAGATGTTCCGATATGCACTTGGGCAAATGTTTGCAGTTTAATTTTACTCATCGCCATCGCTTAGATCATAAAGACATCGCCAGATTTTCACTTCGGCTCTTCACTGCCACATGGGAAAGATGTGTACCTGTGGCTGGTATTATTGCCTGAATATTCACTGCATATAGTTTGACAAGGAAGTGGCGGTACAAGAAGAAATAAAGGCAGTTTGACAATTTTTAGGTCTTGCATGCAACGGTTCATGGGCTGCATGCGTTCTCACTTGCGAGGGGTGTTGTTTACAATAAAATGTTTGGAGCCCGCCCATTTGCTTACCATTCATTGACATTATTGTCACTTTTCTTTGCTGCCTCCCAATTGGCCATCGCCTGCCAGGTGCCACTTCCTTTTCTGTCAGTGGCTCATGGACTAAGCACAGATTGCTTCCTCTTTGTTCAGTATATAGAGAGTAGTGTGAGGAAGACATTGTGATGCTAGCGTATGCAGTGTCGATGAGTGAAAATGCATGCAGAAAACCTATGTAGCAAACTGAGATAGCAGATGATCTAGTGATGCTTATTTTTTTCATACCTAACAGATAAAACTATATGTGCTGCCAAGGTGTTGTGCTTTTTGTACCAGGCCGAGGCATGGGGCTCGATGGAGACAGACCATTGAGGTTATACTGACCCAAATTAGCCTGTGATTAGCTTGAAGGTCCTGGGAGGATGATTGATTGGTACTAGTGAGAGAAAGGTGCAAAACTAAGCTAGTAGGAGGTGGGAGGATCCTGGGCTAGTAAAAACACCGATAACCAGTGGGGGCTCACTCACAACGGGGTTATGGGGCTGGTGCGAGTCGTCCCCGTCTGCCCCGTCTCTCTTCCGTCCTGGAAGGAAGGTTTGCTGTAGACACCGGAAGCACCCAGGCTTCCAGACTTTTCCAACCAATCACGACGCTGCAGGAGCAGCACCGTGGTTGGTCTGAGCATCCAGTTTGGACGCTCAGGCAGTGACTGGGAGCCTGGGCATATTCTCCACACAGCTGTGCAACACAGCCTGATGGAGAACATGCCACGTGCGCATGGTGGATTGGCCAGCCCTACAGTGCTGGCCAAACAGTCATGTGTACTTAGACGAGTGCAAACCGCTCCTCCCCTGCTCTGGCATCAGGTAGCCAGCCCTGCCTGACTCCCGAAAGAAAAAGGAAATGATGATAATGTCTTGTTACTATCACTCTCTTTTTCACTGCTGCAATTGCAGTCTGGTGACGCTTCTCCGCCTTTGCGAAGGAGCCGCCACTGCTGATAACACCACAAGAATAAATGGAACAGGAAATAAATATGTTGTGTGTTGGACCTGGCCCTTTTTGCAGGGTTGTTGTGCACTTCTAAAGTTTTTGCGAAGTCATGCCCTACATCGAAAACATTTTGGAGTATAAGCACAGGGGCTCTGACCCCAAGTTTTAAGTTCACTTTGGGGTCCTGGGGAAACTCTGCATCTACGAGGAGGTGCACTGCCAGGAGGGACCACAACGTTGCCATTTGCTTTGCTCTGTTGGCCTGCTGCCTGCTAACTCTACAGTAAGGGAAGACTGAACCTGTTGTCTATAACCTCTAACAACCATCCAAAGTAACTCCAAGGGCTTGTTGGCTTGCCCCCTGTTGTAGAAGTCTCAGGGACTTCAAAGACTTCAACTGCGACATTTTTAGGCCAAGATTGTCAACTCTGGGTTAGAGCATGACCTCTGTCTGTTACCCCAGTGGTCTCCCGAGTCTCTGCAAGGTTGCAGAAGTGCCCTGACTTCAACAATCACCAGGTACTGAGCCCCCTTTGGTTCCATATATCACCGCTGAGGGAAGGTAACCAGCAGGGACTCCTGTATTGCATGGCCACCAAGCTTCCCCCCACTCCACAGAGTGCCGTAATCCCTCATGAAGAAAGGAACACCACTCAGGTGGGCTCTCAGTTCGATGGAGAGGCCGCTCCGTACTGAACACAGCTGAGAGTCTGCCCTGTAATGCTGCGGTGCATGCCTCCCTGCTGGGAGCGCCATCAAGATTTCTCAGATGGCCCGCAAAGCAGCATACTTGTCACCTCACATACCCAGCTGTTTGCCATGTATGTGTCCCCGTGAAGGAAGGACCATTGGTAACATAGCTCCCAACTGAGGCCCCATTCTGCAGGTACTCTGTGCTTTCTGTATCTCCGAAGGAGCCCCGGCACCGCACTCTGCCAACTGAGGGTGCCCTCAGTCATCAGCAGTTCTCAGTGGCTGGGAAGCCTTTCCATATTGATACCGCGCACACTGCTGAGTGCGGGTGTTTTGTTCGGAACACATATTTAGATAATACTCATCGGTCCTGAGGGGACCCGAGTGAGTCAAAGTGCTTGGCTTTGCGCCGTACAAAGCCTTAGAGCCATAGTGCTCATTCAGATTACCATAACACCCCTAGTGGAGCACCTGCATCTTTGGCAACACTATTCTAATGGAAAACTGGAATGTCATTGCCATAGTCACTGTAATATGCTTTGAAGGACAAAGGAACCCAATACAATTGGTCAGGGACCTTGGGTAGTTACAAGTTTTAAACACAGTGGTCCCTAAACAGGGTCAATGATCAAGGAGAAGGATGAATATAGACTCTGAGTCAGTGCTATATTTGAAGCTGTCCAGCCGGACAGAAATGATTTTAATTTATAAAATTGAACAAAACCAGTAAAGGGACACAAGCCTGCATCCTACTAAATGTGTAAAAGGAACAAAAATACAAAATAAAGAGACAAGGAAGGCTCAGGCAGAGTGACGTCTTTGCATATTACACATTCAAATAGCACAAACAGGAATGCAATAAGACACTGTAACATATTAATGATACTTCATAGAAAACTGTATGTGGTGTACATTAAGTCGACGACGTTTCAATCCCTATGAATATAACAAATAGGGTGCGCAGCTCACAAAGTCGAGTAGGCCAGATTATAAGAAAAGTCACTTCTTTATTTGAAATTGTTTCACTTTAAAAGAATTCCATTCAAATCATCAGCCAACGCGTTTCGCTCCCACATAGGGAGCTTCCTCAGGGCGAAAACAATGGCAATCAGGACATTATGTTACATGCCTGAATACAATTGCCTGCGATTTAGAAAATTAGAGAGAAAGGAAAACATAATAAGAATTAGGAACAAGAAACTCAGGTAAAAGCGGTGTGAAATGACATGCATCTGCATGTGAGAAAGTGAGATATTCGGGTGCAGTATTGCAATTTATAGCGGTGTCCACGAAGAAATAGGGTGATAAGCCGATGCGGGGTGAAGGCCTGTGTGTCATATGTCGCATATGGCGTAACAAAATGATATTCTACATCGTCTAGAGGATGCGGTGATCATGCCAGCAGGCCGGTGAGGATGATAGTGTGAGGTTTATATTGAGGGATAGAAGTATAGAAAACACTTGGACGACCAAGAGCCACATGTAAGAATCATGCCGTACAGCTGATAATCGTATGAATCAGGCAGTGAAGTGTCAGTGCGTGGCCGCACGACTACATGCAAAGTACCAAAATGAGTGTACCTATAATCAGGGCGGAGTCACTGATGTAGATATGAGCAGCGTTGGCGGTATCGTACCGAGCATCCTTGGAGTGCCTACGGGCACCGAGGGACCCGAATGGAAGGTTATCAGTATAACCTGTAAAGAAAATAAACAGTGAGGAAAATGGCTGTGAATGAGGCAGTTGTGGGAGTGACAGTTTTGGAAAGGGGGGAAAAAATCCTACCATGATCTGAATGCTTGACTGTTACGGGTACTGTGAACGGCATCTGCGGTTTAATCTGTCAGGTTGCTGGGTTAGTTCTTTATGGACCTAGAGGAGAACGAGTGAGTGGAATTATTATAGTTGGAGCGCATGGATATGTACAGGTGCCTGGGTGGTATCTCGGATAAGGCTTACCTCGTATAAACAAAGTGCAGTATTCAAGGCATCTACACTGAGGTATCTCAGGAGAGTGAGCAAAGGCCTGTCAGTGCCCTTGTTCTAAACCGTAAAGGTGCCAGAAGTGAACAGTCACGTGATCGGTCACGAGACCGGCATGCAAAGTGTTGGGTGTACTATGTGTACTGCTGCGGCCATATTTAAAGGTGAAGAGTGCCTCGTTATAAATACAGGTAGCCAAGAAAGGGAGCATACAGAATTTTGATACGGAAAGCATAAAGAAGTGTTACAAGGGACAACTTGCATGAAATTGGATAACAGTTTTGTTTGAATTGAGAACCAGTTCAGTAAATGTCCCATGAAGGATAAGCCCACAATTCCGAATATGTGCGGTGGCAAATACATAGAAATATATACAGAAGTGATGAGTGCTGACAGAAAGCATTGGTTCCATGAGAGGCAACCCCACATGTTGGACTACGTACTGTAGCAATTACATTTGACTATATAAAGTGATGTGGACACGTCATTTCCATCTACATAATGTAAAAATTTCAAAATATCACAGGGTGCAAGGTCCTGCAATAGAAATGCCGAACATTCATAGAAAGGTAGAGTTACAGGGCTAGAGGGTTTGGAAAGGGCCTTTAGTGTAGAAAGTGTGGAAGGTAGAGAGACAGATCCACATTGCGGTTGACAATTACAGTGCGGTTTACAGCAAAGTGGTTCAATCCTCAAGTCGATTGAGACCAGTACGCATACTTCCAGTTCGTAGTATCCACTTAAGTTCTTCTTTGTTAAGGAGTTGCCAAATGTCAGCGCATCTGGGTGGCGGTTTAATCACACTGATGATGGTCTTCCTGATGTCATCTTTGGTGTGTCCAGTGGCCATAAAATGTTCTGCAAGTGGGGCATTAGGTGTTTTGCAGCATAGTCAGCTGCGATGCTGGCAGATCCTGATGCATGCTTTCTGTGCTGTCTGCCCAATGTAAATTTTGTCACAGGGACATAGAATAGCATAAATAACATTACAGGTATTACAGTTAGAGAATTGCTTTAACTGTGTTTTGATCTTACCAAAGCAAAATTCCTTGCATTCAATTGTAAATTTGCATGCAACACAGTTCCAACATTTAACATGACCCATGAGTGGTTCAAAGCCCCAGTGTTCATTCAATGTGCCAGAGGGTTTAGGAGAAGGTAGTGCTGCTCGTACCAAGTTGTGTTTTATGTTCTTGCTCTTACGGAACTTGAAAAGTGGGTGTTCGAGTGCTCACAGTATTGGAAATTGTTGAGAAGGTGATGACACACACTAGTCAGTTTTGTGGGGATTTTTCTTTCGGTGACAGAAGGCAATCCCTTGGACAATACCATTCCCTTTTAAGTGAGTTGTGTTTAAGTCTGCATGGCTAGCCCCTCACTGTGAGTTTATTGCTCAAGACTTTGGCTTCGTGGAAGTAGTCTTCTTTGAGGGTGCAATTCCTCCTGATGCGCAGGAATTGTGAATAGGGAAGCGAGTCTCCTAAGGCACAGGGGTGGTTGCTCTCATATCTCAAGAGTGTGTTCCGCTCAGTAGGTTTTATGAAAAGGATAGTGATTAGTTCCCTATTTATGTGCTGTATGTTGATATCTAGGAAGGGAATCTCACTCCTGCTGTGTGCCAATGTGAAGTTGAGCCCTTGGCAGTTGTTGTTGAACCAATGAAGGAACTGTGTCAGGGTGTCTTCAGAGTCTTGCCACATTAGAAAGATGTCGTCAATGTACCGTTTACACACCGAAATACCAATGTGGAAAGGGTTACATGAATACAGGATACCAGGGCCGGTCCTAGAACTTCTGGGGCCCCGGGCAAAAGTGAAGATGTGAGGCCCCTCTAATTTGCATGTAACTTCCAGTCGTGGTCTCGCGGGGGGTTCGCGCGAGAGAGGGGCAACAGGAAGCAGGCAGCCTTCCTCCCCTAAGCCTATCACAACATTGCAATGGCAACGTTGTGATTGGTCGGGACGCCGACCAGCCAGGCACCTATGGGGAGGCCATTTTCTCCATGTAGGCTGCATTGCAGCCTACATGGAAAAAGGCCAGAGTGCGCATGACTGTTTTAGTTGGCCCCTGAGGGCCGACCAAACAGTCAGCGCCCTTAGCAGTGGGCAAGGCACTCCTCCCCTCCCCTGCCCTAACGCAGACCCGCCCGCCCCCAACCAAACACTTCTGCTTTCTCACAGTGCGAGAAGCAGAAACATAAAATGGCATTTTGTGTTTCTGCTTCTCGCACTGCGAGAAAGCAGTGGGGCCACGCTCCTTCGCCCTAGTGGAGGAATCGCCCTTGGTAACATCACAAGAAGTGACATCACAAAAAGTGACATCGAAGGTCTATTGATCTTATTTGGCATCACTGAAGAGACCTAACATGGATATCAGTAACATGGACAAAAAGATAAATATACAAATGAAATAAGTCCATAGATTTTAAAACTGTATTAAATGAATTACATTTGTCACAGTGGATGGAAAAGCTAGGTGCAGGTCTCACAAAGATGTATATTATTTACTCCTGGTTAACTGATTGTTTCCAGATGAGTGCATGATCACATTTGCAGTTCTGCCTCATAAAGGGGGGAGATCCTGTTGAGGTAATGAGGGGCGGGATCATTCAAAATATGAAATTACACAAGAGAAAACCTCTCACACCATGGATATATTTGCAAATTGCAAAAGGCTCCCTTATCTTTCTGTGCCATTATTGTGCTACCTTAGGATGACATTAATATTTCGTAATTTGTTTTAACATACTCATCTCACCAGTATCCCACACGCACATGCTAAGAGACGTAAGACAATCTTTTTTGTGTGTGGGCTATTTACTCGCCAGAATTATGTTGAGTGCAAAAACACAACACATATAGTACAAAATTACAAGACACCATTGCAAACAAATACAGATTGTACATAAATAAAAAAAGACTTAGAACAACCAAGACCACTGCTAAATCACACATTGACTTGAAGGTATGCTTCAGATCCAGGGGTTTTCAAATCAATATTTTTGATTTGGTGTTAGAACTGTAGGAAGGAGAAGCTGGTGGAGCCCTGTGTGACAATGTTGGTGCCCCCCAATGACTTGCTCTGCCACGGATTCCCTCACTACCACCCTTTAACAATGCCCCTCCAGCCTCCATAACCACATTCTCTCTCAGATGCATTTAATTTGATTTGCAGCGCCACTGATACCAGTGTAGGGTGTCAGAGAACTTTATATCACACATTACACAGAGACAATCAATCATACCTGTGTAAATCACAATAGGTAATGTTACATAAGACAAAGGACTAGGAGTCACATGACAATCATACTAGAATGCATTATAGTTTAATAGTGATTGATCTGGAGAAACACAATCTGAATTTAGAAAGTAATACCATGGTTGGGGGTTCTCTTTAATAACCAGAATTGATTTCTGTCCAAATGTACCCTTTTTGCCACATTAGGATAATCAAAGACTGGGGAAAAAAACATAACGCTGTAATTTGTACCTTGCAGTTTGCATGCAGCTCTTAGATGACAGCTAATAGCTCAGTGTTCTATGTTAGGATTTTGACTTATAAACTGCAAGTACCAATAGGATCCCACTGACAAAAACAGTAACCCACTGGCCTATTTATATTATGTGGACTTAGTGATCTGCATGGTACATGTTCTTTGCAGCAGGCACATTAACCCTCTGTGCTACCTTTCCACAAGTCAAAACTTCCACTTGGCAAAACTCCATCTCTCTCTAGGAAGAACATTAATCAACGGAGTTATCATGACATTTTTGTTGTTGCTGAAAATTGCTGATGGCCAGCAAGGAGGCAGCAAGTGTTTTTAAAAACATAATATACTCACAAACATGACGCCCCCACCCGAAGTCAGTGCTCAATGCCATCTCACCAGTCGCACCGCATTAGAGCCTCCCTGCTCAAGGGTTCTGTGACCTCAATGACAGAGTCACTGTTGCTCTAGGGTGTGATGCTTCGTAGGCCTGCCCAAAATGCTCGAGGTGAGCTTCAATAGGGGTTGTAGTGGACAGGCCATCAAGGTTAACCCACACTTGCCACTGCTATGGTCCACCTGCTGGTGCTCAGACACCAATCTTCTAAGGTCTTTCAGGGCCTTGTAATGTCTAGCATGGAAATGTGCTCTCTCAGGAGTGTGGTCTGGTGGACTGGTCATGAAGGCTGAACCTGGTTCCCCAGTTCCAAATTCGGCAGCTCTGACCATAGTGGCACATCCTCTCCCCCACTGAACACCATACTGCCCCACTGAGAGAAACTCGCACTGCCTTCAACTACAAACCCAATTGTGCCCCGCTATAAACACCTGGAGGTGACTCAATTCAAATCACGCACCAGACAAGAAATATGCTGCCTAAAAAAAAGTGACAACATTCTGGAAAAAGCAAACACTTATAAGGAATGTAAGATTAAGTAAAGCATGTGAAATGTAAGCAGGAACAACATGGTTACCTTAACACGTTTGCACTTATTATTCAGAAATCAATGACTGCATTTCCATGAAAAGTTAAGGCCATGACTACAGGGCTGGAAGGGACCAGTTTCAATGTCTATTGCTTATATCCTTGCAAAACGTACGCAATATTGTTTAAAAAGACCACATTTGTGAATACAGAGTTGCGGTATGCATTTTGTTTTCCAATCCGCCGATCAAGCAGCTATTGCAGTACTTCCAGAAATGGTGCACTTCCCCACCCGGGGAAAACAATGCCGTTCAGAGATAGTCAAGTAAACAAAAGTAGTGCTTTCACTGGCAAACTCTATAAAATGGCACTAATGTGTTTTGGGTGTGAATTAAATCAATCTGGCCTCTTTTCAACCCACTCAGTCTTGCTTTAGTTATTTTTTACAATTTGAACATTTTATTTCTCTCCATCCCAAGGCTGCACTTTGGAAGTGAAAAATGTCAGAAAAAAGATGACCTTGCCAGCAAAAGTGTTTTTCTTTTTTGGATTCATTTCACAGGGGAACAAATAAAGGAAAGGAAAGAGGGAGTAATGGCTACAAGGCCCAGGGAAGCCCCCACACCCGGACCTTGCAGCTTGCTCTAGTGCTTAGAGGCCCAGGGAAAGGGACCCCCTCCCCTGGGCCTTCAAAGCAGTAACAAGGCATTTCCTAAAACACTGCCCTAGCACCGGCAGTTCCACATACATTTTAAATACACATTCCCATCAAAACAAATAGGTGATGCAAAAGTTAACAAAAGCCAGTTGATCTGGCTGCTCCCTCCTCCCATCGCCCACCTCTCCTTACCTGTGTCTGGCTGGTCCTGGGAACAAAGGGGCCTTCTGTCACCTAGCAACAAAATGCAGAAAAGAAATGGCCGGTACTTAACAGAGGTGCTGCCCCGCCCCTGACACTGTGAGCCATAATTGCTGGCCCGACTGTTGTGCCTTTCCCAATCTGTTTATCCCTTCCTCCCACCCCTGAACCCCCAGGAATGTCAACACGCCCTGACCTGCAAGGTCGACTCGAGACGTCTGGTCTCACATGTGTATTGTGATTGTGTGAGGAGGGGGCCCTGGAGGAGCAGGTGGGCAATCTGTGAAAGTGTGGCATTTCACAGTGAAGCAGGCCCCCTGTCTTTCAGCTGAGCGCGAGGCCCTGGGCAGCTGCCCACACTGCCCATGCCTAGCGCCGACCCTGCAGGATACAGGTGTCTCTAAATGGTCCATATAGATTATGGCCAAATTAGGGGCAAAAACCGCGACCATTGAAGGACCTTTGACCTGTTGGTAATATTGGTCTTCAAAAAGGAAAAAGTTTCTTGTCAGGCATATTTCCAGCAGTTGTAGAATAAAGATGGTAGGGACTGCATGTGGACGTGGTCTAGTGTTGAGGATTTGTTCAATGACTCGTAATCCCTCAATCTGGGTGATATTTGGTAAAGAGATTTGACATCAAGTGTACATAAGGTGTCGGAATCTGGAATAAACGGATGATGTTCGATCAGATTGATCATTGATATACTGTCTCTGATGTAACAGTCTGTAGCCGGAACAAAATCTTTAATAAAGAAATCTACATATTGCCCTAGTGGTTCTAAAATAGAACCGCTGCCAGAAACTATGGGTCGGCCTGGTGGATTTTCATGATTATTATGTATTTTAGGTAATGTTTAAATTACAGGGGTCAGTGGTGACTTAGTGTTGAGGAACTGATATTCATTTTTGCTTAAGAACCCTTGTTCTATAGCCTCATTGGTAACTTTGAGAATAAGGTGTTGCAATTTCCTTGTCGGGTTAGTGGGTAGTTTGCAATAATGATCCGTGTTGGACAGTAGTCTCTGTATTTCATTGTTGTACAGGTCTATCTCTTGAATGACTATACTGCCCCCTTTATCAGCAGGTTTGATGATAAGGGTTTGGTTAGCCTTGAGGTCAGTGATGGCTATTTTCTCATCCAATAAAATATTGTAGGGAGTAAACCAGCGAATCTTCTCCAGATGTGAAACGTCATTGAGGACCATTTTTTTGAAGGTTAGTACCTCGCCTGAAACCATGTTAGAGAATGGAGAAAGGGTGGATAAAGGGCGTAATGGAGTATTGGCCGTGTTACCCAGCATGGGATTGAGCAGAAAATAGCTATGTAGGCGGATCTTACTAAAGAACCTCAGGAGTTCAGTCTGGAGGTCCTTGAAAATTGGGTGAATGGTAGGCACAGATGAAAGGCCTTTGCTCAGTAGGGATTGCTCTGATGATTCAGAGAGTGAATGGTTAGAAAGATTGAAAATAGGTATGGCCATACTGTTGCTATGGACAGCTGTGTTAGTAAAGTCGCCTACCATTGGTAGTGCTTTTGGCGGGTCTTGCGTTCCCCGGGCGGGTGGTAGCAGCGTTGTTGCTGTTTGACCCTGCCACTTTTTGGAGGGTCGCTCTGGCCTCGTCCTAAAAAAGGAAGGTTTCGGGGTTCTGTTTGAGGTATTGGGCCGTTCGCTGTGGTCAGACTTGTCTGATGATTCAGCAGATGTGTCTGAGAAGACTCTGAGATTATCACGTCTATTAAAGCGTCCCCACGGTCGTGTGTTTTAGGGGTTATTATAGGATCTGTTTAGATAAAAGTATTTTTGTAGATAGGGGTATGTCCTTACTAGTGTGAAGGACTTGATGTCTTTCTTTACTTTAATGGTTTTCTTATTTTGTTCTAGGCGATGGAATTAATCGACTGGTTTTTGTACTTGCTCTAACAGTTTTTTGCAGTCAGCAACTGGATTACTAACTTTAATTTGTTTCTCTAAGACACTGATAAATTGCAATACTGCTCCCGAGTATCTCACTTACTCACATGCAAATGCATGTCCTTTCACGCCGTTTTTACCTAAGTGTCTTGTTCCTAATTGTAATTATGTTCTCCTTCTCCTTTCTCTCTTATTTTCTGAATTGCAGGCAATTGTATTCAGGCATGCAACATATTGTCCTGATGATGATCCCAAAATTTCTAATTTCTAATTTCTAATTTAAAATACTTGTAAAGCGCAGCATACACCTTGCGGTTTCTTGGCGCTGGGGAGATCGGCAACTGAGGTGAAAACAAGAAGACCAGGGAGAGAAGAAAGGGAAATTTGAAGGGGTTTAAATGGGGAAGGCTTGGCTAAAAAGGAACGTTTTCAGATCTCTGCGAAAGGGGAGATACTGGGTGGCAGACCGGAGGTGGTCAGGAAGTGAGTTCCAGAAGGTTGGAGCTAGGGTGGAGAAATTAGCCCCGCCCCACTTTTTGCGAGTGAAGCGAGGGATCTGGAGGAGGGACCTGGAGGAAGATCGAAGTTCTCTTGTGGGTAAATAGGACTTGATTAGTGAGGAGATGAAGGCAGGGGCGGAGCCCTGGCGGGCCTGGAAGACCATGCACCCGATCTTGAATAGGGCCCGTTCCTTTATGGGGAGCCAGTGAAGCTCTCTAAGAAGGGGGGTGGAGTGGTGATAACGAGGGAGGCCGTACACAAGCCGAGCTGCTTGATTCTGGACGGTCTGGAGTCTACGCAAGCTGAAAGCGGGGATACCGTGATAAAGAGCGTTTGCGTAGTCCAATTTTGATATCACGAGTGCGGCCATAATAATCTTAAGTGCCTGGGGGGAAAAGAAGCGGGAGACAGTGCGGATAGTGCGAAGAGAAAAGAAACAGGAGGACACCACAGAACTGATTTGTGAGTGGAGAGTGAGTTGGCTGTTTATTTTGACACCAAGTGTTTTGACCGTGGTGGAGGGGGTCGGTGCAGGGCCAAGAGAAGGGGGCCAGAAGAGAGAGTTCCAGGGACTGGATGAACCACCGGTGAGAACCAGCTCGGTTTTATCCGGGTTCAGCTTAAGGTGGTTGTGGTTCATCCAGTCACTGATGAATGTCATGGTTGACTGGAAATTGGAGACCGAGAGAGGAGAAGGGGACAGATCAAAGATGAGCTGGAGGTCATCCGCGTAGTTATAGACGGTGACCTCCAGCTGCTGTAGTGCAAAGATGAGAGGAAAGATGTAAAGGTTGAAAAGTAAGGGGGAGAGCGAGGATCCCTGGGGAACACCGCAAGTGACAGGAAGGGGAGTGGCCGTGAAGTCGCCTAACCGGACCGCCTGAGTGCGTTCCCTCAGAAAGGAGGAGAGCCAGATCAGAGCTGATCCCCCGATACCGGCCGCCTTGACACGGGTGAGTAGGATGGTGTGGTCCACCGTGTCAAAGGCGGCGGAAAGATCAAGGAGGACCAGTGCCTGGTGTTTGTTTTCGTCCATACCCTTTCTGAGTTTGTCCAAGACTGAGACCACGACTGACTCGGTCGAATGCCTGGGACGGAACCCGGCTTGGCGGGAAGCCAGTCCCCCGTTTGCCTCCACATGGGCGCTGAGCACCGCGGTAACATGGCGTTCCATCACCTTGCCCAGGAAGGGTAGCAGGGAGATGGGGCGATAGTTAGCCGAGATAGAAGAGTCAGCGCCAGCTTTCTTCAGGATGGGCACTATGGTAGCTGCTTTAAGCGAATAGGGCACTACGCCCTGTGCCAGGGAGCTGTTGAGGAAGGCAATGGGGGGGTCAGGGCAGCTGGAGTATATTTGCTGCAGGACTCGTGCTGGGCAGACGTCCGCGGGAGATCCCGACTTCACTTTAGGGAGTATCTCCAGAAAAGAGTCCTGCGTGAGGGGGGGGATAGAGGTGAGAAGGTGGGGGAGGGGAGGGGGGGCGGGATCGACGAAGGCAGAGGAGGGTGGAGGGATATTAAGCTTGATGGTTGCTATTTTGTCTAAGAAATAGGTATTAAGCTGGTCGCAGAGAAGTTGGGAGGGAGGAATAATGGGCGAGGTTCGGTCTGAGAATGCCAGGTCATTCACTATCCCGAAGATTACCCTGGGTTTGTTTTCGGCAGAAGTAATTTTGGACGAAAAGTAGGCGGACTTAGCAGCCAGGATTGCTGTTTTATATTTGTCCAGAGCTGATGAGAAGTGGGTTTTTAATAGGGGATCGTAATTTTTCCTCCAATGCCTTTCTGCCTGATGGGCGCTCAGTTTGAGAGCTTTTAGGTGGTCGTTGAACCATCTATTAGAGTCCTTTGGTCGGCGGACGGAGATGCGGCGTAGGGGCGCCGCAGAGTCGCAGCCATCCGCCAGCCAGGTGTTAATGGCCTTGGCTTGAGAGGTAGATGTTAAGCCAGTAAGAGTAGGAGTAGAGTCGCGGAGCATGGAGGTCAAGGAGGGGTAATCGGTAAAATGGTTGAAAGGGATTGAAACGTTGAAAGGGATTGAAACGTTGTCAACTTAATGTACACCATATACACTTTTTCTATAAAGTATCATTAATGTGTAACGGTGTCTTATTGCATTCCTGTTTGTGCTATTTGAATGTGTAACATGCAAACAAGTCGCTCTGCCTGAGCCTTCCTTGTCTCTTTATTTTGTATTTTTGTTCCTTTTACACATTTAGTAGGATGCAGGCTTGTCCCACTTTACTGGTTTCGTTCAATTTTATAAAGTAAAATAATTTCTGTCCAGCTGTACAGCCTCAAATATAGCACTGACTATGAGTCAATAGTCACTGTAATAGGCATGCAGGTGCTGCTATGCCTTACGTTTGGAGCCTGCTTACCGCCTAAAGCATAATAGAAGTGCAGATGAGCTGCACATGTATATGTTTATGGTGGCATTGGGTGACTTATGTGTTTTTCTTTCACAAGCTGCTGCATTTCATGCCCTAAGTATTTACTGAGGTTAGAATGTATGTTGTTTTGATTATTGCAGTATAACAAGTACTATTTCAGTAATTACATGATATGCACAGCACTTGTAATTCATGTTGTTTTGGTCTATGTCTTATGTGGAATACACACTATATATTTTTATATAATCTTGTGTGGAGTCTCTTTTGTGGTGTATTCATTGAGGTTCTGTATGACAGTATTGCGCAAGTGCTTTACACATTGCCTCTGATGATAAGCCTGCCTGCTTTGTGTCAAGCTACCAGAGGGTGATCACAGGTTATCTTTGGTGTGTATCTTACTTGCCCTGACTGGAGCAGTGGGTTCTACCTGGCTTAGGTGTCTACCCTAGCCAAACAGAAACCTTATTTCTAACATCGTGTAAGCCAGCTTTTAATGTATAAAAAGGAAGGTTGCAGATCCCTCGGGGAAGCTCACAGTCTGAGTCATGCAGATGTACTGTCGCACACACCCGCTGCCCTTGTTGCAATGTTCCCAGCACGAGAGAGTTTGAAGAAGGCTTCCCTGTGCTAGTTGCTAAAGCCAAGTCATCCAGGGATGAAGGGCTATTTTCTCCCACTTTATCTTGATTCACAGAAATGTTATTGTGCTTTTGACTTACTGCATTGCAAATGATTTGATACTGTTTTGCTAGTGTGGTTTGAGTCTGTTTGCTACTGCTGCGCTAGTATATATATATATATATATATATATATATATATATATATATATATATATATATATATATATATATATTATCTTCTGGCGGTCGCCAGTAGATAGTTATAGTTAGGACCGTGTTTCCATAGGAAATCTCAAAATTCTATTTTGGCGCCGGTTGACGAATCCTCGCGAAATTTTCAAAACTAATGGGGCGCTCCGCTCAGCTCCTACCCTGAAAGTCTCGGGGTGATTCGTCAAGCGGGGGCCGAGAAAAAAGGGGGGTCTCAAAACGCGTTTTCCCCATGCATTTTTCCATAGGACCTTTAGTCGCAGCTACAGCCCGAACGGTTGAACAGAATTACTTGAAATTTGGCAGAGAGGTAGCCATAAGGTCAAGGAAGTGCCTTTTGCAGGTCTGGTGTAAATCTGTTCAGCATTTCCTGAGAAAATAGCATTTAAAAGCATATCAATATCTATACGCGCGCAGGGTGCGCGCACTGTGCAAGCCCTGTGCGCGCACCCTGCCGTGCGCGAGCGTAATTCTGATTGGTTGTTAGATGTCAGTAAACATTCGAATCGGTCGAAATCAGGAAGTGTCGGCCGCCATTTTGTCTGTCGCACTGAAAAGGAAAGGTGGAGAACGTGAATAGGGGGCAGAGTAGGGAGTTCTTGACCCCCTAGCCATTGTCAGGGGGTCACAGTAGGACCATGAAGGGCCCAAAAAAAGATTTACATTTTTTTTAAAAACATCGCGAGGTGCGCGCACTCTGCGCGCACCCGAAAAAAAACATAAAAAAAATAGAAATAAAAATCAAGTTTAAGTGTTTAGATATTAGGTGGCTCTAAAAAGAGCCCTTGTGTTTATTGAGTGTTTTTCGGTACCTACAATACAGATATTCTATAAATGTATACATAGGGAAATTTTTGTAAAAGAAATATATACAAAATATATTAAAAAATTCTAAAATTAGCATTTAAAAAACCTTTGAAATTCACTGAAAAAACCATAGGTTTCACACACGTTATAGTTAGGAATTAGCATTTAAAAAACCTTGCAAATTCACTGAAAAAACCATAGGTTTCACAAATGTTATAGTTAGCTGGACATTTTACTCGTAAAAAACCAATGAAATTCCCCCGTTATAGTTAGTTCAGCTAACTATAACTCGCGCGTCCGCAATCCACTGCTGATGATGTCACATATTACATCACTCATGACATGGTCAGTGACATCACTCATGACATCACTGATGACATCTCAAATGACATCACTGGTGACATCACTGATGATGTCATCCATGTGATAAATTAGCGCATCTTCTCACACCCTAATATAACCTTTGATACACCGACTCAAAATTTAAGAGTTCCATTCTCAAAACCATACATACTGCAATACCAATAACTACATACCCACTTATTAACTCTTAGGTCTACATACACCTCCACTCATTCACCTGTACAGTCACTCATACTTACAGTCACTCCATACAAAACTATCATATGCATTTATACACCTATATAGACACTCACACACCACCAATCATCCATAGAGGTACTCTCACACCTAGTCAGTCATGCAAATAATCACACTCCCATTTACTCACCTATGCGGTTATACACACTCAAGTTCACTTAGTCATAAAAATAGTACCACATTCTTACGCTCTTATAGAATCATTGATACAAGCACACACTCATCCATACAGTCACTCTCACAATCACACACTCTCACATCTACCCACTTATATACTCTTACACGCATATATACTGCCTTTCACATATGTAGTTAGTCACAAATGTACCACTGAGATATACATTCAATCCTTAACACACCCATACATACACTCACTCAACCATACAGTCCATCACAGATGCACTCTTAACACCATGCACCCATAGAATCACCCACTCACACCTTTATGCATAGAGTCACACACACCCTACCCACACAAACACTCAGGAACCCATACAGATACTGAGACAATAAATCAATAACTCATATAGACACTCATATAGCTATTCACAAAAGCATGCAGCCACTTATACACCAACATACAGACACATACAGACATTTACACAGTTTAGTTACTAGTCTGCAGTAAGATACATTTAATGACTCACTTATAGAATCATGTTACGCACCACAGAAAATAATCCATTTACACACTTGTGCAGCCACTCATTCTTCAACAGGCCTTTCCCTATATATATTAAACATATTAAAATTGTTCAGAAACACATACTCAATGGATGACGTCATCAGTGATGTCATTTGAGATGTCATCAGTGATGTCATGAGTGATGCCACTGACCATGTCATGAGTGATGTAATATGTGACGTCATCAGCAGTGGATTGCGGGCGCGCAAGTTATAGTTTCCTGATCTAACTATAACGTGGAATTTCATTGGTTTTTTACGAGTAAAATGTCCAGCTAACTATAACATGTGTGAAACCTATGGTTTTTTCAGTGAATTTGCAAGGTTTTTTAAATGCTAATTCCTAACTATAACGTGTGTGAAACCTATGGTTTTTTCAGTGAATATATATATATATATATATATACACAACAAAGTTTGCTGAGTCCAATTCACGGAGCTTTAGCAGCGTTTATTTTAGTGCAAAATGTGGCTGCAGGTACATAAACCTGACGCGTTTCAGCAGAATGCCTTAATCATAGGTAAAGAGGTAACCAGACACAGGTGCCTTTATGTCCATGTCCCAACGTTACTTCGCTTAGTGCATGCAAGTCCCACAATGCATTATTACTGACTCGAGAAGCTTGCTGTGTTGTGGCATCCATTCCATTTTTGCTTAATAGCGTTATTTTAGAACCACAAAGTCTTTTAATTTTTCTCTTGCTTCAATGCAAAAATAAAGTGTCACGTGCAGTTTAAAATTCATTATTAGCCGCATTTATTCACTGACCTCATTTTCTGTCCAGCTGCCACATTTCAAATCTTTTCATGCAAACGTGCATAAGTCCGGAATTGCCAGGAAGAAGTGAATACCTCTCCCTTCTCCCTTTCTTGCTTCAAAACTCACGCACTTTTAGGTTCAATTCTCTTCCAGCATGTAGAAGCAAGCAGGTCATGCCCCCCCTAATTAAATCCAAAACAATCTTCTGTGGATGAGGGCCCCCACCCTGCAGGGCGGCCTCAGCTACAGGGACAGACATTCCTGGTAATCAGATACACAACAAAGTTTGCTGAGGTCAATTCACTGAGCTTTAGCAGCGTTTATTTAAGTGCAAAATGTGGCTGCAGGTACATAAACCTGACGCGTTTCAGCAGAATGCCTTAATCATAGGTAAAGAGGTAACCAGACACAGGTGCCTTTATGTCCATGTCCCGCCGTGACTTCGCTTAGTGCATGCAAGTCCCACAATGCATTATTACTGCCTCGAGAAGCTTACTGTGTTTTGGCATCCATTCCATTTTTGCTTAATACCTCTCCCTTCTCCCTTTCTTGCTTCAAAACTCACGCTCTTTTAGGTTCAATTCTCTTCCAGCATGTAGAAGCAAGCAGGTCATGCCCCCCTAATTAAATCCAAAACAATCTTCTGTCGATGGGGGCCCCCGACGCTGCAGGGCGACCTCAGCTACAGGGACAGAAACTCCTGGTAATCAGATACACAACAAAGTTTGCTGAGGCCAATATATATATATATATATTCACTGAAAAAACCATAGGTTTCAGGCCTGATATAGTTAGGAATTAGCATTTAAAAAACCTTTGAAATTCACTGAAAAAAACATAGGTTTCAGGCCTGATATAGGTAGGAATTAGCATTTAAAAAAACCTTAGAAATTTCACTCGAACAAAACCATTGAAATTCCTCCAATATAGTTAGTTGTACTAACTACATCTCCCGCGCCCGCAATCCGCTGCTGATGATGTCACATATAACCTCATTCATGACATGGTCAGTGACATCACTGATGACATCTCAAATGACATCACTGATGACATCAATGATGACATCATCCAGTGAATGTGGTTTGGTTCGTTATTTAAATATGTATTATATATATATAGAGCAATTTGCATTGAAGAATGAGTGGATATATAAATATAAATATCTGGATGGAGGATTTAGTAGCAGTGTGTTTGACTGTTTACTTGACTAATTTATAGTGTCTCACTAAATATATTGCATAGTGACTAAACTGTGTGAATATCTGTATCACTTTGTCAGTTGTTGTGTAAACTGCTGCTCCAGTTAGTTACTAGTTACGTGAAAGTCTATATTAGTTATAGATTAGTTAACTGAGTATTTGTATGGGAGAGTGAATGTGTGTGTGGTTCGGTGGGGGGTGTGTGACAGCCCAAAGATGTGTGAATAGTTGATTCAGTAGGTATATGAAGTTAAAACTACATGTTATAACAGTTGTTTGGGTGAGTGAATATATTTATGGGTGTGGTGATGAGCCAATATATGTCCCAATGGTACATGTCCAACAAACTAGAAAAATAAATGCCAGTGTATGTGTCAGTTGAATATAAATAAGTATACATAAGACTCAGTGATTGTATGAGTGACTGTATGGATAACTGTATACTTGTAATAGTGTTTTTATAACACAGTAAGTATGAGTTATTATCTATATGAATAGATTAAGTTGTGTTTTTATAAGTGTATAGCTAAGTAAAAGTATTTATGATCCATTGTTTGCATAAGTGAGTAGGATGACTTCATAAGTGATTAGGATGTGTGCTGGTGTGTAATGTCGATATAGGTGTATAAGTATATTTGATAGTGTTTTATTGATCAGTGACAGCATGTATGAGTGAATCTATAGGTAAGTGATTAGATGTGTGTATAGATCTAGGAATCACTGAGTGGGTGTTTAAAAACTTGTATTGGTGTGTCAATGGCTTTAAATCTGGCACTCTGTATTTTACAGTGAGTGATGAAAGGTTATACTAGTGTATGATGTGGTGTATCTGATTGTCACGTGGATGATGTCATCAGTGATGTCATCAGTGACGTCATTTGAGATGTAATCAGTGATGTCACTGACCATGTCAATAATGATGTAATATGTGACATCATCAGCAGTGGATTGCGGGCGCGCGAGATGTAGTTAGTACAACTAACTATATCGGAGGAATTTCAATGGTTTTGTTCGACTGAAATGTCCAGCTAACTATAACACCGCTGAAACCTATGGTTTTTCAGTGAATTTCAAAGGTTTTTTTAAATGCTAATTTCTAACTATCAGGCCTGAAACCTAGGGTTTTTTCAGTGAATTTCAAAGGTTTTGCAAATGACAATTTTTAATGTATTAATTGTTATAATGATTTTTTTTTATATATTGATTTACTACATTTTGTAAACTGTTTATTTTTAGATATTTAATTGTTTAAATTACAGTATACATTACAATACAAAATATACTTTCTCAGAATGAATTCCTTTAGTTTAAATACTTTGCAAATAGGCAATAGACTTTTAAGTACAGTAGTTACAGTTGTTGCAATGGGCAACACAATTTCAAACACAATGCAACATTGAGCTCAATGTGAATTTCTAGTCAAATGCAATTAGTTACATTATGGATTACTTTTCAAACCAGAGGACTGGATCCTAGATTCAGTCCTTGGACATCTCCTTGATTTTTAAGGAATATTATTGTATTTTAAAAGTTGACATTTCAAAACTTTTTCACATAGAATCACCAATGTTATCCTACGGCAGGAAATTCACTTAGCAGGTAAGTAGTGGTATCGTTACTTTTTCTTACTCAGTGGTGGATCCTGGATCCAGTACTAGTGAATCTCCTGTAAACAGTTGAAAGAATGTGTTGAAGTCATACAGACGATTTTTTAGGAATATTTTTAGTTTGTGAAAATAGACACTTGGAATCTTTTCTGGTGAAAACCACACAATGGATTCCTATGGAAGGAAATACAAGTTACTGGTAAGTACGCTTAGAATTACTTTTCAGGGTTAGTGCCGGTCTAAAAGATGCAGCACTGGGTTCTCTCCTGATAACAGGTGAGTAAATCGGAATTAGTAGTTCGGCTGATTTTAGGGGAATATTTGTACGTTTTCAAAAATGGACACTTAGAAACTTTTCTGCTGAAATCCATACACTGGAAATACAAGTTACTGGTAAGTACACTTAGAAGTACTTTTCAGGGTCAGTGCTGGGCTAAATGATGCAGCACTGGGTTCTCTCCTGATAACAGGTGAGTAAATCAAATTCGTAGTTCGGCTGATTTTAGAGGAATATTTGTACGTTTAAAAAATGGACACCCCCCATAGCCCCCCTCCTCTGGCCACTTTAAGGCCCCGGGGACCCCTTCCCCGGGGGCCTGGCCTCTCGTTGGGGGCCGTGGGCGTTCCCCAATCCCCCCATGGTCCCAGCCGGCTCCCCATGTCCAGCGGGAGCCGGCACTGCTTTTCCACATGGGGAGCAGATAACATGCTGCTCCCCATGTGGAAAAGCAATCAGCTTTGCTTCATTGGAGCGAGAGCAGCTTTTCCTGCTCTCGCTTCAATGAAGCAAAGCAGTTTGCAATGACTCACGGCTCCCACTCTGTCACTGCAAACTACAGTGTCCCGGGGTGGGCACCCCGGGACACTGCAGGAGCCAGCCCTGGGGCGTGGCGGTCCCCAGGGCCTATACAAGACTCCAAGAGGGGGGCTATGTGGCCCCCCTCCCACATTTACAAGATGCCCGGGGGTGGCGGTCCCCGGGGCTGGGGGGGCCTGAGAGGCCCCCCACCCCAAACTAATTCAAGCCCCGGGGGTGGCGGTCCCCGGGGCTGCGGGGGGGCCGTGAGCCCCCCGCATATACTATGTTTGAGCCCCGGGGGTGGCGGTCCCCGTGGCACTGTTGGGGGGATTGGGGCCCCCCCACACTTTTTTTTATTATGCCCCCCCCTCGGGGGAAATTAGCATATTCAGCGGGGGAGCCCGCGCTGATTTTTTTTTCTATCTGGAGGATCCGCACATCCCGCGCGCATCAGCCCGTTAAAAAAAAAAAAATGTTGGGGCCTTGGAGGTCCTTGTGGGACCCCCTGACCAGCCCTAGGGGGTCAGGGTGTTTCTACCCTGCACCCTTGTAGCGTTTTGCATAGTTTGTTTTGGCTTTCTTGTGCCTCGGTTCTACCGAGGCACAAGATGGCTGCCAACACTTCCTGATTCAGAGTGTTGGCAGCCAATTAAAATTCAGCTTGTGATCGGGAGGGTGCGTGGATCCTCCGAGGCCATAGATATAAATGTACTTTTAACTCTAATTTTCTCAGGAACTACTGAACGGATTTGCACCATTTAAGCAAAAGGCATGAGTCTGAACTGAGGACTACCTCTTTGCCAAATTTGGTGTAATTCTGTTCAGCAGTTGGGCTGTAGCTGCGGCTAAAGGTCCTAAGGAAAAATGCATGGGGAAAATGCATTTTGGGACCCCCCTTTTTCTCGGCCCCCGCTTGTCGAATCACCGTGAAACTTTCAGGATAGGAGCGGACCGGAACTGGCCAAAATTTTGGAGAATTTAACGAAGATTCGTCAATCGGTGCCAAAGTTATTCCAAATAGAATGTTGCGGATTTCCTATGAAAAGTTATATTTAGGACCTATCTTCACGAAATTTTCCAGACTTTTGGCCAGCTCCGATCCGCTTCTATCCTGAAAGTTTCGGGGTGATTCGTCAAGCGGGGGCCGAGAAAAAAGGGGGGTCCCAAAACACGTTTTCCCCATGCAATTTCCCATTGGACCTTTTGACGCAGCTACAGCCCGAACTGCTGAACAGAATTACACCCAATTTGGCAAAAAGGTAGTCCTCAGTTGAGACTCGTGTCGTTTGCTTAAATGGTGTAAATCCGTTTTAGTAGTTCCTGAGAAAATAAGAGTTAAAAGTACATATATATCTATGACCTCGGAGGATCCGCACACCCTCTGCGCACCGTGCGCGCACCCTCCCAATCACGCGCTGAATGCTAATTGGTTGTCAAGTGTCTGTCAACATTCAAAACCAGAAGCTGTTGGCAGCCATTTTGTGCCTCGGTAGAAGCGAGGCTGAAGATGTAAGGGAAGTAAGTGTGTGAAAGATGTAAAGGGGGCAGGGTAGAAATACTCTGACCCTCTAGTGTTGCTTAGGGGTCCCAGAAGGACTCCCAGAGCCCCTTTTTCTTTTTTTTTTTAAATGGCAAAATGCGTGCGGGTGCGCGGATCCGGAGCTAAAAAAAAAAACCCGAAGTGCGGGCTTTCGCGCTTCCTTATTAATTAGCCACCGGGGTGCCAAATCCCGTGGGCAAAAAGCATAAAAAATTAAAAGGGGGGCCCAGGGGTGCCCCCCAGCCCTGGGGACCGCTACTGTTTAGACGTAAGACTCTGTGATGGGGTATGTACTTATTGGTATTGGTATTGGAGTGTCTATGGTTTTGAGAGTGGCAGTATGTAATTTAGAGTGGGTGTATCAAAGGTTATATTAGGGTGTGACGAGAAGCATCAAATGATCACATGAATGACATCATCAGTGATGTCATCAGTAATGATCATCAGTGATGTCACTGACCATGTCATAAGTGATGTAATATGTGTCGTCATCAGCAGTGCATTGCGGGGGCGCGAGTTGTAGTTAGCTGAACTAACTATAACGGGGGAATTTCTAGGGTTTTGTACGAGGGAAATGTCCAGCTAACTATAATGCCCCTGAAACCTATGGTTTTTTCAGTGAATATATATATATATATATATATATATATATATATATATATATATATATATATATATATATATATATATATATATATATGTTCTCCTTTTTAGCCTGCATTCCCAGTATACATGGTTGTGTTATTGTTTTTATTAAATTCATACTGTAGCAAATATGTGTGTTGCTCCTTGTTGGGTGTACTTATTGATTTGTACCTGATTAATATTGCTTGTGTAGGTTGCTAGCAACCGGTAATACACACTTCTTATTACTGTCGGTCCGCTGATTGCGCTGCAGTTGAGGGACATATTTTAGGACACTTCCTCTGTTTTCAGTTAGTGCTGCTTCATCCATTCATTTTTGGACATTGTTTATTTACACCTGCATCTTTTGGCTTAATCATACAGCTAAAATGAAATTCCATTTTACGTGCTTTGAATTAAACCGTTAAAATGCATAAATGCCACACTATGAACAGATTTACACCTTCATGCTTCTTGCCGCCACATGCCTATTTTTTTGCAGTTCAGTCATTCATCCTCTTCATGTCTAATACCTTTGCGTTGATTTTAAGTTTGGTTCCATGTTTAAGGTACTTACACCCAGAGCTGAACTAATCCACTCTAATGTGTGCTACTCCACTTTATGCCACTCCAGTCCACTCTACACCACTTCATGCAACTCCACTGTATGCCACTCCTCTCTACACCACTCCACTCCACGCAACTCCACTGTATGCCACAACACCCTACGCCACTCTACTCCACTCCATGACACTCTATGCCACTCCAGGCCACTCTACACTACTCAACCCTATGCCACTCCATGCAACTCCACTCTACTCTATGCCACTGCACTCTATACCACTCCTGTCTAATCTATGCCCCTCTACTCTACTTGCATCAAATTAATGCTATTTACATGATAAGATCCATAACATAATTCATTCTAAGATAGGTTAGCTGGAAGGTCGCAAGATATTCGTCACCATCCTGCAGAACAACACCATGGGGGAACCGTCGCGTTACAACCATATTACCTAGGCCATGGGGAGATTAGATGAACCCTGCAGCCCTCTCCTGAGCCACTACATATTCCATAAATATGGGTCTCCTCCAAAGATAACAAAGGGCCAAAAAGTCAAAGAATTAGTAAATGCTGTGCTATTACAATCACCGAATAACATGTCATAGCATACAGTAGCATAGCATGGCATTGCCATTACAAAACATAGCATAAAAAATAACCTAAGAATGACATTACATAACATAAGAATTTTGACATTAAACATTAGCATCACAAAGCAGTACACTTTTGTTCCCAGAACCCACCTACCTCTCCAATCACTTGTTGGTTTTATCTTTGCCTAGGACCTGGTACATCACTTTGCTGCATTTTTGCTTGGTTTCCACTGTACAAATTCCATACACATAAGTACATATGAGAGCATGAACATTAATATTAACAATGTCAACCATGGCTGGGGACCCCAGAGGGCAGATAGGGACTACTGGATACCAACCACAGTGGTGGAAGTTGTTTGCCACAAGTGTCCTTGGATTCATTCTCCTATTGCCTGCATATTAGGCCAAATGTAACCGTTCCCACACTTGACTCTCAGGGTAGCGAGGATGATTAGTCACAGGCTTCTCAGGGATATAGAGTGGGAAGCAAGAACTCAGAATGCAATAATTATTCACCAGACTCAATAAAGTTGTGAGCAGACCAGTGTAATCTTTTGAGTAAAAGAAAGTACTTTAAACATACAGTGTTATGCAATAGTGCATAGGGCAATTAGGGGACTGCAATGTAACACTAAAATCCTGTTTGAGTCTAGGCCAAACTCTTTTCTGTACCCATCACTGCTAATGGAGTTTTCCAGCATATGTGATCCCTGTCACCTAATCGGGACACAGTGCTGGCCAGGCAGAGGTGCAGTCTCTCAATCACCCCAAGGCTATGTGCATCAGCAGTTCAGTTTGCGTTTTCCTTCAGTGTGATGTTATCATTGAAAAAAATATAAGGGCCTGATTTTGAGTTTGGTGGTGGGGCTACTCTGTCACAAATGTAACGGATTTCCCATACACCTATTGCAAGTGTCACAGGATTTAATGCACTTGTACTTAGGCAGACGGGATATTCGTCAGAAATGTGCCAAACACTAAATCAGGCCCTTAGTTTGTGTAGTTGACTTCCACCCACTTCTCAGTCTCTCGTTTGAAAATGCACTGCAGTCTCTTGATAACCTTCTTGTAGCGGTTGGTGTCCCGGTGGGTGCGGAACAGATATGTGCAACAGTCCTGCTCTGACGACAACTTTGGATCTGTTGGAGCAACAGCAATGGCACTACTGGGGCCGTGGAGTCTTTGACAATCTTGGTGTGGCAGCTCCCTCCGACAGCTTTCCTTCCTCTGTATTAGCAGGCTCTTCAGGTCAGGGACTGGAGGGACTCTGGTTCATAAGGAACAGCCTCCGGGCTCATCTTGACTTTGGAGATGGTCTTGGTAGTTGCAAACTCCGAGCCGCTCTGGTGAATACCTCAGTGTTGCAGGAGCACGTGGGTGCTGATGAATGATGGCAGTTGCCTCAGTCTTCTAGCCATGACAGATCGCCTATTAAACTCACTGCTTGCTTTTAACAGGTGTGATAAGGTTCAAGATCAGTACCTTTTAAAAAGACATGGGGACCTCTTCTTCTCATGACTCACTCCTGACTTGCTCCCTGGTAGTTGCTCTCTTTCTCTCACTGTTCCCACACTGGAAACATGCTGGGCTATACCTCAGACCATCACCCCTCCTGCAGGGCCTGGCACACCTCTTCCATCTCTCAGCAGGTAGGCAAGTTTCTATTTCAGACCCTTAGCTACTCCAGCAGAAAGAAAAGATGGTAGATGATGTCATACAACAGACCTTTGAGTACTCTGCTCTGTGCTACCTTACTTGGCCATGAAGGATGTGGAAATAGATCAAAGTGGGGTGGTTTTGATCCCACTTTTACACACATCTTGTAGACAGGAGATGCGTACACAGACATATGCAAATCAGTCTTGACCCTGCTTTGCATGGGAACAGTCCAGCCCGAACTGCCAAACCAGGTTTTCCATGAACCAGAAACAAGCATCCTGGGGCTAGTTTCTGGGTATCACCCCTCATCAGCCAGGGTAGCTTAAATCCAGTGGTACAGCGAGCAAGGGACCCACGTCTGGGCAGACCCTTAGCTACTTAGGGCACACATAGCAACATCACAAAATAAAATGATGGACGGAGCGTTGAAACTTTTCAAACACTCTCTCCCAGTCACAGATCTGGGTTTAATCCATCGTTATTTTTCTCACCACGTCACCCCAGTTTGGACCAAGCCATATGTAAATCAGTCTTGACCCTGCTGCCCATGAGAGCAGTCCAGCCCAAAATGCCACGCCAGGTCCTCCCTGGACCGGAACAAGCATCCTGGGACCGGTTTCGCTGTATTACCCCTCATCAGCCAGGCTAGCTTAAATTCAATGGCACAGTGAGGTGGATTCAGCACTAACCTTATTTAAATTCGAGAAACTGTAGGTTAAATACAGTTCTCCACAGTAGGGGCTCAACTCCCTGAGCTACCTTATCAGGCCTAAAATATACCGATGTATTAACCCCTTCCCTGCTCATAAAGGAACCACTCCGTCATGAGCCACGGGTGCCGTGTGCTCATGACGGAGTGGTTCCGTCATGCTGCGGCCGTTGGCGGCTGCTCCGCCCACGCGGCGCTAATTCCCCGCCTGTGCGGGCGATTAGCGCCATGGGCGGAGTCATGACGGAACCACTCTGTCATGAGCACAGTTCAACCGTGACTCATGACGGAGTGGTTCCGTCATGAGCACGGCGCCACCGCAGTGCCTCCAAACCCCCCCCAGCGCCGCGGCGGAATTCCCACCGCGGCGAAGGGGTTAAGCACATTCATTGGTGAAGGGTATTGCGCGTGGCCAGACTGAGGGAGGAACCCAACCCCGATCAATTGGAAACACATTACCTGGAGCAAAAGCTTAAATAAATGTTCAAGTCTGCAAATGAAAGGTGCCTTTCTGGTGATTGTCTCATCCAACTCATCATTTCCTTTTTTTATCCCAGTTGGCTGCACTAGCAGGTATCCAGCCAAAGGTATCTCTCAGGTAGCCTCAAGTCATGAGATTAATCAGGCTTTTCATCCTAGAGCGCTAACCACCCTGTGAGTTTTAGTTTCACTTTCTTCACTATAAGTATGGTCCTACAAGTACTTGCAGGCTTACGGCTCCTGCCCAAAAACACAGGGCTTTCTGAAGATCACCCCTCCAGACATAGGTCCAGATAACAACTATGATCACAGCAGATATATATATTTATTGATGAAATCTGCCTAATATTAAAAAGTTCAGGGTTCAAATCCCATTAGGCCTTTCATTCTTCTAATGTCAGAATACTAACATTGCCTCGTGTTTGGTACAAGTAGCTCAATTAGCCTCTGCATTATGGAACTTGTAGTTGTGTTCTTCTATTTACAAGTATAGTTGACAGCATACAAAGATGCACCAAAAACTCCTAACATGTATGTGAAAAAAGTTCTGAGATAGGTAATTGTAAATCGTGTTACTGTTATTTATGCTGAGATAACTATGTGATAGCAAGTGCTGTACACATAGAGGTGGGCGGATTTTTAAAGAAAGCTGCCCCCACCAACATCATGTTTTTTAAATGCTCGACCAGCTTTGCAAGGCAGACGAAATATTTAAAAATGGGCCTACTATTGGGGTATTAGCCCCAATTGTTTCTAATTCCCACTGCTGCACAGGGCTGTCAGAAGCAGCTGCTTACCGTCGTTGTCAGAAGTACCGGGCAGGACTTCTGGACAGAGGAAAAGAGATGCCACTGCCATTGTGTTTGCTCCTAACCCCAGGTTGCAATATGCAAACACATCTCCGCAGCCTGGTGTTCAGGCCATGCTGAGCAGGGCATCTGGCCGCAGAGATTTGTGAAGTTAAAATTACGTCACCTTCGAGGAACTTCGTATTTATTGCGCAGTTCAAAAATACCTAAATTCATCCAACTAATTAAAAACGAAACCTAATCCTAGCGAACGCAGTTACGTAATTAATAATGCCATTTTTATTATGATTTGTACCAAATGTGTAATTTTGCTCCATGTTGGCCCAACACCAAGTTTCGTGTCACGGACATTTGATTTAAAAAAATCAAAGCATTGTGGGAGTTGTAGTCTTAGTTTGTTTCTATTGAATAAATTGTACCAATACACCTAATAACAATGATTTGTTAATGAAAAACATAATACTAAGAAAGCGGGCGGCAAAAAAGGACAGGTCTTTGAAAGTTATGCTGTCTGGGACCTGATAAGATAGGTGCATCGCTCATTCCCTACACAGGGCTCTGCTGTGGGACGCACTCAGGTTATAAATTCATGAATGCAGTGCCGTCATATTTTTTCTAATGCTTGACAAGCGAGCGAGTCACATATAAGTGTGCTTGTTCTGCTTAAAATCAACACTTGCTGCGCCCGCCATCTTGAAGAATGAGAACCACCTGTCAGGATCCGTGAGTGACTGGCCGTCGGGGGTGCGTCTCCGCAGGTGGGGCTGCTGACAGTGATGGAAAGTGATGGATGGATGCGACTGGGGCCCGCCCCACCCACTTACCCATGTGCATGACACAGGCCCCTGCAGGCTGGGGCTGGCCCTTCTGACAATGCCCCCCGCCGGGCATTGAGATGTGTAAAAACACCGCATTCGGCTCCAGCAGGGAGAGAGCTACAAATTTGTGGCCATTAGTGAGTTGCTAATGTGAAAATAATTTTCTTTTCTGACTAAGAATTGCACGGATGAAGACAGATGGAGGGGAGCCATAGAGCTGATAATGACATTGCCAAAGAATGAAAAGGGTGTCAGGAAATGTAAAACCGCGGACCCCTTCCTGTCAGAAACTGACAGGAGGCAACTGACATTTGATTTCCTGACTTCCTTCTTGCAGTCTCTTCCTAAAGGTTTGAGGTTTACCCCATCACTTCCTGTAATCTGTACTAGGCACGTGATGATGTTCCCCTCTCAGGCTGTAAAGGGGGCTTGTAATGGGAGGAGAAGGGATCAGCATATTATCTCAATGCCAATGGCCTCAATCCAGGCTGAGAGGCAGCAAGTGCCCCTTGATGGATGATCGCCTGTCGCACTGCAGACCTAACAGGCCAGGAAACGCAGCAGTTTTTAAAGAGAGCAACAGGCCTGCCCCCGTCTAGAATGCCACGGGAGGTGTAAAGTTTGTTTTGGGCTGTTGCTTACGTAACAGCAATAGGGCCAGGCGGAGCTGCTTTGTCAACAATTGTTAGTATGGCAGAGGAGATATATATAGAATTATTGTTTATGTATAGGTATTTATCAATAATGGTTTCTACCCAGGGGTTCCAAATGACATCAAATAAACAACAAGAGCAAAGAATGAGGTGTTCATGATGTTACTCAGTGGAAATTCCAAATTGCAGATAGTTATTCATCTAACTTTAAGTATGACCCTCCGAAAAACCACTTCATGAGGAAGCCATGCACAACATGTCCTCGTCTCCTTCAACTCCACTCCAACTGCACATTCAAAATAACATTTTCCAGGTGTGCCACCCCCATCTCCACCCACCCTGGTTAGAGCTCTCCGGCAGTACCAGCTTATGGAGTTTTGCGTTCCCTGGTAAGACATTTTTGTAGCCCCCAGTTTTGAGCAACTTTGAATTTAGTACACATTTTCAGCAAATTCAAGACATCATGATGCCAGATAACGCAGAACATTACGTTAGTCTTTTCAGAAAATAGGTAAAAGCGCAATCTGCATAGCTTTCACCAGTCAAATAGTACAAAAAGAAAGTTTGAACAAGCATTGATAAAGCCATTTCGTTTTGGCTTAGATCTAAATAGTATGTTTTGCAAAAAACAAAACATTATGTAGAATCCAAGGTGTAACCCGTCATTCTGTCCCATTAGTGGACCAGAGCACGATGATAGAATAAAATATATGCACAATGCGCTTCAAATTGTAGATGTAATTGGCGGGTGTCTACAATCGCAAATACATCCCTGACACAACACACATTGTCACAGCAATAGATAACATTAAAACACCACCCTGAGCATTTTTCAGCATTTCTTTAAGAGAAATCTGATAATCCTCTTCCCCTGTAAACATATATATATATATTTATCAATCAATCAGTCATTTAAATTGTGGCAAATCACCCATTTAGGGTCTCCAGGCGCTGGTGTTGCTAGCTGCTTTGTGGTGGTCTGTTCATTCGAACAGCCAGGTCTTGAGTTCTTTCCTGAATTCCCAGAGCAATGAGGTGGTCCTGCCGTGCAGGTGAAGGTTGTTCCAGAGAAGGAGCGTCCTCCACTGTTGCTTTGGTGGATCTGTGGGATGTCTGCGAGGAAGAGGGAGGTGGATCATAGGTGTCTGGTCAGTTGGTGGAAGGTCATGCATTTGCTCATGTATGCTGTTCCTTCATTATGCAGGGCTTTCTATGTGTAGGACAACATCTTGAACTGTCATCTCTTCTGGATCGGAAGCCAGTGTACCTTCGTGAGGTGCGGTGTGATGTGGGTTAGTCTGGGAAGATCGAAGATGAGTCTTGGCGCTGAGTTTTCTATTGTCTGTAGTCTCCTCAGGAGGCACGGGTTGATTCCTATGTAGAGTGTGTTCCCAACTCCAGCCAGGCAGCCATTGCCGTACTCAGAGACTTTGTGCCCTGTCCTGAGTTTGTTTAAAAAAAACATATAAGGGGACAGGGTAGGAACACCCTGCCCCCGTAGCCCATGTACACTTCAGGGGCTAAAACATAAAACAAATCAGGGGATTTTGTTGTGATCTGGTGGGACTTTTGCAGGATGACAGCTAAAAAAAACCTCAACAAAATGGCAGCCGAGACTCGCCAAGTGAAACTAAGGGGAGGGGTGTGCAAGGTACCCCTCCTCAAGCCTTTGAGGCCCCTGGGATCCTATCATCTAGGACCAAAATATAATATTTGGGGAGTGAATGGCTCCTCTACCTGGGATGATCAAAGCTACATGGACCACCATCTCGCAGGGTTCGGCTCAACCTCAAAGGGGAGGAGGGCATGCAGCCTTCTCCCTGGGCTGATGATGTCCCCGGGGACCCCATCCGTAGCAATTTATAAGGGGTTTGTTGAGTAGGGAAATTATCCTGAAACGTTTTGCTTTTTCCTCCTAGTCTTTGCTGACTCTCTTTGCATAACTTTAGGAAACTGAGAACCTTCTCCCTGTATGGCAGAGGGGAGTAGCATGTGCCCGCCTCACCCGCATTGGGCTGGGAACATGTGTACAATGGGGATTAGGTACTGTACATCTGTGCGCCCTGTGAACAGGTACACCGTTACCCGGGCAGGGCACAGCACTGGCTAGTAGTGTGACGCAGCACTGAGTGTGCCATCCACCGGGTAGCTGTCAACCCTATGTTGGGTCTGCCATGACAGGCTTGTTGGACACTAGTGCTCCCCTGCATAGGCGAACATTACTTATGCCTCGGTCAAACCTGAGTGGGTGGTCCCAAATCATGACGGCACACCCCCACAGGGAAGCCCTGCCAGACACGGGGGGTGGTAGGCTGAAGGCCAGGTGGGCACATATGGATGCTCCCTGCCCAGGTAGTGAGGAAGCCCCCAAATGGGGCTTCCCCTGCCTTAGAGTTCGGCTCTCCCCATGGATACTTGGTAAGCCATGTGTCTGGCCTGTCCATGCTGCGTGAAAGTGTGCGTGCCCTTCCTATCCGTGTTGGGAAGTGGCACTGATCAATGTTCTGAAACACGGGCTGATCTGGTATTGCAGACCAGTGGGTGCACCCTGGCATCTATCGTAAGTAAATTCATGGGCAGCCTGCCACTGTAGGTCCCTGTGATTCCGCACCCACACCTATGGTGCCCGTGCTTGCATGTGCCACCTTCCAACTCAGGCTTGTGCGTGCGCACAGACACACGTATTAGTTAAACCTGTGTCCAGTCTGCTGTGCCTTAGTGCCTGGATCCAGTAGACGCCAGATGTCAGAGAAGCACATCTGTGCTTTTCCAAGTGGCAACCATAAACCATGGGAATACCACTAGAACGACAGACCTCTGCCATTTGAGGGCCCAATGGGATAGATTGAAGGGAGAGATTTTGACATTTGGCCTCTGGGGGCCGGATCATGGACCCATTAAGGATTAAGATCTACATTCCACAGCTCCATAGCAGACAGTCCTACAATTTAGAGGAGACATATGTGGTTCAAAGGAAAACCCCTTAAACCACCTCTAACTTCAAAGACTTATGACTGTATAACTACTGATGCCATCCTTTAGCAAAGAGTGAGATATGCTTGTGGGGACCCGGTACCAGAGAAATCGGACTGCATGGTGTAGGGTACACTCTGCCAGAGGACTCTGTTGTGCAAATAGAGGATTACTGCCATTGAAGAGGACTGCATGCCCTTTCTGAATAGTGGTTGGCCTGGGCTGAAGACCTGCTGAAGAGTGGCACCCTGAAGTGTGCTCTCCAAGGGTCCATCAGCGGGCTTCCGGTTCTCCCAGAGATCTCCCGCTAGGGACCTCCACCATGTAACAGTGACATCTGGAGAACGGTGCCCTCACAAGTGCCCTCATCAGCTACTGAATCCCAACGGGTGGCGCCGTGTGAGCGTGGACCTAAGACTTGTGCCTGGAGACCGGATTGTCTAGTGCGGAGCCCCAGAAATCTTGCCCGCATCTAAGACATGTGGTTCCTGTACCGCAGAGACTCTGACACTCATAAGCTTCTAGTGGGTGGTAAGCGGATTCACCAGCCGTGGGACCCCGCTTGACCCATTTCGTTGGTTGTGCCGCATCTCTCTTGTGCATCATGCCAACTGCATGCTCATTGCATGCGGTGTCCAATTCACAGGGTGGGACCCTTGGAGGTGTGGGTGTACCCATAGTAGTGACTCATTCTACCTCATGTGACTTTGCTGAACTTGCGTCTGTGTGTGTGACGGGACTGGTCTGGTGCAACCTGTATCGTGCACCGAATGTTGTGCTTCATTTCCATTTCCAGGGAGGTAATGAATTTGAAACTCGTTGTGGTTGAGACCTGAAGTGTCTGGTGTGCCCTATACCAATGCATACTAGACGCTGTACTTGGATTGCCTGGGCATGACCCTGATCAACGTGTACCGGTCGAGTTGCCTCCTTCTACAGAGATGCTCCCCAGTGTTACTCATTCATCGGTTGTTCCCCATTAACCCTCATTGTAGTGGACCAAATGCCCTCTCCACACCTTGGCACCAGGTAGTAGCGAGAGAGGTTGACTGGGTTGAAGGAACACTACTGAGACATTTTGGAAGTGACCAAGAGTCTGCGTGGCTCCATTGTGTTTTGAGACCTGCGGGTGAACTTCCCGAGTGGCTGCTAAACTCCCCTTGTTTACATCTACCTCCTAATTAAAACCTGCTACATATCCCCACCTGCCTCCAGTGGACTCAGACTATGTGTGATTTCAGTCACATGAGGCCTAAAATCCGGGAGGAGGGGCTGGTTATATTCCATTCAGGGGCATAGGACAGACGGGGTGAACTAGCGGGTGAAGGGAGGCTGGCCCATGGATACTGCAGGGATTTATCCATTGACCTGCTGGGTAGCAGTAGCATCGCATTAGGGTGCTGAGTGCATGTGTGTGCAAGGGCATTCCATACGGGCTGGGCTGATAGATGTTGTACCGTGTAGCAGTGTGGAGTAAGTGTGTGTGAGAGGGAGTGATAGTCTGCTGACAGCCTGTGACTTACAACACTGGCCGGCAGTGCTACTTAATACATTGATCCGCACAATCTCATGGAATTCTAAGGAAATTCTGTGTGATTCTGCTACATGGAATTGCGTGAGTTATGCCCACTCCTACTTTAAATGAAGTTGTCCCGGGGATGTGGTACCCAGGGACAGTGTTGGCCCAGGGAGGGGGCCACACAACCCTTCCCCAGGCCCTAAGGCCAACCCAAGCACAGTGTGGGGTTGGCATTACTTATGGTAAAAAAATATTACTGCATGTTAAAAAAAAACTAGACATTCATTGAAAAAAAAAAAGGTGAAAGTAAAGTTTTTCTTCGGAATTGTAATAACATGTTATTTTACATATGAAAAACCATAGAAATTCCCTGAAAAAAAACCAAGTTAAAGTAACGTTATAGTCAGGTGAAAAATTCAGTGACAACATAATATATTAAACTAAAAAAAAACATTGAAATTCACCAGTTATAGATATGTCAAGTGACTGTAACTCATCAACATCAATGATAATATCACTGCAACATCTGAAATCACAACATTGATGACAAAACTGTGCATGGACGGGCCACGAGTTATAGTTGCTTTACACCAAATTTAGCTATACAAAAATGTTTTCAATTTTTCACCTAACTATAACATCAACATCACTTTAACCTATTCTTTAGTTAATTTCTAGAGTTTTTTTAATGTAAAGTTATATTTTATTACCATACGTAAAGTCAACCCCCTGATGCACTGCTGGAGTCGTCCCTCGGAGCCATACACTAATAATAGGGGAGTGGGGCCCAAAAACATTTATTTTAGAGTAGGGGGCTTGATGCCACCCTCCCTCAGCCCAAATGGGCCCTGGGGTTCCCATTACGTGTGCTAAATAATAATAATAGGGGATGGGGCATGTGGCACCCCTCCTTTAGCATTAAGAGGCTCCAATGACCCCATCCCTGGGGTCAAGCACTAATAATGGGGGGGTACGTAGCACTCCTACCTGAGCCTTAAGATGCTCTGTGGACCACGTCCTCTGGGGTCTTTTTCAATCTAAGTGGTGCCCCAGTGCCCACCAGGGGCACCCACAAAACATATTGGTGGGCCGTGGGTGGAGCCCCAGGGCCCCCATGGCCCAGTCTGGAACTGGCATTGTTTGAACCCACAGGAAGAAGTTATTTCTGCTTGCTCCTACCACAAGCATTTTCATAGCTCCCACCATGTGGGAGCACACTTCTTCCCCTGCCCGTGGTCCTGCTGGCACGGAAAAGTACTTTTTGCCAGGGGTGAGCTCCCTGGGACCCGGGTAATGAGCTGGCCAGAGGGCCAGGCCCAGGGATGGGGAACACGTGGCCCCTTCCCTTTAGTTATTGCTTGGCCCTAAGGGATACGGTCCCAAGGGCTTATTTGGGCTCACGCAGGGGGCCGCGCAGCCCCTTCCCTACAAACTAATGTGCTTGGCCCCGGGGAATGGGGTCCCCGGGGCCGCTAAAGCTTTGAGGAGGGGGGCTGACGTCCCCTCGCCTATAATACATTTTCAGCCCCGGGGGATGGGGTCCCCAGGGCCTCTTAGGCTTGGAGAGAGGACCCCCTCCACTTATTGATTAATGTGGCCTCACTGGATGGGGTTCATGCCCATCTCTGGCTCGGGGAGGAGGGCCATATGCCACATTCCCCTAAATATTTACATGTAAACACAATCAGGCGTTTTTGTTTCTTACTTCGTCAAAATCCTGAGGGAGTCCCGCAAGTCTCGTGGGACTCCCGTGGCATCTCATCCTGTTTTTTTTTGTTGAAAAAATATATATATTTTGGCCCCATAGAAGACCCCCACTGGGCTTAGGAGGTGCAGGGTATCCCTACCCTGTCACTTTATACAATTGTTTTGTAATATTGCAGGACAGTGTACTAAGTCCCCGAGGCCTGTAAAGGCCACCAGTTTCTTTATGTTGCTGGCAGCTAATCAGAGCCTTGCTCCTATAGGATGGCCCACGGGTAAAAAAGCCCCCTGGGCCAATCAGAAGTGTTTGTTTTTTTTTATTGGGTTTGAGAGACTCATGTGAAAGTCCCTCAAACCCAACTGTCCAGATATACAAATATTTTTGTATCCTAATTTTTCAGAAACTACTGAATGGATTTACATGCTTTCTGGACCAAGATCTAGCTTCCTGCCAAATTTGGTGTAATTCATTTCAGCAGGTCTTATGGTAGCACGGCCTAAAACAATCTATGGATAATGCATGGGGAGATTTGGCTTTGGGACCATCACTGTTTTATCAGGTCCCGCTTGACAGATCGCCCCAAAACTTTCCAGTAAGGAGCTGTGGTGGATGAACTTTTTTTGGGAAAGGTTTGTGAAGACGTGTCAAACGGTGGCAAAGTTATGAGCAAACCAAAAAATACAGTTGCCTATGGAAAAGCTGAGCAAACTATAACTACCCCGTGGCAATTGCCACTAGGTAATATATATATAGATATATATATTATTTATTTATTCATTTGGAGCATTTATTGAGCACACGGCTACCTCCAACAGAGGTTTCCCGGCGTTAAGGCTGCAGAGAGAGCGCATTGGCAGAGGAGATGGGCTAGGTGTGGTTGAATGGCCAGGTCTTCAACGCTTTCTTAAAGGCTGATTCTGGTGTGGTATTGCGGATATGTAAGGGCATAGCATTCCAGAGCTTCGTGGTACTGACCATGAAGGCTCTGCCGCCAAGCCTGGCCTTACGATAGCGGGGAATAAAGAGGAGATTCAAGTGGTTGGATATGAGAGCTCGGTCGTGTTGGTAGCTTTACAGCCTATGCAGTATATTAGATGTTTGCCAGGCTGTTTATGCCTCAATAAACTATTATTGCTCTAGACCCTATTGAAGAGCCAACCACCTCATGAAGATGCAGCCACTGTTCACGTGCTTTGACTCCAGTACTAATCTCAGTAGATATTCTTCAATATACTCATTAATACATTCGTTCTACTTTAATGGGACATATCTGCAGTGCCAGAGGAGAATGCCCTTCAATGCAAAAGAGGGTTTATTTGTTCCTCATCTAATGCCACAGGTATCTGCTCGAGACAAATACTCAAGAAGTCTACAAATGTGTGATATTATTTTGCCAAGCCGCAGACACAGATCCAAGACTGTGCGAGAAGCCGCAGGCCATGCCAACATCTCTCAAGAAATCCACTCCCACATACATTTAGGGGCATATTTACAAGGCCCCTGCGCCACTGGCGCATCACTTTTTTTTTTGCTCTGGTGGCGTAGAATGTCCTGCCATATTTACAAGGCCACATAAAGCCACCCTGCATGGCTTTTCATGGCCTTGTAAATATGGCCCTCTTTCACGCATTACTCTGCGTGAAAGGGGCGTTCAATGGGTGTTGCTGTGGGTGTTCCAATGCCACATCTATGGATTCTGACACATTCCGAGATTTACAAGGTGTTGTAAACCTGAAAATGAGTCAGATTCTAACACCTCCCCAGAGGACGCGTTAAAGTGGCTCAAAGAGGAGAAATACCTTTATTTCTCCTCACTTTTCGCTCTTTCCATGAGTGCTGACACATATAAGGTGTCCCTCCTGCACAAAAACAATCATCCCTGCAACGCAGGCACCCTTGCACCATGGCGCAAAGGTGACTGCGTTGGTCTAGACAGCCAATTGTACGCCAGTGCAGAGGAAAGCACAGGGATGTGTTG
This sequence comes from Triturus cristatus, assembly GCF_964204655.1. Lineage (NCBI taxonomy): Eukaryota > Metazoa > Chordata > Amphibia > Caudata > Salamandridae > Triturus > Triturus cristatus. The sequence continues at coordinate 1,438,389,485 of NC_140589.1, read as the reverse complement.
TATTGGTAAATACAACGCATTCCTGCCCTTTCCAAATGACGTAGCTCGGCGCAGTAGGATGGCTTGCAGCGCGATTGCGTCATTTTCTAGTAAATATGCCCCTTAATTTTTATGTAGCACAGTTCAGAGCACACTCCTTGGACTAAAAGAAGCGGAAACGTACATATACCAAGAATTATTGTGACAATCATATAAAAGACTTTCGAGGGTAGTTCCTGATTCCAAACTAGAGCTGATCTTCCACAGAAGTCCACCTGAGCTGGTACAATACCCCTCATGTAGGGGTATTAATAATGAGACTGTGCGAAAGGATGGCGTCAGTCATGACGAAGCTGTACATTTGCCCTTTAGTTCGCGTATCATAAGCCCCCCTTTATGCCAACTGACCCATAGCATCTGTCTCAACTCACTGTAGGCGGGGCCATTCCAGGGAATGTCTGAGATGCACCTTGCTTTCACTTGCAAAAGCAGGAAGGCACACAATAAGGGGTGACAATATTGGCAAAATAGTTCTTAGGAGAGCATATATCACAGTTCCGACGTAAGAGCGGGGTTATAGCGTGCACTTATGTTAGTGCTGCTTTGACGGGACACCGAACCCCTCTCCCTTCGAAACCCCCTTCCCTACTGTGATCAAAATGCAGTGTAAAGTCAGCTTCCTACAGCGTTGTGATTGAAGCTCGCTTTCTGCCTCTAATACTACATCTGACGCCATCAGTCAAACGTTTAGGGATTATGCTTGGACACTGCGGGCAGCATCGTCATATCAATGGGCACGGGCGGAGCATGCCCGGTGACTGGCAGCTGCTCAGTGGGGGTGGGAGGGACCTACAGCAGGGCACAGGAAGGCCTAGCACACTGTAGCAAACCGCTGCAATGAAGGCACCATGAGGCAACGTGCAAAAACACAACCGCCAACAATGCGCAAGGTACAACAAAGCCCGTCGGAAGCAGGGCTAGGGTGAGAGCCTCAAAGAAAGACTCCTGCTGCCAGCTTCCTCTGAGGAAGGGACCCCTTCCCGTGGCCCTCTGCCAGTGTCGGTCCTGCCAAGCTTGCCCGGTTTGACTTCTCATTCTTCCACCCTTTGGATCCGTGTGACGAACTTGCTACACGAACACGGCAGCTTGCAACACCCCCCATGTGGAGATCGTTTCTTCATTATTTGTATCGTGATGTTTTTATGTACTTGTCCCGCGTCAGACCTCCACACATACACGGTACGAGCAATAAGAAACATATACCTGCCACACGGCTTAAACAGAGAATAAACACGAGTAACCAAAATACATCCCACCATTCAGTACTTTTAGAAGAAGCATAGCCTGCCCTTATGAACAAAAAATAAAGTTGCACTTAAAAGCTTATATCTGGAGATTTCTTCCTCACTTCCTGATATTGATGTAGGGTGGTTAGGGCCACTGCAATTATGTGGCAGAGGAGCAACAAATTATGCGGCAGGGCTGACAAAACTTTGCAATAAGACAAGGCAATTTGTCACATTTTTTGATACGATTACTTTGTTTGTTTGTTTTTTTACACTGTTAATGCTGTCTGGGCAAATATTTCATCAACATGTAGTTGCAAAAACAGCAGACTAACCCACTCACCGATGACACTATTTTGCCAGGCCGCAGACATAGATCCAGGATTGTGCAAGAAGCCGCAGGCCATATCAACAGCTTTCAAGAAATCCACTCCCGCATACATTTAGGGGCATATTTACAAGGCCCCTGCGCCACTGGACCACCACGTTTTTTTTTACGCTCCTACGGTGCACAATGCTGAGCCATATTTATATGGCCACGCAAAGCCACCCTGCATGGCTTTTCATGGCCTTGTAAATATAGCCCCCTTTCAAGCATTACTCTGTGTGAAAGGGGCGTTCCATGAGTGTTGCTGTGGGTATTTCCATGCCACACCTATGGATTCTGACACATTCCCAGATTTACAAGGTATTGTAAACCTGAGAATGAGTCCAATTCTAACGCCTCCCCAGGGGACGCGTTAAAGTGGCGCAAAGAGGAGATTGCTTTTATGACACTATTTTGATACTATGACTTCATTCGTTTTTATTTTTTACACTGTTAATGCTGTCTGGGCAAATATTTCATCAACCTGTAGTTGCAAAAACAACAGACTAACCCACTCATCGATGACACTTCTTTATGATATATAGTAATAATGTCACCTTGTTTTTAAATAGTGTTTGCTCTCTCTGTTTTGCTGGACTGTAATTACAATGCTACTATAAGACAATTTGATTACCCTCAGTTTGTTGATTCAGGAAAGAGGAAGTGTTGAAAAGGTCACTTGTGGTTCCGACCTCTGACCTGGGGTTCACACACACACACACACACACACACACGCACACGCGCACACACACACACACACACATTGAGGAATCCAATATTAGGGGTTCTTTTCCAGGGTGGTGGTAATGAACCTCATGTGGGATGCCCATATAATTGATAAATCTATTGTATTGGAGTGGCTTCAAATAGTAGCTAACCTAGGGGTTGCGGCACTGATGTCTTTGTCTTGGCGTTGAGACTCTGGGCCTCCTGCTGTAGACTGCTTATTTCTTCTTCTTTTTTTCCCTCAAATTTGATGTGCATGAATGTTCTTTCTATGTACTACTATTACTGAAGATATACACCATCTAACAGGGTACATCGAATTCCACCCCAACCATCTGTTTGTTTGGAGTTTGGAATAGGTAATTCAATATCTGACAATATTGCTTTAAACCAAGAAGTTCAATCGCTGCAAACCCGAAGTAGCTAGTTGGATGCAACTAAACTGTCTCAAATTGATTGGAGAAAAAAAATGAAATTCTTCTATTAGGCAACAACGTTTCCATCTGTTCATCAACATGGTGGCCAGCTGAATGTGTTACCCCTCCTCCCCATGCTCTTTCTGCTGGAAATATGGGAACCATTTTTAATCACAAGCTCTCTTTCTTTGGACCGATCAGCCAAGAAGCACCAGCCTGCTTCTCTCTGCTTAGAGTGCTCTGAAAAGTCATTTACTTTTTCTTCCTATGGCAGCTTATAAAAAAATGGTCCATGAGCACATTCTTTTGTGCGTAGCAGTAGCGGCCGGTGTCGTGGATGAGTGGCAGGCGGGCGTGGGGGGGATGGGGTCGCGGGATTGCAAAAAAAAAAAAAAAAGAATTAAAAAATGTACTTGCAGCTGGCCTCGTCGCACTCCTGCTCTTTTTCTCGCAATCATAGGCTCCCAGACTGCCCTGCGGCCATTCCTGAAGCTGCTCTCATGCGCGGAAGCAGCTTCATGATTGGCCTGACCGCCCTTGTTTTGCACTCCCAGATGGACAGGGCGCCTGTGCCTGCTCTCTCCAACCCAGCAATACGGCAGGTTTGGAAAGAGCTTCAATCTGCATGGCGACTTGGCCAGCCTGAGACGGCCGGCCAAACCGTCATGGGCACTGAAGGCAGTGCACTACCACTCTTCTTTCATTGCCCTGGCCCCACCCCCAAGATTCATCAGGAAAGGAAAAACAAAACGACAATGAAATGTGTTTATCATCGTTTTATTTTTATTTTCCTGATGTTTTGGGGGGGCGACGCTCCTCCGCCATAGCGGAGGAGCCACACCTGGCGCTTAGAATATACAAACTTTCTAACTTGGACTGGTCACTGCTCATTTTCGCAGAAATACTTCAATCTGTTCAAAATTCTGTGTCCCGACTACTACGTAGTCTACCTTCCCGCTGCCTTTATCACTTCATGGGATGTCAAACGTGAGGGCAGCATCAGGATTGGCCTGAGCACCCTTGATTTGCAATCCCAGACAGACTGGGAGCCTGTGCCTGCTCTCTCCAAACCAAGCTACGCAGCTGGATTGGAGAGTGCTTCAATGCGCATGACGTTTTGGCCGACCTGAGACGGCCAGCCAAACTGTCATGGGCACTGAAGGCAGTGCATTACCACTCTTCCTTTCATTGCCCTGACAGACTTCGATCTGTACAAAATTCTGTGTCCCGACTACTACTTGGTCTACCATCCCGCTGACTTTATTACTTCACGGGATGCCAATTAAAAAACGGATCTTTGTCAAGGCTCTCTATATTGCTCATAGAGCCATGTTTAGGTCTGGCTTGACAGTGCAGCTCTCGAGAGAGGTAATTTGATCAATATTAAAGAGAGCTCTCAGGAGTACTAAATGGAGGGGCTTTGGCTCCACCGCATGTTGGTAGCCAGGAGTACATGTTTTGATTGGGCAAATGTTATGTGCTTTCATAGAACAAGCATTGGCAAAGCCACAATGTCTCATCAATGCAGGAGTTATTTGGCTTTGCCATAATGTTTTAGCAATGTCTCTCACTTGTGTGTAACTACTCAGGTCGCCTGTATCTTTCTATCAGTACTCCCCCATCTGCACATATAATTACCTCACCTAAACATATCTAGCCCTTGCCAGCGTATCCTCCTTGATCTAACCTGTGAGCACCTTGCCTTTGTCACCTGTTTGCACAGAGCCACCCCTAACTAACTCAGACTTAAATTGGACATACTGAGTTGTTTGGGTCACCTACTCCCACTCACCTAGCCCAGTCTATCCATGGGCACTTAACCCCTTCTTACCTATATATAACCTTTGTCAATCTATAAGCACCAGTGACTCAGAGGCCCATTTGTGCTTAGCTTCCGTCACCAGTGTGCACCTCCTTTTTTATGTGCAGCCAGCTGTATCTCAATGAAGTCCATGTGTGCACTTAGGGCCCTTTCATATCTGTGTACAAGCCACCTATAAACTATTTACATAGATACCTATAAACACTGTATGTAATGATTGCTCAAGCACTCGTATGCCCTGCCCCCTTTACCTATTTGTCTCTAGATACCTCTAACCCAAACTGCGATACTGTAGATTATCTCAGATGTTTCATTTTGTGCATGTGAAAATTAGCAAAAGAAATTTACATGTGTGGAAAATGCAATGTGTGTGTACACATATGGCAAAAAACTGCAATTATAGGGTGGCAATTGCAGAATCTAGGGCCACATGTACAAAAGGTTTTAGCAGTCAGAAACGGAGAATTGGGCCGTTTGTGACAGCTAGAAAGCCTTTTGACATGTACTAACCCTATTTTGTGAGTTTGTAACCTATTACCGACTCAACAAATAGGGTTTGAGAGTCTGTATTAGAAAGTGGTGTGTCAAGGGAGTCCCTTCCTAATTGTGATTTGCAGGGGGATGTGTGAATGTTTTGCTACAGGAATGTGGTCTCAAAACATTCACAGTTTACCGCCTATTTCAAGTAGGTTGTATTCAGTCTCAAACAGGAAGGGGTCCCCGGGGAACCCTTCCCCTTTGTGAATGGTTGCACAAACATTTTGTAAGAGCAGGCAGTGGTTCCACAGACCAATGCCTACTCTTAAAAAATGAAACTTAAACTGTAAAGGAAAACGGGTTGCATTTTAAAAAATGTTGCTTTATTTAAAAGCAAACACAGACGTGGTGGTCAGCTGTCCCCAACAAGTCACCACCGCTGTGTTTTTAGCGATTCCCAGTGCGTCCCAAATCGCTACCTGCTTCATGAATATTGATGAGGTAGGTCAATTGCGAGCCCATTAGGTATCGCTAAATGTGTTTGAGATATATTAGTACTTTGCATTTTGTGACTTTCTAATTGCGAGTTGCAACAAGTCGCAATTAGGAACTCGAAAAATGAAGTGGTCGTACATGTAGCCCCTAATGCCTTACTCCACATTTTAACAGAAATGCTCCTTAGATTTTCATTGCAATACTCCACCCAGGTCCCAAAGATCAAAACCTATCACTGGTATCAAAACAAACTATAAAAAATCCCGACTAGTTTTGAGGTATTTAGGGAAACGTCACTTTTTTAGGAAGTTTAGAAAGGCATCTAAGAAAGATTATTGTTCACTGATACTCTTCTAGACTTGTTGCAGAAGCATTAATATGCTTGTGAATCAGGCTGATTAAGTTCTTACATAAATAAATCAATTCATGCCATCTCCAGCCAAAGGGGAAAATACATGCTGCTCCCTAAGATAAAAAAATTATCTCGTTCACATATTCTATTTTGGGGGTTCCTGCTCCAAGTCTTATAAATACCATTGTCTCGATGTCTGTCAATACAGCGGGGAAATGCAGGTGCAGAGCATACTGTGAAAATGCTGCTTTTCTAGAATCTAGCCATTTCAGTAGCACAGACACCATTTCCACCAGATTAAAACTGGAAGGCTCTACCAGCGCTCACCTTCATCACAGTTTTCTTTCTGCCGCCTCACTTGTGAAATTGCAATAGTTAATGCTACAGCGCATGCTCTGTGAAGGCAGCTGACTCAAAAATGAAACCACATGCTGCATCAAACTTTCAGTTTCAGTTTCAGTTTCAGTAATAACTTTATTTCGGTCAGTTTGGCCTTAAAAGTACATCTAAAATTGCATACAATTCATTTACTTTAAAAACAATATGGATAAAAAGATAGAGCAGAATTGGATACATACAATAAAAATAATTAAATAAAACATATGGAAGTATAGCCTGACGCAAGTGTGTGGTGTAATCTATTCAGGTAGCTCCACAAATGAGGAAATCAGATCAAATGTGACAATAAATTGATCAAAGATGGAAACAATACTGCCATTTGAAAGTGCATGTGCGAGCTGTATGAGCAGGTGACAGGTCCATTTATCAGAACTTGATCTTAGCCACTAAATGCAGATTCTCGAGAACAGCTAGCCAGGGTGCATCAATACAGGTGTTCTCAATTGAACAGTGACGGTGGATGAACCTGAGCCTTATTTATTAGGTTGATTTTAAAAGTGCTCTGTGAGTACATCACATGGAAAATAGAAAACCTGCTACTGAGTATGCTATCGGGATACTAGAATCGTGTTTCAATATCCTAAAAGCCTCGCAATAGTGCCTGGTACCTAGGTTTCTGCAGATCTGTACCAGCCACCGTTTTCTCACTTTATGGTAACCGGGGCAGCTAAAAAACACGTGAAGGTCTGATTCTTTGGGGCAGACACATGCAGGGCACCCCAAAATTTGTGAGCCCACGCATGTGTTTGTGAAAGAGCGGAGTGGCAGGACCCCGTGTCTGAATTGCAAATAAAGCTTTCTTGCGGTTGTCGGCTTGATGTCGTTCAATGCCGGCTCTAGGCTAAACCTGTCCTTGGTTTCTAGTAAGACCGCAGTCAGCTTACCTGCTAACGGGTTGCTTTGGAGTTGGGCCAGTCTGAACCCCCCATAGCAGTCCCTTAGCGTTTTCCTATAGATTGAGTCACAAGCAACCTCCGGGTCGCCCCAGAGGTTGCCCCGTCCCAGACTCGCTAACGTATGTCAAATAGAGGAAAGCTAGGGTAGTTTGCCCGCCCCCGGAAGACTCATTACCTCTCTTAGTTCCTCCCTGTATTCTGCAAGTTCTGTAGTAACCCACAGGCGCCGCCAGAATAGGAGGGGTCTGAGATTAGATTCATCAGCAATATCCCTTACTCCCAGGACCAATCGGAGCGGCGTGAGAGGGGTACTCTGTGGGAGGCTAAACAGTTGCCCGAGGAAGATGTTTTCTGTCTGTGTGAGACTCTCAGAGCTACGATGTCCCCATAGTTCTGCACCATATAGCGCCCCTCCCCTGGCTTGGACCATATATATTTCTATGGCAGAGCTCACAGGTTTATGGCTAGATTTTCCAAAAACCTTCGTTAGACCCCCTGATGAATACGCCAGTTTCAAGGTTGATTTTTTAATTTGGGCCCCCCAGTCCATAGATTCTGCAATGGTGATGCCAAGATAATCAAAGGAGGATACTCTCTCTAGGGATTTGACATTTAAGGATGGATTTGGTTGAGTGCTTTTGGCGGAGTTGAACGCCATAAATTTGTTTTTTTAAAGATTAATTTCAAGCCCTCTTCCCTGCAAAACGCATAGAATCTATTTAGTACCCTCTGTATCCCCATGGGCAATTTAGATACTAATAGAGTGTCGTCGGCAAACATTATACAAGGAATTTTGCGTGATGTCAACTTAGGGACGTCCAAGTCTTTCTCTGTGAGCAGAAAGTCAACTAGCCCATTTATGTAGAGGCTAAAAAGGGTCGGGGCGAGCACGCATTCCTCACAAACACCTCTATTTGCGGGAATGGAGGCCGTAAGGTTTCCTTCCTTGCCATATCTGATTTGGGCATAGTTTCCCTCATGCAACCGCTTTATAACTTGGCACAGGTAAGTTGGAACCCCTAGCTCATGGAGAACTGCCCACAGCTTTTCCCTTGGGACCAGGTCGAACGCAGACCTCAGGTCTACAAATATTAGGTAGAGGCTGCCACCCTCCAGACACACGATCTTCCAATGTAAGATTTGTAGCCTAAGGATTTGATCCAGTGTGGACATTTATTCTCTGAACCCTGCCTGTAGGGGAATGAGTATCTTGTGTTCCTCCATCCAGCTCTGTAGCCGGAGCAGCAACACACGTGCAAAGATTTTTTGCGTGATGTCTATGAGGCTTATCGGCCTATAGTTTGTTGGTAACAATGGTGAGCCCTTTTTATATATGGGGATTATTTCGGCTCAGGCCCAGCCAGCAGGAATCTTCATACCTCCATATGGCGTTAAATAGCACCCAGATGTATGGTGTCCAGACAGTGGGTTCGCTGCGGATTAGGTCCCCAGGGATCTTATCTAATCCGGGAGCTTTGCCCGGGGCTATTTTGGAGAGGGCGCCAGTTATCTCAATAAGGGTTATAAAGGGGGTGTCATCCGAACTTCTGTTGGTGAGCATGGAAGCAATCGGATGATCGGTCCCCGCGGAGCAGCCCTTGGCGACTGAGTCAACCGGTGTCTGCCCCCTTGAATAGAGGGACTCAAAGTGGTCCCGCCATACATCTGCCTCCAGGTTCGGCTCTATCGGTGTTTTAACCTCGGAACTGCCTGTGTTCACCACTGTCCAAAAGGTCCTCATGTCACGGGTACCCAGCGAGCTTCTTAGGTGTCCCACTTGTCACTTTCCCACCCTTTTTTTGCCTCGTTGACACTGGCCTCATAGGCTGCTCTAGATGTTTTAATCAAGGGGCGGTCATTGGCCTTGATAGATGTAATCAGGGCTGTTTTGGCCTTACGGCATTCATCATTATACCATGGGTGGGGGGGGGGGTTCCTATTTGGCCTGATATTTTTTATAGGAAAGAAAAAATCTACCATAATTGCCATTAGCCTAGTATGGTTCTGGGTGACCATCTGAGGATCAATTCTGGCGCCATTAGTAGGTACGGAATTAATTGCAGTCGAGAGCACCGGGATGATGGCTTCGCACAAAGAATCTTTCTTGGGACTGGTTTATATCTGCCCAACGCACTCCCCTCCTACAATTTGAGAGGGACAACTTGTCATCAGTGGGGGAGTATGCGCCTATGGTACTCCCGGGATTAAGCTCATTTAGTTCTAATACAAGGGCGTTATGGTCACTATCATGTCGTGCCATGACTTTAAAGTTAATTACCCTATGCCAGGATTTGGAGTCAATTAAAATGTAGTCCAATAAGGAACCTCGCCCATTTCTAGTGAAGGTGTATATGCTAGATGTATCGGACTGTGTTCTTCCATTGCATGCCCTTAAAGAGTATTTTGGAACAAGACAATTCATCTGCATCACCAGAGGGGACCAAGTTTTAACTGGTGGACATGTAGTCTCCGGGATGGCCCAATATCTATCTTCTTCACAGAGACTGTCCTGAAGCATGCCATCTAATGGCTCAAACTGGCAGTTGAAATCCCCTCCTATGATCACCTCGTGATTGTCTGCAATGGTGGCTAAAAATGTAAATGGTTCCTCGTGTGTTTTTGACTCCTGTCCCTGGCTAACTGGTCTAGAGTACACATTTAAAAGGGCTATGGAGATCTTTGGGGAGAAGTGCAAAAGGACACACAGGATATCGTTTGAGGATGAATCTATCTGTTTTGCTGAACAGCCTAGGTGTACTCCCACCCATGTGCTTAGTTCTTCCGAGGGTCTCCCTTTTCCACCAGATGTTGCAGGCAAAACCCAGTTTTGAAATGTTCCCTCTTGCCCACGTCTCCTGGAACATGCAGATCTCATGTTGGTCAATGAAATGGCCCCATTCGGGGTCATCTATCTTGCTGTTCAGGCCTGCTAAGTTCCAGGATAAGACCCGCGGCCTTGGGCGATCAGGGCAGTTGGGTTTGTTAGCAACTGAAGGGGTTGATTGGGGGATAGCCCCACAGGGTCCAGAATCAGTATTCGTGAAGGTCCCACTGTTCGCTAGAGGGAATTGGTTGCAGGACTAGAGAGATGAGATGGAATATGACTCACACTGACCTTACACACTTATAACTTTAAATCTATTTAACAAACATGACTCCCCCATCTCTGTCCTTCTCCAGCTATAGTTGACCACTACCAGCAGACAGTCGGGTATTAGGACTTAACACATTAAGTGGCACTCTCAGTAGCTAAGCTTCTATACCATCGCATATATGAACTTTTACTAGGCTTGTTGCTATTGGGCCTTGTTTTTCTTATTTGTTTTATGTTTTTTCCTCCTATTGGGGTACTTGTTTATCTATTGTCTTCCTTGACACTTGTCCTGCTTAATTTAATGTCTCCACAATTAGCTAAATATCTAGTTTTGACACTTCAGAATTATTCTGATTGTGCACACATTGCAATCATATCTATGATTTATAAGGATAATGTCATATATACCTTTTGTAACTCATAAACAAGAAATTACAATAAAATATTTTTTAAAGTTATCTATATCTCATTTTAACATTTAATTATAACATCATTTTAACTTTTGTTTTTTTTCCAGAGAATTTCCAAGTATTTTAACGAAGATAAGATCTTATCACCAAATCTAACTATAATGTTATTTTAACATCAATTTCTAAGGTTTTTTGATAAAATTTACTGAATGCCTGCATTGAGCATGGCCTTTGGTCATGAGCAGTGGTGTGTTGGCCAGATGGCTTTACCCCCAGCCAGGCCCTGTGCTCAAACCCTAGCAGTGCCCAACCCCCTACTGTGCACGGGGTTTGGCTGTGTGCAATGGATGGTTGGCACAGAGCCTGGCATCTGGGCACACACTGTGCTCAACTCCACCATGGTGTGCAGTGGGGCATTTGGTGCCAGGCCTGATCTACAGTCAGGCCAGCGCCCAACCCATCTGGGGGCACCCATGCACACCATGGTGCCTTCGTAGGTGTAGAGCGGGGTTGGCTGCCGGGCCTAGCTCTTCAGTCAGGCCTTGTACCCAACCGTCACCAGGAGTCAAACCTCCAGCTGTGCACAGCCTCCAGTTGCATACAACAGAGATTTGATCACCAGATGGGCTGGGGGACAGGCTGCCCAACCCTGTTGTGGATGGCTAATAAACTATTGAAGACAGCCTTGGGCTGTGCGCCATGGGTGGTGAGCTGGTGCCAGGTCTTTGACCACGTCATGCACCAAATCCCACCACTGGGCAAAGCATAGGATTAACTGCAGGGCATTGACCTTTGGGCAGGCCTTGAACTTCAACCTCCATGGGTGTCCAACCCTAGATTTCCCATGGCCTTTGGCCTTGCACAGTCAGGGTTTGACCATATGTCATGGTTTCAAGTCAGGCTTTGTTCTCAAGCATTCCATGGTACACAGCGGGCAGTTGGCTGTAGGTCCTGGACTCTGGATAGACTCTGCACCCAACTATACAGTAACTGGCCAAACCCCACTGCGCACAGCCAAGGGGGTTTGACTGCAGAGCCTGGGTGGAGATCCGGTCCTGTGCCCAACCCTCTCTAGATGCCAAAATGCCCACCTGTGTGCAGTTGGGGTTTGGCCATCTGGCCTGTCATCCAGTCAGGCCCTGCACCCAAAATGGTTGGAGCTGGGTAACCCCTCATTGCAATCATGAAGCGGAGAAGTTGGGCGCATCGTCTAGCCTTCGTCCAGGACCTGTGCCACAGGCATGAATCACAGCTGAGTACAGCATTCAGCCATTTGCAGCAGATGTTCGGCCAGAGGACCTGCCCAGAGTCCAGGCTCTTTGCCCAAATCACTTTGTATACACAGCTCCCCCACTGATCATGGCCTTCTGCTGTGCGCAACAGGGAGTGGGCTGCAGGCAGTGGCGGCTCATCTGCTAAGGCGGAATAGTGTCGCCCCACTGCATTTTAGCAGTGAAATAAAGGGAAAATAAAATGATAACTCACATTATTATAATTTTATTTTGTCCTACTTCCCGCAGCTTTGTGTGAGGGGGCGGGGCAGGGGAGGAGTGGTAGCACCCTCCTAAGTGTGAAATGACTGCTTGTCCAGCCCTCTCGGGCCGGCTAAACCGTCTTGCGCACTTCGCATGTTCTCCATGCAGGCTGCATTACAGCCTGCGTGGAGCATATGCCCAGGCTCCCAGTCAGCGCCTGAGCATCTAAACACGGTGCTCTGACCAATCACAATGCTGCTAAGGCAGCGTTGTGATTGGCTGACTGGAAGTCTGGGTGTACTTCCTGTTCAGGCCAGCGAGGGAGGACTACAGAGGAGAGACACGGTGAGGAAGTAGCAAGAAGGTACGTTTCAATTTAACCACCATTCCACGGTGCAAAGCAGGGGATTGGCTGCAAGTTACTGTCTTCTGCCCAGGTCCTGTGTCCAACCTTCCACAGACACTAAAACCCTGCTGCACACATACTTTGTCTGTGTCCAGCAGGGGTTTCCCGCAGGGCCTGGCCTCCTGTAACCTATCTTCACACCATTGCAGGACCCAACCCAATCCTGGGCTGTGCATGCCCTTTGGCCCTGCCCAGCAGGGTTTGGCCACTGAGCCTGGACTCTGGTCAGACCCTTGGCCCAACCACCCTCTGGCTGGCCATTCCCCTGCTGCACAAGTCCTCTGCCATGTGCAGCTTGAGGTTGGTCATAATTCCTGGCCTCCAGGCAGGCCCTGTGCGCAACCATTGTGGGTACCCAACCTGGGGCTGCATGTGGCCTGTGACAGTTTACAGCCAGAGTTTGGTCCCTGGGCCTATCATCAGGCCCTGCACTTAATACAGCTTCGGTGCACAGTGGTATATTGGGCACAGAGCCTGCCAGAGGCCTGGCCCTGTGCTCAGCTCCCTGCTGCCCATGGTCTTTAGCCGTGCACAATGGCGGTTGAGTTCAGGGCCTGGCCTGAGGGCAGGCCAGACAGCCCACCTCCAGTAGGCACCCAACCCCCACTGCACATGGCTTCACCCCTTCAGTGCCCATGACGAGCTGGACTCGTCATGGGCAGCGGTGGCGCTGTGCCCATGACGAGTCCAGCTCATCATAGACCCCGCCCGCTAATGCAACGGCCGGCACTGGGCGGGGAAAGGGGCGGGCACTGAAGGGGTTAAAGCCATGCGCAGTAGGGGTACTGGATGCAGACCTTCTGTTCTTACCCTGTTCCCAACCTGATATGGGCATCAAACCCCCACTGGCATCCAACTCACATTTTCTTTGTTATTTTTGAGTATCCCAATTAAGTCCCACGGGACCCGTGACCTGAATATTTTACTTTTTATTTAACCTATGAGCCCCTTCACTGCCCTTTTTTAATTTTATTTGTTTTTATTGAATTTGATGACAATCACATATACAGTACCGATTAATAAATTGATGAGTTACTCATACCTTTGCACATTATACAGGGGTCAACAAAGCATATACATTAATTGATCACATCTCTGTCTGAAGTTCTGTGCATTTCCAATTCCACCATTGGTGATATGCATATGTCTCCACGATAAACATTCCATTTGGACCATTTCCTGTCCCATTTTTTGGGGCACCATCGGGCAATGAAGACCTCTTTCTCCGCTACCATGCACCTGTCTAATTCTTTCATCCACGTGGAAGTGGAGGGTGGAGTCGCCCCCCCATCCCCTCACCAGTTTCCGCTTGATCAATATGTACCCTAGCGTTACTAGCTGGTGTTCTATTTCAGTAAGGTCAGTTGCGGCCCATATGTTTAATAGTTCCAGCTGTGGTGTCAGAACTACCTCCTTCCCCATTGTGGTCTGTATGTGGTTTGTGACTTCTTCCTATAGATGGTGGACAGCCGGGCGATCCCAAATAGTGTGGAAAAAGGTGGCTGGCTGTTGGCAACCCCTCAAACAGAGGTCATCAAGTCTTGTGCCTATTTTAGCCAAGGTCACCCCTGTCATATAGGACCGGTGTAAAATCCTAAGTTGTATCAGTCTAAATCAGAGCGTGAAGGCTGCTTCTCTAGGGGACCTAAGGGCTGATCGCCAATCCTCATCATCAGTTGGTCCCAGATCTTCCTGCCACTGCTCCCTAAGTTTACTGAAGATATTGGGCAGATTGTTGCTGAGTTTATTATATGTTAAAGAAATGGCTTTGGAGTGTAGTGGCCCATCTAGCAAGCAATTTCCTAATGGCAATGATTCTGGAATGTCCTTGAAGTTTGGAAAGGCCGCCTGTAAGGTGTGCCGTATTTGCAGGTATCTGAATACGTCCCCTTGAGCCATTTGGTGGTGTCTCTGGAGTTCCTCAAACTTAAGTATCGAACACTTTTTAACCAAATCCCTTACCACTGAAATTCCATTCATGTCCCATTTGTCGAACCCTGGTTGGTAACACAGCAAGCCCAGTTTTTGGGCGTACCACAGTGGTGCTGCCTTTGCAAGGGTGTTAGCCCAGCCCAGTCTGGAATTTACTTGGTGCCAGATCCCAAGTGTGTGGGAGGTGAGTCCAAAGTACCTATGTTTCCTAGTGCGTGAATATAAGTCCCTCAAATATCCAGAGCGGTCTGTTTTGTATCTGTCCAGAGCATAGGCCAGATCAGTAGGGGGGTGATATAGCCAGTGATTTACAGCTACCAATTGTGAGGCCCAATAGTAAAGCTTGAGGTCCGGTAATGCTATGCCTCCGTCATACCAATTTTTCGTTAGCTTTTTCATTGCCACCGAGGGGCCCAACTATCCCACAGCAGCGTACGGCCGCACTCTCCACTGCTGCGAAGTATGCATCTGGGATGCGGTGTGGGCTGTTCTGAAGAATATACAAAAAGCGCGGGAGAGCTAACATTTTGAAAAGGGCAGCGCGACCCACTGGGGATAAAGGCAAGGACTGCCAATGCTTTACATCTGTTCGTAGCCTAGCTAGCGGGGGCGCTAAGTTAAAATTGTGAAAAAGAACCGGGTCTGACGTGACAAAAACTCCCAAATACCGGAATCCCTCTCTAGCCACTTCTATCGTACAATTTACTGGAAGGCGAGGGGTCTGACCCCGGAGCACGAACAACACTGACTTGCTCCAATTGATCGCATATCCAGAATATTTCCCAAAGTTTGTGAATATGTTTAGAACAGCGTGTATGGATTTATAGGGGGAGGCGAGATGCAACAGTATGTCGTCGGCATATAGGGATATTCGGTCTTCCTGGCCTTCCGCCCATCTCAATCATCGTTTCAGTACGTCTCGATGTACCCACGCTGCCAGCGGCTCCAATATGAGAGAGAATATCAGTGGGGACAAAGGACACCACTGTCTGGTGCCTCTCTGCATCGTGAACGCGCGAGAAGTGTAGTTATTGATTCTCACTTGTCCCTGTATATCGGAATACAGCAATTTTACCCAGACGATAAATTTGGGGCCTAATCCCACCCTGTTAAGAACTTCAAATAAATATGGCCACTCTATGGAATCTAATGCCATAGAGGCATCCAATGACAGCACAACTGCGTCTTCCTCCAGAAATTCTATGCGCACCAGCACATTATGGAGACGACGTATGTTAAGATCCGTATTTCTCCCAGGCATAAAACCGGATTGATCCGGGTGTACTAGGGAAGAAATCACTACCACGAGCCGTATGGCAAGGACTTTCGCTAGGATTTTAGCCTCTACATTAATCAACTAAATAGGCCTATATGAGCCGCAACTATCTTCAGGTTTCCCTGGCTTACGGATAACAGCGATGGTAGACAGACGTTGGTCTGCCGGCAACCGTCCCTTCTCATAGCTCTCGTTGTACATCGCTCGTAGATGCGGGGCTTCTTGAGAGGCCATAACTTTTAGAAACTCGATGGGGGTGCCGTTCGGCCCCATCGCTTTTCCTGAATTAATTTGTCCAATGGCCTTCTGGATCTCCTCATCCGTCAGGTCTTCATCCAAGGTGTCTCTGTCTAATTCCGATAGGGTCGGCACATCACTGTCTGAGAGGAGCTGACATGAGTCTTCTGCCATGTATGTCGTGGAAGGGGAGTATATCTTTTCTAAGTGGTCAGCGAATGCCTCCGCTATGTCCCTGGGTTGAGTAAGTATCTCGCCCCCTGGTAGTGTCAACCTAGGCACCCACATCTCCAGCCACGCTAGGGTCCTGCCGGCCCTGTCTCCCAGCTCATATAGCCTATGTTGGGTACTGCGGTGTTTGGCCATCATGTGCTCTCTAGTCCTAATTCTTTACTCATCTTGTTTTAATGTCAGTCTATGATAAGTGCCGCTTGATGGGTTGTTCGCGTGGTCTGACTCCAGCTTTTGGAGGTCCTCTTCCACCTGAGCTAATACCCGGCGCCTCTTTTGAATATACCCAGTTTTTAAGGACAAAGCTTTCCCCTTCAAGACCACTTTGTATGCCTCCCATATGATTTGTGCTGAGTCAACCGAGCCCAGATTTTCTATGAAGTAGTTCCCTGTTTGTGTGCGCAGTTCCTCTTTTATGTCAGGTATTTTCAGCAGCCACGGGTTAAGGACGATAGTGTTACGTGTCTGTCGCTCCCAATGTGTGAATTCAATCCTGACTGGGGAGTGATCTGATATGCCCCGAGGCAAAACCTGGGGGTTTCTAAAACTACCTAGCAATGCTGTGTGTGTTAAGAAGTAATCGATACGGGATAGACTTTGGTGCACATTAGAAAAATACGTGTATAGTGTGCCCGTCGGTTGTGGCGCTTGTCCCACATCTGTTAGCCCCATTGCCGTGGTGAATTCTGCCATGAGTCCATTCGCTCCTGGCTGC
Organism: Triturus cristatus; assembly: GCF_964204655.1. NCBI lineage: Eukaryota > Metazoa > Chordata > Amphibia > Caudata > Salamandridae > Triturus > Triturus cristatus. The sequence goes on along the minus strand of NC_140589.1, from coordinate 1,438,372,494 downwards.
TGAGGGTGTCTGTCAGTTGTATCGTCCATAGTCATGTTATAGTCTCCACCCATAATTAAGGTGCCCTCGGGAAGCCCGTTCAGTATGTTACCAAGGTCTGCCAAGGCTGTCTTACCTAATGCTGGTGGCAGGTATAGAGAGATAACGTTAAGTGCCCTCCAGTCCCACTGGGCTTCTAATACCGCAAACCGTCCTCCAGGGTCTGCCCACAACTTTTGTGCAATAATGGGTGCACTCCTGTTCACCAGGATACCTGTTTCTCTGGAGCCAGTGGTGTAGTCTGCGTGCACTAGGAGTTTGTACCCCCACCGAGTGAGTGCTTTGCTCTTTTGCCTGACCAGGTGGGTTTCTTGCAATAGTACAAGGTCTGGAGAGTGTCTCATCAAATACTGTTGGACGATTCCCCTCTTAATTTTATCACCCATCCCATTCACATTCCAGGTTAGAACAGAGAGTGTCCGATCTCTTTCATCCTCCATCCCATATCTTAGTGAAAGTCGCAATACAGTAGATCAATGATAACGGATAAGTGTCTTGTAATATCAGCTGAATCTGAGTAACTCTTCTCTGCATATTTCCCCTGCTTCTGAGACCAGCTTGGACCTTGGTACACAGCAAAATACAATAGCCACATTTCAAATCAACAAAACATTGAAAATGGTAACACTCCTCCCTTCTCCCATCCCTCTCCCTGCCCCCCTGCCTGTGGATGTAAAACTACCCACTCCCCAACTAGGCAGAGGGCCTCTCTCCTCCCCAAAATGCTGAAAGAGCGCGGGCTCAGTCAGTCCCCATCCCCGCTAGTTTCCCGTTACATCGTGCCTGTTACAGTCTTTCCATTGTCCGTATCAATTAAGTGTCCCGGGAGGATCTCCCTCAGTGAGGTGTGAGACAACCAAGCATGCAACAATCAAATCGCCAATCGGCCACATGTATGTGCTAATTTTAGGAACCGTCTCCCCACCCCAGCAATACTTACGCTTCCGTAGATCTACCGGCAGGCATTCCATATCTCCAAGGTCTATTCAGACTCCGTTGTCTTCTCACTTCTGTCAGCAGTTCCACCCCCCAATGAATAGTCCAAGTTTCCCCTCTGCTGTCTGGGTCTGCCACTACGATCTCGTCTTTGGCCCCCCACCCTTCGCCACCCCTCCAGCCAGTCCCACGCTTCCTCCGGCGATGTGAAGAACCATGTTCTGCCATCTGACTCTACTCGACGGGAAGAGCATGGCATACTTTACTTCCCGGTCTGGAGCTCTTTTTTCACTGCCTGGAAGCTGCTCCGTTGGGCCTGGACTTTGGCCGTGAAGTCCGGAAAGAATGTAACTTCGCTGTTATCAATCTTTAGAGGCGGGCTGGATCTTGCCGTCTGCAGTGTGATATCTCTGTCTCGATAATTAAAGACACGGGCGATGAGGGGTCTCGGGGGGGCCCCAGGTTTCGGCCAACCTCCTGGCACCCTATGTGCCCTCTCTGTGAGAAGGTGGCCTGATATATGCTGTCCACTAGTTCTGGTGGGCACCTTGTATCCGTCCAAACAACCCCTTATGGTGATAGGTTAAAGACAACCTTTATTGAAAGCTATCCTAGTGGTAGCTATGGAGAGCAGCCTTCAGGCTAAGTCTTGAAGAAATGCAAAGCAGCTTGTTTTACCAGTCTATAATCTCTTGAATGATCAAATGAAAAGACAACAACATCAGGTATATATTCAAAATATATGTATTTAAGATAAAACACACCCCTCTAGTCTGTTTATGAGACTGGAGTTCGAAGTATTTAGTTTACAAGTCAGCAATTATCAGTAATAGCACCAATACACGTTTTGGCCCTAGGGGCGTACAAACCATATACCAAAAAAGTGGTATAAGAACCATGACTGGAATAGACACTAGGCCTATAGCCTCTAGAATCGCTGGGACCCCAAGGAACCACCCAAGGTAGTGACACAGGGGACCCACGGGGACTGTATGCAGTTTGTAAACACAACCCCGGGTTCCCGTTATCTTCTATGGGCAATGTCGCGGTTGGAAATTTAAAGATTAGGGACACTTCTAATCGAGCCAGGACCAAACCCTTTTGGACTTAAGAAGTTCTAGGGCTAGCACCCACAAGAGCACCGGAGTACTTGAGTTACCACACCCAGGGAAGCCGGGTGCATAGGTGTCTTTTGGTGTCGGGTGGCGTCGTCGATTTCAATGGAAGCCTGCAAAGAACTGCGGCTGCCGTGAAGAGGAGAAGTGTCCGAAGAGATCCAAGCCTGGTTCTGGGATGGAAGGAACCTGAAAGCAGAGAGGACAGAGTCTGGGTCACTAGCCAGTGACCAAGGGCAGGATGGACCAATGCCCACAGATATCGGGTGCTTCAGGTGAGTTGATGGGTGTCTTGACTCTTCAGCCACAAGGTCCAGGAGGTGTCGACGAAGTCCACAAGCTAGATTCGAGCTGTACCACAAAATCTGTCGAGTGCTGTGGTGTCGGCGACCAGAATGAACCCAACAAGCCTTGGCAACGGCAAGTCACTAGAATTTAGAGAAAGGGCTGCGGTGCAGACCAGCAAGGACTGAGGGACTCACCCAGCAAGGGTAAGTCAGGGCACATCTGGAGCAACCAGAAAAGCTCAAGCAGAAAAGGAGTTGCCTTCGTGGGGATCTGCTAGCCAATGGGCTAGTGATCGCAAAGGGGCCTCGAGCGGTTGCACTTGAAGCTTGCCCACGAGTCACTCATAGAGTGGAGGCCAACAATCTTTGGTGCAGGAGGTGCTCAAGGCTAGGGCTACTTGGAGCCCAAAGCACAACTTCAAGAAGGACCAGGAAGATAGTGTTGCTGCAAAAGTTCACAATGTCCAGGGGTCACGGTTCCACATCACCCACAATAGCCATGGGCCTCAGCTTTGCTGTGGACTCAGGGTAGCCTCGGGGAAGTCTGGAAATCTACCTCTGGTGATGCAAAGACGTCAGTGTCCGGCGGGAGCTTCAGCGATGCAGACCGGTCAGTTGCTTCTTTGGTGCCTGCCAAGCAGGGGAGTCGCTCCTTGACCCCAAGGGAGATTTCTTCAGTCTTCTAGTTGAAGTAGAATGTCGAAGGTCCAGGATATATGTAGCAGAGTTTTGTCCAGGGTAATCTAAAGTCCTAGGGACTGGATTCCTATACTTATAGTAAGTTTAGGGGATGGACTAACTCTAAGGCTCCACCTATGGGTGGGCCTGGAAAGAGGGGTGGTTACACCCATTTCCTTTGTCCAGTTTCGTGCCAGAGCAGGGGCAGGTAGCCCCTGCAACCGGTTTGAACTGGGCTATGCACAGGGACAGCAAACGTACCCCCAGTGCAGGACTTCAAAGCACCAGAGAGTGCTCCCGCCCAGCCCCAATGCACATCTGCCTGTCTGGGGAGGTGGTCACACCTCCCTTCAACAGGAAACCTATTGTCCAGGCCTCCCCTGCCGGAGTTTCGGTCAGCAGCAGGAGGCCAGACGCGTGTCTGTGGCAGAGGCATCCATTTTGTGATGCCAGGGCTCAGGAAAGTCCTACTGGGTTTAGCCAGTGTGAACATGTCTTTCCCTCTAGAAGGGTGGAATGCTACCCCCACTGCCAGAATTGGCGGGTGTAGTAGTCCAAATCGTTTGACACCAAACACTACGGGCCTCATTTATGAGTCCTTGCGTCACTTTTGCGCCGCCGGTGCGTCACTTTTTGTGACGCATCAGCGGCGTAAAAACTGGACCTTGTTGCACCACCATATTTACAAAGTGACGCATCTAGGTAGATGCGTCACTTTGTAAACCCCTGCGCAACATTATACCTGCGTCAGGTATAATGTATTCAGGGTGGGCGTTCCCACGTAAGTAAGCATCGTAGAAGTAACGCAGCGAAATCTACGAGATTTCACTGCGCCACTTCTAGGGTGCAAATGCGTCAATATCTTGCGCCTGCCTCACAGCAGGCGTAAGACTGAGGCAGGCCTTTTCACATGGGGCTTTCCCCATGTGAAAGGACACATTGCTGGAGTTGCGTCACTTTTGTGACACACTCCAGCAATGTGTCACTTTTGCGCCTACAGATACGTCAGAAATACTGACGTATCTGTGACTCCTTGAGACATGATGCGTCATACTGTAAATATGACGCATCATTGGAGTCGCAGGGAGGGCGCAGTGAAAAGTGACGCATCACTGTTTTCACGCAGTGATGCGCCACTTTTCATAAATGAGGCCCTACATGTTTTGATGCAGCCATTCCAAAGTTAGCATTTACCGCGAGGTTATAATGCACTTAAGAGTATATGGTATGGCTGTATCACAGAACAGCCATAAGGAAGTATTTCTGAAAGCTGCAGAGGGGCTCAGCTCATGCTTGGGCACCCACTCACATAAAACCAAGCACTATGCCTTCAGGATTATCAAGGCCTGCCATAGGAGTGGCTTATAGGTCGATATGTGTCTGTATATATGTGTGGATATAGGTATCCTATACCACTGTAAGGGGTGCAAGCACACCCTTACCCAGGCTGCAGTTGCAGACCTGTGGTGCAATTTTGGAGTGCTTCCCAGGGGTGGCATAATATATGCTGCAGCCCCTGGTAGGCCTCTGAGGTACCTATGCTCTAGGTACATAGTATACCATATACTAGGGGCTTATAAGGCATTCCAGAATCCAATTAGATATGTACCTAATGTACATACAAACCATTTTAGAGAGGAAACAGCTAGGCTTTGGTGCTGATTAGCAGGGCCATAGCCAGACTAAGGTCGAAAAACAGTGAAACACCAGCAAAAAGTGGGGGTACCCATGTGAAGCAGATCCTACTCTCCTACACTCTCTATTGAGAAATAGCGCAACAGGGTCTTGGGTTGCAAGTGCTTGGTTATCAATTCCTCCACATATAGGTCGGCTGCCGTCCCTTCAGCTCGTTCCGGGACACCTAAAATTCGTATGTTGTTGCGACGTGCCCAACCTTCATAGTCATCAAGTTGTTGCACCATTCGCTCCTGTTTATTCTGCAGGTCAGCCACTTGCGTTTCTAGCTGGGAAGTATCAGTTTGCAGCACTATAGTAACGATTTTGAGTTCCTTTACCCTCTCGTCTATTTTATGAAAGTCTGCTCTGATGAGAGAGACCTCTACGGTAACTGAGTCCAAGGAGGTGCGCACTCCGTTTATGGCCGCCATGACGTCGTGGAGCGTTGGCTCCGACCCTGATTTAGGGGCATTCTGTGCCTCGGTTTTGTCCATTTGGTGTGCTTCTCTGTCCTCTCCTGTTTTATTCCAGGCGAATTTGGCGAATTTGTTCTGCGCATTGGCTTTAGGACCCCTGCCTGTTGCCATGAGTGCACTTCGACTTATTGCAAGTCAATGGTAAAATCCAGAACGGCCCGGGTATTCCCGCCGCCTACCCAGCGAGTCTGGTAGTCTCGCCAGTGGCCTGTCGGGTTTCCCTCGGGTCCTTTCACTCTAGTTCTCCCAAATTGAGTCTCTTCTCCGTCCTGGGGTCCTCACTGTGTATGAACACTCCCTGACAGTGGGGGGCTCAGTTAGCTGCGCGTTACTCGCCCACTCCTCCAACTGATCTCTGGCGGGCCGGGTGGCGTGCCTCAACTATCACTCCTACCACTCCGGCTTCATTTATAGCGGAATAGTCTCCGGGTGTTCTCCCCTTCTTTTGGAGGTGACTGGCTCCACTGGCTAAAGTGGGGGGCGCAACGAACCATGCAATCTGCTCAATGAGGGCGCTGCTGCAGGCGGTGGCATTCGCACGCACCCTCCTTCACCACCCAAGACCCCCATCCTCTCAGTGCAATCTGGCTGGTTTTAGAATCTACCCGGTCTCTGGGATCTCGTAGTCTGCCGGTGTGTCCGCCTTGGCTTCCCTGCCTATGGTATACACGTGTGGGCTCAGTCTCAACCGGAGTTATCTCGCTTTACAATGTAGCCCAAGTGGACAGTCGAATGTCTGTAGAGTTGGGGTTGTACCTGCTGAGGACGGTTGCAACTTACAGCCTCCGTCAAGTTGATGCTTGCTAGCCTTTTGCAGTGCAAGGGCCAGGTTTCTATTTCTATCCGTACTCAGAGAGGGGGTGTGTGGTGCGTGGGGGCAAAGCAGGCCGCTATCTCTGGGTAATCTCTCCTGCATCCGCCAGCTGCTCTTATGCCCCCAGGCAGTTCCAAGCCCCCCCCTCCGCTGTTTCCCTTCTTACGGAGTCTCGTTTCCACCGGGGTCTGACCAGGGCCTAGTAGGCCTTCAAAGCTGGGGCCTTGATTAGCGGGAGCAGCCCCTGGATGCCCGCCTCATTACCTCTGGGCTACCGCTGCAGTACTCTGGACTCCACGCACCTTTGCTATCGAGTCCACCGCTCTCTCAGACCGTCTTCTGCACAGCGGCCCTTCTCGGTAGGGTGGCAGCGCTGCAACACTACAGAACACCGAACGCCATCATCAGGTCCCTGGATGCCGCTATGATGGAGCCTCCGTCTTTCCCTTTCAATTCACTCGGGCACTTCCGTCAGAGCTCCGTTCTTTCTCAGTCGCCTTCCACGGGTACCTCAGGTCTTGCCTCACTCTAGAAACAGGTTTACAAGTATTGATGGCACAGGATTATTCAGGATAGCCGGCAGGGATGCGGGAGCTCACTTAGACAGCGGCCATACTCGTCGGCTGCTAGCCACGCCCCCCCCTTCCCTGCCCTTTTAAAGCATTTTCCAAAAATATTTTCAGGACACGGGGATAGAGCCATTGAGTCCTGGAATGGCAGCTGCAACATTTATTTGTATCAGATGCAGCCAGCCAAACAGATCACTTGGCACAGCTGTAGTAGGGCCAGTTTTGTGGCATCAAAATGTCCATGGGAGAAAAGGCTATTTTGGAAAATGATAAATACACATTTTTTCAAATTTTTGCTACTGTGGTCCTACTACAGGACTACCCATTCAGTTACACGTAACCTTTTAATCCCTCCACCACCAACCTGAGCACCTCTTAAAACGCTAATTTCTTGAAAAAGACTGAACAGCTTTACACCAAATCATAAAAAGCATGCTTCTGAATAAAATTCTAACTTTCTTCTAAATTTGGTGTAATTCCATTCAGCTATCTTTTCTTTATTGGAGCACACATTTCCCTATTGGAATTAACATAGGAAATCAACACAAAACGTTTCATGAAGGAGCTAAGGTGAAAGAGTTATTTTGGAACATTTTGTGGAGACATCTGATTGGCTGCCTGCAACAAAAGAAAAATGTTGCTCGCAGCCATCACAGGACTCGGGGACTTAGGGCCAGATGTTCAAAATTTAATTTCCTAAATAGTGAATCCTGAGAAATCACTATTTTATAAATGCATAATGGAATGTACAAAAATAGCGATTTCCTAATAGCGATACCTACAAAGTAGGAGTAACAATTAGGAAATCGCTATTTAGAAAATGCTAAACCATTCATTCCTATGGGCCTAATAGGTATGAATGGTTTTGCATTTCCAAATTTGCGATTTCCGAGTAGGAAATCGCAAACTAAGAAATGCAAAACCAAGGGTGCGTATGGGCCTAAAGCCCCCTTAATGCACCCCAACAAAAACTGGTACAGATGTAAAGCGCACAGATGCCCTAGGGGCATGTGTGCACTTTATGGCACTTAAAAAAAAGCACTTTGGGGTGCTCTTTTTAAATTGCACATGGTAATAGCTTTTCCTAAATGTGCATTTCATATTTAGGAAATGCTTTGTACATTAGCTTAGGTAATCTCAAATAGGAAATCCCTATTTGTGATTTCCCATTTAGGGAATCGCAAAGTGCAATTTCTACTGGGTAGAAATTACATTTTGTGATTCCATAACCACATTTGTACATATGGAAAGGCAATTTAGCATTTTTTAGTGGAACAAAATTGCAATTCGGTCTGTTAAGAAATGCTAAATCCTTTTGTACATCTGGCCCTTAGTCCCCTGTCCTGAAGTTGAAAAAAATATTAATATAAGATGGCAGGGTAGAGATCCCCTGGTCCCCTAGGCCCCATGGGGGGAACCAGCGGGACCTCCCCCGGGCCAAAAAAGAAAATGGCAAACAAATGCCACTATCCAGCAAGAATCTTGTGTGATTGAAAATGATTTACTATAATCCCTGGGGAGCCCATTGCTTGGCTGTGTTGATAAAAAAGAGGGGGCTGTGTGGCCTCATTCCCAAGCCTCCATAGGCCCCAGAAATCCCTCCCCGGGGCTAAAAACAATGCTTATGGAAAGGGGGACGCACTGCCCACCTCCAAGAGTCTCAAGAGGCCCCAGAGAGCACACCAGTGTGGCCCACTCCTGGGCCAGTTTTTGGATTCGGGGACCCCCATCACTCAGGGCCCAGCACCATATTGAAGGGTGAAGGAGGCACGTGAGCCCTTCCCAGTGCAAATTTCAGCCCAAAGACCCCATCCCCTGGGGCCTAGCAGTATATTGAAGGGGGAGGGCAGCACACGACCCCCCTCCCTATGCCAATTTCGGCCCAGGGGAAGCCATCCCCTTGGGGCCTGGCTTAACCAAGGGTGGATGCTCTGGTGCCCACCCAGGACACCCACCACACTATTGTTGGTGGTCAAGGGGGTGCCCCAAGGCCCCTGTGGCCCCTGTGGCCCCAGCCAGCTCCCTGCACCCAGTGTAAGCCGGCATTGCTCCTGGCAGAAGTGATCAGCTAATAAATGCTGCTCGTTGCAGGCAGGAGCAATATTTAGATCTGTTTCCCTGCCCGCATCAGGGTTGGCAGGGAATCAGATTTAAAGTACACTCCCAGCGGGCGGCAGAATTTTTGAAGCTTCCGCTAGCTGGGAGCGAACTTGGTGTTTGGTCCCACTTGGTGGGAGATTTAAAAAGGCTCCTGCCAAGCAAAAACAAACAAAGGTTTCCCCGCCCACGCTATCGCAGGCAGGGAAACAGCTATATTTCAGGGTGGGCATCCCAGGCCATAGCCTGGGAGCTGGCCCTGGTGAATGTGGTCCAAAGGGCCATCAATGGCTCAGGGAGGGGGGTCTGCATGCCCCTCTCCCTTAAAGGAATCTGCCACAGGGGTGGGCTCTTGGTGTCTTTTTGTGGCTCGGGGAGGGGGGCTGCACAGCCCCCTCCCCCTTTTCTACATTTTTGACCCCATGCATGAGCTCCACAGGGCCTCTAGAGGATTGGTGAGATGGGCCGTTTGGCCTCCCTCCCCATAAAAATGAATGTTGGCCGGGGGGCTCCCAGGGGGATCTTGAGGCACAGGGAAGGGGGCCACGCACCGTGGGTTCCCTGGGGTCTCTAATGGCGCAGGGAGGGGGGACCCATATCCCCCCTCCCCATAAAAATTGTTGGCTTATAATGAATAAATGCAGCCAGCCGCTATTTTTCTTTTCGGTCCTCTGAGAGTCTCGTGGGATTGTGGCATTTTTTTCCCAAGGGCTTGTTCTCTCTGGGTCGCCCACATGGGGCCTAGGGGGGTCATGGTATCCCTACCCTGTCCCCATATACTTTTTTTACAACTTCAGTACAGGGGAATAAGTTCCTGAGTCTTGTAATGGCTGCCAGCGACATTTTTCTCATGTTGCTGACATTTTTCTCATGTTGCTGGCAGCCAGTCGGCACACATGCTCTTGCAGGAGTCTGACTCCAATGGGAGTAATTTCATTTAATTTCATTTGAGATGTCATCAGTGATGTCATCACCATGTCATAAGTGATGTAATATGCGACGTCATATACAGTGCATTTTGGGGGCATACTTTATAGTTAGCTTAGGTAACTATAACTGCTGAATTTCAATGGTTCTGTATGAGTGAAATCTGAGCCTAACTATGACATCCCTGTAACCTTTGGTTTTTCAAAGGTTACAGGGATATTATAGTTAAGCTCAGCTTTTACTCGCACAAAACCAGTGAAATTCAGCTGTTATAGTTACCTGAATTAACTATAACTTATGCCCCCACAATGCACTGCTTATAACCTCACATATTACATCACTCATGACATGGTCAGTGACATCGCTGACATCATACAGTGAGTGTGTTTTTTAGAGTTTAACGGTGTTAAACATATATACTAACCTACTACAAAAGTTAAGTAAATCTACTAGATGCACCAATCATGAGTGATACTGCTTCTAACATATATTTAGTGAGTGGCTGCATGACTGTATATATCTTTGTGTGTATGGACGTGTAAGTGGCTGTATGGGTGTATAAGTGGGTGTGTAAATAGCTGCGTGGGTGATTGAGATGGTGTGTGAGTGGTTGTATTGGTGAGTGAGTGGATGTGTCAGTGGCTGTATGGGTGAGTTAGCAGTGGTGTGAGTGGCTCTATGGGTGGGTAACTGGGTGTGTAGTGACTGTATGGGTGAGTGAGTACCTGGATGGCTGTATGAGTGAGTGACTGGGTGTATAAGTGGCTGTATGGGTCAGTGAGTGGCTCTTTGAGTGGTTGTTTGGTTAAGTGAGTTGGTGGGTGAGTGGCTGTATTGGAGAGTGAATGTATGTATGAGTGACTGTATGGGTGAGTGAGCAGCTGTGTGAGTGCTTCTATGGATGTGTGAATGGGTATGTAAGTGGTTGTATGTATAGGTGTGTGTGTGGGTGAATTGAAGTACTGGGAATTTTAAGCCCAGCCGTGCAGGGGAACACACCCTATGGCTTCGGGTTCTTCCTGTTTCAGACCTACAGAAACACAGAGTCTTCTGGGTGAAGTCAAAGATCAGTTTATTGGCTGCAGACCAATTACAGGTATCCTAGAAGTACAACAGCGTGTATGTTCTCAGGAGACTGCTAAAAATCACAGAAACGGGCTTCTCCTTAAATACAAAATATCCTGCTTCAGGCATACATTCCTTGGTTTACGATATGGCCATATAAAGTATACATTACAAACAAAAAAGCAGAGTCATGATGACCATCCCACATTCCAGTTAAGCCAGCCCGCAATTATTTACCCAGCAAGGCTCAGATCCCACATCAGATATCGATAGGCCCCAATAAACATGAGCATCTCCTGTTTGGAAAACAAGCCATAAAGCAGGAACAGTCAGGTGAGAAAGAGATTAGCTGGAGGCTCGTGTTTAATGTAAAGGCTTTATGGTGTGTCAAGCCCTGATGCTAATCACAGGTGGCCAGAGGACGGGGAACTCGTGAGACCGGACTGACCTGGGGTAGCGGAGCCAAGCTGCCCAGGTCACAGAAAAGTCAAAGAAAGGCACATGTGCTCTAAAAGGCCTGTATTTGCTTCATGCTATGTAGCCTATGTGAGGGCAACCATAAGATGGCCACCGCTCTAAAATGGAGCCCACGTAGTGATGTATAATAGCGTATACACAGTGCATTCATAGCTAAAACGTTACACAAAGCACTTGTACATACCGCATTAACCATTCGCGGTTCACTAATACCGGGATAGACAGGGGTAGGGCCCTGCCTCCTACGCGGTCCCAAATTCTAAAGTACGACAGACCCTCCTTTTGCCCTTACATAGGCAATAACTATACTCATTTCAATCCGAGTCTAGGTCAATATTCACGAAGTCATGGATATGTTGCTGTAGCATCATCCTATTACTTAGCTCGTCCCTCGATACAGGTTTCCTTACACATAATGTAGCACAGAGGCCACATATTGCAGGAGCACACTGTATGCACAGACAGAACAGGAAAAGGATGGCTAAGATCATTCCAATGACCATCAGAACTTTCCAACCCCAGGCAGATATCAGTTCCCAGAACCACCCCACCAGTGACCAATCTCCTTTATCCACGTGTATGGACTCAGATATTTTATGTAGTTTGGAGATGGCTTGATAAACTGTTGGAGCGTTGTCTGGTATGAAAATTCAACAACTAGATTGGATAACCTTACATACCCCACCGCGGTCTGCAAGTATGACGTCTAGAACCATGCGGTTCTGCAAAGTCATGAGGCGATCCGCTTGGAGCTCAGCTGTCAAATTACCAAGGGCACCAGCCGTAACATTAACAGTGGATTCAACCACATGAGTCAGCTGTCTCAGGTTCCTACTATTGACCATAGGTCCCCAAAACGGCAGGAAACCCAAAAAGAAATCTCCCGCTTCCTGACCGGCAGTATCCTCCTTACTAATCACGCCTCTCACAACTCTGGTCTTGTGATAGTCAGAGGCGGCAGTAAATGTTGGCGGTAGCAGATTTGCAATATAACATGTGCCCGAGAAATCAGGGGGCAACCATGTATATGCTCGGTCATTGCAGATAAAATATGTACCCTTGGCAGCCAAAAACGCAGGGGAAAACTGTGACGGAAAAGTGTACATTTCAGTACAGTCACTTCTTCCCAGTTGAGCTCTAGGATTCTGACCATTACCTTGCAAACAGAACCGACCTATGTGGGGTACGACCCAGATTGGGGATGAGATTTTTCGCTGTCTTTCACCCAGACTAATACTATACCCCGTTGCGTTCCACCCTACATAAGCTCTCAACTCTTCTTTGGGAATAGATGAGTATGCATCGATATCTCTGCTCATATCGGCAACTCCTTTCATTATAGCTTTGTTATTGGTGCTAGGTCTGATGGAACGCGGTTGTCGCGGGGAGTACGCATCTAGTGCAAAGAGAAACATGGTCTGGAATGCCCATGACGATCCATTGTAACTATACGGCAGCACTAGATAGGGAATACCCTTATTAATGGTATGTGGCATTAAACCACACACCCAACAATTGGTTGTATTCATGACTAGTTGGTGCTGGTGCAGGAGCTGAATAAACGAGTTATTCACAAACTCTGATCGTCTAGCTTGTTCATGTTCAGGCAGAGGGTGAAAAGAGTGTGAGGAGACAGTAGGAGGAGGTATAGGCTGTACAGTGGGTGCAATGGGCTCTTGAGAGGAGAAGAATACAAATCCTACAGTAAACACTACCATACTACATAATACAAACAGGCATAAAAATACAAAACGTTTGCTCTTCATTATTTTACACATTCTTGCTTTAAAGTTCATTTCCTCAGTGAGTCTCTCCATCTTAAAAAACTCCATCCTCTAATCGTGCCGCTCGCGGCGGGTGAGTATCTTCTGCTAAGGAGTACGCCTGTCAGTCCAGGGAACGCCCCAGACCAACCAGAACCGTTGACCTAACGTCTTCGGCCTGTACCCCAAAGTCTTGGCACCGCGACCCTGCGGCTGAACCCGGATGGTGGTTCGAAAAACAAAAATCAAGAAAGTCCTTCAGATGGGAGAGCTCTGGTTATCAAAAAATAAAAAGGTAAAAGAAAAAGAATATTTATTTGTCCATAGGCCTTGGTCTTAGATTATAGTGGAGACGGCCAGGTACTGAGTTCAGGCTCTGTAGTGTCCAATCGAATTGACGGTGGCACAGCTTCTTGCAAAATATAGTCACTTTCCTGTGCTGAAGTTGTGCCTTTTATGCGTGCATCACTGAACGGCACAAAACGAGGTACAGTGTCTGTTTCAGAGTCTGCGATACCCTCCTGGACCCACTGGTCATACGGCAGAGGCAAAGGGATCCTTTTCACGTGGGCACCGTGGATCCAGTTCTTCTTCCCCTTTACTCGAACAGCTGATCTTGTAGATAGAAGTACGAGATGAGGGCCGATCCAACGAGGCTCATCGTTGCTCTTGCGCTGAATTTTTTTTACCAAGACCCACGTGCCAGGGTCGATAGGGTGTCCTGGAGCCTCAGAGGCCTGGGGAAGAGTATCGTGCACCTGTTGGTGTAAAACACGTCATTTAGCCGTCAATTCATACAAGTAATCAAGCAGTACTGGGTGTTCGATTTCACTGAATTTTGTCGGTCTTGGCACACCCCATACATTGGCCGGGCGGCCAAAAACGACCTCGTAGGGACTAAGTCTCACTCGTGAATGCACAGTCATTCTGGTGGACAGGAGTGCTAGAGGCAGAGCGTCAGGCCATTTAAGACCTGAGCTCGCTTGGATTTTGACCAGTTTGAGTTTTAGAGCGCCATTGTAGCGCTCTACTAATCCAGCTGATTGGGGGTGATTTGCAGCGTGGAATTTCTGCTTTATCCCTACTCCCTCACACACATTCTTCATCACTTGGCCCACAAACTCACTCCCATTATCACTCCACACCATTCTTGGCATTCCAAACCTAGGGAAAAATTCCTTCACAAGGGATTTGGCTGTGGATAGAGCAGTGTTGTCTTTTAGTGGATAGGCCTCTATCCATTTTGAGAAAGCACAAACAACCACCAATACATATTTCAGGTTGTTGCACCTTTCCATGTGGATAAAATCTAGCTGCAAAACTTCAAATGGATATGATGGAGGCGCAAAATGACCAGCTGGAGTTGGGGTTCCCCTACCAGGGTTGTACTTCAAGCATACCATACAATTCTTGACCACATTCTCTGCACACTTGGGAATTCCAACATTCTGCCATACTGGAGCCAACAACTTACAGATTCCTTTCGTACTGATATGTGCCATTCCATGTGCCATAACCACTGGAAGCACATATGCATCAGGTAACAACCATCGCCTATGTTCTGACAAATCAATCCAACAACCATTCTCATCCAACTTACCCATACTTTCTCTCCACTTGCTCAACTCTTTCTCTGTGGCTTCAGCTTGAAGGGACTTTACACTCTCTATTGTGTTTTCACACATTCCAACATCACCAACCCATCTGGCAGGGCCTGCAACATACATTCGAGTCTTCACATCTTTTGCTGTTTCTTTCGCGGTTTCATCAGCAAACGCATTACCGCGACCAACATCATCAGTGATTTTCTTGTGCGCACTGCATTTCATAATCGCAACTTGTAACGGTAGGGTCAGTGACTCAAGGAGATCATTCACCAACTTGCCATTCTGAATCTTAGCTCCATGCAAAGTCAGGAATCCACGTTCTTTCCACAATCGCCCAAAACTATGAGCCACGCCAAAGGCGTACTGGCTATCCGTATATATGTTCACTTTCATTCCTTCAGACAACACGCATGCTCTCGTAAGGGCAATCAATTCTGCTGCTTGACCCGAATTTTGTGGCACACGCGCAGTTTCCACAATCGTGTGCAAAGTCGTGATAGCATATGCAGCAGTCGTATCACCATTCGGAAGCTTGAAACACGAACCATCCACTCATAAAGTACCATCACACTCAGTCAGGGGAGTATCTTTAAGATCTACTCTTCCTTTCGTCTCTTCTTCTGTTCTGAACAGACAATCATGTTGCTCAATCTCATCTAGGTCTGCTGGAACTGGTAATAGTGTAGCTGGATTCAATGTGTTGCATCTCTTTATGTGTATATGGTTTGCTAACAGTGTCAGCTCATAACCAGATAATCGCGCACTAGTTAAGTGTTGTGTCTTGGTCCTGTTTAACAATGTGTCCACAGCATGTGGAACCATAACAATCAATGTGTTATCCATTACTAGGCCAGCAGACTGTCGAATAGACATAGCTGCAGCAGCTGTGGCTCTCAGACAACTTGGCAATGCCCTCGCTACCGGGTCCAAGGTTGACGAAAAATATGCGCATGGACGCGGTCTGTCGCCAAAAGGCTGTGTTAACACTGATAATGCGCAACCATCTTTCTCATGAACATACAATGTAAAAGGCTTGCTGTAGTCAGGGGTACCCAACACAGGAGCTGAACACAATGCATTACGCAATTCCCAAAAATTTTCTGACACTCTTCAGACCATGGGATAGGATTCGGTGTGTCTTTGCATGTTAATGCTAACAAAGGTTCTGCCAACAAGGAAAAATTAGGAATCCAATGCCTACAGTATGAAGTAATGCCCAAGAAAGCAAGCACTTCTCTCTGTGTTCTTGGCACACTCAACTGTGCAATGGCTTGAATTCGTTCTGGGGTCAGTTTCCTTCCCTCCTTCGATAAGAGATGACCTAAGTAGGTCACTTCTTGTCGACAATATTGCAGTTTTGAGAGAGACACTTTGTGATGAAAGGCAGACAAATGACGCGACAATGACAAAGTAGCGTTTTTGCAAATCTTTTCAGTATCCGCGGCGATTAGTAAATCGTCAACATACTGAATGAGGATAGCGCCACTAGGTAAAACCAGTGCATCAAGCTGCGCTTAAAGCAGAAGCTGCGACCTCCTAAACTAAAGCCAAAAATGTCTCTGCTCTCCTCGGCAATTGGGATGCTAAAGAAGGCATTCTTTAAATCCATCACTGAGAACCATGCGGCGGAGGCTGGAATCATGGTTAACAAGGCAGTTATATCAGGGACAACTGGAAACTGTGGTACAACAATCTTATTAACCTCTCTAAGATCAATCACAAATCTGTAAACAGGTGGCTGTGAAGGGTCCGTTCGTTTTAAGACAGGTAAAACAGGACTATTGCAAACGTTGCCCCTTGTCTCTTCAATTACACCCTTTTTAATCAAATCACTGACAATTGCTAACAATGCTTTCTGACCTTCATTGGAGATCTTGTACTGGGGAATACGTGGCAATCTGACATTGGCTTTTAAAGTGACCACATATGGCGGTATTTCCAAAAGACCCACATCATTGGGACCAGTAGCCCAAAGGACATCCGGAAGGGATGACAATTCAGGTGGCATTGCATTTTTAGACAAATACATTGGGGAAATCACTTTCTTGCCTAATGTAAGTTGTACTCCTGAGGGAGAACAATATAGCGTTGCATGCAATCTTTTTAGCAAATCTAATCCTAGCAAATTTTCACCACAACCTGTTGTTAGGATGAGGGGTGCTTTTAGCTCACAAGGTCCAACAGAAAGTGACATAGGACTAGAAATCGGGTTCCTAACTGGGGCGCCAGAAAAACCTACTGAGACATTTATTTCGCCAGACAAAGGCGCGCCAGGGAGTTTTGAATGCATGATTGAACTCTTTGCAGCACCAGTATCCAGCAAAAAGGGCTCCGTTACATTTGCTGTAGTTACTTTAACATAAGGTCCGCTCTGATCCACTGGCACTGAAACAACTCCCTCTCTCTGTCTATGGCTGTCCTAGTAATAATTATCTTCTACATTGTCATCTTCTGCATAATAATCATTATTGTAGTACTGAGCTGTATTACCAGTCGCGTTGGCTTGCTGATCAAAGCTATTTATGGTATTTTGAGGCGGAAGAGGACGCGCGTTCTGGGGAATATTTCCACGCCCTCTGCCTCTAGGAGCTTGCTGACCACCTCTACCTCTTGCGCCATACGCATTACTGTTACGCTGCATTAATTTAGGGCAACAATATTTAAAATGACCTTCCTCTTTGCAATATGAACATTGGTTGGGACCTACAGAGATTCGTGGTTGATAATACCCATTCATTTGCTGACTATTCTGAAATTGTTGGGGTTGCTGATAGATACCTTGTGTTTGCCTATAATTACTCTGTCCTCCACGTGGCGGATAGGCCTGCTGTAAAAGGACCTTTGTTTTAAGTTCTTTCGTTTTCTTATCTGTTCTATCCTTCTCATCTTTGTCTCTATTCTCATAATACTGTGCAGTAGCCAGTATTTGCGCTGAAGAGGAAACAGCCCAAGAACTTTCTGAGTCTTTTAATTTTTTACACAACTCGGGAAGTAGATTCTGCACAAATTTATCACCAAATAACCGTTGGCCACCTTCAGTGCTCATGTCTTGACCACTGTGGTCGATAAACGTTTCTTCAAACCTGGTGAAGAAATCAGACACTGTCTCATCTTTCTTCTGCTTACATGCGGATAGTTTATCCCAATTTACGCGCATCGCAGGCATTATAGTTTTCATGTAGGTAATAATTCGACCAGGGAGTTCTGCTACCAAAGGATCAGGTTTCGCGCCACCAACTTGGCCAGCATCTGCAGCAATGATATTAGCCCATGTGTTACCCAATTCTGCAGCGTGATCTACATTACGAATGGATCCCCATAAAGGCTGTGGAACAACATTCCCAAACAACATGTCTATGTCAGCCAGATTCATTACACATGATTCTGCAGTTTGTGATAACTCCTTATAATAACCTGTAGGGTTTTTACGGGGGTCAGGCAATGTCTGTTTAAGCGCTAAGACCTCAGAACGCTTCCAAGGGACATGTACCCAAACACGCTGAAAATGAGCTAAGACAGGTGGAACAGCATTTGGATCAGCAGGTCTCCAAACTGGAGGAACCTCACGCATCGGATATTGGCGCGCTTTTACCTTTTTCCCCACAGGGAGTTCCTGTTCGAACAATGATTGCTGACAATCGCCATTTCTGAAGGACAGTAAAGTTGCAACTGCTTTATCTACATTGGGACCCACAATTGTACCTTTTTCAAAATCAAATTGCACTCGACACAATTCCTGTGGGTTTGGGTTTGCACCATTATCCTCCAATTCCTCACAGAGGAATTCACACATTTTATCAAAGACATACCTCTGTGTTGGGGCATCCCATTGGTGAAAAACGGTAACAACTGATTCCACATTATAGAGTAAAGGGAAACCAATCCACCTACGCGCCAGATGATCTAACACCTCTTTCTCGTCGGGACCAGGCAGCTGACTGCGCAATTGCTTACGCTGTAAGGCAGGAGTCGCACTAGATGACCTAAAGAGAGGCGACATTAAACTAGTAACTACGTTAGCTAGTCGTTGTCGTGCTGAAGGAGAAGTTGAGGCGAAAACGGGGGGATAGACAGAGGGAAGAAAAACAGATTCAGATACAGGTACCTGGGTAGTGTAAGAAGGAGCGCCAGGGGAAGCCGCTGGCGTGCTAGGCAAAGTCGCAGGAAGCGCGGGGGTAACAGGTAACAAAACTGGCGGCCCTTGAGAGGGCTGCATTGCAGGGATAGGAGCCAGCTGAGGAGGAGCTGGCGGCTGTGGGAAGGCTTGCGGCATATTTACTGGAGGCTGCACATTTACAAGCTGTGCAGGTGCTATGACATATTGCACATATGGGGGTGGCGAACTTAGCAAATGGGGCATTAGGGAATCTTTCTCTTTCTCTTTTGTCTCATCTTGCACAAGGGGTGACAAAACAGGGTAACATTTATCGATCCCTAGTTTGCGCTGTCTGTGCAATTGCTCATTCATTTGGTCCTCCTCATTATCTTTAAATTGCACAGCTGCTTGCATCACTGACATACCTCTTTCTCTCTTATTTCTTTTCGCTAGCTTAATTTCCTTCTGTTTGGCTTCCTTTCGCCATAGGCGGAAAGAATCAAACATCGCCGGCCGGGCTTTCTTTTTAAACAATTTAACCTCCAAATTATCTAAGATATCTGTATCGAAACTATCATTTTGGGGCCATTTTAAAACACCGTCCTTTCTGGTGTATTGGATCCATACTTCATTATATGCAATGGGGCCCACGCCATGTTTTACATAAAGCTCATAAGTTGGAGTTCCAATTGGAGGAACCGGACATGAATCCTCTAATTGGGAATCCCTTCCACAACTCAAACAAAACCAATTACCAAATACACTAGCACCAGGCATCTTCGCTCACTAGTCTAGTTCCCAACTTCAAAGGATTATCGATTACGATAGTCTCGTGAATACACGAGTCCTCTGGCTTTGGGGTTTGCAAACTCCAAATAAACCAAAATTATCCCGAAGGATACCAAACAAATTGGGAGACGCTCCACCTATACTTAACTGAATATCGATGATCAATGGTGTTACCAGAAGACTCTCTCGATTGTTTCGCTCTACCAAAAATCGTCAAGGGTCCAAAACAGGGCGATTAATCAGGGCAGCAGTCCTTCGTAGCTGTCGGGACGCGGAGAACCTCGCAGAAAAGACTTTCGGACCACGTCGACATGCAGGGGTCGATGAAGTGGCGGCCTTCCTCCAGAATTTCCACACGAAGCTCCTCACGAACCTCTGGCTTGGACCGGTACCGCTGAAATCGCGCCGAGTTGGGCGCCAACTGAAGTACTGGGAATTTTAAGCCCAGCGGTGCAGGGGAACACACCCTATGACTTCGGGTTCTTCCTGTTTCAGACCTACAGAAACACAGAGTCTTCTGGGTGAAGTCAAAGATCAGTTTATTGGCTGCAGACCAATTACAGGTATCCTAGAAGTACAACAGCGTGTATGTTCTCAGGAGACTGCTAAAAATCACAGAAACGGGCTTCTCCTTAAATACAAAATATCCTGCTTCAGGCATACATTCCTTGGTTTACGATATGGCCATATAAAGTATACATTACAAACGAAAAAGCAGAGTCATGATGACCATCCCACATTCCAGTTAAGCCGGCCCGCAATTATTTACCCAGCAAGGCTCAGATCCCACATCAGATATCGATAGGCCCCAATAAACATGAGCATCTCCTGTTTGGAAAACAAGCCATAAAGCAGGAACAGTCAGGTGAGAAAGAGATTAGCTGGAGGCTCATGTTAAATGTAAAGGCTTTATGGTGTGTCAAGCCCTGATGCTAATCACAGGTGGCCAGAGGACGGGGAACTAGTGAGACCGGACTGACCTGGGGCAGCGGAGCCAAGCTGCCCAGGTCACAGAAAAGTCAAAGAAAGGCACATGTGCTCTAAAAGGCCCGTATTTGCTTCATGCTATGTAGCCTATGTGAGGGCAACCATAAGATGGCCACCGCTCTAAAATGGAACCCACGTAGTGATGTATAATAGCGTATACACAGTGCATTCATAGCTAAAACGTTACACAAAGCACTTGTACATACCGCATTAACCATTCGCGGTTCACTAATACCGGGATAGACAGGGGTAGGGCCTTGCCTCCTACGCGGTCCCAAATTCTAAAGTACGACAGAATGTATAAGTGTTTGTATCGATAAGTGAGTGGCTGTGTTGAGAGGCTGTAAGTGTGAGTGGGTGTGTCAGTGATTGTGTAGGTAATAAGTGGGGTGTGAATAGCTGCACGAGTTAGTGTGTGGCTATGTGACTGGCTGTACAGGTGAAAGACTGGTTGTATCAGTAGCTTTATGGGTGAGTAAATGGTGGGCTGAGTGGCTGTACGAGTGGGTGAGTGGGTATGCAAGTGCCTCTATGGGGGAGTCAGTGGGTATATGAGTACTGGTATGGGTCTGCGAATGGGTATGTGAGTAGTTGTGTGGGTGTTTGAGAGTTTGTATGTATAAGAGTGGTTCTGTGGATGATGTCATCAGTGATGTCATTTGAGATTTCATCAGTGATGTCCTCAGTGATGTCACTGACCATGTCATGAGTGATGTAATATTTGAGGTCATAAGCAGTGCATTGTGGGGGTTAAGTTATAGTTTGCTCAAGTGTCCCTATGGCTGGGGGTCAGGGTACTCCTGCCCTGCTCCTTTTCTTTATTTTCATTTTTTTTTGTGACTCGGTGAAGCCGAGTCCCAAGATGCTCCTGTCAAAAAAATTAAACCTCAACAGGAAGCACTTTCAGATATAAATAAAGCAGGTGCCCGAGTTGAAGGTCAAATTCAGTAACGCATTAATCAGCACAAAATCTCTGCGATCACGCGAAATTTCGCGTGATCGCTGAGATTTTTTGCCGTTTTGCGATATTTTGCGAAAGGCACTTTCGCAAATTCTGCCCACCATTACAATAAACTAAGGTTACAGTGACTTTATAGTTAGGTTCAGAATTTACACACATAAAGCCATAGAAATTCAGCAGTTTTAGTTACAGTTATCTCAAGTAACTATAACTCACGCTCTGCTAATTACCTCACAAAACGGGCATGGCGGGGCATGAGTTATAGTTACTTGAGATAACTATAAGTATAACTGCTGAATTTCTATGGTTTGTATGTGTAAAATCTGACCCTAACTATAACGTCCCTGTAACCTCTAGTTTTTTAGGGCCTCATGTAGGAAGCCAAATACCGGTCGGTAACGGCCGAAATTCGGTAAATATCCCGTTACCGACCGGTATTTAGGCATTTGCGATGTAGGTGGCAGATTTTCTGGATTCAGTATTTACCGAATCGGAAATCAAGAAATCGGTAAAATACCGATTTGGTAAATACCGAATCCAGAAATGCTATGTAGGGGGCACTCAAGTGAGTGCATCATTGGTGTCTGGATTCGTTATTTACCACCAACTACTAGTTGATGGTAAATGACGAATACCTTTCAAAAAGCATTTTTGTGCTATTTGAAAAGTGCAATGTGGCAGACATACATGCCCTTAGGGCATGTATGTGCGCCACATGTGCACACATGCACGAATCAGGGGTGCAACAGGGTGTCAATGTGACACCCTGCCACCCATGATAATGCCTCCCCTATTACCGATTCGGTATTTACCGAATCGGTAATGGTAACTGGCTTCCCATTCTTTCCTATGGGCCTCCAGGCCCATAGGAATGAATGGGAAGGGATGCATTATTACCGATTCGGTAAATACCGATTCTTAAATACTGATATTTACCGAATCGGTAATAATTACCGATTGGTTACCTACATTACATTTACCGATTCATAAATACCGAATCGGTAAAATTCGGTATTTATGAATCGTTAAATGTGATGCTACCTACATATGGCCCTTAGTGAGAATATATATATATATATATATATATATATATATATATATATATATATATATATATATATATATATATTACCTACTGGCGGTCGCCAGTAGGTAGTTATAGTTAGGACCCCTTTTCCATAGGAAATCCGCAACATTCTATTTTGAATAACTTTGGCGCCGGTCGATGAATCCTCGCAAATTTCTCAAAATAGGTGGGGCGCTACGCTCCGCTCCTACCCTGAAAGTCTCGGGGGGATTCGTCAAGCGGGGGCTGAGATAAAAGGGGGGTCCCAAAACGCGTTTTTCCCATGCATTTTTCCATAGGACCTTTAGAACGAGCTACAGCCCGAACGGTTGAACAGAATTACTAGAAATTTGGCAGAGAGGTAGTCCGTAGGTCAAGGAAGTGCCTTTTGTAGGTTTGGTGTAAATCTGTTCAGTAGATTCTGAGAAAATAGCCTTTAAATCAATACATATATCTGAGCCCGCTTACGGTACGCTTACGGTACGCTTACCGTACGCGTACGGTGGCGTGCGCGAGCGAGATTCTGATTGGCTGTTAGATCTTAGTAAACATTCGAATTGGCCGAAACCAGGAAGCGGCGGCCGCCATTTTGTGTGTTTCACTCAGAAAAAAAAGAGTGAAAACAAGAAAAGGGGGCAATGAGGAGAGTTACAGACCCCCTTACATTTGTGAGGGGGTCAAAGAAGGACTGTAAAGTACAAAGAAAACATTTATTGATTTTTAAAAAAATCACGGGGTACGCGTACGGTAAGCTTACGGTAAGCGTACGGAAGAAAAAATAAATTAAAAAAGAAATGAAATGCAGATTTAAGAGTTTAGATATTAGGGAGCTCTAAAAAGAGCTGTTGTGTTTATGAAGTCATTTTGTTAGTGGTACCTACAAGTAAGTACCAATGCAGAGTCTAAGGTTCAAGAGGAAGACTCTGTTCCCTTCATCATTGAAGTGCACACCATCTCCTCTATAAATGTCTTGCATGTCATAACGCAAGTTGTTGTGGTAAATGGCACCCACACCATAGTCACGGAGGAAAGCAGAAACAGATTTGTTGACGTGCTTTCTTGCTTTGTCAATCTGCGGACAGAAATGATTGGACCAGTTCCATTTTTGCCTTTGGCATATGTTGGAAAACACAAAGGCAGTTTTAGGGAAAAGTGAAAACAGTTGTGCAAAGGTGTCCTTCATAAGCATTTCCAGACCTACCCCAGTCAAAGTGCCTAGGTCATTGCCACCACAGTGCACTATTATGAGGTCAGGGTGTTGGATTTGCATGAAGGATTTCACCAATGGCATCAATTGGTGCCACTTTAACCCTCTCTGACCAATCCATTTAATGTCTACATTTGGCAAAGCAAGGTCTCTCACCATATCTGTTTTCTCTGCAAACTTTTCACTCCAGAAGACATAGCTGTGCCCTACAATCCACACTGTGAACATCTTCAAAGGAGAACTGGATGCACTCAGGAGGTGTCTTTCAGTAGAATGGCAATATGAAAAGAAAGACAGTTTGGAAATGGAGGCATACATATTTTTTTCAAAACAAAAAGAACTGATTGGCTGTTTCATACCATTCTAGAATAAAAACTAGGCTGTATGTGTAAAATAATAGAAGCATGTTTTGTATTGGTACAAAAAAATGTGTTACCAAAGAACAGTACTATGGATTTGCTGTTAGGTTTGAAAAGTCAAGCACTCTTGCTCTGTGGAATTGAAACATTGTGTGGCGAACTTCTGACCTAACTCCACACAGCAGTGTTCCATGAGCTGTTGCTATGGTAGCAGGCAGAAGTCAAGTTGGGGGAAGGGTACTAGGCAGAAGTCAAGTTGGGGGCAGGGTACTTTTGGAAAAGGGTTGGTTTTCAACCAATAGAAATGTGTGATTACATTTGAAAAAAAGGGGGAAGCACTGAGATTTGAAACTTACATGTATATGTGTGGAAAAATAGAGGGAAAGTTTGCCATTATCTGGTTCTGCTGAGAGGAGAGAGGTGAACAGAACAGAGATCCTGGCTCTGATAATCTGCTGTTTGAGTGCCACATTTCTTTCACAACTAACTAATTTTAAAGGTGAGGTTAGAGTTTGAGAGGAGATGTATATGGTAAATTAAGAAATGAATAATAGAAACGGAAATTCTTTTTGTTGAAGTTGCGTTTATCATTTTCTGTTTTGGGAGAAATTTAAATGTGAGGAACATGTAAAATAATATGGACTATGCTTTCACGATAAATTAAGGTGTACTGGAAAAAAAAAGAATAGTTTAAGGGTTTGAGGTTGGACTCAGTAATGCAAATACATTCAGCATCTCTAAGGCTGGTTGCCCTTGCTGGAATGTAGGCAGCCACCCAGGTTACACATGGTGGTGGTCTGAAAAAGCAGTTTGGACATGTGCATTTAAAAAAATCAAAAAAGTGGTTTCATAATGTGTCAGTCTGTAAAAGTGATTTTCACTTGCCAAAAAAAAAGAGCAGTAAGTGTGCATTCAAATTGGCAAAGAAATTTCGTTTTGGGACTAATGTGAAAACATGACTCTGTGTGGAAATAGGAATTACAGGCAGAGATTTATTGCGTTTTTTTCTGGTGATTTCACAGTTGCATAAGTAGGAAAAAAGGGGAGCGATTTTTTGGGGGAAGAAGCAGACTCTTAGCACACACCCATCTGCTTGCCATGTATAATCATGCACAGTATTTACAAGCGAGTGGGGTTTTCAGGTTTTAGTCTGTAATGCAAATACATTCAGCATCACTAAGGCTGGTTGCCCTTGCTGGAATGTAGGCAGCCACCCAGGTTACACATGGTGGTGGTCTGAAAAAGCAGTTTGGACATGTGCATTTAAAAAAATCAAAAAAGTGGTTTCATAATGTGTCAGTCTGTAAAAGTGATTTTCACTTGCCAAAAAAAAAGAGCAGTAAGTGTGCATTCAAATTGGCAAAGAAATTTCGTTTTGGGACTAATGTGAAAACATGACTCTGTGTGGAAATAGGAATTACAGGCAGAGATTTATTGCGTTTTTTTCTGGTGATTTCACAGTTGCATTAGTAGGAAAAAGGGGGAGCGATTTTTTGGGGGAAGAAGCAGACTCTTAGCACACACCCATCTGCTTGCCATGTATAATCATGCACAGTATTTACAAGCGAGTGGGGTTTTCAGGTTTTAGTCTGTAATGCAAATACATTCAGCATCACTAAGGCTGGTTGCCCTTGCTGGAATGTAGGCAGCCACCCAGGTTACACATGGTGGTGGTCTGAAAAAGCAGTTTGGACATGTGCATTTAAAAAAATCAAAAAAGTGGTTTCATAATGTGTCAGTCTGTAAAAGTGATTTTCACTTGCCAAAAAAAAAGAGCAGTAAGTGTGCATTCAAATTGGCAAAGAAATTTCGTTTTGGGACTAATGTGAAAACATGACTCTGTGTGGAAATAGGAATTACAGGCAGAGATTTATTGCGTTTTTTTCTGGTGATTTCACAGTTGCATTAGTAGGAAAAAGGGGGAGCGATTTTTTGGGGGAAGAAGCAGACTCTTAGCACACACCCATCTGCTTGCCATGTATAATCATGCACAGTATTTACAAGCGAGTGGGGTTTTCAGGTTTTAGTCTGTAATGCAAATACATTCAGCATCACTAAGGCTGGTTGCCCTTGCTGGAATGTAGGCAGCCACCCAGGTTACACATGGTGGTGGTCTGAAAAAGCAGTTTGGACATGTGGATTTAAAAAAATCAAAAAAGTGGTTTCATAATGTGTCAGTCTGTAAAAGTGATTTTCACTTGCCAAAAAAAAAGAGCAGTAAGTGTGCATTCAAATTGGCAAAGAAATTTCGTTTTGGGACTAATGTGAAAACATGACTCTGTGTGGAAATAGGAATTACAGGCAGTGATTTATTGCGTTTTTTTCTGGTGATTTCACAGTTGCATTAGTAGGAAAAAGGGGGAGCGATTTTTTGGGGGAAGAAGCAGACTCTTAGCACACACCCATCTGCTTGCCATGTATAATCATGCACAGTATTTACAAGCGAGTGGGGTTTTCAGGTTTTAGTCTGTAATGCAAATACATTCAGCATCACTAAGGCTGGTTGCCCTTGCTGGAATGTAGGCAGCCACCCAGGTTACACATGATGGTGGTCTGAAAAAGCAGTTTGGACATGTGCATTTAAAAAAATCAAAAAAGTGGTTTCATAATGTGTCAGTCTGTAAAAGTGATTTTCACTTGCCAAAAAAAAAGAGCAGTAAGTGTGCATTCAAATTGGCAAAGAAATTTCGTTTTGGGACTAATGTGAAAACATGACTCTGTGTGGAAATAGGAATTACAGGCAGTGATTTATTGCGTTTTTTTCTGGTGATTTCACAGTTGCATTAGTAGGAAAAAGGGGGAGCGATTTTTTGGGGGAAGAAGCAGACTCTTAGCACACACCCATCTGCTTGCCATGTATAATCATGCACAGTATTTACAAGCGAGTGGGGTTTTCAGGTTTTAGTCTGTAATGCAAATACATTCAGCATCACTAAGGCTGGTTGCCCTTGCTGGAATGTAGGCAGCCACCCAGGTTACACATGGTGGTGGTCTGAAAAAGCAGTTTGGACATGTGCATTTAAAAAAATCAAAAAAGTGGTTTCATAATGTGTCAGTCTGTAAAAGTGATTTTCACTTGCCAAAAAAAAAGAGCAGTAAGTGTGCTTTCAAATTGGCAAAGAAATTTCGTTTTGGGACTAATGTGAAAACATGACTCTGTGTGGAAATAGGAATTACAGGCAGAGATTTATTGCGTTTTTTTCTGGTGATTTCACAGTTGCATTAGTAGGAAAAAGGGGGAGCGATTTTTTGGGGGAAGAAGCAGACTCTTAGCACACACCTATCTGCTTGCCATGTAAAATCATGCACAGTATTTACAAGCGAGTGGGGTTTTCAGGTTTTAGTCTGTAATGCAAATACATTCAGCATCACTAAGGCTGGTTGCCCTTGCTGGAATGTAGGCAGCCACCCAGGTTACACATGGTGGTGGTCTGAAAAAGCAGTTTGGACATGTGCATTTAAAAAAATCAAAAAAGTGGTTTCATAATGTGTCAGTCTGTAAAAGTGATTTTCACTTGCCCAAAAAAAAGAGCAGTAAGTGTGCATTCAAATTGGCAAAGTAATTTCGTTTTGTGACTATTGTGAAAAGAAATGTAGTAATATATTTAAATAAAAAAAAGGAAATTTTTTTTTAGTTTTTTTCAGGTATTGCTGAAGAGCAGTGAACAAAATTTAAGATGCCTACAAAATCCAGAGTTCAAAAAACGCTAAAAAAAAAACTATATTTGAAGACAACTAGAGGATCAAAGTTAGTAGAAGATGCTGATGTTGGGAGGAAGAAAAAATCTTCTGGTAAGCAAAAAAAAGATTTTCTAAGGAACATATTCAAAAAAAGGAAAAATGTACAAAATGTCTGTACTGGAAAGAATGATTTCAATCGAAAAGGACAGGAAAAAATTGAGAATTTAGTTAATGCAAATATACCTTCTGCAACTAAAAAGATAAACTTAAACAGAAAAACAGCGTTTAAAGAGATACGTAGAAAAATGTTTCAGAGGAGAGTTATGTCCAATTTGATAAAGGATGTGAAGAAATATAAGCAAAAGGCAAAGTTTTATAAGAGAAAAAAAGAAATTGAAGCCATTGCAGCAAAGGCATTAGAATTAAAAAGGAAACTATTCATATTAATTTTGAATAGGATGCGTACATTAGACAAAATGGTTAATGTACTGAAATCACATAGCAAAAGGAAAAGAGTAGTGAACAGAACAAACTTTTGTAAAGTGTTTTTAGGAAAGTGGATGCATAGTTCAAGTAGTGAACCTTTTTTTAATGAAGAGAGCTATTTTCAAAGTAATAGTTTGCTGCATGCAGTTGACACCAGAGGTCGTTCATACGAAGTAAAAAATGGTTGCATAATGGAGAAGGAGATAATGGTTCCAAGAGATGAGGTACAAGTGATGGCAGATGAGGCAATGGGGAGACGTCCTAAAGCCCCAGTGTACACTTGGAATTGTAGTAGTATTTGCACTGTGCGTCAGGAATCTATTGACAAATTTCGAGAGTTTCTAAGAGAATATAGTAAAAAAAGTATAAAACAGAAGATTAAGGTGCTTCAAAGTCTGGATCCATGCAGAGTGAGAGAGAATACTGGTTTGCAGGGTCATTCTCTGGCTTGTCTATCTAGAAAAGTGTGCAATAGTGTTTTCCATCATTTTAGGATGCTGGCTGTTCATCATACTGAAATGAGAAAGTTTGTGAGACGGTTGTATTTTGCCAAAAGTCCAGCAATAAAGTTAAATGAATTGAATAGGGCTCTGTTCCGAGGAACGGTATCAGATGTAGAGAAGGTTGTTGATGAAATTCAGTTTTGTTACTTTGGTCCTGAACAAAACAGTGCAGAGAAGGATACACTAAATGAGGAAGAAGTGGAAGAGAATGTAGAACCCTCTGTAAGTTACACATTTAATGATCACATAACAAAATTTGCAATTGTCTCTAATGAAAGACCAAATTTTACTTGTATTTGTTGCCGCAGAACTCATTATAGAAAACAAACTAGGAATGTTGATCTCTACAGAAAGAGTGAAAATGAAGATAATTATAAGTGGAAGGATTTTGCCACATATATATTTCTAGAAAATTGTTTTGAATTGGGTGAAGATCAGCGTATTTGTAAATACTGTTACAACAAGTTAGAGGAAAATAGAATGCCGACCAGAGCTGTACATAATAATTTAGAATTGGATGCTATTCCTGCTGAACTTTCTGAATTAAATACATATGAGTCTATACTCATTCAATGTGTTCATCCGTTCCAGACCATAGTACGTATGGAGCCCAAAACTGGTAAATTACCTCCTTCAGATTTACTGAGAGGTTTAAAAGGTAGAGTGGTGTATTTGCCCTTGGATTTGAAAAAAAATATGGAAACTATTGATGCGGATACTTTGGAAACTGAACCATTAATTATTCTGGTTAATGGTGTACCTACAAAGAATAAGAAGATTTGGCAGGAGCTGGTAGATGTACGGAAAGTACAAAAAGCAAATTTGTATTTGAAAAGGAATAACAAATGGTATGAATCAATTTATATAGAAGAAGAAGATTTACAAGAAGACACAGAAACACCAACTGGACAAATTGAAAAAGTGGACAAGTCAAAGGAAGAAGAAATTTATGAACATTTTAGCATACATCCTCTTCATTCAAAAGAAGTTATGGGAGACAATATTGATCTCTTTCAGATGAAGAAAGCAAAAGGAACTCCCGTGAGTGTATGGGAGGAGAGCTTGGAAGCTCGATGTTTTCCCCAGCTGTTTCCTAAAGGAAAAGGAGGACGATACGATGAACGTCCAGAACAGATTCCAGCTTCTGAGTTTCGGACTACAAGACTATATGCTGAAGATCCCAGATTTCGACAAAGTATTCCTTATTTGTTCCATCTTTTATTTGAAAGCGACTTGTCTGCACTGTCTTATGCAGTAAATCACATTTTAAAAAGTGGAGTACATTTACAAAATGTGTCTGCTAAGGATTTTATGGAGAAAGTGCAGCACCGAGATGATCATTTGGAAACACAACTGATCAATCTGATGGCTTGTCAGCGTGGGACAAATGAATATTGGTACCGACGCCATGGTGAATTAAAATGCATGTTACGGAATTTAGGAACACCAACATGGTTCCTTACCCTAAGCTGTGCCGAGTACGCTTGGGATGATTTACTGGATTTTCTACGAGAGGCAAATTCAAACATTAAAAACATCGAATACAAGACACCAGGAGAACTGTGCTCATTGGATCCGGTTAATGTTTGCAGATATTTCAATCATAGATTTGAGGCTATGATGTCCTTCATCTGCAATAAAAAAAATCCACCTCTTGGAGAAGTAGAGGATTTCTTTTGGAGAAAAGAGTACCAGGCAAGAGGTGCTCCTCATATTCATATGCTGTTGTGGATCAAGGATGCCCCAAAGTTTGGAACAGATACTGATGAAGCAGTGTTATCTTACATTGAAGAATATGCAACATGTGCTATACCAAAAAGCACAGAAGAGAAAAAGTTAAAGGAGCAAGTTTTACGTTTCCAAAGTCATCGGTGTGGAAAATACTGTCGACGGAAATACAAGAGCAAAGATAAATACTACACTAAATGTCGATTTGGATTTCCAAGACCTGTTCTTTCAAGTGGAAGAGTCAACAGTTTTATGTCAGCTGTGAGACATACTATCACAAGAAAATCACCTAAGAATACCTACAACCTAAAAAGAAAAGAAGAATCAAAAAATATAAAGGACTACAACCCAGTCATTTTATCCATGTGGAACGCTAACATGGATATACAGTATGTAGCTGACAATTCCATTGCTGTTGCTCGATATGTAACGTCTTACATTACAAAATCAGAAAAAACAGAATTGAAGGAAATGTGGGAAGAGATTTCTCACGAGAAGACTGTCAGTAAGAAGCTGTACAGTTTCAGTTTGAAGATGTTATCGCATCGAGAAATTGGATCCTACGAATGTTCAGATAGGTTATCTTCTGCAAGTCTCTACTCGAAGTCAAGAAGAATAATTTGGGCAAGTTTAGGCCTTGCAGCAATGAGAAATCGGGTACTGAAATCTGTAGGAGAAATTGAATATTTGGCCGAGAATGACCCAGAAAGTACAGATATTTTGAAATCAAACATGTTGGACACTTATTATCCCAAGAGAAGTCATCATCTGGAGAACATGTGTCTCTATGAAGTGCTGCAGAACTACATTTATTCACGGAAAGCCGCAGAAGACATCAACAATGGAAAATATAAAGTCGTTGGTGAAGAAGGATGTTTGGTGAAGCAAACAAAAGGAAGTTTGATAAATCACCGGAAGCTGAGTTGTGACACTACTGACAAGAAGGAATTTTACTACTTGGCTCTTTTACAGTTGTTTAAACCATGGCGTACAGAGGATGAACTACTGGGAGAATTTCAAAGCTATGAAGATTCTTTTAATGCTTGCAAAGACAGCATACAATGCAGTACATTCTCAACTTATCTGCAAATGTTAAATGAAGAAATTGAACAGGAAACTACAATTGCAGCAGAAATAGCTAGTGACAGTTCTCAGGACAGCCAAAGTTCAGGAACACTCAGTCAAGATCCCCTAGGACAACCAATCGTTGAAAATGAAGCATCAATAGCCATGAATGAAGTGGAAACGGCTATGAATCAAGCTCAAGAAGAATTTATAGACTTAGAAAATTTGGAAAGACAACTGAATCAAGAGCAGCAACAAATTTATGAAGAGATCAAAAACAAAATTGATCACGGATTTCTACATGAAAAAAAAGAGTGCTCATGCACATCATTTCATCCAATCAGGATGTATGTAAGCGGACAAGCTGGAACTGGAAAAAGTTTCCTAATAAAAGTCATCAGAAGCTACCTACAGCAAAAAACGGATTCTACTTTGTCTTGTGTGGTTACTGCTCCAACTGGGTTAGCAGCATATAACATAAAAGGAATCACTTTACATCGTTTGCTAATGTTACCAGTGGAGCATGAGAACAAAATACAATACAACAAGCTAACTGGAGAAGCATCCTTGGAAGTTTCAAGAGTATTGAAGAAGATGCAAGTTCTCATTATTGATGAGGTGAGCATGGTATCAAACTTAATGCTTGCCTTTGTGCATTTAAGAATGCAGCAAATTTTGAAGACAGACTATGACATGTTATTTGGTGGAAAACACGTCATAGTTTTTGGAGATCTTCTGCAGCTTACTCCAGTTAAAGGACAACCAGTATTTAATACTGTCACACATGAAGACACGAAGAAGTCATTGGGAAGCATCGGAAATACAAATATTTGGTCCTTCTTTGAGTACAAGGAACTTACTACTAATATGAGGCAAGCAAGCGATGAAGAATATGGAAGTATTCTGAAAGATATCAGAATTGGACTACTCACAGAAGTTGGCAAAAAAGCATTACAGAGTCGGCTGCTACATAATTTATTTCCAAAGGAAGAAATAGTTGCAGAGAAAATATACAAGAATATTGCAGAAAACAAAAGTGTCATCTGCTTAATGCCAACTCTACGTGAATGCTCAATATTTAATGAGGAGCTTTTGAAATTGGAAAAGGAAGAGATCAGGAAATTGGAAGCAGTGGACAAAATTGAGGATGGAAGAATTACTGTCACAGTAACAGGCAAACTGAAAAATAAATTGGACTCACTAGAGAAGAACATCTCCAAAACAGCTGGATTAGAAAAAAATCTATATGTTTGCATGAACTGTAGAGTATTTTTAAGAAGAAATTTGGATGTTGAAAAAGGTTTAGTTAATGGAGCTATGGGAAGAGTTGTGGGTTTTATTAATTATCAGAAAAAAGAAGGAATTGAATGTTTAAAAATAAAATTTGATCAGATAGAAGAAGTTAAAGATATTTGTCGTTGTACAGTTCGTTTCATGCTTGTGAAAGACTTATATGTACGTAGGAAGCAGTTTCCGTTTTCTCTAGCATATGCTGTAACTATTCACAAGTCTCAAGGATTGACTGTAGATTGTGCTTTTGTGAACATTGGTTCAACTGTGTTCAAAGAAGGTATGGCATATGTTGCTTTGTCACGAGTGAAAACATTATCAGGTTTATTCATGATAGACTTTGATGATTCAAAAGTTAGTGCTGATACAAACTGTGTAAAGGAGTATAATAGATTAAGAAGAAGCTATGCTCCTCATTTAGGTCAGTATCCTGTGTTGGAGAAACGTGTAGTTTCTCGTAAAAGAAAAAATGAGAATATCTGTAATGAAGATGTAGAGAAGAGGAAAAAAAAGAGGAGTGATGTAATTGCAAGCAAAAAGAAAAAGGAAAATGAAGAACAGGTTGTAGGATGTCATTTTGAAAATAGCTCTGGTGTCAACTGCTACGCAAATGTAGTGCTGAATGTTGCATTTTATCTGGAAAGTTTGCAAGAGCAGATAATAGTAAATCAGGGAAAAAGATTCTGTTCAGAGCTGAGTCTCCTTTTTCAAAAGCTGAGTAAAGATAAAACTCAAATAGAAAGTGCTACTGAAATTAGAAAACTTTTAGATATATGTTCAGGACGAACACAGTTTTCTCAAAATGAACAGCAAGATGCACACAATTTTTTGATGTATTTTCTTCAGGTAGTGGAAGAAGAAGGAGTTCCCATTGAATTTTTTTTTGGTCTCTCTTATAAATGGGAACATAGTTGTGAAAATTGTTATAATATATGTGGCTCTAATGTTGATAATGAAAGGTTTATTTATTTGACATTGCCAGAGAGTAAAACAGTCACTTTTGCAAAATTAGTTAAAGATGCTAACCATAGCATGAAATGTGGTGAGTGTAAATCTGACATGTTTTCAACATTAATTTTAAAGGAATACGGACAGTATGTAATTTTAATGATGCAACGATGTAGAGCTGATGGTTCAAAATTGGATACTTTAATAAAGAAGTTTACAGGACAGCAATTATCAATTTCAGGAAAAACTTTTGTAACTGTTGCAATAATTTTCCATGATGGACCTACTGTTACTTCTGGACATTACACAGTTTATCTTAAATGTGAAAAAGGCTGGACACTGTGTAATGATTCCCAATTGATTTTCAAACAACGTTTGCCTTTTGATTTAGCAAATTCCTATCTAATCTTCCTGAAACCTAAATTTTAGAGAGATTTGGCAAGATCTGGACAAAATAATTTTACCATTTTACTGGATTACCATTGCAATTTTGTAAAAAAAAGATTTTTTAAATTATCATTTGGCCTAATGGAAAGATAACCAATTGTAATGTGGACTTTTTTAATTTTTAATGAAACTTTCAAAAACCAATAATTTAGAGATAATCGGTAACATCTGCACACTTTAAATTTTGGAATGTTATTGGACTGCCATTGGAAATTTTTTCAAAAATGATTTAAAAAATTACTATTTGGCCATGTGGAAAAGTAACCAATTCTATTGTGGACTTAATAAATTATTCAAAAAATTTTCGTGAACCAAAATGTTACAGAGAATCGGTGAGATCTGGACAAATTAAACTTTAGAATTTTATTGGATTACCGTTGGAAATTTATTCCCAAAACATTTTTAAAATTACTATTTGGCCTAAAGGAAATGGAATCAGATGTATTGTGGAGTTATTTGAGATATAATATTGTGATTATACTTATGAAACAAACATATCAGACGGTATTTTAAAGAAATAAGTATTGGTATTAGATGATATTTTTTTAGAATATTATGCATTTCTATAATGTTAAGTTTAAGTAAAAAGAGATTCTGGGCTTTTTTAATACAATCTTTGTGATTGTTATTTTTTTTGCCCGCTGTAAAATGATGAATGCAATTGCTTTCACAATTTATAGTGAAATGCAATATATTCTGAAAACAGCAAAAATAAGGCAAAAATATTTTTTGAAAAATATGTAAATATGTGTACTGTATTATAAAATGTTTTAAAAATATTAATACTTTTTTCTTTTTTTTCAGATTGATATAGAAAAATTTCGAAAACTAGAACCATTTTTAAAGCTATTTTTTTAAAAAACAAATGAATAAATATTTTTTTGAGTGGGTATGGTAAGTCAATAATAATAATTGTAGTCTCTCAAGGACCTTGTAATGTGATAATTGATTTTTAGTGTTTTTAAAAAAAAAAAAAAAAAAAGTACGCGCACCGTACGCGTACGGTTAAAAAAAAAATAAAAAAAGTTTTTAAAAACATATGTAAAAAAAAGATGAAAGATAAGGTTGGCTCTTAAAAGAACCGTTGTGTTCATGCAGGGACAGAGGAAAGAAAGAATGGGAAAATTATTCAAAGCGACAAGTGTGCTGATCTATTTTGTTGTTCACTAGGGAAACACTGGTCTCCCTATGGCAAATTAGATCTTGACAAAAGGCGCATCGAATATCAACCCTCCGAAATCGAGGGTTCATTTCCAGAGGGCCAGCAAAAGGAGATGCTCCCTCCACAGATGAAGGGCTCACCTGACCTGCAGAAGAAGGAGTCAGCTCTGCAGATGATGGTCCAGGCTGAGCTGCTGTGGATGTACTTGCTTGTCTTTCTGAAGAGTTACCTCCAAAAAGATGACCATGTGTCCTTCTGTGTACATCCTTGAGGTGTCTCTTCATGGTATGATTCCCAAAGGAATACTTCCTGTCAGGATTACCTCTTGAAAGTACACGCTGACACAGCTTGCAAGTTACTAAGGGTGCATTCACCTTTTGCTGGCCTTCAGGAAAAGTAAAATAATCCCATACATAAGAGGGCTTTTGTTTCCTCGCTCTCTGCCTCAAAACAGTGCTGCTAGTGCTAGCCTCACTCTCAGAAGAGCTCTGCTGTTCTGCCATCGTATCACAAAGACAACCCAGCTCCTTCTCCTAAGGGATCACAAGCAGAAATGAGAGGAATGGGTGTGGTGTAGGAGAGTTCTAGAACTGAAAGTAGTTTCAACCAATCAAAAGTTGTGTTTCATGATCACATGACCTACCGTACGCTTACGGTACGCTTACGGTACGCTTACGGCAAAAGTGCGCATGCGCGTAAAAAAGACACGCGCTTGCGCGCATGCACATAACAGTCACTACCCGACACTTCCGCGTAACGTGCGCGTGTAGTGTACGCGCGCACGCGTCCCACGCGGAGTACGCGCGGCTACGCAAATTGCGTAACTATACGCAAGCAGCGTAGAAAAATTACGGGCGTTGCGTAAACCGTACGCTTACCGTAAGCTTACGGTACGCGTACTAAAAAAATAATAAAAAAAAATAAAAAAAATGTACTGCAAATAAATTTTACATGTTTATTTTAAAAAATATATTAAAAAAAAACATTTTAAAGAATTTTAAAAATTTAACCATAGTCTTTATAAAAGGTAAGAAAATTAAAATAAAAATATGTTAAAAAAAATAGAAGAAAAAAAAACAATTAGCATTTAAAAAACCTTGCAAATTCACTGAAAAAACCATGGGTTTCACACACGTTATAGTTAGGAATTAGCATTTAAAAAACCTTAGAAATTCAGTGAAAAAACCATAGGTTTCACACACGTTATAGTTAGGAATTAGCATTTAAAAAACCTTAGAAATTCAGTGAAAAAACCATAGGTTTCACACATGTTATAGTTAGCTGGACATTTTACTCGTAAAAAACCAATGAAATTCCCCCGTTATAGTTAGTTCAGCTAACTATAACTCGCGCGCCCGCAATGCACTGCTGATGACGTCACATATTACATCACTCATGACATGGTCAGTGACATCACTCATGACATCACTGATGACATCTCAAATGACATCACTGATGACCTCACTGATGACATCATCCTTGTGATAGAGTGGCAGACCTCCTCTTCCCCTAATAAAACCTTTGATACACACATTCAAAAATAGAGACTAAAATTTACAAAAGAATGGACATACCAATAACAGTTACAACAACCTCTTCAGTAATTCTAAGATCCACATACACATCCACTCATTCACCAACAGTCCAATACAGTCACTCATACATGTACTCACTTATCATATG
Organism: Triturus cristatus; assembly: GCF_964204655.1. Classification (NCBI taxonomy): domain Eukaryota; kingdom Metazoa; phylum Chordata; class Amphibia; order Caudata; family Salamandridae; genus Triturus; species Triturus cristatus. Next base: position 1,438,335,509 of record NC_140589.1, on the reverse strand, counting down.
TACTCATACACCTATACATCCTGTTACACAATGCCACTCATCCATAGAGCTACTCACACACATAGTCACTCATGCTAATAAAGAATCAAACATACATTTACTTGCATATACAGTTATACACACACCACCACACTTACTTCTACGGAAACTTACACATACTTAGTCTTTTAAACAATCACTTATAGAAATACATACTTATTCATACAGGAACTCTTTCAATCTCTCACTCTCACATATACTCACATATATAAACCAATAGTCACATATACTAGTTTTAAACATATGTAGTTACTCATAAAGACACTATTGAGACAGTCATTCACTCACTAACACACCCATACACACACACATCCACCCATGCAGTCCTGCACACATCCTCTGTTCAACACATACAAACAGTGAGTCACTCATTCATGCACCTATGCACTACGTAATACCCCCCACCAAACCATGCAGACACTCATACTGATACTCAAAAAACCAACTAATAACCTATATAGACACCCATGTAGCTACTCACCAACCCATGCAGCCACTTATACACAAAGTGAAAAAATGATACAGATATTTATATATTTAAACATTACTCACTAAGCCATGTATTCACTATGATACACTTAATCAGTCAGTTACACAATCAATTTTTCAAAAAGAAATCATCCATTTAGACAGTAATATACCCATTTATTCTTCCATCGACCTTGAGATATACATATATAAAACATATTTAATTTTCAGAAAAACACACATTCACTGGATGATGTCATCAGTGAGGTCATCAGTGATGTCATTTGAGATGTCATCAGTGATGTCATGAGTGATGTCACTGACCATGTCATGAGTGATGTAATATGTGACGTCATCAGCAGTGCATTGCGGGCGCGCGAGTTATAGTTAGCTGAACTAACTATAACGGGGGAATTTCATTGGTTTTTTACGAGTAAAATGTCCAGCTAACTATAACATGTGTGAAACCTATGGTTTTTTCACTGAATATATATATATATATATATATATATATATATTGTTCACGTTTTCCTGCCATTAGCTCCGAACTCAGGGCGGGTGCTCTCCCCCACAGCGAGGGCAGAAACTCGCTTGCTAGTCAGCAACCTCCAAGAAAAATCGGGAGCACTCACGGGGTCACTTTTGTTGTAAAATCTTTATTCTGCCACAGCTATTCCCTCCACAACATGTTTCAGCATCATTGCCTTTCTCAAGTGGTGGAAATAGTCATGTCTCGGCATAATCATATCTTCAAATGCTGGAATTGCAGAAAATGAAACACGGAGTCTGGTTGGCTATAAAAGGTGGAATCACTACTGCCATTGGTGAGTTGTAAACCAATGGGAGAATAGTATGATATATATATATATATTCATGAAAAAACAAAGGTTAAAGTTATGTTATAGTTAGGTGAAATTTTCAGGGACAGCGTAACTTTTTAGAGTAAAAACGATGCTCAGTCTTGTCATAAATTAAGTCATTTCTGATGTTGCAGTGATATAATCAATGATGTCATGAGTGATGTAATAGGGTAAAAATGAATGTCAAACATAGTGTGCTTTTGGCAAGCATTCTATGTGTAAAGCAACACCGCTTTGCTGTGTAATCAATAACAGGCAGTCACTCGCACACACTCACTCCACATCGATATGCAGTGACACGGATATTAGTCAGGTCTGTATGAAGCACTCTCACTCACACACACACATAGCACCGTGATATCCGGCAGGTCAGTTGATAATGCATATGCATACCTCATGGCCAAAACCCTCCTCCACCATTCAGCTGACCCCAACTCACTACACCCACAAGCTGGAGATAAAGAAAACATTCCCCCCCTGATTCTAGGCTGATCATGGGCGGAGTCAGACTTAGTCAGGGTCCCTGGAAAGAAGGTGGGGGAGATAGCAGTGCAAATTAGGCATCAGTTGCCAAATGGGGGTTTGGCCACTATATGAGGAGCAGAAGCTGGTTGAGGGGGTTGGTTGTTCAATCAAAAGATTCCACACTGTGCCCTCCTGCATCAACCCAGTTCTGCAAAGCACGGGGGGTCACGCAGTCTCTTGACCCGCTTCTGATTGCTCTCAGAAGCATTCCTTAGTCCTGTCACGAACATGAAGTAGTCGGGCTGGGTGAGGAGAGGGCAGTTGGTCAGCCGCACTTAGGACACAAAAGGAACAATTGATTAATGGGGGATGACTCAGGGGAGCCACGTGTAAGAAGGAGGCACCCAGTCAGACGCACGTCAATCAAAGTATCATCCAGGCAATTCAGGCACCATGGAACATGAATCTGCTCCTCCACACCTCCCTGGAAATGAGGCACAACATCTGGTGCGCATTGATACGAGTTGAACCAGACAGTTCCAATCACACACACAGTGAAGAGTCTCAAACTCAGTAGCTTCCTGGAAAGGAGGCACAATGTCTGGTGCGCGTTGATACTGGTCACACCAGACAATTCCGGTCAAATACAATGAAGAGTTGCACAATCAATACCTCCCTGGAAATGAGGCACAACGTCTTTTGCGCATTGATTCTGGTCACAACAGACCATTCCGATCACACAACAAAGTGTTGCACAATCTGTACCTCCCTGGAAATAAGGCACAGTGTCTGGTGCGCGTTGATACTGGTCGCACCAGACAATTCCAGTCACACACACAGGCGCTAGTTAAGCATTTCAGCACGAAATAGAATGAGGCACTGCTACAGGAATGCCCCTATCTCGGAGGGTTGCAACCTGTGAATCGGACACCACACGCAATGAGCATGCAGTCAGTGTCTCGCACAAGAGAGATGCAGAACGTTTGATAAAGCAGGCATCGCAGGGTCCCACAACTGGTGAATCTGCTCACCACCAACAAGAATCTTATGTGCTTTGAGGCTCCACGATGCAGGGGCCACATTCCTTAGATGTGGGCAGTACTTTTGCACTCCGCATAAGGCAATCTGGTCTCCAGGCACAATACTTAGTTCCACGCTCACGCCACACCACCAGTTGGGAACCAGCAGATGATGTGGGCACTTAAGAGGGCACAGCTCTCCAGGTGCCACTAGACGATGTGGGTCCCTCATGGGAAGTCTTTGATCTGCCTGAGATCTCCACAAGAGAACAGGGAGCAAACCAACCAGCCCTTGGAGAGCACACTTTAGGGTGCCACACAGCAGCAGGTAGCCCGCTCAGGCCAGCTACTATTCAGGAAGGGTGCACAGTCCCTTCCAATGGCAGTACAATGTGGCAGTCCTTGTGCACAACAGAGTCCTCTGGCAGTGTGCACCTGTAGTTCCAGGGTCTCTGGTCCCACATCCCCACAAGTATATTTCTCTCCTGCTGAAGTATGGCACCATTAGTTATACTGTAGTGTGCCATTGACGTTGGGGGTGGTTCAGAAGGTTTCCTTTTTAACTAAAGATGTCTCCCCTAAATTTCAGTTCTGTCTGCCATGAAGCCATGGAATGCAGATCTTAATCTTTTATGGGGCCATGATGATCTGGCCCCCAGAGGCGAAGTGTCAAAACCGCTTCCTCAAATCTATCCAGCCAGGACCTCAAAAAGCAGAGTTCTGCCATTCCAGTTACATGTCCACTGTCCATAGCTGTCTCTGGGGAATGCACAGATGTGCTCCCCCAGCCTCCAGTGTGGACTGCAGTCAAACTAAAAGGCACACAGTGAGTTTAAGGACAGAGAATTTCCCACTTTCTAGAAGTGGCATTTCTAGGCTATTAATGACAAATCCCTCTTTACCACAGGATAGAGTTTGTCATTGTGAATCCAATGATAGGAAACATTATGAGGCTGTTCCACTGTAAGCCACTATTGCAACTTGGAGTAATTTCAGCCATTCCTCCATGTTAACCTATGGGAAGAGTAAAACTCATAGGTAGTTGAAACACACATGGGTATTCTTCACTACCTGGGCAGGAAACACACATGTGTACATGCCCTGTCTTTCACCTACCACTTGCTTCATCCCTTAAGACGTACCCCAGGGGTGTCCTAGTGGTAGTGAAAGGCCCCCTCAGGAATGGCCAATGGTTAGAAAGTCCAACGTGAGCACAAGTGCTATTGTGCACACACAGGCCTGCAATGGAAGGCTTAACACATGTTTAAAAATCTCATTGGTGCCAGTGCGCACCCACAGGCATGCAGTTGCAGGCTTGAGACATGTTTGAAAACATTAGGTGAGCATCACTTCCTAACGTGTGTAGGAAGGGTGCGCGCACCCTACCTACACACAGTGGACGAAGGCAAGCAACTAGTGGAGGAGCACCACCCTTGGAGTAAGTGTGACTAGAGGGGGTCTCTCCTTGCCCACTGCCAGTTCAAACTTGAATTAAGGTTAAACTCGTAAATCCACTATTATCCTTGAGGAAATCCCTCGATACGGAACTACAGGTTTTTAAGCATCCTCTTATCTCTACCTGAGGTGAGAGTATTATGTTACTGGGACCGGTAGAGTCCTGAGGAAGGCCGGCGTGACCCTACACGAGGGGCACACACACACGGCAGAAACATGTCAACCACCTTGCAGTAAGGAGGGGTCTTAGAAGCATGTTGCATCTCCCAATCACCACCATCCTTCACGTTTTTAACCCTGGCCGGAGGGTCCAGGAATAAAGTCTTAGGGCCCGATTCACAGAACTAACTTAAGACAAAATCCTAAACTTACTACCATTTTGGTATTCACAGAAGACACTTACTCATTTTGGTATTCAAAGAAGGCACTTACTCATTTTGGTATTCACAGAAGTTAGGAGTCCTAACTTTAGGACTCCTAAATGCCTTCTGTGAATACCGAAAGTATTAAAATTAGGATTTTTCACAGTTTAGTAGTAGTTTAGTTAGGACTCCTAACTTTAGGACTCCTAAATGCCTTCTGTGAATACCGAAAATCTTAAAATTAGGATTTTTCTCAATTTAGGAGTAGTAAAGTTAGGACTCCTAACTTTAGGACTACTGAATGCCTTCTGTGAATACCGAAAGCCTTAAAATTAGGATTTTTCTCAGTTTAGTAGTAGTATAGTTAGGACTCCTAAGTTTAGGACTCCTAAATGCCTTCTGTGAATACCGAAAGTCTTAAAATTAGGATTTTTCTCAATTTAGTAGTAGTAAAGTTAGGACTCCTAACTTTAGGACTCCTAAATGCCTTCTGTGAATACCGAAAGCCTTAAAATTTGGATTTTTCTCAGTTTAGTAGTAGTAAAGTTAGGAGTCCTAACTTTAGGACTCCTAAGCTGAGAAAAATCCTAATTTTAAGACTTTCGGTATTCACGGAAGGCATTTAGGAGTCCTAAAGTTAGGACTCCTAACTTCTGTGAATACTGAAGTGAGTAAGTGTCTTCTGTGAATACCAAAATGAGTAAGTGCCTTCTGAGAATACGAAAATGGTAGTAAGTTTAGGATTTTGTCTTAAGTTAGTTCTGTGAATCGGGCCCTTAGGCACTGCTACACTTCCAAGCTAGTTTTAACTCACATCATACTGCACTTTCACTACCGCCCTTCCCAGCCACTGTGAAATAAATTATTTCTCTCTGTGTTGTATTGTCTTTCCCCACCCTATTGCTCCACCCTGTGTGTGGCTACACCGGGGTGTATTGTAAGCAGCCTTATGATGAAGCATGTAACACATTTGTGTGAGTGAGGGCAGTATTGGCACACACAGCATGTGCCATAACGAGACATAGAGATTTTATTGCTCCCTACTCCTTCTGGTGTGCTAAGTATTGACAGGGGTTTCGGGTAGGTGAGTCTGCACCCTCACCCCTTCGTTTTGTGTGTACTTCAGCTAAACCCTGCCATGCATTGCTTTTGGCAATGCTTGCCATGTTGATGGCCGCAAGGCCCATTGTTCGCAGCCAACCCCATGCCACGCACTGTTTTCCGCCATGCGCAGCATGCTGTTGGTCTTGCAGGTGCAGGCCACACTCACACCAAACCCATCCCTCAGGGCCAGTTTGCAAAACAAAATAGGAGGGGGCATGCTACCCACCATCCTCAAGCCTATTCAGGCCCTTGGGACCGCATTCCCCGGGACTGTATTTTTTTATTTAGGGAAGAGGGTCAAGCTGCCCCAGAGCCTGAGCCTTTGCAGGCCCCAGGGACCCCATCCTCCGAAACCTTACATTTTGTAACAAGTGGAGGGGGTATGTGCCATTTCAGGCCTCTGGGAACCTGTCCCCTGGGAACTTTCCTATTTCTTAAGGAGAGGGGCCATGTTCCCCTCTGGGTCACTCTGGGCTCCAGGGTTCCCATCCTCCTGGGGTTGAATTAATAATAAAGGGAAAGGGAGCATGCACCCACCTCCCTGTTCCTTCAATGGGCCCCAGGGACCCAAATCCTTCGGACCTTTGTTTTTGATAAGGGGAGGAGGCAAGCTGACCCCCACCAAAAGCCATTTTAAACCCAGCATACCCCATTACCGGGAGCCTCTGGTGGGTTCCCTGATACCTACACAGAATACCCACAAAACACTTCACGGGGTGCTGCAGGAGAAGCCTCAGGGCTTCAGAGGCCAAAGCCAGCTGCCCAACCTGCACCATACTGGGTGCTGGCGGAAGCCGGCACCCTTCTTCTGCTTCCGATTAGGAGGGAGAACCTTTTGTCTATTGCTCCCATCAGAAGGAGCAAAGTGGAGTATGTCCACACACTCCTGGGCAGCGAACCACAGTGTGCTGGGCTCCCAGGGACACTTTAGTATCACACCCAGGTGGGTTGAAGTCCCCGAGGTGGATACCAGCAAAGGGAGTGGGACGCATGGGGCTCCCTCCCCTCCATCTAGAGTTCCACCCCGGGTATGGGGTGTACCTCATGGCCCAATAGAGGCGCAGGAGAGGGTGGCATATCACCTTATAAAGGAAATTTTGGCTTGAGCGATGGGATTCATTGGGCCCAACAGATGCTTGGGGTGGAGAGGACACTGGCCCCCTCCGCTTTAATGTCCTGGCCCACCCTGGAGGACAGATTATGAAAATCTTGCACACTGGTGGGTGCTATTTAAAAAGAAAAAGTCTCAATCCCACAGCATTGTATTTTTTTAAGTTTAATTTATTTTGGCCCCAAAGGGGTCCCTCTCGAACCCCCCCCCCCCCATTAGGCCTAGAGGGGGCATGATATTCATACCCTGCCCTTATCATTAAACCCAGGACAGAGTACTAATTACCAAAGTCTTGTAATGCTACCTGCAACATTTTTCCCCATGTTGCAGGCAGCCAATCAGATGCCTTGCTCCTTTGGGAGCATTACTCCCATGGGAGCGAGTTGACCGAAGCAAAAAAAAACACCCTGGGACAATCAGAACAATCTGTTTTTTAAATTTGCTTTGAGGCACTTTTGAGAAAGTCCATCAAAGCCTACAGTCCAGATATACAAATATTTTTGATCCTTAATTGTTCAAAACCTTCTGAATGGATTTACACCAATTCACACAAAGCATGCTTTCTGGACCAACATCTAGCTTCCTGACGAATTTAGTGTAATTCCGTTCAGCAGTTTTGCCTGAATGTAAGCACTGGAAGGAGGAAGTCAGTCAATCAAAAAGATGGTAAAGAGGCCACTATACACTTGGGGCGGGGCAAACACAAGAAGAGGAGGGCATGTAATCGAATAAGAAGTGAGCAAATGTAAATGACAATAAAACCAACCAATGGTATGCAATGGACAGCCTCTAAGCCCACTGTAACTTTGTGGTATGGTCCAAAATATGCTTTCGCCTACAAAGAGGTTAAGGTTGTGTTGTAACTATACCTAAAAATCAACAAGGAACTTTGAGAGGCAAAAGGGAAAATGGAAGAGCTGATTTCAGCACAACTTGTCAGAACTTTTTCCTTACACAATCTTCCAACCATGCGTGGGTAAACTGACAGTAGCAGGCAGCACTTTGGGGTCAAACCAGCAGTTTGAGCAGGTTATATAAGTGACGCAATACAGTATAATAAGTGGCAGAAATCCTTGGAGTCTGTGATCTTTGTCACTATCAGCAATTTTATCTTCCTGCTCAGAACCTCTCTGCTCTTACTGATTTCACTACTAAATATCACGAGCATATTACTCGTATATAGTCAAATTGAACAGACCCGTGACACACTTTTAGGGTAACCACCAACTCGTACCTTGGAGGTTCGTTGTATGTAAATTTACGTAATTTGGATATTGTGATATTCTGGCCTGAACCCAGCCCTCCTGGCCCTACCTAGGGCAACTCTGCTCTAACAAAGCACATTACTGATGACTATGGTCCTTACATAATTAAATTGTGCTTGGCAGCACTTTTTACATGTTGTCATTGTGATCACTTACACACTTTTCCAGGATACCCATCCTCAAAATATTTACAAATTGCTTTCTGCTTCCTCGGCAGTTTTTACTAAATCTGCGCCAACATCGTGTCACTCTCTGATCCTTTGATATTACTTCCACGTGTCCCAGCGAGCTCTGGCTTCAGTAGCCTTTCTTGCCTCTTTCCTTGAGAAAGAAAAGGGCCATCATGATGCACATGATGAAAGAAAGGGAGGCAGTGTCGTTGATTGTGGCGGTGGCCGAACAGATCATGTGGTTATTTTATTGCAATGACCTCACAAAGAAACAGAAAAATGGATATATGTTTTTCTTATTTTATTTCTCGTTCTCTTTCTTCTGAGAGAGTCCTTCAACTTTATTATACCACGCAAAAAAAACGTCCGTCACCAATCTGTCTCATTTTTATTACATGTGTATAATTTTTAGATGAGAAATGTACTTGCATTTATCTACATGAGCGGGGAGGTATGTTTTCCTCGGACAGCCATGTTTTGACAACATGGCGTACTTTAAAACCGTGCCTCCGACATCTGGGATCCCTGCATATAAAATCTTACTCCCAGGGGTAACCAGACAAAAAGCTTCGGCATCTGCTGCCCGTTACTAGCCGGGTCTGTTGTGCCTCCCCCATATGATATGGCGGACATGTTGCAATTGGTATTAATTTGTTACACCGCTTCCATCAGGCTACTTAAGCTGTCACTTCTGGTTTGTGGCCACCGCTAATTTGCTATTGAAATTTCCAATATCTGTCTGAACCCCACATGGAAGTCTCAGCGCCCCACAGGGGCGGGAGCGAGTTTGCCTCTGGCAAGGAAAACAGCACCGACAATAAAAGGGGAGGTTTATCAATTACCCAGAACAGTTCTCTAGAATTCTGCGTGGGACATAACTCAAATTTCAATTAGTCAGTTTGTTTTGGATAAGCTTCCTAAGAAAGCCATGTCCCCGAAAAGTGTGCAGAGACTTTGGGGCTATTCATTACACGATTAGCTGAAAAAAACAATGTATGTCACATTCTAATCTCCAGTTATATGTTTACTCCAAAAGAGGTTTTTCAATAATTCGAGCTTTGTAGACATGAACATGCAAGAAAAGGTGGAGCAATGTGAATTTAGAAGATGAAGACATAGTTTCGAGGATCTAGCAACAAAAAGTTATCACCTTTGCAAGAATATATATTTTTTGCCTCTTTTTAAATATTCCATTCATGGAAAGGACTAGGGGGCATATTTACAAGCAGGCGATAGAAAATTATCGCCGCTTTTGCGGCCGTTTTCGGTCGAAAATCGGCGATAATTTTATCGCCTAATTAGCAAGGCCACGCTAACGCATGAAACCTTGCTTTAGCGTGGGGATTTCTAACGCCCAGCTTTGCATCTCTAATGAGATGCAAAGTGGGCGTTCCTGACCTAACATGACAGGAGAAATGTCGCTAAGCGACATTTCTCCTATCATCAAGCCCCACGCTATGAAGCATAGCGTCAGGAAAAGTAGCGATAACCCCTGTTATCGCTACTTTCCTTACGCCTGCTTCAGGACTGACTTAGCCATGATATCCTATGGAAGGTGGATATCATGGCTAAGTTTGTGAGTCCCTATCAGCAAGATAACGCCACATTGCGTGAGATTATCGCTGGGTTTCCAGCGATAATCTCACGTTAGGCAGTTAGTGTGAGGATTTTTATCGCTGAGGAGATAGGCGTTGCTAATAGCATGCTATCTCAGCGATAAAAATCCACGTAACCCGGCGATAATTATCCTCACGCTAAAAGCGCTGAGCGATAATTATCGCCGGGTGTTGCTGATATGCCCCTAGGTGTCCAAGTCTCAGAAGCAAAGTTGCCTCTAGCTTGTTGTATTGCATTTTATTGTGCTGTAGCATTTGTATAGCTACTAAACCTACGTGGGGCGCTGAAGAGCTTACCCACACGAACGGCAGGACACACGTGAGGATTTATTGAATTGGAATCTGCAGACAACATTTTGGCTTTACTTATCCCCTTTGTAACAAGGTAAGCGTTTTAAAGGAATACACATTAGAGGAGTTAACTCTTAAAATGAAAGTTTCATATAAATAATTATTTTTAAAAAGCAGTTATAGGTGCTATCATAAGTATTTTTCATGGTAATAGTGGTTTAACTAGGTGAATTATTCTTCCTTCATCAATGTCTGAAGGTAACTTCAAAAAGTAGTAGCACGTTAAAGAGTAAGTGGGCGTCAGTATACAATTGTGTGTTATTTCTTTGATTTAGAATATATATTTTGTTTCTGCAGCAGGAACATCTGAAATATGCACAATTAATCAGTGGAGCTAGAACATTTTTCAGAAGTGGTATTGCTACTATCAATGTTACATCACTCAACTCTTAGGGACGGTGAGAAATCCAAGTGTCCCACAAAGGCAAGTGTAGCAAATGGCCCACTCCCATTCAGCAAGAGAGTGGTAAAAGTAGTATGTAGCTGGTAGTGAACGTGGAGCACACTTTCAAAAATATATTACTACAACATAGAGTGGTAGTGTATTGTCATTTATGGACAGAACATTTTTCATTAAAACAGCTACTAACTTTGTTAGACATAGTTTTCCTGCTAAGCTGTGCATGAGAATATTGATCTGCCTTTTGTATCGTTATAAATTGGGTATTCCAAGCTTTTTACCCTGAGCTGCGACGTCAGGGCAGTACTTTCTGCCATTCAAAATTACAACTTTTCAACCATTCATAAAAAATTCTTGGGGATTTGTAAACTTTCCCAAAAATATTCCAAGACTGGTGTTGAAATACTAAATAAGACTCCTGGAATATTTGGGGGAAGCTTGTTCTTTCTCAAAAATTCTTGGATTGGAGATAGAATTGTAATTTTGACCTTCCAGTGTCCACCATGTCCACTGCTGCCCTGAGGGCACAGTTTCAGGCAAGAAACATGAACCAGAAATTACTATGTTGTGATGAGTGTATTGTTGGCTTGATGATCGAGCAGGTGTGTAATTAACTAGAATATTTTGTGGCTTTGCCTGTGGTTATGGCTAAAATCCTATGGAGGGTGGTACAGTCATTGATCACTGTGTTTACCACAGTTTATGCAAATGTGGTTAGAGTGCCAGGTAAATTGACTTATGGACCACTCCATCCCTCCGAGGCTATCAGGGTATATCATCTTTTTCAACACAAAGGGATCTCGCTAGGGAGTTATCCCAAAGTGATTTATACCAATAATGTTTCTCAAGACCTGACTTTGAATTCACATTGTAGTGCACTGCTTTTATAGATCCCATAGACTGAGTAATGTAGTCTGAGCTTTGAGCAAAATACCAGCCTCGTTTTCTAATCTGTGATATCATAGTTAGGCGACTTTATCAATGACAACATTAACGTTTTGAAATTAAAAAAACACAGAAATTCAGCAGTTATAGTTAGCAACGCTAACTAGAACTTTTGGCCCGCCATGCACTGCTCATCACCTCACATATGACGTTCATTTAACCTTTATTTCTTTCAGTGAATTTGTAAGATTTTTTTAAACAAAAACAAATCTTTTGATCAAACCTAACTATAATGTTACTTTAACCTTTATTTTTCTAAGTAAATTTGTAATTGTTTTTTAAGCAAATTAATTTTAAAAAAAATGTGTATCTATGGTGGACTAACTCAACAATATATCCTGTGTGCAGACATTATTTTGAAAGGGAATGTTTTTTGTATTGTAACATAACATCAAAGGGTGCACTGTCACAAAATGTTTCTAAAGATGATATGTGAGTATAAAACAGAGTAATACAACAATATTCAGTTGAGATTGTGCATCTTCTCAGTTCTTGGAACTGTCATATTGAGATATCTTCCCAGGAAGTTCATTAATATTCTAATACTATACTTTTCATAGTTTTTCTATATGTTTTTATATTAAAGTCATAATTATAATTCAGAAAGAGAGTGATCAGTTTTTGCAATACTGTCCAGTATTAGTTTTCACTATGTAAATCTATTTTTAAAGTATCATGACAGGTGTGCATCATAGGATGTGTGCATGGATTTGCCCCTCCTTTGAGACCTCTCTCTTAGATTAGGGTTTATGAGGATTGATCGGCTCTCCTTTGAGACCTCGCTGTCAAAGGATGGGTGTGCATAGTAGGGTCTGTGGATGGACTGGTGTCTCCTTTGAGACCTCTCTCTCAAATGACAGCTGTGCATAGCAGTGAGTAAGGGTGGGCAGTGAACTCTGCTTCGCTGGCAGAACCTGCATAGTTTTTTACTCCGCACTCCACTTGGAACGTGGAGTTCTACAAGAACTCTGCCTCCCGCGGAGCTTACCGGAACCATTCTACTGTAAGACAGTGCACCAATAAAATATGGAGTTTGGACCTCTATAACAATAGTACAAACATGTAATAAAGCACAGCATTCATCGATCAGAGTTTCGGTAATGGAACGCACACTGATGATGATTACATAAGCACAAGTTATTGCCGTTATTTTAGATTGCTTCACACACACATAGTAAGCAACATTGAAGATGTATATTTCCTAAGATTGAAAACCACAGCAAAAATAAAAACAGGCATGTATGATATTATACATCCTTCTGTTAAAATAAATACACAAAGGACGGCGCACTCCTTGCCTGTTGCATGTCTCAGCATGGCCTCTCACTGTCCCGAGTCTGACCCCAGTACTGCCCATCCTTAACGTGAAGTAGTCTGTAGGGCAGGGTGGCACACAGCCTGGTCAGCCTTCTGAGAGGTCTTGTTGTGTGGTTATGGCTAACTTAGGAGAGCATTGTGCACTTGCAGCCAGGGGAGCTGGATGCTGCCCCTCCCTTCTACAAGGAAGTCTCTGATTAATTATATGCATCGCTGATGCACCAGCAAGTGCAGCAGAGTGAGTGGCAATGCAGAGGTTAGTCAGTGCATGTGGCAAGAAGGATGCTCGCTGGTTTGAAGAGAGTGAGCTCTACTGATGCACTGGAAGGGAAACCATTCCTGCTCATTGTGCAGCCCAGCCACAGTTAAGCCGACTGCTCAGAGCCGGTCGAGCTGCTGCCATGAGGGGGATTCTGTGGGCAGCACCCTAGCCTCCTCCCCTGGACTGACCAGAGAGCTCTGCTGGCCCTGTAGGTTATCGGGAGAGACCCAAGAGCACCGTTCCCCTCAGGCATCCTCCCGCCAACAGAAAGTAAAAGTGCGGGAGGCAAAATTTGGGGAGAAGTAGAAGTGCAGATGGAGAAAGTAAGAGGGACACTGTGCGTGCATTGTGCATGATGATGCCAGTCTCAGAGGTTTCAGCAAGTTTGACAGAGGGTAGGGTACCTGGGAACTATACATATATTATATTTTGTGTTTCTTCAATGTGCCATTGTTTTTTTAAGTGCCACTAAAAAGCGTAGGAACACTACTCGCCCTCTCTGCGTGTTAGGCGTGGAGGGGGCCCTCATATGGCAGTTACACAAGTGAATAGGGCGGAGTGGAAATCCACTGAATTCCACAGAGTTTTTATACAACTTTGCAGAACTCCGCGAAGTGCATCTCCACGAGCTCCGCCCATCCTTAGTAGTGAGTGGAAAGGGGCTGGCCTCTCCATTTACAATTCTTTCTCAAATGATGGCTGTACGCAGTAGGGTTCATGGATGGACTAGCCATTCCATTGAGACCTCTCCCTCAGATGATAGGTGTTCGTAGTAGGGGATGTGGACAGACTGGTCTCTCATTCGAGATTTCTCTCTCAAATGACAGCTGTGCATAGTACGGTGTGTGAAGTGACTGGCCTCTCTTTTGAGACCTCTCTCTCAAATGACAGGTGTGCATGGGAGTGAGTGGGAAGGGACTGGCCTCTCCTTTCAGACATCTCTCTCTCAGATGTCGGGTGCGCATAGTATGGTGTGTAGCTGAACTGGCCTCTCTTTTGAAACCTCTCTCTCAGAAGATGGGTGTGCCTAGTGGTGTGTGGGGAGGGACTAGTCTCTCCTTTCAGACCGCTCTCTCAAATGATGGCTGTGCATAGTAGGGTGTGTGCATGGACTGCCCTCTCCTATGAGGCCTCTCTCTCACATGACAGGTGTGCACAGTAGGGTGTGTGCATAGACAGGCTTCTCCTTTGAGTCCTCTCTTTCAGATGGCGGGTGTGCATAGTATGGTGTGTGGATGGACTGACCTCTCCTTTCATATCTTTCTCAGACTTGGCTTGCAAGTGATGGACGTTCGTTGTAGGGTATGAGGAGGGACTGGCTTCTCCACGGACACCCCTCTATTGTGTGATGGGGTTGCATTGTAGAGTGTATGGAGAGACTTAAGTCTACTCATAACTCTTGACAAGCAGATGGGTACAAATAGTAGACTCTGATAATAACCATCTCAACTAAGACTCCTTCCTACAGTCAGAAATGTGCATACCAGAGTGTATTCAAAGATCACCTACTCCTTCCTTTTTCTCACGATCCCACAATATTGATAGAAAGCATTTGGTGTATGCAGTATTAGAAATATGGGACAACATCAGTACTAGATTCTAATACATAAAGCGTTGTTCTCCATGTCTTTTTGCCCCTTTCTAGGACTGGTCAAAGAGTCCCATATAACCAAAATGAAGAAAAAAACTTCAAACATTGGAGGGAAAGTGTCCCATTTGACTAGATTTAATTTGACTTCATGAAGGGATCCTATAAAGCAACCTTTCGGTCCTGATGAAAGCCATCAACCCTTAGGGCACAAGTTGGCTGAAACATGTTGACCTGGTTCTCCCAGAGATAGATATGAGAGACACCTAAAACATCTCTTTTCACATCCCGTATTTTTAATCTACCACTACCTTTGATCTTCTTAATAAAATGCGTCCTTGCTAAAGGTAGGAGGTATTTTTAAACTTTTTTTCTCACATGGTGGATCCCATATGGTCTCAGATTCAATAGACAATCCCTCCTGGTGGAAGAAAAGATCCAATTATGTAACGATCAGTGACTAAGTACGCCAATGGGAGACATGCCTTTGGCGGAAGAACACTGTTGAGGGTCTCACAACAGTTTCGGTGTTGCCTTTGCCAACCCCTGTCTCAACACAACTCTTCCACTCCTTTTGATTTTACATGTTCATTTAAGGGAAGTTAAGTGAAACTTTAACTTCTCCCTCCCTCTTTTGATTTTTGAGATTTGATGTATTCAAAGATCACCTACTCCTTCCTATTTTCGACAATCCAGCGAGAGGCTATGAGATCATAACATTAAAAAAAATAATAATAATCTTCTAATCATCAAATTTCTTATGTCTTACACACTTCTTCTCAATGATAAGGGCCACAATATGCATTTCTAGTAGTAGAATGTATTGAGAACTCACCTGCTCCTTTTTACTATTTGCGATCCCATGAGAGTTTGCTTGATTGTAATTTTTTTTAAAAGCAATATACATTTATTTTCATCCCAGCAGTTATGTCTTAGAGACCTCCTCTCCAAATCTTGAGGGACAGGATGCCTTTCTGCTTCCCCCTTATGCATCTTTTTTCCTTCGTTTCCACAAAACCTGCAATTTTTCACAATAAACAGTAATGGCGGCCATTTAATTTCTAAAACTCTATCAGCCAGCCAATCAGAGCACTCGCAAGATGCTCCAATGAGACCGTGAAGGCTCACTGGAAAAATGGGCCTCTCACCTAATCACAAGACTCTATTTTTGAATGTGCGCTCTCGCGGGATGCTCGCGAGAGTCTTGCTTGCCCAACCATCCAAATATCTCTATTTTTTTACCCTTAATATATCAAAAGCTACTGAACGGATTTACACCAAATCACAAAAAGCACAAACTACAGACCAAGATCTACCTTCCCGAGGAATTTAGTGTACTCATTCAGCATTTTTTGCTATAGCCCGTCTTAAATAAGTCTATGGAAAATGTATAGGGATTTTGTGTTTTGGAGCCACACGTTTTTCTCAGCCCGTCCTTGACTGATCACCCCAAATCTATCCAGGAAGGGGCTGAGGTGGATGAACTTTTTTCTTTTTAAAGTTTTGTGAACATTGGTGAAATGGAGCTAAAGTTATTAGTAAACCAAAAAATGCTCAGTCTAAGGAAAAGCAGACCTAACTATAACTACCTAGCGGTGACTGCCACTATCATATATAGATAGATAGATAGATAGATAGATAGATAGATAGATAGATAGATAGATAGATAGATAGATAGATAGATAGATAGATAGACAGACAGACAGACAGACAGACAGACAGACAGACAGACAGACAGACAGACAGACAGACAGACAGACAGACAGACAGACAGACAGACAGACAGACAGACAGACAGACAGACAGACAGCTTGTGAACCTGTCTTTTAGAAAGAGAAAAAAGTCCAAGATGGAAGTGAGGACGCATGTTGCACTACTATACAGCACCAAATGACAGTTTTACATTTCACTTACTTATGTGTAATTTTACGTAATTTTGCCCAAATATATGTAATTATACAAAATCAACAGGTGCAAACTTCACACTTGCAAGAATACCTATGCCCACATTAGGCGATACTTAGGCTCATCAGATAACAAGTATTGTGGAAACAGTAGAGGCCTGTACAGCAGTGCTTGATTTGAGCATGTGGTTTCCGGAGCTCAGCACCTGCACTTAAATTGTCGTTGTTGTTGTTGTTGTAGTAACTTTATTCGATATAAAAAGATATCATAAAAGTGTAGTACAGTATATAAAAACAATTTAAAACCCACTACAACAATGGCTTCATTCTTTGTACAGATAAAACAGTAAAAAAAATAAAAGAAGAAAAAAAAATATATATATATATATATATTTACAACATTTTCCCACTCCCCATTGCATGGTCTAGATGAGCAATAGGGTTCGTACAGGGTCGGGGAGGTGGATGATTACACGTGTGGTTGGTGCGCCTTAAGGAGCTTACGTCTTATCTTCCAGGCCCAACCCAGGTATTTGGCAGTCCCACAGATGACACTGGGGACAGATGTTTCATAGGTCAGGATACGCAGTGCCATCCTGGACGACCTAGTGCCCAGATTATTGCAAACCGGTTTCAGCCATATTGATCTTGGCTGCCTGTACGCCTGACAAGCAAACATAAAATGGCCAATGGACTCTGTGGGCTAAGCACAGCCTGGGCAGCCTTTGGGCGTCTCAGTTACCTTACTCCAACCAGATTGAAACTCATGAAGTGGGAGGGTGCCATATCTCATTTTTAGGTATAGTGACCTATCTCCAGGAGATTCAATCAGGTCCATAAGGGGTTCCATACTGGGAGCGGGTTTCACATCTAAAAAATTCCCAGTTAGGACACCCCTCTGATTTCTAAGAGTATCGGTCGTGACCCACTCCCAACAGATCTTTTTATCATTGATTTGGGTGGGGGTAACTGACTCTCCCAAGCTTCTTTCAGGCCTATCATCTGCAGCTGTTTTTTCAGATTCCGTACCCAAGGAATCTTATGCTCTGCTCCAAGTTTTAACAGCTCGTCCAGGGCAGAAGCATAGTGATGAAGTTCAGGGGACCTTCTAAGCCTTGTCCAATATAG
Organism: Triturus cristatus; assembly: GCF_964204655.1. Taxonomy (NCBI): domain Eukaryota; kingdom Metazoa; phylum Chordata; class Amphibia; order Caudata; family Salamandridae; genus Triturus; species Triturus cristatus. Next base: position 1,438,317,680 of record NC_140589.1, on the reverse strand, counting down.
TATCGAGCGCAGCCTAGCCACATTGCTGATGTTGTGTCTACCCAGATCACTGCGGAGCGGAACTAGCGGGGTAGACAGAGGAAGCGAGACTATGTCCCTAAAGAACTTATTCTCGGATTTAATCAACTCTGTTGGATTTTCGAATCCCCACAATTCCGCCCCGTAGACCTTGACTGCCGCAGCTATTGGCCTACTATAAGAGAGCCTCTGATGTTTCGCTATTGCCCCTGAGGCTCTTTTGTGGACACGGAGCATTTTGGACAAGTGGGGAGCCCATTTAAGCTTATTATTGACCCTCACTCCTAGGTAATCAAAAGCCTCCACTAGCTCTAGTGTGGTGTTGTTTAACTTGATATTATTCCTAAAGCTTTTTGAGGGTGACAGCGTCATCAACTTGGTTTTTGCTGTATTTATTTTCAAGCCCCTAATGTCACAAAACTGGGAGAAACGGGACAACAGTCTTTGTAAGCCCATAGGGCTTTTTGAAATCAACAGAGTGTCATCAGCAAAGAGCAGGGTGGGTGTTTTTTCCCCGCACAGGGTTGGGGCATCGGCCATGTCGTCTCTTAGATGGTCTGCCACCCCATTTATGAAGAGAGAGAACAGGGTCGGGGCTAACACACAACCCTGGCGGACCCCTTTCTCTACGGCTATCCTTTCTGTGAGCTGACCCTGATGTCCCCACCTAACTTTAGCAAAATTGCCTTCATGAAGGTGTTTGAGGAGGTCCAGGATTAGAGGAGGGATACCCAGATCACACAGCACCTGCCACAGTTTTGATCGTGGGACCAGGTCAAAGGCCGTTTTTAAATCAATAAACGCCAAATAAAGGCTGCCTTTTTCAATAATAACAGATTTCCAGTGTATTGTACAGAATCTGAAGACCTGGTCAATAGTTCCTACTCCCTCCCTAAATCCTGCTTGAAAATGACTCAAAATACCCTCCTCATATACCCAAGCCTTGATCCTGGTCAGGAGGACTCTGCCAACAACTTTTTGTATCACGTTGATTAAACTAATCGGTCTGTAGTTGGCAGGGTCCTCCCTATCCCCTTTCTTATTGAAGGCCACCACCTCCGCCCCTTTCCATGAATCCAGGACTGGGTATCCACAGGCTAGTTTATTTAGAATCTAGAGAATGAAGTTTGCCCAGAGATCTTTTTCATGGAGCAGAAGGTCGCCAGGGAGACCGTCAGGTCCAGCAGCCTTCCCCGGAGCGATCATATCGATCGCAGAGAGGACCTTCGCTAGCCCAAACTGGGCCCCTATCTCGAAGGATACAGGATACTCTGCCACCGGGGTCTGCTCTTCTAAAACCACACTTTCCCTGTGTGAGTAGAGATCAGAGAAGTGTAGGTGCCATTGACTCCCCGTAATGTGGTTCGGGATTGGGTCCACCCCTCCCCTATCACTGGTGTTGATAAGATTCCAGAAGGGGGTTGAATCTTTCAGTAAGGCTGCAGCCTTTAAATCCTGCCAGTGGGTTTCATCCCACAGTCGCTTCGCCTTCCTTATAGCTTTATAATAGATTTTCCGGGCATTGGCGATGGATGGCTGTTCCTTGGATTTTATAGCTTGAGATAAGATCTGTCTCTTTTCCCTGCAGTCAGGTGAAAACCAAGGGTTCTCTGTCTTTGGGGGGTGGGTAGCTTATGGACCCCCTTTTCGTGCAACTCAAAGAAGTTCCCCACCCTTGCCACGGTCTGTTGATATGCTTCTAAAAAGTCTTTAGAAGAAAGGGCCTGTATCAAGCAACCCATGGGCGTGTCCAGTGCTACTGTACCTCCTAACACTATCCTTTTGATTTTACTCAGGTCCATCTCTCTCTTGGCTACCCTAGGCCACTTGAGGCGCCTATTACAGTTAGTCGGGACAACCTCCCTTGCCCCAGGCCTCTGCTTATTTGAGGACTCAATAGAAGTAGTGACCGGCCTGCGCCTAGGATGCATGGACAGCGGGTTGTGGTCGCTCTCACACCGAGGGATAACTTCCATGTCGATAAGATCCGGCCACAACTCGGTGCCCAACAAGATGTAGTCAATGCGCGAGGGAGCACCAGTTCTTATGAAGGTAGGGGCTCCCAAACCATCTGAACGAGTTCGCCCATTTGTCGCCCTCAGGTTAAACTCCAGGGTTAAAGCGTTGAGTTGCACAGCTCTCTTCGTCCATTTCTTTATAGACGGGAGAGTGAGTTGGGGTATACCTTGCTTAGAAACAACATCTCCAATGCCCAGGATGTCATCGCTGCTCAGGGGCTCAAAAGTCCAATTGAGATCTCCGGCAACGATGACATCCGCCTGAGTGGTAATGGCTGTGAGTTCAGACTCGAGAGCTGATACAGTAGAGCTTACTTGTGCACCGGGAGTCCCTCTGGAATAGATATTAAATATTTCAAGGGGAGATTGATGGTCATCCCCATTGATGGATATGTGCAGGAGGTCAGAAGATGTGCTTATATGGCTCTTAACTGCCCAGTTCAAGCTGATATTAACCCAGATTAAAAGACCCCCCGAGGGTCGTCCTCGTATGGACCTAATTGCGGGGATGGAAAATGTAGTGAACCCTGATCTATGCAGGGGGATCAGGCTCCAAGTTTCCTGGAAGAGGATGACATCGAATTCATCGATGAAATCACTCCAAGCAGGGTCTATAAGATTCCTATTTAACCCCGCAATGTTCCACGATAAAAACTTGATGACTCCTAGGGGAATGAACATTGAAGAAGTCCCCACATCCACCACCCTGCTATTTTGACATCCTTCATCGGGTACCATGGTCTCAACAATTTTGCCCAGACCATTTGAAGGCATGTTGGGAGGAGAGGTGATATTCAGAGCTGGCCCTTCCTTAGCATGAAATACATGAAGATGTGAGGGGGACCTTATTCGAAAATTAAATAGTCAGTCCACCTGTCGTAGACCAGAGTCCTCTCCCTCCCTCAAGTAGGTCCAAGCAGGAAACCTGCGACTTAAATTGTCAACACTGGTACTTATGACAACCTGCCACACGGTGGCGTTGTTTGCTTGCTTTCGAGATGAACACAACAAGAGTTGTTTGTTGATTCAATATATTTTAAGTGACCTATACCAGTTGCCTAAACCATTCTTATAGCTTTGGGGGCTGGAATAGTCTGACATGTCACACTTGTAGGAGTGTGATGGTTAACAGTTAAGCTGGTACTGTCTTTGCCAGCACTGGCAGGAGCATTGGGTGGTGCACGCTGCATTGGCCTCCTGACAAGGGCCCTGGCACTCATTTTGTTTACAAATTAAGCACTGCTGTACAATGAAATAAGCCAAACTGTTTCAGTAAAAATGTAGCTTTGAATCAGGAATAATCAGGGGAATCAGATGCAGTAAATCTGGTTCCCCTAGTTATTCCCCATCTCTTAGCAAGGGTTTTCCAGTTCCATAGTGACTGTACCAGCTGGTAAAGGAGAATCCAGGTAATGGAATTACCACTCTCATTCATGAGGATCTCATAATAAGTGTCCTGACAAGCAAGTGTTTGTGCTACTACTCTGAACTGCTGATCCTCATTTTAGGCAGGTCTTTCCTGCTATGTACTTCACTGCTTGTTTTGCCATTCTTGTGTTTGTTATTAGTCATTTTCAGAAACACTGGAATTTTGTGAGTTTGCAGCTTTGCTGATTTCTGCACAATTATATGTTTACATCATTTGCCACATAATCCAACATCTGCTGCATAATCTGCAGAGTTTAACAAACATCATTTCCACTCAAACTGATCAAAAGTTATTTAAAAAATGCTGACACATGTGTTGCTTCACAGTGAGAGGCCCTTCACAAAGGTGAACTGGTCATCATTTTGTTGTTAATTGCTTAATTTGAGTGTCAAAGACAAGAAACCTTTGCCCAGATACTGTTAACATGGGCACAAATAACAAAATAATTAGGTAATTCTATCACAAAATGTGCCACATTATGCCACATAATTTGTCTTTTCTTGCTGAATAATTTAGTAAACATTGCCACATAATTTGGTCCTCTCCTGCTGCACAATTCTAGTGGCCCCACGTATTTTGCATACCCTGGAACACTTCTCGAACTCGTTCAAATGTCTATTTCACTTTATGGCTATTATCACTTTACCAAGACTTCAGCAGCTTTTTCGTGCTTCCCCTTCTAACATTATTCCAGTTCTCACATAATTTCCTGCTCTCTGAATCGTGAAATACAACATTTTAATTTCCTATGATTATTCCGTGAATATTCTCTCGACACCCACCCACTGCAATTCTTTGTCAGTGGTCACAATCTCAGAATCAAAGCACAGGCAGAAGGTGTGGGTAAGGAAATGCTCATTGGTATTCTTTTTCACAACTCTTGTATATTTCTATTTTATTTTGAAATTTTTACTGAGGTGCAGCATTGGTTCATTTTAATTGAATACAAGGTATTTATTATTTTATTTTTAGAGTTTAGTTTAGCGCGAACCAGACCCGAGGTAGGGTATCAGAGCGCTTTACATAGTGAGCAAGATATTGGATAGCACATATAGTAAACACGTGGCATAACCAACAAAAAAAACATAGCATAAAAAGTAACCACAAAGCATAACATAGTTTAGGGAATAAAAGCAGAAATGAGAGTAGTTCTGAGCGATAAGAGTCAATTCGAGATTTTGCGAGTGTTAGCTTCAAAATATCAGTAGACGGAGAGTATAGTCAAGTTTGAGGTTGTGAGCTGGTGTGGTGATTGTGCGGATTTAAGGGAAGAATTTGCTCATCAAGAATAATTTTGCTTCCTTTTTGAAGAGAGGTGTCGGGACGATTTTTCTGATGGATGGCGGAAGTGAGTTCCAAATTCTTGGCGCCGCTCCCGAAAATGCTCTGGTTTTAGTCTTGTTGAACCCTGAGGGTTTCAGGAGTAGATTGTCTGCACTCCTAGAATGTCTGTTTTCTCCAGATAAGGTAAGTTTCTGGGCTAGGTACTGGGGGGTGTTGTGGAGTAACGCTTTGTGAGTGATGCAAGCCATCTTTAAGTGAATGCGAGCTTCATAGGGTAGCCAGTTGAGTGCCTTTAGGTGTGGCGATATGTGGTCAAATTTCCTAGATCCTGTTATGAGTCTTGCTGCGGCATTGAGACAGGCTTTTAGAGGAGCGGTTGAGATTTTGGGAAGCCCTGAGAGGGTAGAACATCCGTTCTCCAGCCTTGATATGACTAAGGACTGGACTGCAGTTTTGAGGTCCGGGTTTTTGATGAATGGCTTCATTTTTCTGAGATAGCTGAGGTGAAAGCGAGCATTTTTAGCCATCAGGTTGATGTGAGCTTGCATGTTAAGGTTCTTATCCAGTGTGATTCCAAGCGATATTGTGGAGTCCACCAACGTTGGTGTACAGTTCGGAGCAATGATCATTTTGGTCCATTCCTTTGTTTCCCGGGAGTTATTGGGGGGGGGGAGATTAAAAGAAATTCAGTTTTTTGTGAGTTTAGCTTAAGGAAGTTGGTTGCTAACCATTGGACTGTTTTTTCGAGAGCTAGATTCATTGTCTTTATCTCTTCGATGGAGGTGTTCTTAATGTAAAGTTGAGTGTCGTCCGCGTACATATGTTAGGAGATGTTCGCCTGCTGTAGTAGCCTTGCGGTACTCCTAGTAGGTTAGATGAGGAGAGAGAAAGAATCTTGTCGGTCATGAACGATTGCGTTCTGTTTTCCATAAAGGATTTGAACCATAGAAGGACTGTGCCAGATAAACCCATCCTGTTTACTAGTCTTCTTCGGAGTTTGTCGTGATTGACCGTGTTGAAGGCTGAAGAGAGATCGAGCAGGACTAATAGGCAGGTTTCATTGCTGTCAAGAGCTAGGAGGGCGTTGTTTACTATATGCAGGATGGCTGTTTCTGTGCTATGTCCAGGTCTGAAATCCGATTGGTGGATGTTCAGTAGATTGAAATTTGTGATGTGTTGGTTCGGTTGTTGCTGAACACATTTTTCCAAGACCTTAGCTTGCATGGGAATGTTGGTTATTGGTCGGAAGTTGTTCGGATCGGAGGTGTTAGCTGTCGGTTTTTTGAGGATAGGGGTGACTTGCCCAGTTTTTAGGCAGTCCGAGATGTGACCTTGTGTTAAGAGGCATTGATGATTTTGGTCCAGAGAGGGGTGATGATATGGTAGATGAGGGGTAGGCAATTTGAAGGGACGGGGTTATTGAAGTGGTTGTTGAGTTTGGTAGTCGCTAGAATTTTGGTGATGTCATTGAGATCGTAACGTTTGAAAGTAAACTAGTGAGAGCTATTTTTGGGCAGGGTTAGCTCATGTTGTACCGAGTTGATGGCTAGAGTGATCTTTGGGGTGGCTGAGTTGATTGCCGCCGTACTAAGTTCGAGTTGGAGGGAATTCAGTTTTGCTGCGAAGAATGAGAAAAATTCTTCACTACTCAGCTGTGAAGTTGATGTTAAGAGTGAGGATTTAGCCAATTTGTTCGATTGTCATTTCAGAATTTTGAAGAGTTTTTTTGGTCTATTTTTGGCATTCTCTAGTTCTGATTTGAAGAAGTCTTTTTTTGATTATAGAATACTTTTATTGTATAAGTTTCTGGCTTTCCTGAGTAGTTTAAGATGGTGGGGGGAAGGATGTTACCTCCATTTCCGTTCCGTTGATCTGAGTTTGTGTCTCTCTTCATTCAGGGCTCTGCTGACCCATGGGTTTTTATCTTTGTCTGGAATTCTTTTGAGTTTTGGCAGAGCGGCTTGGTCGAATACTTTGTTCATCTTGGAGTTATAGTGAGTAGTGAGGGCATTAACGTTTGACACGTTATTGGGGGGGTAAGAGCCTTCTCACAGTGGGAGGCAAGATTGTTCCAGTTGATGTTCTTTGTGTCTCTTATCCATTATTTCGGCTTGATTTGTTGCGGAAACATTTTTCGTGTTTGTGAGAAGTTGGCCTGGTATATGCTGTTCACTAGTTCTAGTGACCACCTTGTACCATGCCAAGCAACCCTTATGGTGTGGTTGTAAGTCAACCTTTTCGGACTAGCTGCCCTAGTGGTAGCGTAGGCTAAGCAGTCTTTGAGGCTAAACTCGTGATGCGTGTTAAGCAAGCTGTTTTACCAATAGTAACCCCCTTTTATACCAATGAAAGGACACCACACAGATATATATTCAAAATATATATGTATTTATTTCTCAAAGTAACCCCTAGTCTCTTTATGAGCACAGGAGCACAAATCGTCAAACAAGATTATCACAGAATACACAGAAGTTGCACTTTATATGGATAGGCCCTGGTGGCCACTCAAACCATATACTAAAATAGTGGTATAAGTACCACGAACAGGAAAGGGAAAAGGCCTAGGGCCTCTAGAATCGCTGGGCCTACAAGGAGCTAACGTCAGTTAGTGACCAGGAGGTCCACGGGTGGCGTGTGCAGAGCAAATAGTCACACGCGTGCTCCCATAGGTTTCAATGGGTGCGTAAAAAGTACAAAGTTACTGCAAAAGGAATCTTCCGGATGACCTAGGAACTTAAGATTTGGAACACAGGCACTAGAGATGTAATACTACACTTGGGCACAGGAGTGCCAGCTTTACCTCACCCACAGGAAGCGGGCGCATAGGCCTCGAAGTGCGTCGGGTTTCTTCTATCGGTTCCGTGGGGCCTGTAGACAAAAGTGCTGCAGGCGGTCGGTCGGGAAGAGATGCAGTGGATCCAAGAGTGGATCGGAGATGTTGAAGACCTGTAAGCAGAGGGGACAGTGTTCACAGTCACTAGCCAGTGACCAGCGTGGCACCAGGTGGGTACCAGGCGATGTCGGGTGCAAACAGGAAGGAAGGTGTAGCTTGACTCTGCAGCCACGTGGTCCCTGAAGGTCGACGACGTCCAGGAGTCAAGTCACGAGCTGTCCCACGCAGGCTCTCGCTGTCGGCGGTGTCGGCGACTTGATCGAAGCAAACCAGCCTTGGCAAAAGCAATTGTTGTAGGCAAGGAGATAAGCTGATGGTCCTGACCAGCAAGGTCAGAGGAATTGCTCCTTTGGAGGGGAGCAAGGGCCAGTCTGGAGCAACCAGACCAGCGGTGTTTGTCGTAGATTTCGTCGCCAAGATGGCCACTAGCCAGCGGGCCAGCAACCGGTTAGGCGCGTCGAGTGGCAAAATGCAGAAGGGCCCCACGCAGATCGTGGAGATGCTGGAGGGCTCACCTTTGGTGCAGATGCTGCTCGAGGGTTGGGCTTCTCAGGACCCAAAGCACAACTTGGAGGGAGCCTTGGTTGTTGCACTGGTCAGCTTGTCGTAGTCGTTTCAAGATGGCTGGCTCCACGTGTCTCGGTGCCTCCACGGGTCTCCTCTTTGCAGGGACTGTGGATCGGGCGGTGAGAAGTCTGGAGGTCCAGGTCTTGTCAGTCTCTGGGCTCGGGCTCCGGCGGGAGGCGGCGGCAAAGCAGACGTTGATTCGCTGGATGGTGCTTGCGTTAGCAAGGTGGTCACTCCCTGACCACAGGGGAGATTGGCTTCAGTCCTCTGTGCAGCAGAGCGTCGAAGTTCCCGTCTTCTTCTTAGTTTTAAGTTGATTCCAGGATGTCTGAAGTCTTAGGACACAGCTCCTACCTTTAAGCGGATTCTAGGGGCCGGACTACCTGCTAGGTCCCTCCCTAGGGGTGGGACCAGGAAGGGGGGTGGTTACACCCCCAATCCTTTGTCCAGCTCGCCCCAGGCCCGGGACTGGTGTGCCCCAGGACCGGTTTGAACTGGCATATGCACCGAGGCTCCTTGTGAGCCACAGGCATGTCTGGTTTCTTTCAAGCCCTACCTGACCAATACACAAAATCCTGTCTGGGGTGGTGCACGCACCTCCCCTGGCAGGAAACCCTTTGTCCACACCTCCCAAGCTGGAAGGACTCCCAGCAGCAGGAGGGCAGACTTGTGTCTGTGGTGGCAGCATCCATTTTGTGGAGCTGAGGCTATGTCTGATTTTACCCGGGTTTCAGGTACTGTACATGTCGTGTCCCTCTAGAAGGGTGGAATGCTAACCCCGTCGCCAGAATTGGCGAGGGGTTAGTATTCCAATTCGTATGACACCTTACTCGACATGTTTTGATAAAGCCAAACCAAAGATAGCATTTAACCGCGAGGTTCATAATGCACTTAAGAGTATATGGTATGACGATATCTGGAAACAGTAGAAGGAAGTTGTTCCGACCACTGCAGACAGGCCCAGCTCATGCCAGAGCACCATCTCACATGGAACCAAGCACTCTGCCTTCAGGATTGTTAAGGCCTGCCATAGGAGTGACTTATAGGTTACCAGGTGTCCCATTTAAGGTTAGGTATAGGTATACTACACCTAAGTAAGAGGTGATTACACCAACTTACCCCAGCTGAGTGATCAGCCAGTTGTGTCAAATTGTTAGGCCAAGCCTGGGGTGGCATAATACATGCTGCAGCCCTTGGCAGGCCTTGGGTACACCAATGCCCTGGGTACCTAGTGTACACTGGTACAGGGGCTGACAGGGTGATCCACTTCCAATTGGTTATGCACCTAGGGTGCATAGTTTTAATTTAGTAGAGAGAACAGCAGGCTGGGGGTCTGATTGGCAGGCCCACAGCCTCAATATGTCAAAAACCAGTGAAGCAAAAAGCAAAAATTTGGGGTGACCATAGGATAGCAGACCCTACTCTCCTACACAACCCCCCCCCAAACGCTGGGACATTAAACTAGCCTTGACCAGTCTCGTCTTCATGTCCTAAGTGGAAGTACCTGGAGAGACCATCTGCATTCCCATGGTCAGTACCTGGCCGGTGCTCCACTGTAAAGTCCATCCCCTGTAGGGAAATGGACCACCTAAGCAGTTTGGGGTTTTCACCCTTCATCTGATTTAGCCACAAGAGGGGCTTATGGTCGGTCTGAATCTTGAAGTGAGTGCCAAACAAGTATGGCCTCAGCTTCTTCAGGGCCCACACCACAGCAAAGGCCTCCCTCTCAATAGCTGACCAATTCTTCTCTCTGGGGGTCAACCTTCTGCTAATAAAAGCAATGGGTTGGTCTTGACCATCTACATTAAGTTGTGACAGCACAGCTCCCACACCCAACTCAGAAGCATCTGTTTGGACAATAAACTCTTTGGAGTAGTCAGGACTTTTCAGGATAGGTGCAGAGCACATGGCCTCCTTCAGGTCATCAAATGCCTTTTGACAGCTTACTGTCCACTGAACCTTTTTGGGCATCTTCTTGGATGTCAGATCATTAAGAGGAGTCACAATGGACCCATAGTTCTTAACAAACTTCCTGTAGTACCCAGTCAAGCCCAAGAAAGCTCGAACTTGAGTCTGGGTGGTTGGAGGGGACCAGTCCTTGATGGATTGTATCTTACTCTCCAGTGGCTGAACTTGGCCTCCACCTACAAGGTGGCCCAAATATACAACCTTACTCTGCCCTATCTGGCACTTTGTAGCCTTGATAGTGAGGCCTGCCCTTTGCAGAGCCTCAAGAGCCTTCTTCAGGTGGATCAGGTGATCCTCCCAGGTGGAGCTAAAGACAGCAATGTCATCAAGATATGCTGCGCAAAAGTCATCCAACCCAGTAAGGACTTGGTTCACCAGCCTTTGGAAGGTGGCAGGTGCATTCTTCAGACCAAAGGGCATCACCACAAACTGGTAGTGCCCACCTGGGGTTGAGAATGCTGTTTTGGCCTTAGACTCCTCAGCTAATCTGATTTGCCAATAGCCAGCTGTTAAGTCAAATGTGCTCAAAAACTTTGCAGAAGCTAGTTTGTCTATGAGCTCATCTGCCCTTGGAATAGGGTGTGCATCTGTCCTGGTGACAGCATTGAGTCCTCTGTAATCCACACAGAACCTCATCTCTCTCTTGCCATCTTTGGTGTGAGGTTTGGGGACCAGAACCACTGGGCTAGCCCAGGGGCTCTCTGAGGGTTCAATGACACCTAATTCCAGCATTTTATGTACCTCAGCTTTTATACAGTCCCTGACGTGGTCAGGTTGTCTGTAAAGTTTGTTCTTTACAGGCAGACTGTCACCAGTGTCCACCACATGGGTACACCAGTCAGTTTGACTAGGTATCAAGGAAAACATATGTGAAAATGATTGTAGAACCTGTCTACATTCAGTCTGCTGATGGGCAGTGAGGTTGCCTCCAAGGGTCACTCCTTCAACTGAGCCATCTTCAGGGTTCTGAGACAACAGGTCTGGGAGAGGGTCACTCTCTTCCTCCTGTCCCTCATCTGTAGCCATGAGCAAGCCCATGTCTGCCCTGTCAACATATGCTTTAAGCCTGTTAACATGGAGTACCCTGTGGGGACTCCTGGGAGTTCCTAGGTCGACCAAGTAGGTGACCTCTCCCTTCTTTTCCAGGATTGTATGGGGTCCAGACCATTTGTCTTGGAGTGCTGCTGGGGCCACTGGCTCCAACACCCATACCTTCTGTCCTGGCTCAAACTCAACCAAGACAGCCTTTTGGTCGTGCCAAGCTTTCTGTAAGGCCTGGCTTGCCTCAAGGTTTTTGGATGCCTTCTCCATATACTCAGCCATCCGGGAGCGGAGACCAAGTACATAGTCCACTATGTCTAGCTTAGGCTTTTTGAGAGGTAACTCCCAGCCTTCCTTCACCAAACACAGTGGGCCTCTCACAGGGTGCCCAAACAACAATTCAAAGGGGCTGTAGCCAACTCCTTTTTGTGGGACCTCTCTGTAAGCAAACAGAAGGCAGGGTAGAAGGATGTCCCATCTTCGCCTGAGCTTTTCAGGTAATCCTTTGATCATACCCTTTAGGGTCTTGTTGAATCTCTCAACAAGCCCATTGCATTGTGGGTGATAAGGGGTGGTGAACTTGTAGTTGACACCACATTCCTTCCACATAGCTGTTAAGTATCCTGACATAAAGTTGGTACCTCTGTCAGATACTACCTCCTTAGGAAACCCCACTCTGGAGAATACTCCCAGCAGGGCCCTGGCCACAACAGGTGCTGTAGTGGTCCTAAGGGGAATTGCCTCTGGATACCTGGTGGCATGATCCACTACCACCAGTATAAATCTGTGCCCAGATGCAGTGGGAGGATCCATGGGACCCACTATGTCTATTCCCACTCTTTCAAAGGGGACCCCCACCACAGGTAGTGGTATCAGGGGGGCCTTTGTTGTGCCACCTGATTTGCCACTGGCTTGGCAGGTAACACAGGAGCGACAAAACTCCTTTGTATCTTCATTCATATGAGGCCAGTGAAAGTGAGGGACAAGTCTGTCCCAAGTCTTGTTCTGGCCTAAGTGTCCTGCTAAAGGAATGTCATGGGCCAAGGTAAGAAGGAAGCCCCTAAATTGCAGAGGTATAACCAACCTCCTGGTAGCACCAGGCTTGGGGTCTCTAGCCTCTAAATAAAGGAGCCCTTCATCCCAATACACTTTATGGGTACCTTGAGCATTCCCAGCAGCCTCAGCAGCAGCCAGCTGTCTGAGGGGTTCAAGAGAGGGACAGGATAACTGAGCCTGCCTCAAGTCAGCCCTTGAAGGTCCCCCTGTCCCCAGAAACTCAACCTGGTCAGGTTCAAGTTCTTCAGGGACAGTTCCTTCAGGGTCCTCTAGATCAGCTTCCTGGGAAGGCTGATCATCGCTCTGAGGCAGGGGGGAAGGCACAGCCTTGACCCTCCTGTTCTTCTTCTTGGTAGGTGCTTGGTCCATTGTTCCAGGATCCAAGACCTGTGGTTCAGTGAGGCACTTTTTGGCCTGTGACCTGGTCACAGCAAGGACATGTGATGATATACCTAACATCTCTGCATGAGTCCTGTACTCCACTTCTGACCATAGAGAACTCTCTAGGTCATTGCCCAACAAACATTCTACTGGGAGGTCTGCACTAACCACAACCCTTTTGAGGCCAGTTACCCCTCCCCATGAGAAGTTAACAACTGCCACACTATGTGAAGTAGTGGCATTGCTGGCATTGGTCACCAGGTAGTTCTCACCTGGTATGTACTGTCCAGGGTCCACAAAGCCTGGTGTCACCATAGTGACACTGGCACATGTGTCCCTGTAGGCTTGAGCCACTTTGTCATTAATTAAAGGAGTCTGTCTGTACTTGCCCAGGTTACTGGGGCTCACAGTCAGGGACAAATCAATGTCCCCATCACAGATCAAGACTGCCTGTGTCAGGGTTCTGTCTAAGTCAGAATCTCCTTCAGTTCCCATAGTGATTCCCACTACACCCTTTGTCTGGGGACCAACACTGCTAACAGTAGTACTGGGAGCAGGTGCCTTAGGGGCAACAGTGTTGGGGGCTCCACCCTTTTTGCAATCACTAGTCCAGTGAGTTGTATTCTTGCAATGATTGCACCAGGGTTTCTTTTGACCTTCTTTCTTCTTTTTGGACTGTTGTTGGGACCCACCCTCCTTAGCAGTAGTTTGGGGCCCTGTTGAAGACTTCTGGTCTTTAGGTTTCTGATCTCCACCCTTTTGGTCTGTTTTCTTCTGATCACCCCCTTGGCCCTGGTTCTGGTTCTTTTGCTTAACCCTGGTTCTGACCCATTTGTCTGCCTTCTTTCCCAATTCTTGGGGAGAGGTCAGATCAGAGTCAACCAAGTGTTGATGCAGTTGCTGGTTTTGACAGTTATTTAAAATCTGTTCTCTCATCATCAAATTATACAATCCTGTAAAATCAGATACCTTACTTCCCAGCAACCAACCCTCCAAAGCCTTAGTGGCACATTCAATGTATTCAGACCAGTCCTGAGTCTGTGTCTTTTGGGTGTCTCTGAACATTAACCTGTACTGTTCAGTGGTTAAGCCTAACCCATCTACCAGAACACTCTTCAGGACTCTGTAGTTTCTGACATCCTCTTCTCTAACAGTGAGGAGTCTGTCTCTGCCTCTTCCTTCAAAGGAGAGCCAGAGGATTGCTGCCCACTGGTCTTCAGGAACCTGCTGTACTTTGCAGGCTCTCTCAAGAGCAGTTATCCACTTGTGGATGTCATCCCCACTTTTGTAGGGGGGCACAACCTTAGACAGGTTTCTATTATCGAAAACCCTATCTTTGTCCTTAGGGACAATGCTGCCACCAGTGGGTATAGACCCACTCTCTTTATGCTGTCTAGCCTTGCTCAGTTTCTCTTCCATCAGGGCTACTTCTAGCTCCTGCTTCCTGATCCTCAGCTGGGCTTCTTGCATCTTGGCCTCATGTTCCCTCCTCTGAGGGGTGGTCATCCTCCTCCTGGAGTGACCTTGAGAGCCTCTAGAGCCATGGGAAGCATTGGAGTCACCTGAGCGATTCCTTTGCCTTCCAAGCCCTGTGTTAAGTCCACTGGGGAGATCCAGTGGGGTGAACCCACTGTCAGTCCCCAATAGCCTTGGTTTAGCTGGGCCAAGTATAACACTTGGCACTGGGCTAGTTCTCCCTTCATCCTCACCACTGTCTGTATCCCCCTCACTTTCCTCCTCTGTAGTATGGTTTTCATCTAAGGGATGGCTATTGGAAAGGGGTACCTCAGTGGCATCTTCAGAAGGGGGGCCTCCTGTTCCTGTCCCTAAGGGGGCTAACTGGGAAGCTCTCTTGAGCTCTCTTTGATTCTCATCATCTTGCAAGAGTGCTCTGAGCACAGCAGAGGTAGGGTTCTTGGGCTGTTTAAGGCCTCTAAGAGTTGCCAACTGCCTGAGCTCATTCTGATTAAGGGTAGCAAAGATGGATGGTGCCCTCGGGGGGTCACTCTCAACAGAGATGGGTACAGTGGACCCCTCTGCCCCAGCCATTGCTCTTAAGTGTGGGTGGATGTGTTGCAATCTACCTACACTTGGGTTTACCTACTAAACCTATCTAGTAGTTGTAGTCAGGGTGTGCTACTCCCTTTGCTCTACAACAACTAAGTTCAGTAGAACTTAAGTATATCTAATCTTGTTTTATATGTACCTACAGGTACCTATGTGATCTTTCAATTGGTAACCAGGAGATTACAATGGTAAAACACAGCAAGCTCAAATCCAACCGCTGCTCACCAATGTGAGAAGTTGGCCTGGTATATGCTGTTCACTAGTTCTAGTGACCACCTTGTACCATGCCAAGCAACCCTTATGGTGTGGTTGTAAGTCAACCTTTTCGGACTAGCTGCCCTAGTGGTAGCGTAGGCTAAGCAGTCTTTGAGGCTAAACTCGTGATGCGTGTTAAGCAAGCTGTTTTACCAATAGTAACCCCCTTTTATACCAATGAAAGGACACCACACAGATATATATTCAAAATATATATGTATTTATTTCTCAAAGTAACCCCTAGTCTCTTTATGAGCACAGGAGCACAAATCGTCAAACAAGATTATCACAGAATACACAGAAGTTGCACTTTATATGGATAGGCCCTGGTGGCCACTCAAACCATATACTAAAATAGTGGTATAAGTACCACGAACAGGAAAGGGAAAAGGCCTAGGGCCTCTAGAATCGCTGGGCCTACAAGGAGCTAACGTCAGTTAGTGACCAGGAGGTCCACGGGTGGCGTGTGCAGAGCAAATAGTCACACGCGTGCTCCCATAGGTTTCAATGGGTGCGTAAAAAGTACAATGTTACTGCAAAAGGAATCTTCCGGATGACCTAGGAACTTAAGATTTGGAACACATGCACTAGAGATGTAATACTACACTTGGGCACAGGAGTGCCAGCTTTACCTCACCCACAGGAAGCGGGCGCATAGGCCTCGAAGTGCGTCAGGTTTCTTCTATCGGTTCCGTGGGGCCTGTAGACAAAAGTGCTGCAGGCGGTCGGTCGGGAAGAGATGCAGTGGATCCAAGAGTGGATCGGAGATGTTGAAGACCTGTAAGCAGAGGGGACAGTGTTCACAGTCACTAGCCAGTGACCAGCGTGGCACCAGGTGGGTACCAGGCGATGTCGGGTGCAAACAGGAAGGAAGGTGTAGCTTGACTCTGCAGCCACGTGGTCCCTGAAGGTCGACGACGTCCAGGAGTCGAGTCACGAGCTGTCCCACGCAGGCTCTCGCTGTCGGTGGTGTCGGCGACTTGATCGAAGCAAACAAGCCTTGGCAAAAGCAATTGTTGTAGGCAAGGAGATAAGCTGATGGTCCTGACCAGCAAGGTCAGAGGAATTGCTCCTTTGGAGGGGAGCAAGGGCCAGTCTGGAGCAACCAGACCAGCGGTGTTTGTCGTAGATTTCGTCGCCAAGATGGCCACTAGCCAGCGGGCCAGCAACCGGTTAGGCGCGTCGAGTGGCAAAATGCAGAAGGGCCCCACGCAGATCGTGGAGATGCTGGAGGGCTCACCTTTGGTGCAGATGCTGCTCGAGGGTTGGGCTTCTCAGGACCCAAAGCACAACTTGGAGGGAGCCTCGGTTGTTGCACTGGTCAGCTTGTCGTAGTCGTTTCAAGATGGCTGGCTCCACGTGTCTCGGTGCCTCCACGGGTCTCCTCTTTGCAGGGACTGTGGATCGGGCGGTGAGAAGTCTGGAGGTCCAGGTCTTGTCAGTCTCTGGGCTCGGGCTCCGGCGGGAGGCGGCGGCAAAGCAGACGTTGATTCGCTGGATGGTGCTTGCGTTAGCAAGGTGGTCACTCCCTGACCACAGGGGAGATTGGCTTCAGTCCTCTGTGCAGCAGAGCATCGAAGTTCCCGTCTTCTTCTTAGTTTTAAGTTGATTCCAGGATGTCTGAAGTCTTAGGACACAGCTCCTACCTTTAAGCGGATTCTAGGGGCCGGACTACCTGCTAGGTCCCTCCCTAGGGGTGGGACCAGGAAGGGGGGTGGTTACACCCCCAATCCTTTGTCCAGCTCGCCCTAGGCCCGGGACTGGTGTGCCCCAGGACCGGTTTGAACTGGCATATGCACCGAGGCTCCTTGTGAGCCACAGGCATGTCTGGTTTCTTTCAAGCCCTACCTGACCAATACACAAAATCCTGTCTGGGGTGGTGCACGCACCTCCCCTGGCAGGAAACCCTTTGTCCACACCTCCCAAGCTGGAAGGACTCCCAGCAGCAGGAGGGCAGACTTGTGTCTGTGGTGGCAGCATCCATTTTGTGGAGCTGAGGCTATGTCTGATTTTACCCGGGTTTCAGGTACTGTACATGTCGTGTCCCTCTAGAAGGGTGGAATGCTAACCCCGTCGCCAGAATTGGCGAGGGGTTAGTATTCCAATTCGTATGACACCTTACTCGACATGTTTTGATAAAGCCAAACCAAAGATAGCATTTAACCGCGAGGTTCATAATGCACTTAAGAGTATATGGTATGACGATATCTGGAAACAGTAGAAGGAAGTTGTTCCGACCACTGCAGACAGGCCCAGCTCATGCCAGAGCACCATCTCACATGGAACCAAGCACTCTGCCTTCAGGATTGTTAAGGCCTGCCATAGGAGTGACTTATAGGTTACCAGGTGTCCCATTTAAGGTTAGGTATAGGTATACTACACCTAAGTAAGAGGTGATTACACCAACTTACCCCAGCTGAGTGATCAGCCAGTTGTGTCAAATTGTTAGGCCAAGCCTGGGGTGGCATAATACATGCTGCAGCCCTTGGCAGGCCTTGGGTACACCAATGCCCTGGGTACCTAGTGTACACTGGTACAGGGGCTGACAGGGTGATCCACTTCCAATTGGTTATGCACCTAGGGTGCATAGTTTTAATTTAGTAGAGAGAACAGCAGGCTGGGGGTCTGATTGGCAGGCCCACAGCCTCAATATGTCAAAAACCAGTGAAGCAAAAAGCAAAAATTTGGGGTGACCATAGGATAGCAGACCCTACTCTCCTACAGTGTTATTGGATGGAATTTGGAATGTGATAATGTGATGGTCTGACCAGTCACAAGCGGTGATCGAGATCGATTCAATTGTATTTTGTTTATAGATGAGCCAGTCAAGAGTGGCACCCTTTGTATGAGTAGGCTCTGAGATAGCTTGGATCAGGGAATGGTCTGCAAGGAAGGTTTTGAGGGCGTTAACCTGCTTGTCCAGTGGTTTCTCCCAGTGGAGATTGAAATCACCAAGGAATATGTCATTGGAATGAGGGGAAGAGTTTGCAGTAATGATTTCCATAAGTTGTTCTGTGAAAATTGTGTCCAACCCGGCGGATGGTAGAGTATATGTAGTTTGTGAGAGTGGTTACTTGATGATTTCACAGAAATCCCAAGGTATTCACAGGAGTCCAGGGGTTCCGATTGAAACTTTGAGATGGTGATGTCAGAACGATGTATGCAGGCTAAGCCTCTGCCTATTTTGTGTGGTCTGTCTTGTCTAATGATGTAGGAGTCTGGAGGGACAAGAAGGTCTAGGCAAGGTGAGGAAGATTCCTTGAGCCAAGTTTCTGTGAGGATGATTATGTCCATTTTCATGTTAAGGACGAGGTCAGCAATGTCAGAGGTGTGTTTAGTGGCTGAGCGGCAGTTTAGTAGAAGGCAAGAGATCTGGTTTGAGGAATTCTTTGAAGTAGGCTCCTGACTATCGTAGTTCGGGGTTATAGAATGAAGGTTATTCTGGTTTATTCCTCTATGGACTGGATGGGATGGGATGTTCTGCATGGGTTGATGGGGATTGGGAGAATCGCGTGTTCCTCTTTGTCTATGATCGGGCAGGAAGGAGCTTCGTATATCAGTAGAAGTGTTTGAATTTCCTGGTCCGATATGTAGTTGGGGAGTTTGCGTGTGTGCAAGAGTCGATTGGTTAGCGGCAGGGGAACAGTTTTTGTCACGTTGCCTGTCGCTAGCGAGTTTTGAAGATGCTTAAGTTTAGCAAGAGATTATTCCACAAGTTGTAGAAAGGTTGTGATTTCTAGTATAAAGTTTTGTATGTTCCTTGAGGTGAGGTAAGACTGGGTTTTGAGTGAGTCTTGTTCAATCTGCTGATGTGGATGGGGAGACCGGATGTTGGGTGTTGAGGGAGTTGTGTTGTTGTTAGTTCTCATGGCATTTCTAGATGAGGGTGTTAGAGCAGTGTGTGTTAAGGAAGGAGAGTTAGTGGTGCTTCTCTCATCGGTTCTGGGTGAGGAAAGTGGTCGATGATCTTCAGGAGATGGGGTGGTCAGGGTGGTAAGGTCCTGAGAGGCGATGTGTGAGGTAGCTGAGGGTGTCAGTGCAGTGTTTGGTAAGGAAGGAGAGTTGGTGTTGGTTCTTTCACCGGATCTGGCTGAGGGAGGGGGTCGCTGAGAGGCGTTGCTTGGGGTAGATGAGGGTGTCGGAGCAATGTGTGATAAGGAAGGAGTGTTGGTGATGCTTCTTTCATCGGATCTGGGTGAGGGATGGGGTAGTGGATGTATGATGTTACAACGCATGCTTTTACAACGCATGCTGTTAAAACGAATTTTTTACAACGCAAACGCTGTGACAACGCAAGTCTTTACAACGCAAGTCTTTACATCGACTTGCAGTAGATGGCGTGCCAACATTAAAAAATGGTAATTTACTATTCTAACTCCAGTCCACGTTGCAGTAGGGAAGGTGTTTGGATAGTAAATTACACTATTTTTAATGTTAGCACGCCATCTAGTGCAAGTCGATGTAAAGACTTGCGTTGTAATGGCATGCGTTGTCACAGCATTTGCGTTGTAACAGTTTCGTTGTAATGGCAGTGCGTTGTAAAAGTTGCGTTGTAATGGTTGTTCACCGGGGTAGTTGATCTTCAGGTGCGGAAGGGGTGGTGTGTGTAGGAGGGTCCTGAGAAGCATTGCGTGAGGTGGTGGTGTGGGTTCTTAGGGTGATGAAGTGTTTGTCGAATAGTTCTAGGTCCTTGTTACCTGCTTGAATAAGTACAGTGCCATTTTTGTCGGACATTATATTCAAGGTGGCTCTGAGGTTCTGCATGGGTGTCGTTGTAATCTTGGTTCCGTAGGGAATATTTTTATGGTCATGGATGGTTAGTAGCTTGTAGAAGACCGATCGCCATTTGGCTATTTTTCTTGTGAAAAATATGAGGTTATTGATTATAATGCCTTTTTTGGCATTGAAGGTGGGATCAAGGAACAGGGTATCCGGGTTTTTTCTGAGGAGATTTTGTTTGAAGGATTTAGAGGCACTTTTTGATAGATTATGGGGGTATTAAATAGAGTATGTGCTGTTTCCTCCAGGTATCATGTTTGGTCCTTGATGTGCCATGGTGTATGATTCCTTTGGACAGGGAGGGAGCAACAGTATAATAATGGGTTGAGAGCCATTACCAATTGGTTAATAGTGTGAGGTATAACTCTTTCTGCGTGTGGTCGTTACAGGATAGTAGCTGTTTTTTATGGAAGCCGTATCGGGATGATTGCTATCTTAATGGGTGTTATCAATTGTCATTCAACTTGGGTAGTTCTATAGGTGAATGAGAGTATATATGGATCAGCTGTACAAGATGGCTGCCGGTTAGTTGGGGGCCAATGCAAGATGGCTGCTGTTTTGTTGTTTCTTGTATAAGATTTAGCCGTTACAAGATGGCTGCTGTAATAGTTGGGAGCCAATACAGAATGGGTGATATTTTTGGTGCTGATTGTATAGGAATTAGCTGATAGAAGATGGCTGCCTTTTTAGATGGGGGCCGTTACAGGATGGCCGCTGTTTTAGATGGGGGCCGTTACAAGATGGCTGCTGTGAAGGTGGTAGCTGTTACAAGATGGCTGCCGGATTTGGGGGAGTCTTCCGAGGTAATCAGTATGTAACTGGGTAGTCCTTTTTTACTTATGCGGTTCTCAGGACTTCAGCCATTTTAACAGCTGGAAAATACAGAGGGGTAGTGGTTTGTAAGAAAATGTCTTCCCTCTGCACGTAATGGCTTATAAGAAAGTGGTATCCCTTTGTATCACATTTCCCTGAGTGACAAGTGATCTAATGGCAGAAAACCTTCCAAAACCACTAAAAAATATTTTTTAAAACTGTCGATCGTATCAACAATCAGCAAAGATGTGGGGCTAAACTAGTGACCTCCTAGCCCTTCGTAAGTATGTCATGTGTGCCTCTACTCACGTTTAGCCTTGGGCGAAATCCTCAGTTCGGGGGTCAGGCACCGAGTTAGGAGGTATCATGTGGGTACCAAAATTCACAGTGATAATCACACATAAACATACAAATAAATATTTCAAACCAGCCATCATTGGTGTAGTAGTTCATTTATTGCTCTTCTTCATATAATTAGATGGAGATTGCTTGTAGAGCTCGTTCTTGGCAGCATACAAGTTATTCTTCACAGGCAAAGCCAATACACATTTTTGTGCTTCTTTAGGCTTGCGGACCTGGTGCCTTTTCAAGGCTGAGTAGCATGTTATCACAATAATCAATATAGCATTTAATCAAGAGAGTGATTGCGTATGAAATTAAAATCAAAAACTGACACGCTTCAGTCCATGTTCATAAATAAAAGTCATACTAGGTGAGGCACAGCAGGTGTGATGCACACAAAGTAAGGCAACAGAGCGTTGTACATGTTCAAAGACAAACATAAATTCAATGAGTGAAAGAAGGGGAAGCTGGGTTGTGTTGAGTGTTCTTTAAAGAGGTGAGTCTTCAACTCTTTCCTAAGTTGGAGCAATGTTGGAGCAGGCCTGATGGATTCCAGGATGTCTTTTTTTTACACTTCTTTTTATACAGTCTGATGGTATCCTGACTGTGGGTGTGCTGAGATCCACCAGAGATAGCAAGCTTGTTTACTATGGGATTGCTTATCGTGATAGCTTTTTGAATGATGCAGCTGGTTTTGAAGATGGTGTGGTATGGCATGGGGAGCTAATAGAGCTCAATCAGAATGGGGATGATGTGATTATATTTCTTCAAGCCCTGGATGAGACTTGCTGTGCCGCGTAGGATGCCCCTATGGGTTACCAGTTTGGAGTCTGGAAGGCTCTCAAGTAGGGCATTAATACCATCCTGATCGGGTAGTAAAAGGCTTGAACAGCAGTTCTTAAGTTACATTCTGGAAGAAATTGCTTAACTTTCTTTAGAAGAGAGAGCTGGTATCAATGTTTTTTGGCAATGTGTTCTCTGAGGGTGGGGTTGGTGTCCAGGATAAATCCAAGCGACTTGGCATTCTGTGAAAATTGGGGTTTAAAGTCATCAAGTTTCATGTAATTGAGCCAGGTTTGTACTGTATCTTGTTTATTGTTCTTGGCTAACAACAGTAATTCTATCTTGGTTAGGTTGAACTACATGTAGGTGCTGGACATCAAGTCCTGGTGATGTACATGCAGTGTTTAAGACACTGGATAGCTAAAGCAGAGGAGACTCTCAAGTACAGTTGTTTTTCATCGACATATTGGTGAATCGTGATGCTATTATCTGTGAGTAGAGCACCAAATGGCTCAATGTAAAGTTTGAAGATGACAGGGGACAGTATGGAGCGCTAGGGAATGCCATAGGTGATAGGGATCTTTTGTGACCTGGAGGTGCCCATGTGAACAAACTGGTGTCAGTTTGAAAGGTCCGAGGAGAATCAGTGAATGGCATTGGGGTTGAATCCCATTCTAGAATCCAAGGTGCATATCAGGATGGGATGGTTGACTTTGTCAAAGGAAGCTGAGAGATCCAGAAATATCAAGAGGCAAGGGTCATGTTCATCAGTGATCAAGAGGGCACTGTCTACAATGTGTCTGGTTGAGGTCTCCATTCTGCAGCATACTCTGATACCAGATTGATAGTTGTGCAGCAGATTATTAGCAATGATGTGATCTTTGAGTTTAACGTAGAGTGCTTTTTCAATGTTCTTATCAATAAATAGTAGGCGAGTAATGGGTCGATGGTAGGCAATGTTGTCGGGGTCTAGCCTAGGTTTCTTTAGGAGTGGGAGGATCTATCCTGTCTTGAGCATTTCAGGGAAGATGGCTTGAATGATGGAGGCATTAACAATGGTAAGTAGGTGTAGGAGAGCATCCCCAGAGACAGCTTTGATGAAGGGTGATGGTAAGACACCATCTTCATCTGAAGTGGTTTTCAGGGCTTTTAGTATGTCAGCCAGATCTGGGAGCGATAAGCTTTGAAGACTGACCATTGCGGTTTTCTACAGGAAGGAGTGGATGTAAGAATTGAAGCAGACTTGGTGTCATCAGTGTTCTGCCGGATCTTCTGTATTTTTTCACTGAAGAAGAGGTTGGTGGCATTGCCCTTTTCTGCAGCATGAGCAATGCATGGGTATGGCAGGGGATGATGCTGTGCTTGATTGCCTTGAACAGTGTCCTGCTTCTGTTGGTGGCTTCATTGGTGGTGTTGGAGTAGTACTTTTCTTTGGCTGATGTTTTGAGCTGTCTGCTAGTTAAGTGGAAGGACTTCAGTATCAAGAGGTACTCAGAAGTTCAGTTTTTCTTCCATTTTCCTTCTGGTCTGTAAATGGATCATTTATTGTCAGCAAGGTCTTTAGAAAACCAGGCTACTGAAGCCTATGGCTGGCTCTCGCATGTTGTTATTGAGGAGTAGATGTTCACATAGCTTTCCCTAAAAATGTTGACGTTGTTTAAGAGGGTGTTGGCAATAGACATGGAATAGATAGGGTGAGAGATAATTGAAGCATTAGGTCTTCTATGGAGAAGTCTTTCAAGGAAATCAAGTTTAGGTCTTCTCTTTTGTGTTGAGCTTGGTTTGATGGTAGAAAGCTAAGCATGAAGATAGAGATGGCAAAGTGTCTGGTCAATTCTAGGGCTGTGAGTGGTTTCGATTGGATTGTTGGTGATGTTTAGAAGATAAGGTCTAGGAAGTGACACATGGAAATGTGCTGGTTGTAGGACATGCTGACATGCTGTATCACGTTGAGTTCCTCAGTGAGGCTGAATCAATCATCAATGAAAATTAGTTTCACTTCAAGCATGAAAGTGTCAATCAAATAAGGACACTTCTTGAATATGTTCAACGGTAACATGCATATTTTGTCATACTCATCAGTGTGAGATGGACGACAAGATTTACGAATAATAAAGCTGGAATACATTTAATACTAACCAATTGCAATTATCTGCACAATTAAAATCGATGCACACCATCCATTGTAATGTATGTCAAAAAGACACAAAATTAATCAATAAGTGCGGTTTCTGCTTATCAATCCTTAGTTCCCTGCTGAAGGCTTCACGTGCTGGCGTACATTTCACCATTACAGCATTCTAGGTGAATCTTTTTCAGTCTACGGCACACTTGCCTAACTTCTATCATTTTCAAATGATGTCATCAGTACCTTGTCACAGTCCCTCGTGAGATGTATTTGCTCCTCTCTGATGAACCATGCAGCAAGGAGGAGCTTGCCCTTAAAAGATTTCCCACCCGTGCCCCTGTAAAAGGTCCATTTTGTCTTAACTCGGCAGCATTTCACGAGTCGGAGCTCAGCTGCACCGGAGTCATTTCCATAAGCATCATGTGGAGCTACAGAAAGCACATTTTGCCAAGCTGTCAGCGGTGCAGCCCTCTCTCTGCTAAACAGGCTCCCATTAAAGCTGTCTGCGCGATTTGTCAGTGAAATGAGGTACAAGAGGGATGCTCGATTTGCCCCTAATTAGCTGTGCAGACTACCTTTGTCTGTTTGATTAAGTATTCACTGTATCAATTTTGCTTAATCTGATTCATTTCGCAGGCCTCTCCAGGGACCCATCCCATACGGTTCTCTAATCTCTGATATCATCTCTCATCTGAGGATGCAGTGATCCCCGAAGGCGCGCTTTCTGCTCACCAGCCCGCGTGGACCACTGGGATCTTCAGAGGGGTCTTGTTCAGCGATGGGCAAAACTAGGGTGGATGTTGCTGGTGATTATCAGTGTAAAGGCAAGAGCACCCAATACCTATCTGGGTTTATTCTTTACTTCCATGCATTCCCTCCATCTCGCATCCATCCTGCCGCCTGCTCTCACTCCTTGCTTATCCTGTGCAGATATACTGTCCAATGCTTTCTGGTGAGTGAGCTTTTTCTTGAACTGCTCCTAATCAGCGAAAAAGATTTTTCTGATTTATTTCATAAACAAGTGCAGTGAAGAACCTTGGTAGTCTGAGAGGCACCTTCATTTCTTCCCCGTGGAAAATGGCTACTTATGCCCTGCAGCAGTGTGCACCTTGAATATCGAACCCACAATACGGGTGGGACAGAATATCAAGGGCAAAATATTAAAATGAAATATTGACTGGTGAGTAGGGTGACCAGTCGTCGCCGATTTGCCGGGACAGTCTCGGTTTTCCACCAGCTGGTCCGGCAGATTTTGTGAAATTTGGCTCATGTCCCTTTTTTTAAGAGAAGATCAACTGAAAACATAGAGAGGTAGGTTTTTATGTGCTCAAAGGCAACTATTCTCAGAGGGCAATCTAAATAAGACACACGCAGCCAGGTTTAAAAGCTGCTTTTAACTTAGTTTGCTAGTGCCTCATTGTCTGTGTTTCTATGTTGAAGCGCACTTAATTTGAGTCATTTTGTGCCCCTCGGCTCATGTAAAAGTTTATTATTTCTTCTGTGTTTGCTAAATGTCCCGGATTTTTGTTTTCAACATCTGGTCACCCTACGGGTAAGTAAGTCTAGATTTTCCATACATAACTTCACATATTTGAACCTACACGGTACATAGATCCTCAAGGCTCGTAGATGTTGATTTAGGAATAGTAAACCTATACTTCCCTATATGTTCTTACCTTTCGCTTTTTGTCCCTCAAAAATTCCCTCCTAGATATGCTTGTATCTCCATTTTGTTGGTATTGATATTCAGCAGTACAATCACCTGCTGCTAGACAAGCCTGACAGCCATTGGCATTACCCAGTCAAGAATCAAAGCACCCCACACCAGGTCATACACAGGAACGTGCGTTCCCACCACCATTTCTCCATTGGCAGCACTGAAGGTGAAGCTATGGGATTGTAGTCAAAAAGAGGGAGTTTGCTATATTTTGGTTGGGGCAGGGATGATTGCGAGTAGATGGGGAACATTTTGGAAGAGACTTTAAAATCATTTGGAGTTTAATGGCCAAAAGAAGCAAGAGGGCTATGTTTGTTGCTCAAAAAGGCTGAGACCTGGTTCAGTGACTTCTCTATGAGGAAGCTGTGAGGCCATGAAAATTCTATGTTGGCAGGAAGAGGGCTGTTGAGTTTCAGGTACTGGGTGCACCTTGGAGCCCATTAGTAATAGTTTACGCAGAAGGGCCATCAAATGGTATTTAGGGCACCATATATGGTCTTAGGTTTTAGCTGCCTGTTGACAAAAGACCTACTGTGGACATACCAATAAATACAGTAACTTTGGTCAGCCCCTGTATACTGTTAATTGACTTTCCAGTCAAACTTACTTGCTTGCTTCTTTTTCAAAGGCTTCCGTCCATCTTGGATTGAACCCCCTGGATCATTGTTCCTTTACTATCCTTTGGAGTGATGACATATTGTTCCACTGCTTACATTCGCGGTACTACTCTTTCACTTGCTTTTAGCACTCTATGGGACTGCATGTGTTTTCTTGCTCTCTCTCCCCTATAAGCTGCTTGCCTCCTTTAAACACCTGCCACAATCTCGAGTGCTCTCCATGTTGCTTTCCCACCCCTAGTTCGACCATTGCTTCCCCACTGCTATTTATCTCGCTCATCTTTTTCATTAGCTCCCTATTTTGCTCTCCTATCCCTTCATGCTTACATCTGCCACTTGTTGTTGGCATTAGTTGCTCACTCACCCCCATACTCCTCCGTTGCTCTACCCAGTCACCCACTTGGCATCCCATTTCCACTGCCCTTCCCTTTCTCCAGGTTGGCCGTTACAATTGGCTTTACGCATGCTAGATGCTTTTATAATGCATTGGCACTAGCAGACCCAGTAGAGGCGACCGGCTATGTTAACCCCTTCGCTGCTAGGCCTTTTCCCCTCCTGTGCTAAGCCTTTTTTGGGCTATTTGGGGTAGTGCGCGCTTAGGCCCCTGTAACTTTTTGACCACATTGGGTATCCACGCCAAATTTGCGTCCTTTTCTTCCAACATCTTGGGGATTCTAAAGGTACCCAGGGTTTGTGGATTCTCCTATAGGGTTCTCAGAAATTAGTCAAAATACAGCAAAATTTGTTTTTTTTGTGAAAAATGGGAAAAACGGGCTGCAAATGAAAGCTTCTAGGTTTTTCTCTGCAAATGGTATCAAAAAAGGGTTTGTGGGGCTGAAATCACCATTTCGCAAGCTTTCAGGGAATGACAGAATTTTGTCAGAAAACCAACAGTTTTTACACAGTTTTGGCATTTTTCTGGGACATGCCCTATTTTTGCTATTTTTTGTGCTTTCAACCTCCTTCCAGTTAATGGTAGAAATGGGTACAAAAACAATAACGGATCCTGGAAAGCTATACATTTTTAAAAAGTAAACAAAATTCTGAATTCAGCAAGGGGTCATTTGTGTAGATCCATCAAGGTTTCTTTATAGAAACTACCAGTTAAATATAGGAAAAATTAAAAATTAGTTGAAAAAAGCAGCCTTTTGAGTCAACGTTTTCACCTGTAACTTCTTCTAATAATGACATCTCTTAGGAAGCAATGTACCGTTACATCCACTGGACCTTCCTGGTTGTGGGGATATATAGGACTTGTAGGTTCACCAAGAGCCCAACGAACCCAGAGTAAAAAACTGAGCAGCATTTTGTAATGGTTTTTTTTTTAGTTCTGGGTATATAGCAATTATAGTGTGAAAATGTATACATGGAAAAATTGGTATGAAAGACACCTTTGTATTTCTGAAATGGGAACAAATTACAGAGTTTAGAAACAGTGTATATTTGCACTTTTTCGAAATTGGGAATACTCATACTTGCATGACAATTATTGGTCATTTTTCAAAATGACTTTTTTTTTACACAATGTCTTTCATTTATAAGGGAGAAATGCATCAAAAATCAATAGGTAATAACAGTTGCTTTACAAATCTGAACTACCCTAAGTCTCCCGGTAAAAACGGTACCTCACTTGTGTGGGTAGGCATAGTGCCCACGACAGGAAGTGGCTCAAAACCTAAGGTGAACACACCACATTTTCACACTGAAAATTTACACATTTTTTGCGAAGAGTCTAGCTGTAGTTTTTGAACCCTAGCCCTGCCGGCACCTAGGGAAACCTAGCAAACCTATACATTTTTGAAAACTAGACACCCAGGGGAATCCAGGATGGGGTGACTTGAGTGCGTCCCACCATGGTCTGTTACCCAGAATCCCTTGCAAACGTAAAAAATTGACCAAAAAAACACATTTTCCCCACATTTCTGTGGTGGAAAGTTCTGGAATCTGCGTGGATCCACAAATTTCCACCCACCCCGCGTTCCCCAAAGTCCTACGAGAAAAATGGTACCTCACTTGTGCGGGTCGGCCTAGTGCCCGCGACAGGAAACGGCACAAAACGCAACGTGGTCACACCTCAATTTTGCAGTGAAAAATTACCCTTTTTTGGCAAAGTGACTAGCTGTAGTTTTTGAACCCTAGCCCTGCCGGCACCTAGGGAAACCTAGCAAACCTATACATTTTTGAAAACTAGACACCCAGGGGAATCCAGGATGGGGTGACTTGAGTGCCTCCCACCATGGTCTGTTACCCAGAATCCCTTGCAAACGTATAAAATTGACAAAAAAAACACATTTTCCCCACATTTCTGTGGTGGAAAGTTCTGGAATCTGCGTGGATCCACAAATTTCCACCCACCCCGCGTTCCCCAAAGTCCTACGAGAAAAATGGTACCTCACTTGTGCGGGTCGGCCTAGTGCCCGTGACAGGAAACGGTGCAAAACGCAACGTGGTCACACCTCAATTTTGCAGTGAAAAATGACCCTTTTTTGGCAAAGTGACTAGCTGTAGTTTTTGAACCCTAGTCCTGCCGGCACCTAGGGAAACCTAGCAAACCTATACATTTTTAAAAACTAGACACCCAGGGGAATCCAGGATGGGGTGACTTGAGTGCCTCCCACCATGGTCTGTTACCCAGAATCCTTTGCAAACGTAAAAAATTGACCAAAAAAACACATTTTCCCCACATTTCTGTGGTGGAAAGTTCTGGAATCTGTGTGGATCCACAAATTTCCACCCACCCCGCATTCTCCAAAGTCCTACGAGAAAAATGGTACCTCACTTGTGCGGGTCGGCCTAGTGCCCGCGACAGGAAACGGCGCAAAACGCAACGTGGTCACACCTCAATTTTGCAGTGAAAAATTACCCTTTTTTGGCAAAGTGACTAGCTGTAGTTTTTGAACCCTAGCCCTGCCGGCACCTAGGGAAACCTAGCAAACCTATACATTTTTGAAAACTAGACACCCAGGGGAATCCAGGATGGGGTGACTTGAGTGCCTCCCTCCATGGTCTGTTACCCAGAATCCCTTGCAAACGTAAAAAATTGACAAAAAAAACACATTTTCCCCACATTTCTGTGGTGGAATGTTCTGGAATCTGCGTAGATCCACAAATTTCCACCCAGCCCGCGTTCCCCAAAGTCCTACGAGAAAAATGGTACCTCACTTGTGCGGGTCGGCATAGTGCCCGCGACAGGAAACAGTGCAAAACGCAACGTGGTCACACCTCAATTTTGCAGTGAAAAATTACCCTTTTTTGGCAAAGTGACTAGCTGTAGTTTTTGAACCCTAGCCCTGCCGGCACCTAGGGAAACCTAGCAAACCTATACATTTTTGAAAACTAGACACCCAGGGGAATCCAGGATGGGGTGACTTGAGTGCCTCCCACCATGGTCTGTTACCCAGAATCCCTTGCAAACGTAAAAAATTGACAAAAAAAACACATTTTCCCCACATTTCTGTGGTGGAAAGTTCTGGAATCTGCGTGGATCCACAAATTTCCACCCACCCCGCGTTCCCCAAAGTCCTACGAGAAAAATGGTACCTCACTTGTGCGGGTCGGCCTAGTGCCCACGACAGGAAACGGCACAAAACGCAACGTGGTCACACCTCAATTTTGCAGTGAAAAATGACCCTTTTTTGGCAAAGTGACTAGCTGTAGTTTTTGAACCCTAGCCCTGCCGGCACCTAGGGAAACCTAGCAAACCTATACATTTTTTAAAACTAGACACCCAGGGGAATCCAGGATGGGGTGACTTGAGTGCCTCCCACCATGGTCTGTTACCCAGAATCCCTTGCAAACGTAAAAAATTGACAAATAAAACACATTTTCCCCACATTTCTGTATTGGAAAGTTCTGGAATCGGCGTGGATCCACAAATTTCCACCCACCCCGCGTTCCCCAAAGTCCTACGAGAAAAATGGTACCTCACTTGTGTGGGTCGGCCTAGTGCCAGCGACAGGAAACGGCGCAAAACGCAACGTGGTCACACCTCAATTTTGCAGTGAAAAATGACCCTTTTTTGGCAAAGTGACTAGCTGTAGTTTTTGAACCCTAGCCCTGCCGGCACCTAGGGAAACCTGGGGGAACGCTGGGTGGTGGTAAATTTGTGTGAGCCCGGTGATGCCACAACTTTCCCACCCCAAAATGTGTGAAAAAAGCGTAGCGCTGGGGGTACGCACCGTACATACACGGGTGGGGGTACGACTCAAACGTACTCGGGTGTACATACACGGGGGGGTTCGGCACGTACAGTTCGACACGTACTCGGGTGTACATACACGGGGGGTTCGACACGTACTCGGGTGTACATACACGGGGGTTTCGACACGTACTCGGGTGTACATACACGGGGGGTTCGACACGTACTCGGGTGTACATACACGGGGGGGCTCGACACGTACTCGGGTGTACATACACGGGGGGGTTCGACATGTACAGTTCGACACGTACTCGGGTGTACATACACGGGGGTGTTCGACACGTACTCGGGTGTACATACACGGGGGGGTTCGACACGTACTCGGGTGTACATACACGGGGGGTTCGACACGTACTCGGGTGTACATACACGGGGGGTTCGACACGTACTCGGGTGTACATACACGGGGGGGTTCGACACGTACAGTTCGACACGTACTCGGGTGTACATACACGGGGGGTTCGACACGTACAGTTCGACACGTACTCGGGTGTACATACACGGGGGGTTCGACACGTACAGTTCGACACGTACTCGGGTGTACATACACGGGGGGGTTCGACACGTACAGTTCGACACGTACTCGGGTGTACATACACGGGGGGGTTCGACACGTACTCGGGTGTACATACACGGGGGGTTTGACGCGTACATGCGGGGGCTGGGGGGGTACGGCGTGTACATGCGGGGGCTGGGGGGGGTACGGCGCGTACATGCGGGGGCTGGGGGGGGGTACGGCACGTACCGGGCACCTGTTTGGACGTCTCCATGGTTGTTATAGGAGTTCGGTGCGGACGGTCTTTTAACCATACGGTTGTACATTCGGACGCCCGGGACGGATCGTGATTCCCCGGTCGGACTTCGCTTTTCACGTTTGTACGGTAAATCGTCCGAGGACGTGTCGGACACTTTTTCCGACCCGAGGACGTGTGGGGAATTATTCCCAATGCGACTCGTATGGGCTTTTTACCATGCGAATCATGATTGCCAGTTTGTACGGCTCCTGTACGATTCGTACGGTAAAAAGACCGGATACGAGTCGTACGGGAATTTTTTTTACCGGATCATAATTGGCACCCTAGGTCTAGCGAAAAAACAAAGTATATTTACACATTTTACTGTTCAAGCATTTTAGTATCATTCAAGTATATTTTTTTACTGTTTATGATATAACGAGGATTTCGTTGCTCTCTATTGCGTTTTTGCACTTGCACTTGCACTTTGAATTACTATAAAATGGGGGCTGAAGCCAAGAAGCGTTGTCATGTGATCAAGGTCCAGGAGGGACCGAAACGCGTCATGGCCGACTAGCAAAAAATAAAATTATCTGCACAGAACTGTGGTCCGTGCCTGCTTTGTTATCTCGAGGATTGGGGAGCGAAGTAAGCAGCAAAACTGGATATATATATATATATATATATATATATATATATATATATATATATATATATATATATATATATATATATATATATATATATATATATATATATATATATATATATATATAGAGAGAGAGAGAGAGAGAGAGAGAGAGAGAG
Source organism: Triturus cristatus (assembly GCF_964204655.1). NCBI lineage: Eukaryota > Metazoa > Chordata > Amphibia > Caudata > Salamandridae > Triturus > Triturus cristatus. The sequence continues at coordinate 1,438,285,785 of NC_140589.1, read as the reverse complement.
AGAGAGAGAGAGAGAGATATTCACTGAAAAAACTAAAGGTTACAGGGATGTTACAGTTAGGAACTGGCATTTAAAAAACCTCAAAACTTCACTCACTGAAAAAAATAAAGGTTACAGGGACGGTATAGTTAGGAAATGGAAAAAAATTATAAACCTTAGAAATTCACTGAAAAAAACAAAGGTTGTTGGGACATTATAGTTAACCTCAGGTTTCCCTCGTACAAAACCAGTGAAATTCAGCAATTATAGTTAGCTGATAACTGGCGCCCCTGAAATGCATTGCTTATGACCTCACACATTACATCACTCATGACATGGTCGGGTGCGGGTGCGTGAGTTATAGTTAGCTCAACTCACTGTAACTGCTACATGTCACTGGTTTTGCACAAGTGAAACCTGAGCTTAACTATCCCTGTAACCTTTGTTTTTTTCAGTAAATTTCTAAGGTTTTTTAAATGCTAATTTCTAACTATAATGTTCCTGTAACCTTTGTTTTTTTCAGTGAATTTCTATGTTTTTTTTTTAAGTAGCAGTAATTTTTGCAGCGTGGGAGAGAAAGGGGACTGGGCCTACAACCAGCTCTGAGGAATCCCACTGTATAGGATTTACAGGAGGTACCAAGAAGGTGTCTTGGACCCCAAGGACCCTCAATAGCTAAGGGAACTTCATACTCCTTCTAGTAGTGCACCACAAGCCGTGTTTGCAGAGTAGTGGAGAAAGGGGGCATGGCCTCCGAAGACCTCTTAGCAATCCCGCTGTGTTGGACTTACTGGAGGTAACAGGAGGGGTAGTTGGCTCCCAAGGACATCCTTGAGGGCCAACTACCCCTCCTGTTACCTCCAGTAAGTCCCACACAGCGAGATTGCTGAGACTTCGTAGGAGGCCATACCCCCTTTCTCCATCACTCTGCAAGCACACCTCATGGCGCACTGTTGGTAGGGGATGAAGTTCCCTTGGATTTTGAGGGTCCTTGGGAGCCAACTATCCCTCCTGTTACCTCCAGCAAGTCCCAGACAGGGGGTTTGCTGAAAGGTTTTCGGTGGCCACGCCCCCTTTCTCCTCCACTCTGCAAACTTACCTCCTGACTGACTACTAGTTGGGGGATGAAGTCCCCTTGGCTCTTGAGGGTCCTTGGGGGCCAACTACCCCTCCTATTACATCCAGTAAGACCCACACAGCTGAATTACTGAGAGGTTGTCAGAGGCCACACCCCCTTTCTCAACCACTCTGTAAACTCACCTTCTGGTGCACTGCTGCTTGGGGGAAGAAGTCCACTCTAGCCCTGAGGCCCTCTGTTAGCAAGGGCATCTCATATCACCACCAGCAGTGCACTGAGAGGCGCGTTTGCAGAGTGGTGGAAAAAGGGTGTGTGGCCTCCCACTGACACTCAGCAATCCCGCTGTGTGGGACTTCATCCCCCAACTAGCAGCGTGCCAGGAGGTGCATTTGCAGAGTAGTGGAGGAAGGGGGTAGGGCCTTCGGCAAGTTGGCAGCTTTTTTTCTATTATTTTTAAATCTTTAGTAAGGTGGACCGCTTGGGTCCCCTTTCCTGGACCATTATGGTTCTCGGGGACCCCATCCCCTGTGGTCTGCCTTCTTTTTTTTTATTACAAAAAGTTAAGAGGGACGCGCGGCCCCCTCCCCACCAATGTAGGCCCCGGAGACCCCATCCCCTGGGCCTGCCCATTGTTTATTTTTTAAGAAAAAAGGGAGGGGGGCTATGCGGCCTCCATCCCGGGCCGATATCAGCCCCGGGGACCCTTTCCCCCCGTGCCAGGCCATTATTTATTTATAAAGAATGAGGAGGGGGACCGAGCAGCCCCACTCTCAGGCCTATATTGGCCCCATGGACTCCATTTCTCTGGGCCAGGCCTTTATATATTTATGAATAAAATGGGGAGGGAGGTCCAAGCAGCACTCCTCCATGGGCAGATTTCGCCCCCGGGGACCCCATCCCCGGGGCCTGGCCTCTTTGTTGGGGACTGCAGGGGGAGCCTGAAGGCCCCCGCAGTCCCTGCTGGCTCCCCGCTTCCTGCAGGAGCCGACATTGCTTTGAGACCCAGGGAGCTGCTCTCTGGGTCCCAAAGCAAAGTGTCTGTTTCCCTGCTCACTGCACAGAGAGCAGGGAAACAGACACTGCTCTGCTTTCAACAAGCGAGAGCATTTTTGCTATCACTTGTTGAAAGCAGAGCTGGTTTGCTGTGGCATGGCAGCAGTGGTTCTCCCGCCGTGCCATAGCAAACTGCAATGTCCCGGGAGTTGGCACCCCGGGAGATTGCTGGAGCTGACCCTAAGGGATAGCAGTCCCCAGGGCCATGTTGGGCTCCATTTATAAGTAAGCCCCGGGGAGGTGGCAGTCCCTGGGGCCGGGGGGCCATAACGGATCCCCTTTGTTATTTAATTTTAGCCCTGGGAAGGTGGTGGTCCCTGGAGTAGTTGGGGTCCTCGTAAATACATTTGTGAGCCCCGGAGAGGTGACGGTCCCTGGGACTGGGGCTCCAAGACAGATACCCTTCATTATTTAATTGTAGCCCCTGGGAGGTGGTGGTCCCTGGGCACCAGGGGGCAGGGCGGGCCCCCCTGCAAATATGTTGTGTGAGCCCCCACAGAGGGAAAGGCACCGCTCTTCTACCAGCAAGGCGGCTTCAAGAAATTCACTGAAAAAACCAAAGGTTATAGGGACTGTAGTAATTTGCCAGGAAACAGCTGTTATCTTGAGTAGATTTAATGTTGGTTACATCGTAGGAAAAACATGTACAGCTTCAACTGCCTCCAAGTCAAGAATGACACATGAACATTCTCATGTAACTAGGCAGCAATAGAAATTCCTTAAAGCAGAACTAACACAAGATACTACATTACCTCCCCTTCTTGTAACACCCACAACATTTTTTTTTTTAAATGACAACCTCCCCCCCCCCAAAAAAAAATACAAACAAACTTCAAACCCTAAAACGTTCAGGTTTTATGATAGTGCGCACACTTCTCCTGAAAGGATGAATGGTTTTAATCTCTCTTGAAGCAGAACTATTATCAACTTTTGAAGATCCTTGTTGATTTGGACCATGAACCTTAGCCACTCTGCTCATGTTCCACCAACAACCACCTTCAACTTGTACAGCATTACCAAAAATCTTAACCACTTTAACAAGAGGACCAAATTTACTTTCACCTTTGTTGACATGAACGGACTTTCTTATTTTTACATGATCTCCAACCTTCAAAGTAACCATCTTTGATCCCTTTTTGGAATCAAAATTAGTTTTTTGCTTGGCTTGGGTTGCAAAAACATTACCTTTAACCAAAAACATACATTTCTGTACATCTGACTCAGTATTAAGCCATTTCGAAATCCACCCAGGGCGGAAAGAAGTATTGGGTTTTCTTCCCCTCATCAATTCAAAAGAGAATGCCTTTGTTGAAGAATGTGGGGTGGTTCTATAGAACCATACCATGCTGCTGAGTGATTTTACAACATCATGATTTCCAGCTTTAGCCCACTTTATGCAATCCCCAAATACCCGATTCATTCTCTCAACCAGTCCATTTCCTTGAGGATGGTAAAGAGAACTTTTTAAATGTTTTACACCAGATGACGACAAAAACAATTCAAACTCGTTGCAAACGAATTGTTTCCCATTGTCAGAAACAAGAGTAGCAGGCAAACCTTCTCTGGACCAGACCTCTCTCAAAAAATCGATAATGTTCTTACTATCAGCTTCCTTAACCAATTTCTATTCAGGCCATTTAGATGCATAATCAATCAAAACCAATATAAACCTATAGCTCCCAAAAAGAGACACATATGGTCCCATTATGTCTATACCAACCTTTTCCCAGGGAAGATCAGGACACTCAACTGGTATGAGTGGAGGAACTGAAGTCTTCAGAGACTTGTCAGATGACTTGCATATACAACAATCCATAACAAACTCATCAACCTCAGAATCCATTCCTGGCCACCAAAATGTGTTGTGAATGCGACGCTTCGTAAATGAGGATCCTAAATGTCCCTCATGAGCTCTAACAATAATACCCCTCCTGAACGAATGTGGAGGGATAAGTTTGTCATTTCGAAGAAGAATGTCATCCTCCACTGACAACTCATCTTCAATCTTAGAAAAGGGCTGGAGGGGAGCTGATAGGACCTTTTCTCTAGGCCACCCACGACTAACAAATTTACAAACCTCTTGCAGAATAGAATCATTAGCAAAGGCCAACCTCCATTCATCTTCAGAACAAAACTTCAATTCTGGTATGTCTATACCTGCCACAAAACAATCTTCACAATCCTCATTAATGAGGTCAGAAAACAGAACATCATCATCATGCGCGTCACCGGAAGGAAAACGAGAAAGGAAATCCGCCCTACCATTCTTTCCTCCGCATATGTGTTTGACATCAAAGTGATATTGAAGTAATTTAGAGACCATCCTCATAATTCTAGGTGTGGAACATTTTGTTACAGATCCTTCTAATATATTGACCAACAGTTTGTGATCAGTTAGGAGTAGGAACCGTTTACCCCACACATATGAACGAAATTTTTCTAATGCCCATGCACAAGCCAATAACTCCTTCTCAATAACTGAATATTGTAATTCAGGCGATCTTAACACTCTTGAGGCAAATCCTATTGTTCTTTCAACACCATCCCCTACTTGCGTTAAAGTAGCTCCTAAACCTACTTGGCTCGCGTCAACTGTCAAACAACACGGAAGGCTGGGGTCAAATGGCTTAAGAACAGAACTCTCACATAGAAGATTTCACTTCTTGAAAGGCCAACATACACTCATTACTCCACACAAACTTAGTCCCTTTTTTTAGTAGGTTGCTAATGGGACGCACAATGGTTGCAAAATGGGGAATAAACCTTGAGTAATATTCACATAACCCCAGTAGAGATTTGACTCCTGTCTTGTCTGTGGGAGTAGCGGCATTTGAGATTGCTTCGAGAAGACCAGTTCTGGGCTTGACACCATCTTGAGTGATAATGTGACCTAGATATTCCACCTCAGTACAAAAAAACTTACATTTCTCTACTTTCAGAACAACGCCATGTTCTTGGAAAAGTCCCAAAACTTTATTTAAGTTGTCATCATGTGTAAAAACATCTTTACCAAAAATGTGTACGTCATCTTGGAAAACTAGCACTCCGTCAACTCCTCTGAGGATGTTAGTCATTACCCTTTGGAATACCGACGCTGCCGAAGCCAAACCAAAAGGCATACGTCGATATTGAAACGTCCCCAGAGGAGAGACAAAAGCAGTAAGGTGACGTGACTCCGGATGTAGCTCAACTTGGTGATAGGCACTGGCAAGATCTAACTTAGTGAAGAATTTATCACCTTTGGTTGACGCAAACAAATCATTGATCTTAGGAAGAGGATGCGAGTCTACCCAAATCTCTTTATTAAGAGATCTTAAGTCCACACATACCCTAAGCTGACCACACCTCTTCCTAGCGACGACCAAAGGCAAAAGCCAAAGTGAAGACTCCGTTGGCTCAATGATCCCTTTCTCACACAATTGCTTGAGTTCCTTCTCTAAATCTTCCCTGACACTGTAGGGGACACCCCTAAGTTTATGTTTCACAGGCAAACATCCTTCCTTAACAATTATCCTATGTTTGAATCCTTTGATTTTTCCTAGTTGAGAACTGAAAACAGAAGGGAATTTGTCTTAGAGAACTTGTACCTCATTAGGACAATCAACCACAAGAACTTGTTCTTTGGCTCCAGGTCTTAAGATCATCTTAAAGAGACTTTGATGGAACCATCCTAAAATATTAAGACCTTTGACAGCAACATAGACCTTCCCTCTAATTCTTCTTCCTTTGAAACACAATACTTCTTCAAAATAACCCACAAGATCAATCTTCTGACCTTCATAGGATACTGGTGTGCGGTCGGGAGGAAGAAGGGGTTGAGTACCTTCCCAAGTTTCATCAAACAATTGTTGGGTGATCATGGTTATCTTCGCACCCGAATTGACAAGAAGTTTAATACGTTTATTACCAACCTCAATATCTATTATAGGATCGACACCGTTTTTGGGATCCCCTTCAATAACTTCAGAAATATAAAAGTCTGTCACAACAGAAACAACTTCTGACTCGGAGAAAGAATCCAAATCAACCATACATACAGTGGGCTTCTTAAAATTCTTTTGACCTTTTAACTTGAGACACACTTTGGCAAAGTGTCCGACCCTCTTGCAATAATTGCAAGTGACATTAGAAGCAGGGCATCTCGATCCCTTAGAGTGAGGTGGATTCCCACATCTCATACAAACAGAAGGATCGAATTTGCTAGGCATTGAAGACTTGGTTCCCTTTTCATTTTTGTTCCCCAAATGTTTTGCAGGTTTCTTGTTGTTTTTTAAGGAAGAAGAATTGAGGTTAATGGAATTAACAGATTCTACTACTTTTTCCTCTAATTCGTTTAGCGAGACCATAGAAATCTCAATACTTTTAGCAAGTTTTATTGTCTCATCTAAAGAAGGATCGCCCATAGTGAGTAACTTTTGTCTTATGTTCTTGTCCTTGCAGTGACAGACAAACTGATCTCTGATGAGTTGATCAGTAAAGTTCTCAAATCTACACACAGCTGCCAATCTACGTAAGACAGAAATATAAGAGTCTAGGTCCTCACTATCACTTTGTTTTCTCTTGAAAAACTTGTGTCTAAGCACCATGAGACTAGGTTGTTTGTCAAACCTTAATATGAGATTTTCAACAGTTTCTTGGTACATATCATTTAGTGCAGGATCCCCTACTGGAAGGTCTGGTAAGTGTTTAAAAATAGACCTCCCTTCGAAACCTAGAGAGTGTAAAAGTAAACTTTTCTTCCTTTCTGCGGCACCAATGGCTCCTAAATATGTTTCAAAAGTGTCATACAAGATTTCCCATCTGATTGGTGGTTTCCCTGGAGTGTCTAAGAAAGTGGGTGGGAAATTTACTGACTGAAGGGTGCACATAGTGACGAAATTAAGTGTATATGGTGTAAAAGGTTTTTACATTCAACGTTATAAGCATCTCAGAACCCCAAACAATCCCTATTCTATAAGGATTCCTCTCTCACACATAACAAGGTACTATACCAAAAGGATGGAGCACATAAAGAACTAAAAAACCTCAGAAAATGAGTTATATAACTAACACACTTGGTAACAAAATGTGGCAGAATGAAGATACCTGAATTAATTACCTAGAAACTATAATAAGACGGTGTACTTATGTAAACTATAATAGGACTGTGTACACCATCATGTTCTTTAACAAAATAAAAAATATATAAGAACTGATGAGTTATGCGCAATGTCCTTTTTACTGTGCGCATCAGAGCATGTTTTCTTGTCGTGCAGTCTGAAGAAAAAACAAATAAATAAATAAAAAATTCCGTAATGTATTTGAACTTGAAAACAATTTGTAATAAGCTGTGCGCATCAGCGCTACTCCGTAATGTATTTAAACTTCAAAACAATCTATAATGAGCTGTGCGCATCAGCGCTACTCTGTTATCTTGATGAGCTCCTTTGCGATCTATTCTGTCCGCCTTCAGAAGAAACACAACAGAACATAAGCTTCCAGTGGCTGTGTACATCAGCGTCGGATAGAGCAGAGGACGTGCGTGTATAAACGTTGCCAGGATGCGGGTTCGTCTGACATCACAGAGGACGCTGCCGTAACGTCGTACGATGACCCTCACACGCCGTAGTAAACACTTGAAAGGAAACCAAGTATCGCTCGCGCTAAGGCACGTTCCAGGTAAGGCGCGAGTAATTATTTATTTTTTTAAACGCACACAATGAAGATGTATAACGATGTGAAGTTTGCATGCCACTTGCGCAAAACGATCCAAACAGTACACGGTGATTATAAGAGTTGCACAGCAGACTCCAAAGCCAGTCTTTCCACATGGATGTTCACAAGCAGAGCGTAAAAATGAAACGAGTGAAATCCGACACGTTTTCCCTTTGAAGACAGACAGTCAACAAAAATATAGGGTAGGGTGAGCAGGAGCAAGAGCACGCCCTACCGTATCATGAGTTGACCTGTAGAAATGAAGACATATGGTACACTGAAGGCAGAGTTGTGTCATCACTCGATGCTTTGGTCTTGATAGACAAATATGTTCATCTGTATTTGCACGCTGAGTTCATATGTAACCAAAATCGTCGCCAACTAAAATGTAGTAATTTGCCAGGAAACAGCTGTTATCTTGAGTAGATTTATTGTTGGTTACATCGTAGGAAAAACATGTACAGCTTCAACTGCCTCCAAGTCAAGAATGACACATGAACATTCTCATGTAACTAGGCAGCAATAGAAATTCCTTAAAGCAGAACTAACACAAGATACTACAGGGACGTTATAGTTAGGCTGGCATTTCACTCATACAAAACCAAAGAAATTCAGCACACCCCCACAATGCACTGCTTATGATCTCACATAATACATCACTCATGACATGGTCTAGCGAAACATTTTTCCGATAAACACGCAGGTGACTGGACTCAGGCCAAGTTTTTTGTTTGGATACAGTTGTCCTGCATCAGAGAGGTGGTAACCGGCTAGCAGCACTATGCAGGCTGGAATCTCGCTTTATTTTGCAAGCTGGCACTAAATTGCCTGATTGGATGAACTATGATGAGGAGATACATTCTCATTTATAAGGCTATCACTATACCTTTTTGTTTATAGGATGTTGACAAGATGTTATTTTTCCCCACCCCCTATAAGCTTTTTCATATATTTTGTAGCTGATTTCTACATGTGGTATTTGAGATATCTTTTTAATCTTCGCGAATCATCTAACCAATATCTTGCACATCTAGTGTTTATAGTTGTCTTTTTATAACCTGACATCAGCACAGCTCAAATAATTCTCTCTTGTCTTTTATAGGAATTGAGTGACGGGGATCAAGGATCTTACAGATTCACCTATGTTATGGTTAAAAGCTCCGGAGTGGACAGATGTTCCAGCGAATAGCCACCGCTCTTAGTAATTATAGTTAACTAGAGATATATCTAATTTTATGTTTTATTTTTTACTGAATTCTCATATCTGACATTTGACCCTCTCCCCATGAGTTTTATGGTAAATGTGAAGACTTGTACGCCATGTTGGCTAGAATTGAGAATATACTGTGTTTTGAATGTTGCTATCATGGGAGTTTGAGGTACTATACCATAATTGCAAATGCAATCAGCCTGGATAACAATCAACTACATGGTTGAGAACTCTTAGGTACTATACCTTGAATAGAAATGTCACTGTGTGTCTTGGTTAAACTCTCCATAAAGTTTTTTTTTCAAGTTGTAACTTTATTGAAAGCCGAGATGTAACATGACACTGATTCTGAGCAGGATCACTTGAGATTATTGTAATGCGTCAACTTGGTTGCAGATTGTTGACAGCTTTCTATGAAATACGATCTTACTTATGTGTTTCACACTAAGATCTGTTATGTATGTTAAGGTACAATACCACAGTATGTCAATGTTGATTATTTGCTACGTCGTTACGACCACTAGTTGCTGTACCTTTAAGAACTCCGTGGCCCCTGCGAGGGTCATGTGATCAAAACCACGGCTGTGGTCTAAATGCTTCTTCCTATGGAATAAAGTATTTTTTCTTTGATCAGCGGGCTCGTGAATCAATCCATCACAGTGATTCTATACGGAGAATATATATATATATATATCTCCATATATATATATTACCTACTGGCGGTCGCCAGTAGGTAGTTATAGTTAGGGCCTATTATCCATAGGAAATCAGCAACATTTTATTTGGAATAACTTTGGCGCCAGTTGATGAATCTTTGAGAAATTTTCAAAACTGGTGGGGCCCTCCGGTCCGCTCCTATCCTGAAAGTCTCGGGGTGATTCGTCAAGTAGGGGCCGAGAAAAAAGGGGGTCCCAAAACATGTTTTCCCTATTCAATTTTCCATAGGAACCGTTAATCGCAGCTGCAGCCCGAACTGCTGAACAGAATTACACGAAATTTGGCAAAGAGGTAGCCCTTGGTTCACACTCGTGCCTTTTGGTTAAATGGTGTAAATCCGTTCAGTAGTTGCTGAGAAAATCAAAAGTAAAATCATAGATATATCTGGGCGGAGCCTAACCACACATCTCATCGTGAGATCTGATTGGCTGTCAGCACTTCATCCAAGAAGTGTTGGCAGCCATCTTGGGACCAATATACATGATAGCACCTCATTAAAAAGCATTGCAGTAAATTCATATTATCTTTCTCAGTCATGTGAGAATGAAGTCGGACACTCTCAGTAAAACATGTACATCCAACAAGGACAGAGACTGGTAGTTGATTCCTTTGTGTTCTACTGCAGCTTCCCAGAGTGTTCTAAAGAACAACTAAAGCGCTAACAGTCCTACTTATGACAAACTTATGGCACACCTGAAGCCATCTTATTTGGAATAAAGTGGTAACTCTTTAAACATTTAATTAAAAAAGAAACAAAATGAGGGTGTTCATTTTGCCATAGAAAGTATGATTAGTGCTGCAGAAAGAAAAATTAGGGCACATTTTGAGTGACTTCTCAAATCCTCTTCTATTTCATTAAAAAATTCTGACATGCAGACTGAAACATGCACTTTCAATACCAGCAGAAGACTTCCCTGGTGAGCAGTAGCTTTACTACAGTGATCTAATGAGCAACTAGAGGGCTAACATTCCGAATTTATGGCAAATGTATGACACATCTGAATGCCTTCTTGATGGAATCAAAGTAAAAAACTGAAAGTATTTCCTACTGAGGAGACTGTAGTAAATGAGGAAATTACTGAAACTTCATAACAAATAAGTCTCCCAAGATGGCCACCATAGACAAAAGAGCCCAAATGTAGCACAAATATCACCCAGATGTATCCCAAGTATAGCCCAATGACAGAATGTCCCAGAGTGTTCTAAAGAACAGCTAGAGCGCTAACAGTCTTACTTATGACAAAAGTATGGCACACCTGAAGCCATCTTGATTGGAATAAAGTGGTAACACTTAAAACATTTAATTTGCAAAGGAACAAAATGAGGGGGTTCATTTAGCCATAGAAATTATGATTAGTGCTGCAGAAAGAACAATTAGGGCACATTTTGACTTCTCAAATCCTCTTCTATTTCTTAAAAAAATTCTGACATGCAGACTAAAACATGCACTTTGAATACCAGCAGCAGACTTCCCTGGTGAGCAGTAGCTTTACTACACTGATCTAATGAGCAACTAGAGTGCTAACATTCAGAATTCATGGCAAATGTGTGACACATCTGAATGCCTTCTTGATGGAACCAAAGTAAACAAGCATTGAAAGTGCAATAGGTCTCGCCCTCGTTTAAGTTAAAGCAATTCTGTTTGTAATTAGGTGGCTTTTTAGCTTTGCTTTTATTAGTGTTTTTAAAACTTTCATGTACATAACATGCATATGTATGCATATATGTATATGTATATGTATGCATGCATTTATATTTGTATTTATATAGATATGCAGATTATACATATGTTTATATATGTATGTATATATATATTCAGTGAAAAAACCATAGGTTTCACACACGTTATAGTTAGCGGACATTTCACTCATAAAAAACCATTGAAATTCCCCCGTTATAGTTAGTGCAGGCAACTATAACTCACGCGACCGCAATCCTCTGCTGATGACGTCAGATATTACATCACTGATTACATATGTGTCTTTCTGAAAAAAAAATATTTGTAATATATGTATAGCTAAAAATTTATGGAAGAAGACATGGGTAAATAAGTGTCTAAATACAGTATTAGCATCAGCAGAGGATTGCGGTCGCGTGAGTTATAGTTGCCTGCACTAACTATAACGGGGGAATTTCAATGGTTTTTTATGAGTGAAATGTCCGCTAACTATAACGTGTGTGAAGCCTATGGTTTTTTCACTGAATTTGCAAGGTTTTTTAAATGCTAATTCCTAATTATAACGTGTGTGAAACCTATGGTTTTTTCAGTGAATTTGTACGTTTTTTTAAATGCTAAGTTACTTTACGCCGTTCGTGCCGTGCGCGCCCACTTCACGCAGTTCGTTCCGTGCGCACACGGTGCGCTTCGCGCACCACGCGCCCACTTTACGCAGTTAGTGCCGTGCACGCACGGTGGGCATGCGGTGCGCTACGCGCACCGCGTGCCCACGTTACGCTGGATGGGCCATGTACGCACGATGCGCTTCGTGCACCGTCCGCACACGGAGGACATATTGTGCGCTTCGTTGTGTAAGGTTATCTATTTATTGGTCTTAATGTCCGAGATGCCATTCACAAAAGGTGGCCTGCGGGCACCTTTTGCACACGGGGGAGGGAAAATGTGGAGTTTGTTTTTTTAAAATTAATTTTTTGCCGTACGCGTACGGTAAGCGCATTCGGCGTTTAAAAAAAAAAAAAAAATAATAATTTTTGGCCTTGGGGGTCCTTCTGGGACATCCTAACCATGGCTAGGTGGTTAGGAGCTGTCTAGCCTGTCCCTTTTCATGTTACCCGACTTTGTTTTTCCTCCCCCCCTCAGAGTGCGAGAGAGAAAATGGCGGCCGACACTTCCTGGTTTCGACCGATTCGAATGTTTACTTTGATCTAACAACCAATCAGAAACGCGCTCGCGCACGGCACCGTACGCGTACGGTAAGCTTACCGTAAGCGCACGGTAAGCGCACGGAGCGCGCTTACAGATATATATATTGATTTAAATGCTATTTTCTCAGGAACTACTGAACAGATTTACACCAGACCTACAAAAGGCACTTCCTTGACCTTATGGCTACCTCTCTGCCAAATTACAAGTAATTCTGTTCAGCCGTTCGGGCTGTAGCTGTGTCTAAAGGTCCTATGGAAAAATGCATGGGGAAAACGCGTTTTGGGACCCCCCTTTTTTCTCAGCCCCCGCTTGACGAATCACCCCGAGACTTTCAGGGTACAAGCGGAGCGGAGCGCCCCATTAGTTTTGAAAATTTCGCGAGCATTCGTAAACCGGCGCCAAAGTTATTCAAAATAGAATGTTGCGGATTTCCTATGGAAACAGGGTCCTAACTATAACTACCTACTGGCGACCGCCAGTAGGTAATACACATACATATATATAAATGCATATCCATATAGATGCATGTATATATATGTGCATATGTGTGCGTGTAGAGAGAGGTAGAGAGAGGTAGACGTGTAGAGGTGTAGAGGTAGAGAGGTAGAGGTAGAGAGGTAGAGGTAGAGAGGTAGAGAGGTAGAGAGTAGTAGAGAGAGAGGTAGAGAGAGGTAGAGAGCAGAGAATAAGTAATAAAGAGTAGAGAGTAGAGAGTGAGTAGTAGACAGTAGTAGACAGTAGTAGAGAGAGTAGCAGAGAGTGAGTAGTAGAGAGTAGTAGAGTTAGTAGAGTAGTAGAGAGTGAGTAGTAGAGAGTGAGTAGTAGAGAGTAGTAGAGAGGGAGTAATAGAGAGTAGTAGAGAGTGGGTAGTGGAGAGTGAGTAGTAGAGAGTAGTAGAAAGTGAGTAGTAGAGAGAGTAGTAGAGCATAGTAGAGAGTGAGTAGTAGAGTGAGTAGTAGAGAGTAGTAGAGAGTAGTAGAGAGAGAGTAGTAGAGAGTGAGTAGTAGAGAGTAGTAGAGAGTGAGTAGTAGAGAGTAGTAGAGAGTAGTAGAGAGAGTAGCAGAGAGTGAGTAGTAGAGAGTAGTAGAGTGAGTAGAGTAGTAGGGAGTGAGTAGTAGAGAGTGAGTAGTAGAGAGTAGTAGAGAGTGAGTAATAGAGAGTAGTAGAGAGTGGGTAGTGGAGAGTGAGTAGTAGAGAGTAGTAGAGAGTGAGTAGTAGAGTGAATAGCAGAAAGTAGTAGAGAGTGAGTCATAGAGAGTTAGTAGTAGAGAGTGAGTTGCAGAGAGAGAGTAGTAGAGCATAGTAGAGAGTGAGTAGTAGAGTGAGGAGTAGAGAGTAGTAGAGAGAGAGTAGTAGAGAGTGAGTAGTAGAGAGTAGTAGGGAGTGAGTAGTAGAGAGTGAGTAGTAGAGTGAGTAGTTAGTAGAGTGAGTAGTAGAGAGTAGTAGAGAGAGAATAGTAGAGAGTGAGTAGTAGAGTAGTAGAGAGTGATTAGTAGAGAGAAAGTAGTAGAGAGTGAGTAGTAGAGAGCAGTAGAGAGTGAGTAGTAGAGAGTAGTAGAGAGTGAGTAGTAGAGAGTGAGTAGTAGAGAGAGAGTAGAGAGCAGTAGAGAGTGAGTAGTAGAGAGTAGTAGAGAGTGAGTAGTAGAGAGTGAGTAGTAGAGAGTGAGTAGTAGAGAGTAGTGGAGTAGTGGAGAGTGAGTAGTAGAGAGTAGTAGAGAGTGAGTAGTAGAGTGAGTAGTAGGGAGTAGTAGAGAGTGACTAGTAGAGTTAGCAGTAGAGAGGAGTAGAGAGCAAGTAGTAGAGAGCAAGTAGGGGAGAGTATGTAGTAGAGAGTGAGTAGTAGAGAGTAGTAGAGAGTGGGTAGTAGATAGAGTAGTAGAGAGAATAGTAGAGAGTAGTAGAGTGGTAGAGAGTGAGTAGTAGAGTGAGTAGTAGAGAGTAGTAGAGCGCGAGTAGTAGAGAGTGAGTAGTGGAGAGTGAGTAGTAGAGAGTAGTAGCGAGCGAGTAGTAGAGAGTGAGTAGTAGAGAGTGAGTAGTAGAGAGTGAGTAGTAGAGAGTAGTAGAGAGTGAGTAGTAGAGAGAGAGTAGTAGAGAGTGAGTAGTAGAGAGTAGTAGAGTGAGTAGTAGAGAGTGAGTAGTAGAGAGAGAGTAGTAGAGAGTAGTAGAGAGTGAGTAGTAGAGAGTATGTGGTAGAGAGTAGTAGAGAGTAGTAGAGTGAGTAGTAGAGAGTAGTAGAGAGTGAGTAGTAGAGAGAGTAGTAGAGAGTAGTAGAGTAGTAGAGAGTGAGTAGTGTAGTAGAGAGTGAGTAGTAGAAAGTGAATAGTAGAGAGTAGTAGAGAGTGAGTAGAAGAGAGTGAGTAGTGGAGAGTGAGTAGTAGAGAGCAGTAGAGAGTGAGTAGTAGAGAGTGAGTAGTAGAGAGAGAGTAGTAGAGAGTGAATAGTAGAGAGTAGTATATGGAATAGTAGAGAGGGAATAGTAGAGAGAGGGTAGTAGAGAGAGAAGTAGAGAGTGAGTAGTAGAGTAGTAGCGAGTGAGTGGTAGAGAGTAGTAGAGAGTAGTAGAGTGAGTAGTAGAGAGTAGTAGAGAGTGAGTAGTAGAGAGTGAGTAGTAGAGAGTGGAAGTAGAGAGTAGCAGAGAGCAGTAGAGAGTGAGTAGTAGAGAGTGAGTAGTAGAGAGTGAGTAGTAGAGAGTAGTAGTGAGTGATTAGTAGAGAGTGAGTAGTTTAATTTAAAAGGAACACAATGAGGGGGTTCATTTTGCCACAGAAATCATGATTAGTGCTGAAAAAATAAAAATTAGGGCACATTTTGAGTGACTTCTCAAATCCTCTTCTATTTCAATAAAAAAAAGTCTGACATGCAGACTGAAACATGCACTTTCAATACCAGCAGCAGACTTCCCTGGTGAGCAGTAGCTTTACTACAGTGATCTAATAAGCAACTAGAGTGCTAACATTCCGAATTTATGGCAAATGTGTGACATATCTGAATGCCTTCTTGATGGAATCAAAGTAAAAAACTGAAAGTATTTCCTACTGAGGAGACTATAGTAAATGAGGAAATTAGGAAACTTCATAACAAATAAGTCTCCCAAGATGGCCACCAGAGACAAAAGAGCCCAAATGTAGCTCAAATATCACCCAGATGTAGCCCAAGTATAGCCCCAAGTATAGCCCAATGACAGAATGGCCCAGAGTGTTCTAAAGAACAACTAGAGCGCTAACAGTCTTACTTATGACAAAAGTATGGCACACCTGAAGCCATCTTTATTGAAATAAAGTGGTAACACTTAAAACATTTAATTTGCAAAGGAACAAAATGAGGGGGTTCATTTTGCCATAGAAATTATGATTAGTGCTGCAGAAAGAAAAATTAGGGCACATTTTGACTTCTCAAATCCTCTTCTATTTCATTAAAAAATTCTGACATGCAGACTGAAACAGGCACTTTGAATACCAGCAGCAGACTTCCCTGGTGAGCAGTAGCTTTACTACAGTGATCTAATGAGCAACTAGAGTGCTAACATTCAGAATTTATGGCAAATGTGTGACACATCTGAATGCCTTCTTGATGGAACCAAAGTAAACAAGCATTGAAAATGCAATAGGTCTCGCCTTCGTTTAAGCTAAAGCAATTCTGTTTGTAATTAGGTGGCTTTTTAGCTATGCTTGTATTAGTGTTTTATAAACTTTCATGTACATAACATGCATATGTATGCATATATGTATATGTATATGTATGCATGCATTTATATATGTATTTATATAGATATGCAGATTATATATATGTTTATATATGTATGTATTACCTACTGGCGGTCGGCAGTAGGTAGATATAGTTAGGACCTATTTTCCATAGGAAATCTGCAACATTCTATTTGGAATAACGTTGGCGCCGATTGACGAATCTTCTTGAAATTTTCCAAACTGGTGGCCAGCTTCGGTCCCCTCCTATCCTGATAAGTTCACGGTGATTTGCCAAACGGGGGCTGAGAAAAAAGGGGGGTCCCAAAACGCGTTTTCCCCATGCATTTTCCCATAGGACCTGTTGACGCAGCTACAGCCCGAACTGCTGAACGGAATTACACCAAATTTGGCAAAGAGGTAGTCCTCAGTTCAGACTCATACCTTTTGCTTAAATGGTGTAAATCCGTTCAGTAGTTCCTGAGAATAGTAGAGCTAAAAATATAGATATATCTATGGCCTCGGAGGATCCACGCACCCTCCCCGCACCCAGCACGCACCCTGCCGTGCACGAGCTGTATTCTAATTGGCTGCCAACACTCCAGATCAGGAAGTGTTGGCAGCCATCTTGTGCCTCAGTAGAACCGAGGCACAAGAACCCTAAAAAACAAACACGAAAAACGCAAAAAGGGGGCAGTGTAGAAACACCCTGACCCCCTAGGCCTTTTTTAAAAAAAATCGGCGAGATTTGCACACCCAGTGCAAATTTCGGCCGAAAAAAAATCTGCGCGGGCTCCCGCGCTGAATATGCTTATTTGCCCCCGGGGGCCAAATCCCGGGGGCATAATTAAAAAAAAATGTGTGGGAGTCCCAATCCCCCCATTCACCCCCAGGCACTGCCACCCCCGGGGCTTCACATGGGTGGGGGGCTTGCAGCCCCCCCAGCCCCGGGGACCGCCACCCCCGGGGCTTAAAACAATTTGATGCGGGGGTCTCCCAGCCCCGGGGACCCCCACCCCCCGGGGCAACTTGAACATGTGGGAGGGGGGCCACGCAGCCCCCCTCCGGGAGCATTGTATTGGCCCTGGGGACCGCCACTCCCCAGGGCCGGATCCTGCAGTGTCCCGGGGTGCCCACCCCCGGGACACTGCTGTTTGCTATGGCAGGGCGGGAGCCTCCCAGCTCCCACCCTGCCATTGCAAACTGCTTTGCTTCACTGAAGCGAGAGCAGGGAAACCTGCTCTCGCTTCAATGAAGCAAAGCAGATTGCTTTTCCACATGGGGAGCAGCATGTTAGCTGCTCCCCATGTGGAAAAGCAATGCCAGCTCCCGCAGGCAGCCGGCTGGGACCATGGGGGGATTGGGGACCGCTCCACGGTCTCCAACGAGAGACCAGGCCCCGGGGGTGGGGTCCCCGGGGCCAGAAGTGGCCCGGGAGGGGGGCCACATGGCCCTCCTCCCCCACCAGGTCCCTCCAGTAAGCGCCACGGAGCTGCATTGCAGAGTGTTGTAAAAAGGGGCGTGGCCTCTGAACACCTCTCTGCAACGCAGCTCCCTGGCGCATACTGGAGGTACCTGGTGGGCTAGTTGGCCCCCAGGGGACCACAGGATTGAAGAGGAATTAATTCCCCAACTTAAAACGCGCCACAGGACGTGATTGCACACGTCACCTCAGGCCCCGCCCCCTTCCTTCACCATTGTACAAATATTCCTTTAAAATCAGCCGAACTACGAATTCCGATTTACTCACCTGTTATCAGGAGAGAAACCAGTGCTGCATCTTTTAGCCCAGCACTGACCCTGAAAAGTAGTTCTGAGCGTACTTACCAGTAACTTGTATTTCCTTCCATAGTAATCCATTGTGTGGTTTTCACCAGAGAAGTTTCCAAGTGTCCATTTTTGAAACGTACAAATATTCCTCTAAAATCGGCCGAACTACGAATTCCGATTTACTCACCTGTTATCAGGAGAGAACCCAGTGCTGCATCTTTTAGTCCAGCACTGACCCTGAAAAGTAGTTCTAAGTGTACTTACCAGTAACTTTTATTTCCTTCCATAGGAATCCATTGTGTGGTTTTCACTAGAAAAGTTTCTAAGTGTCCATTTTTGAAACTTACAAATATTCCTCTAAAATCAGCCGAACTACGAATTCCGATTTACTCACCTGTTATCAGGAGAGAAACCAGTGCTGCATCTTTTAGCCCAGCACTGACCCTGAAAAGTAGTTCTAAGTGTACTTACCAGTAACTTTTATTTCCTTCCATAGGAATACATTGTGTGGTTTTCACTAGAAAAGTTTCTAAGTGTCCATTTTTGAAACTTACAAATATTTCTCTAAAATCAGCTGACTTACGAATTCTGATTTACTCACCTGTTATCAGGAGAGAACCCAGCGCAGAATCTTTTAGTCCAGCACTGACCCTGAAAAGTAATTGTAAGCGTACTTACCAATAACTTGTATTTCATTCCATAGGAATCCATTGTGTGGTTTTGAGCAGAAAGTTTCTAAGTGTCTATTTTCACAAACTAAAAATATTCCTAAAAAATCATCTGTATGACTTAAACACATTCTTTCAACTGTTTACAGGAGATTGGCCAGTTCTGGATCCAGGATCCACCACTAAGAAAAAGTAACGGTAACACTACTACTAGAAAGTATATTTTGTATTGTAATGTATAATGTAGTAAATCAGAATCAAAAAAATCAGTATAACAATTAATACATTAAAAATTGTCATTTACAAAACCTTTGAAATTCACTGACAAACCATAGGTTTCAGGCCTGATATAGTTAGGAATTAGCATTCAAAAAACCTTTGAAATTCACTGAAAAAACCACAGGTTTCAGAGATGTTATAGTTAAAATTAGCATTTAAAAAACCTTAGAAATTCACTGAAAAAACAATAGGTTTTAGGGGTGTTATAGTTAGCTGGACATTTCACTCGAACAAAACCATTGAAATTCTTCCGATATAGTTAGTTGTACTAACTACATCTCGCGCGCCCGCAATCCACTGCTGATGATGTCACATATTACGTCATTCATGACATGGTCAGTGACATCACTGATGACATCTCAAATGACATCACTGATGACATCATCCACGTGACAATCAGATACACCTCATCATACACTAGTATAACCTCTCATCACTCACTGTAAAATACAGAGTGCCAGATTTAAAACCATTGACGCACCAATACAAGTTTCTAAACACCCACTCAGTGATTGCCCCCAATCTGCCCCCCCGGGGGGGGCAAAAAAGCCCAAAAGATACCAGGGATTTTTTAGGGGAAATTTTTATTAGGGTGGGGGCAATTAAAATTTCCTAAAAAAAATCCCTGGCATCTAGTAGGCTTTGTGCCCCCCCTGGGGGGCAGATGGGGGTATTAGCCCCCAATCTGCACCCGGGGGGGCAAAAAGCCCACTAGTCGCCAGGGATTTTTTGGGGGCAAATTTGAATTAGGGTGGGGGCTGCTCAAAACAGGCATGCCCATGCCCCCACCCCACTCCCCTGCAAAAATTACAGCCTGCCTGCCCTCCGGAGAGGCAAAAATCCCTGTAGATGCCAGGGATTCTTTGGGCAAATTTTAATTAGGGTGGGGGCATTGGCATGCCTGTTTTGGGAAGCTCCCACCCTCATTAAAATTTGCCCAAAAAACTCCTTGGCATCTAGTGGACTTTCAGCCCCCCCTGGGGGGCAGATGGGGCATTAGCCCCCAATGTGCCCTGCCGGGGGGGGGGCAAAAAGCTCACTAGACGCCAGGGTGTTTTTTGGGGGCAAATATGAATTGGAGTGGGGCTGCCCAAAACGTGCATGCCCATGCCCCCACCACCTCCCCTGCAAACATTACAGCCTACCTACCCCCCTGGGGGGGAAGATGGGGCAGTAGCCCCCAATTTGCCCCCCGAGGGGACTAAAAGCCCACTAAACGCCAGGGATTTTTTTGGGCAAATTTTAATTAGGGCGGGGGCTGCCCAAAACAGGCATGCCAATGCCCCCACCCCACCCGCAACAATTACAACCTTTCTGCCAGTAGCCCTCAATCTGCAAAATGCCCACTAGACGCCAACGATTATGCTGGCTTTTTTATGTTTGGGGGCTGCCCAGAATGGGCATACCAATGCCTCTACCCCCCAAACAAATAGCCACAGTGTTTCTTCCCCCCTTGGGGGCATATCAGGGCAAACCCACGCTATCGATATCCCCGCCCAGGGCGGCAGAAAGCAGACTAGGCACAGATTTGTTTTTAGCAATATGCCTACCTGTCGATTTTGGGACCTAGCGCAGTCAGCACAAATGGAAACCTAGAAAACCTGTACATTTTTACAAACTAGACACCCAGGGGAATCGAGGATGGGGTAACTTGACTGGCTCCCACCAGGTTCTGTTACCCAGAATCCCTTGCAAACCTAAAAATGTGTACAAAAAAACACATTTTCCTCACATTTCTGTGGTGGAAAGTTCTGGAATCTGCGTGTATCCACTAAAGTCCACCCACCCTGCGTTCTCCAAAGTCTTCCAAGATAAATGGTACCTCACTTGCATGGGTAGGCCTAGTGGACGTGACAGGAAATGGCCCAAAACGCAACATGGACACACCACATTTTCACAGTGAAAACTGACCCTTTTTTTGCAAAGTTCCTAGCCGTAGATTTTGAATCCTAGCTCTGCCGGCACCTAGGGAAACCTAGTAAACCTATATATTTTTTTAAACTAGACACGCAGGGGAATCCAGGATGGGGTGACTTGACAGGCTCTCACCAGATTCTATTACCCAGAATACCTTGTAAACCTAAAAATTTGTTAAAAAAAACATTTTCCTCACATTTCTGTTGTGGAAAGTTCTGGAATTGGTGTGGATCCCAAAAATTCAACCTACCCCATCTTCCCCAAAGCCTTCGAATAAAAATAGTGCCTCACTAGTGTAGGAGGCCCAAGTACCCGCGACAGGCAGGGGCCCAAAACGTATTAAGGCGACATCAAAATTGCCAATCACCAAACAACCTGGTTTTACAAGGGGGGTCACCTGGGTTTTTGGCCCCATGCTCGGTGGCCATCTAGGCAAACCTACTAAACCCACAAATTTCTGAAAACTAGACACCCAGGGGATTCCAGGGAGGTATGGCTTGCGTGGAACCCCCAAAGTTTTTTTACCCAGAATCTCCTGCAAACCTCAATTTTAGCTGAAAAAAATCACTTTTTTCACACGTTTTTGTGTTGTAAAGTTATAGCATCACTGGGCTGACACAAATTTCCTACCACTCAGCATTCCTCCGGGTCTCCTGATAAAAATGGTGCCTCACTCGTGTGGGAGGCCCAGGTACCCGCAACAGGCAGGGGCCGAAAACGTTTTGAGGCGACATCAAAAATGCCTATCACCAAACAGCCAGGTTTTGCAAAGGCGGTCGCCTGGGTTTTTGGCCCCGTGCTCAGTAGCCATCTAGGGAAACCTACAAAACCAACACATTTCTGAAAACTAGACACCCGTGGGATTCAAGGGAGGTATGGCTTGCGTGGATCCCACAATGTTTCCTTACCCAGAATCCCCTGCAAACCTCAATTTTAGCTGAAAAAATCACTTATTTCACACATTTTTGTGTGGGAACGTTGTGGCATCACTGGGCTGGCACAAATTTTCTACCACCCAGCTTTCCCCCGGGTCTCCCGATAAAAATGGTGCCACACTCGTGTGCGAGGCCCAAGTACCCGCGACAGGCAGGGGCCCAAAACGTATTGAGGCGACATCAAAATTGCCTATCACCAAACAACCTGGTTTTGCAAGGGGGGTCCCATTGGGTTTTTGGCCCCGTGCTCGGCGGCCATCTAGGGAAACCTACAAAACCAACACATTTCTGAAAACTAGACACCCGTGGGATTCAAGGGAGGTATGGCTTGCGTGGATCCCACAATGTTTCCTTACCCAGAATCCCCTGCAAACCTCAATTTTAGCTGAAAAAATCACTTATTTCACACATTTTTGTGTGGGAATGTTGTGGCATCACTGGGCTGGCACAAATTTTCTACCACCCAGCTTTCCCCCGGGTCTCCCGATAAAAATGGTGCCACACTCGTGTGGGAGGCCCAAGTACCCGCGACAGGCAGGGGCCCAAAACGTATTGAGGCGACATCAAAATTGCCTATCACCAAACAACCTGGTTTTGCAAGGGGGGTCCCCTGGGTTTTGGCCCCGTGCTCGGCGGCCATCTAGGGAAACCTACCAAACCCACATATTTCTGAAAACTAGACACCTGGGAGATTCCAGAGAGGTATGGCTTGCGTGGATCCCCCAACATTTCTTTACCCAGAATCCTCTGCAAACCTCAATTTTTGCTGAAAGAAATCACTTTTTTCACACGTTTTGTGTGGGAAAGATGTGGCATCACTGGGCTAATACAAAGAGCCCACTAGACGCCAACGATTACGCTGGCTTTTTTATGCCACAACTTTCCCACACAAAAATGTGTGAAAAAAGTGATTTTTTCAGCTAAAATTTAGGTTTGCAGGGGATTCTGGTTAAGGAAACGTTGGGGTATCCACGTAAGCCATACCTACCTGAAAGCCCCCGGGTTTCTAGTTTTCAGAAATGCATGGGTTTGGTAGGTTTTCCTAGATGGCCGGCGAGCACGGGGCCAAAAACCCAGGTGACCCCCTTTGCAAAACCAGGTTGTTTGGTGATAGGCAATTTTGATGTCGCCTCAATACGTTTTGGGCCCCTGCCTACCGTGGGTACTTAGGCCTCCCACACGAGTGAGGCACCATTTCTATCGGGAGACCCGGGGGAACGCAGGCTGGTAGGAAATTTTTGTCAGCCCGGTGATGCCACAACTTTCCCACACAAAAATGTGTGAAACAAATGATTTTTTCAGCTAAAATTGAGGTTTGGAGGGGATTCTGGGTAAGGAAAAGTTGGGGATCCACGCAAGCCATACCTCCCTGAAAGCCCCCAGGTGTCTAGTTTTCAGAAATGTGTGGGTTTGGTAGGTTTCCTTAGATGGCCGCCGAGCACGGGGCCAAAAACCCAGATGACCCCCCCTTGCAAAACCAGGTTGTTTTGTGATAGGCAATTTTGATGTCGCCTCACTACGTTTTGTGCCCTTGCCTGTTGCGGGTAGTTGGGCCTCCCACACGTGTGAGGCACCATTTTTATCGGGAGACCCGGGGGAACGCTGGGTGGTAGGAAATTTGTGTCAGCCGGTGATGCCACAACTTTCCCACACAAAAATGTGTGAAAAAAGTGCATTTTTGGCTAAAATTGAGTTTTGCAGGGGATTCTGGGTAAGGAAGCATTGTGGGATCCACACAAGCCATACCTCCCTGGAATCCTCTGGGTATCTAGCCTTCAGAAATGTGTGGGTTTAGTAGATTTCCCAAGGTGCCGGCAGAGATAGGGTTCTAAAACTACAGCTAGGCACTTTGCCAAAAAAAGGTCATTTATCACTGCGAAATTGAGGTGTCTCCACGTTGTGTTTTGCGCAGTTTCCTGTCACGGGCACTAGGCCGACCCACACAAGTGAGGTACCATTTTTCTTGGAAGACTTTGGTTAACGCGGTGTGGGTGGAAATTTGTGGATCCACGTGGTTTCCAGAACTTTCCACCACAGAAATGTGGGGAAAATGTGGTTTTGTTTACAGTTTTTTAGGTTTGCAAGGGATTCTGGGTAACAGAACCTGGTGGGAGGCAGTCAAGTCAGCCCATCATGGATTCCTCTGGGTGTCTAGTTACCAAAATGGTATAGGTTTGCTAGGTTTCCCTTGGTGCCGGTAGAGCTATGGTTCAAAAACTACAGCTAGGCACTTTGCCAAAAAAGGGTCATTTTTCACTCTGAAATTGAGGTGTGCCCACATTGCGTTTTGCGCTGTTTCCTGTCATGGGCACTAGGCAGACAGACAAAAGTGAGGTAAATTTTTTCTTGGAAGACTTTGGGGAACGTGGGGTGGGTTGAAATTTGTGGATCCACTCAGATTCCAGAACTTTCCACCACAGAAATGTGGGGAAAATTAGTTTTTTTGGACAATTTTTTAGGTTTGCAAGGGATTCTGTGTAACAGAATCTGGTGGGAGGCAGTCATGTCACCCCATCCTGGATTCCCCTGGGTGTCTACTTTTCAAAAATGTATAGGTTTGCTAGGTTTCCCTAGGTGCCGGCAGAGCTATGGTTCAAAAACTACAGCTAGGCACTTTGCCAAAAAAGGGTCATTTTTCACTGCGAAACTGAGGTGTGTCCATGTTGCGTTTTGTGCCATTTCTTGTCGCGGGCACAAGGCCGACCCACACAAGTGAGGTACCATTTTTCTCGAAAGACTTTGGGGAACGCGGGGTGCATAGATATTTGTGGATCCACGCAGATTCCAGAACTTTCCACCACAGAAATATGGGCAAAATGTGTTTTCTTTGACAATTTTTTAGGTTTGCAAGGGATTCTTGGTAACAGAACCTGGTGGGAGGCAGTCAAGTCACCCCATCCTAGATTTCCCTGGGCGTCTAGTTTTAAAAAATGTATAGGTTTGCTAGGTTTCCCTAGGTGTCAGCAGAGCTAGGGTTCAAAAACTACAGCTAGGCACTTTGCCAAAAAAGGGTCATTTTTCACTGCGAAATTGAGGTGTGACCACGTTGCGTTTTGTGCCGTTTCCTGTCGCGGGCACTAGGCTGACCCACACAAGTCAGGTACCATTTTTCTCGGAAGACTTTGGGGAATGCGGGATGGGTGGAAATTTGTGGATCCACGCAGATTCCAGAACTTTCCACCACAGAAATGTGGGCAAAATGTGTTTTCTTTAACAATTGTTAAGGTTTGCAAGGGATTCTGGGTAACAGAACTTGGTGGGAGGCAGTCAAGTCACCCCATCCTGGATTCCCCTGGGTGTCTAGTTTTCAAAAATGTATAGGTTTGCTAAGTTTCCCTAGGTGCCGGCAGAGCTAGGGTTAAAAAACTACAACTAGGCACTTTGCAAAAAAAGGGTAATTTTTCATTGTGAAAATGTGGTGAGTTCACGTTGGGTTTTGAGTCATTTCCTGTCGTGGGCACTATGCCTACCCACACAAGTGAGGTACCATTTTTATCGGGAGACTTAGGGTAATTCAGATTTGTAAAGCAACTGTTTACCTATTGACTTTCGATGCATTTCTGCCTTCCAAATGAAAGACATTGTGTAAAAAAGAAGTCATTTTGAAAAATGACCGATAATTCTCAAGCTAGTATGAGTATTCCTAATTTCTAAAATGTGCAAATATCTACTGTTTCTAAACTCTATAATTTGTTCCCATTTCAGAAATACATAGGTGTCTTTCATACCGATTTTTCCATGTATACAGTTTCACACAATACTTGCTATATACCCGGTACATAATAAAAAGCCATTGCAAATTGCTGCTCAGTTTTTGACTCTGGGTTCGTCGGGTTCTTGGTAAACCTACAAGTCCTATATATCCCCACAACCAGAAAGGTCCAGCGGATGTAACGGTATATTGCTTTCAAAGAGCTATCATAATTAGAAGAAGTTACAGGTGAAAACATTGACACAAAAGGCTGTTTTCTTCAACTAACTTTCAATTTTTCCTATATTTAACTGTTAGTTTCTTTAAAGAAACCTTGAAGGATCTACACAAATAACCCCTTGCTGAATTCAGAATGTTGTCAACTTTTCTAAAATGTATCCATTGTTGCTTTCATACCCATTTCTACCATTAACTGGAAGGAGGTTGAAAGCACAAAAAATAACAGAAATAGGCTATGTCCCAGAAAAATCCCAAAACTGTGTAAAAAATGTTGGTTTTCAGACAAAAGTCTGTCATTCTCTAAGAGTTGGGGAAATGGTGATTTCAGCCGCACAAACCCTTTTTTGATACCATTTGCAGGGAAAAACTCAGATGCTTTCATTTGCAGCCTTTTTTTCCCATTTTCCCCCAAAAAACTAAATTTAGCTGTATTTTGGCCAATTACTGGGACCCCTCCAGGGGAATCCACAAATCCTGGGTACCTTTAGAATCCCCATGATGTTGGAAGAAAAGGACGCAAATTTGGCGTGGATACCTTATGTGGTGAAAAAGTTACAGGGGCCTAAGTGCGCACTACCCAAAATAGCCAAAAAAATGCTTAGCTCAGGCGGGGAAAAGACCTAGCAGCGAAGGGGTTAATTCTACTCATTATGTTTCTTTATCTACTTAGCACCACTCTTCTACTTATTACAAATGTGACTGCTTCTTACTCCTGCACTTACACCTCCCTATGCCGACCCGCTAGTACTGAAATCCATCCACCCATCTCCGTGTTTCCATTATACACGCAAGCACATATCCATCCACCCCAACAATTCATTCAGCAACTTATAACCAAGCATTCACCTCTTCAATCGTACTTTCATTCACTCACCTAAGAGACCAAATCCATCTATCTATGAGCCCGTTCATCTTTGCACGCACCCATCTCCAACAAAGTCATGTGTATATGCACACATCAAAGCACCACCCACCCGTGTCCGCATCTGTGTGTGTGTGTATGTGTGCGTGTGGCAAGAAGCTATTACAGCAAATACCACAAGCACATAAAACAAACCAGCCTTCTTGACTTTGTCAATGCTTGTTACTGGCGCGGTCTATACTAAAACATAATAATACGAGTTGTTGTAGGACCTTTAGCAAAACCCTCAAGTGTCGGAAACCCTGGTAGTGAACCTAGTCACAAAAAAAGGGAGGTGGATTTTTAATTTCCAGGCGATCGGTGCCCCGATGCCACTAAATATCAGCTGGGAAGGGGCCTTTCTTGTTTGAGCTTATCTGGCCCTTGTCATTGCCTTGAAAGTGCGAAGACTGATTTCGTAGCTGACAAGAAAGGACGGCTGCCTTCCTCGCACTCTGCTCTCAGCAGAGGCACCGCTGCTACACTTTCTCAGGGAGTCCCCGAACTCTGGGTTACTGGCAGGCGGACAAACACACCCAAACAGCCATTTGTGAACAGCAATGATGCGCCATCTGCCCGAAGCTGCGCGAACCAAGAACCGCAAGCAGTGCCACTTCGAGAAATTAGTTGCTGCTGACACCCAGCAGGCTGCAGACAGCACAGGCATAAAATGAGCAAAACACGGTTTCTGGGTTTTGAAGGTCAGAAATAATAACCCTCATAATACAATAATCATAGCTCTCATGTGGCCGTGAATTGGAATGATAGCTCCTTATTTTGCTCTCAAAATAAGTAGAACATGGGGCCAGTTCCATCTTGTGACCCGCAGAAAATATTCACCCGATCAGTCGTATTTCATTGGACAGTGTTTCCTATTCACGGATTCTGCTCTGGGATCAGGAGAGCTACGAGGAGGAGGAATACATTATTGGTGTTTTTTTAAAGCAAGTTTTGAAAAAGAAAAAACCTATGAAATATTTTAAGGAAAACACGGGAAAATGACAAAGATAGCTGCCAAATATGTTCCATCCCGTCATCAACCTGCACACGAAATGTATGTATTCTCGAGCTTCTGTGCCTCGTTATGTTTATTTGTACCTAGTTATGTTTATGTGTATGAGGAAATGTTTGCATCAAAACGGTGTTTTTAACATGGACCTACAAAAATAATTCTAATTAAAAAAAAATCGGAATTAACTAAGTAGTCAGGCATAAACCTTGGAAACCTGGAAGCTTTATATTGGTATATTGTTGAGGTATGTATATATATATATATTCACTGAAAAAAACACAAAGGTTACAGGGATGTTCCAATTTTACACACACAAAACCATAGAAATGTTTGGAATTATAGTTACCTAAGCTAAATATAACTTACGCCATGCACTGCACTGATTATGACCTCACATATTACATCACTCATTACATGGTCAGCGACATCTCAAATGACATCACTGATGACATCATCCAATCAGTGTGTTCTGTAAAGGTTTCTGACACTGAAACATAAATACTAAGTTACCGCATAAGTTAAATTACTATTCTTTCTGTACTACTAATGAGTGATAATATTTCTAACATATGTCATCTGATCTATAATCCTGTTTTTTAAAGCGGGTGTACTATTTATCAGTGAACTAGCCTCTAAAATGACACATGTCCCCTGCTGATGGGTGATGTACGACAATCTAAGCTGTTCATGAGACTTCACTACACAGTGATGGTTGAGTATAGTCTGGTTTATGCCATACTAACCAGTTTTCTTAGATCTATCTCCCTTGTATTGCATGACAGTAGCAGATTACAATAAATTCATCTGTTTACGAAGACCTTTCTCTGGGGTAACGGCTCAGTGCAGTAGACATTTACAACAGACTCACCTCTCTACTCACACATTTCTCTAGGATAAAGAATAATTTACTAATGGTTTGTGACACAGTGGCCTGTGCGCTAAGAACTCTCTGCTGGTTGTATGTTTGAGGGCTTTGTGTAAATACGACATTCACACTAAAACTTCTTTCCAGGGTCACAAATGGTGTTGTTGTGGTTTCCAATAGAATAGCCTATACGGTTAAATGTTTTACTTTGGTCATTAATGTTTAGAGTGGTGGTACAGAAGAGGCAGGACTATCCACTGAGAACTGTCTATTAGGTGATAAGTGAATGTAGTAGTTGATAAGGTTATAGTGAAATCCGTGCTGTATGTCTCTCACCTGTGTCGTCTTGTTACTATAAAAAAATGTAAATGGTATTTTATGATGTATATTGACATTTTCTTTTCTGGATGAAGTCATCAGTGATGTAATTTGAGATGTCATCAGTGATATCACTGACCATGTCATGAGTGATGTAACATGTGAAGTCATAAATAGTGGATTGCGGGGGGCGTTAGTTATAGTTAGCTTAGATAACTATTACTGCTAAATTTCTATGTTTTTTGTATGTAAAATCTGAACCTAACTATAGAGTCCATGTAACCTTTGTTTTTTTCAGTGAATTTCTAAGGTTTTTCAAATTCTATTTCCTAACTACAATGTCCAAGTAACCTTTGTTTTTTTCACTGAATTTCTGTTTTATTATGCTATTTCCTAAATATAACATCCCTGTAACCTTTGCTTTTTTAGTGAATTCCCCAGTTTTTTAAATATAAATTATACTACAATTTAACCCACAAGTTTAATTTACTAATATACATTTTCACAAATTTATAAACACATTTTATTAACACAATTATTATGATACAATTTAAAACAAACAATGAACAAATGAACATAACATAACTTATTAAACTTTTTACAAATGCAAAACACTAATGGCCTGATTATGAGTTTGATGGTCAGATGGACTGCCAAACCCATGGTAGCGGTGTGGCAACCACTGCACCTGTTGTCCGATAACCGTATTATGACTTTGGTGGTCGAACTGCCATAGGACCGCTGCTACCGCCAGGGATCCGTGATCCCTGGTGGTCTTGCAATGGTCTGAGGACACAATATACAGGCGGTGCAGTTGCTGCAATTCCACGCATGTTATGAATTTCCTCACTGACCTCCTTTTTATGGCGGTGAACCCACCATGAAAAGGGTGACAGTGAGGAAACTAAGGGGGCCCTACATGGGTTGCATGCAAGGGGGTACATGTGGTGCCCCCCTGTCTTTCTGCACCCCCAGTAACAGCACGGCATAGATTTTACAGTCCGTGACATGTTGGAATGCACTGTGGCGGTCCCACTGCATTGCCTTTCTTAGGCTCTACTGTGAGCCTCTGAAAGGCAGCGCTGTGGGCCAGCTGTCGCAGGACCACCTGCCCGGATTATATCTTGTAATCCAGCGGGCGGTCGGCAGTGGAGTTTGCTGTTGTGGGAGCGGGCGTTGGCGTGCCGCCCGCTCCCACACTTCCAAACTCATAATTAGACCCAAAGTCTTTTTCAGTTTTTCATGCATTTTATGGAGCCGGAGATCCGCTGAGATGAAACCACAAATCTGGCCACCCACCCACAGTGAAAACTATATCCTAAATCAGTTATGCATCTCTATGGATAGAGTCCCTGCAGCACATTTACAATGTATTTTTCCCTTTCCTTTCAAAAGAAGAAAGTTTCACAATTAAGATCTCTTTTGCTGTGTATTGAAGAGAACGGAATGTGCATGACAAAGAATAACAAGACTTACCACCTCTAAAGACTTCATCCGGTGTTTTATAATATTTCTCCATCCCTTCAAGAGAAAAGAAAATTCTTGCAAAAATTGTGCAATGCAATCTATGCATCAATAAACCGTCAAGACCTGCGCTGAAGGAGTTTTCACATGGCACATCGTCTGTTTCAAAACACCTGAAAACCATACATACAAGGAAGTATCAGAAGATAAGAGAGAGGAAACATGGTGCATCATCAGCAGCACTTGGACCATCTGTTAGACCCTGACTATCTAACCAGATAATTACCATCCCTGCTGTTTCACCAAAACTACAAGACATGGTCACTCATTGTGCCAAATGCCATATGCTAGTTGAAATAAATATATCATCTGTTGCTCAGTTTAATTCTTAATATTTTTGTCACCTCATCCTTCCATTTTGCATTACTCTTTGAACACAAGTAGATACCGGAAAAGCAAATAAAGAGTACATTTAACTTGAGATTACATACTATTAGATCACATACTGTAAGCAAGTGAGTAGCTACATAAGTGGTTATGTCAGGGTGTAAGAGGCTGTGAAGTGTCTGAGTATGGGTGCATAAATGGGTATATGAGTGGCTGTACCGGTGGGTGACTAGGTGTGTGACTGCATGTGTAAGTAGCTGTGTTGGTGTGTGTGACTGGCTGTAGATTTCAAAATAGATATCTGAGTGACAGTATTGGTAGGTGACTGGGTGTATAACTGGGAGTATGGGTGTGTAAGTGCATGTGTAACTGACTGTCTGAATGCTGGGTAGAAGAATGGCTATATAGCTGTTTGAGTGGGTGTGACAGTGCCTGTATGGTTGTGTGAATGGCTATGTAAGTGGATGTATAGGTGAGTAAATGGGTGTGTGAATGGTTTTATGGGTGTGCAGTGAGCGAGTCAGTCATTTTCTGGCTATATGAGTGAGGGTACATAAGTGGTTTTATGGGTTTGTAACTGGTGAGCCTGCCTTACTGTGTGAGTGGCTGCAAATTACATATTATTAAATTACAAAATATAAGTGTTACAAGTGAGTACCCACATCTAATTTCTGACAAATGCATTCATACTGGCTTAATAATATAACTTTATTTTCAGAATAGCAATTATTTTCCTCCTTTCCTGCTCACTATATGTTTTGTTAATGTTCTCATCTAAGCTCCCTTCTATGTGCCTTTTACTGTAGTGCCTAGAAGCTGCACTTTTTCTTTCAGCTTCTATACACTCACACTTTTGTTAATATACTTTTTTATAGTACAACCTAATTAGCAAACCTGTAAAATCACTTTACTGTTGTCCAACTTTTAATGTAATTTCTGTTAACATCTGTTTTCCACTGCAAATCTCATGTCAGAACTATGGCAATCCTCCCCCACTCTCCGTAGGAAAGTACGTAAAATTGCTACCCTTCCCCATGTGCTCTTATTAGGCCTGGGTGGAGCGCATGGAGCTCTGCTATGCGGAATTCCGCGGAGTGGCCCAAAACTCTGCGAGATTCCATGGAATTCCACGAGCGGGCTGAGCTGCTTAAGGAGCTCATTCGCGTTATGCTATTGACGTTTGGCAATGCGACATGTGTTCTCACACTCGAAATCACACATGAACGGCACTCGAGGAGTAAATCTACTTGAGGATGCAGCCAGATGAAGGCACGGTAACTGGTGCTCTCTCACTGTTTTCACAAAAAAAGTGCCGGATGTCACAGGCACGGTATAAAGCCACACTAGCGGCTGGCAAGTCTTCGAGAGCGTTTTCTGGCTGTCAGCAAGTTTCGCTGGTGCTCACAGATGGCCAGCAAATCTCGCCGGCACTCGCGAGCACTCACAAACACCCAGCTCGAGCACACCAACCAAAAAGAAATTGCACGAAGAGGCGGTATGCGGAATTTATCGGGAACTCTGCGTTCTCCACAGAATGCAGAGTTCCCAAATTCTGCGAGCGGTACAGAATATTACGCTCAGGCCTAGCTCTTATTCATACTTCTATACTTAGAAAATCATAGGCTTCTTTTCATCTTTTATTTTTGTTACATCGCTCCTAAATGGACACTAATATTTAACCCTTTCCATGTTTCCTGTAAAGAAGCCCAATATGGTAGCTTTTTTGCGGATCTTCAGAACCACTGCAGCGCTCAGCATGGCTCCCCCTTGTAAATCCATGGTGGATCCGCATAGAAGCCCTAAAAAGCATTCAACAATCTGCTGTTAATGCTTTTTATTTGTTTCATTTTGTAAAATATTATCAGTTACAAGACATACACTCCCTACTGAGCAGTTGTTCTGCACCAGTCGGCTTTTCAGTTTCACATGGCAGTCAATTTTGCTCCCTTACCCCCACATTCTTTTAACTCTGTTTCTGTAGTAACCATGTTTCCAATAATCCCTACCTACCACTATTAGAAAAGTTCACAACACTCTCTAAACAGCATTCTAGCTTCACATTAAATGTAGCAGGTGTGGTTGACTGTTAGCAATTTCAAGCATATCCCAAACAACATAACTTTGTTTTATTTTTACAAAGTTAATCACAGAGGTCGTTACTTTTTTGTGAAATGTGATTCAATTTTAGGTCTCTGAACATCTCCACTATCCAATCAAATATGTTTTTTTTATATTTTTCTCAACGTCCTCCATTTTAGCTGCCTTTCATCTTCAAAACTGCCTCATTCTGCTGCAGACTTTTCCTCTGTGCTATTACTGCTTGTTTCCAAAATGTCAGAGTCTGGATAATGGACCATAGTTTTCTGTTTTGGCTAGAGAGTGTTAGAAAGAGTGGCATTGACAGAGACCTAGGATTTCCCAATATAGACATTAGTCAAGTTGAATAGAGAGCGTTAAAATGGCCACAATTGCTGCCTTTGGTTGAAAGCATTGCAGATTGCCTACAACCAGACCTCATGATTGGGCACCGTGGTGGCAATCACCTAGGCATAATTACTGGGGAAGGACTGGAAATCCTAATGAAGGATACATTTGGTAAATTAATGACACTTTTCCCACATACTGCCTTGGTGTTCTCCAACATTTGCCAAAGACAGAAGTAGCAGTGCTCAACCAAATACCTCCACAGATAGAGAAATCCAGGAATTATGTCAATAAAACTGTTTCTGCATTCCTTCAAGACCACAACATGGGCTCTATCTTCCATAACAACTTACACTTCGATAGGGATAAATTATATCGAAAAGACAGAGTCCATTTCACAGACAGAGGCAACAGGGTATTCCTCGACAACTTAAAAGACTGTATCCTGTTCTAAGTGCTATTATCATCTACATATCATACATACAAAAGCTCTTTTCAGAGCCAACCCTTTTTCCCGAATACTGGTTCTTTTTTTTATTTTTATTTTATTTCTCACTCGTATCCGCGGATCCCCAAACCAAAAGCATGCATTCAATAGAAAACAACATATTTAATACAGTGGGTGTGTAACTGGGTGTTTAAGTGGCTGTATGGGTGTGTGAGAGAGTGTGTGAGTGTCTCTGTGGGTGTGTGAGTGCATGAATGGGTATATGAGTCCTTGTGTGAGCGCCTGTGTGGGTCTTTTAGTGGGTGTGTGAGTGGCTGTGTGGGTTTGTGAGTGGCTGTATGGGTATGTGAGTGGCTGTGTGGGTGTGTGACTGGGTGTGTGGGTGGTTTTGTAGGCCTGTGAGTGGGTGTGTGAGTGTGTGAATGGGTATGTGATTTGGTGTATGAGTCTGTGAATGGATGTGTGATTGAGTGTGTGAGTGTGTGAATGGTTATGTGAGTGGGTGAAAAGATCTGTGAGTAGGTGTGTGAGTGGCTCTATGGGTTTGTGAGTGGGTGTGTGCATGTTTTGTGAGTTTGTGAGTGGGTGTTTGAGTGTTTGAGTGGGTGTATGATTATGTGAATGTGTGTGTGTGAGTGTGTGAATGGGTGTGTGAGTACCTGTGTGAGCACCTATGTGGGTTTGTGAGTGGCTATGTGTGTCTGTGTTAGTGGCTATGGGTGTGTGAGTGGCTGTGAAGGTGTGTGACTAGGTTTGTGAGTGGGTTTGTGGGTCTGTGAGTGGGTGTGTGAGTGTGTGAATGGGTGTGTGAGTATGTGGATGGGCATGTGAACTGGTGTGTGAGTGGGTGAATGGGTCTGAGAGTGGCTATGTGGGCCTGTGAGTGGGATTTTATGGGTTTGTGAGTCAGTCTATGAGTGTGTGAATGGGTATGTGAGTGCATGAATGGTGCAGGAGTGCCTGTGTGAGTGCTTGTGTGTGTCTGTGAGTAGCTGTGTGAGTGATTGCATAGGTGTGTGACTGGATGTGTGAGTGATTTTGTGGGTCTGTGAATGTGTGTGTGTGTGACTGGGTGTATTTTAAAACAAATTAGGTTCTGAATCCATGGATCTGTCACAGATTCACACAGGGGGCCATGCTGAATGCTGTGGTAGGTTCATGGATCCACAGACACCCCAAAAACATTTTGGGGCAATTTCTTGCCCAAAAGAGGTCCCTCGGAGACTCCTCTATGACTTCCATGAGGTCAGGGTACCTCTACTCTGACCCCTTCTATGATTTTTAACTGTTATTCCCCCCCCCACTGGGACCAAGTCCTGATATGCAAAATGGAAGCCGCAACTTTCCTTTCAGGTTGCAAAAAGCCAATCACTGCATTGCTGTTGGTCTGTGGGTCCCCGGATTCACCGTGATCCATGGGGAATAGGTGCTCTAGATATACATACATCTTTTTTCTTTAATAACTCCAAAACTACTGAACAGATTTACATCAAATTACAAAAGCACTCTTTCTGGCCCAAGATCTAGCTCACTGCCACATTTAGTGTAATTGCATTCAGTGGTTCAGGCTGTAGTTGTGTTTAAAATCTCTATGAGAAATTGCATAGAGAAAACGCATTTTGGGACCCCTTTTTCTCGGTTCCCGCTTGATGACCCACCTTGAAACTTCTGCGACAGCAGCTTAAGTGAGTGGCAAACTAGTTTTGAAGATTTTATGAAGATTCATCAAATGGCGTCAAAGTTATTAGCAGAACAAAAAATGCTATTCCTGTGGAAACTAGTTCCTAACTATAGCTACCTACTGGTGACCGTCAGTAGATAAAATACATACATGCATAAAACACATATTTAATGAAACAAACAAAGGTTTAAACTATGTTATAGTAAGGGAAACTTTATTTATTCTTTCTATACAAACCCAACTTAAACTACACAAATGTAAGAAATTCTAAAGCTATAGTTATAACTTACATTTCTAATTTACACATCACCTGTTGCAAATCACATTTACAATTCACACACCACCTTCATTTTACTATACGTTGTGCGCCTCTGTACACAGTCTTCTCACATCATTCAACACACTACATGAACTATAAATCGCCACTCTACCATGTACTGTCTTCTCAGAAATTATGTCATTTGAGTTGTAATAAGTTTTATTATGACTGATATGATTTCACATGCTATTAGTAATATAATATGCAAGCACATAACTAGTGCATGGGAAAGGGTGAGTTATGGTCAATGAAGTGTGGCAAGTTATGCATGAAGACTCTGTGGGAGGTGTGCGATGTTTAGTAAATTGTAGGTGATTTGTAAATTATAAATGTAAGTTAAAACTGGTGATGCGTAAATTAAAATTATACCTATAGAATTTCTAAAGTTTGTGTAGTTTAAGTTGGGTTTGTATAGAAAGAATAATTAAAGTTTCCATGATTATAACATAGCTTTAACCTTTGTTTTTTTCATAAAATTTAAAGGGTTTTTATTTTTTAATAAAAATATGTATCAAATCGTGGTGTCGAGAGACATTTAATTTAGTGTTGTTAGTGCAGTGTCGTAGAGTATAGAGAAGGACAGTGTCGTACAGTCTACTGTCACATGGTCTAGTGTTATAGACTGGAATAGAGTGGAGTGGAGTAGAGTGGAGTGGTGTTGCGCATAGGGGAGTTAAATATTATGCAGTGGTGTGGCGTGGTGTGTCGTATAGTGGAGGGGAGTATTGTAGAGTGGGGTGGTGTGTTTGTCAGTGGAATGGCATGTTGTACAGTACAGTTGTGTGTCATACAGTGGAGTATCATCGATGACAGTGTCGTGGGGCGAGTGTCGTGGAGTGGAGTACAGTAGAGTGTCGTTGAGTGGCATAATTAAGTAGAGTGTAGTACAATGGCGTGGAGTGGACTAGAGTTTTGTACAGTGGAGTGTAAGGGCATACAGTGTGGTATGGCATCGTACAGTGGCACAGAGCATAGTAGAGTGTTATAAAATTTACTTTGGTACAGTAGGGGTTTGTAGAGTGGAGCAGCGTATATTGGAATGTGGTAAAGTGGCATCGAGGGGGTTAAACTGTTGCACATTGGAAACGAGTGGCGTTGAGTAGACTAAAGTGTGATATAGTCATGTGGCATCTTGTAGAGTACAGTGCCGTGGAGTGGAGTACAGTGTAGTGGTGCAGCATATAGTAGAGTAAAGTGTTAGAGTGGAGTGGTGTGTCATACACTGGAGTAGTATGCTGTGCCATAGAGTGTGGGAAACTGTCATAGAATGGAGTGGCATTGAGTGCAGTACAGTGTTGTTCAGTGGTGTGAGGTAGAGTAGACTATAGTGTGGTAGAGTGTGGTACAGTTGAGTGGCATAGAGTGTTTTGGAGTCTAGTAGCATAGAGTTCAATTGAGTTGAGCGGCGGACAGTGGAGTGGCATACAGTGGTATAGTGTAGAGTGGAGTGGTGTGGTGTACAGTGGAGTGGTGTCCAATGGAATACCATACAGTGGAGTGGTGTACACTGGGGTGGTATGGAGTGGAGTACCATATAGTGGAGTCGCTTATAGTTGAATAGCATAGAGTGGAGTGTCGTAGAGTGGAGTAGTGTACAGTGGAATAGCATAGAGTGGAGTAGCGTACAGTGGAGTGCCATATAGTGGAGTGTCCTAGACTGGATTGACTTACAGTGGAGTATGGTAGAGTGGAATAGCATACAGTGGAGTGGGGTACAGTGGAGCGCTATACAGTGTACTAGCGTACAGTGGAATGGCGTAGAGTGAGGTGGCATTCAGTAGAATAGTGTAGATTGGAGTGGCATAAAGTGCTCTGTTGTAGAGTGGCAGAGTGTACAGTGGAGTGGCGTACAGTGTAGTGACATACACTGGAGTGGGGTAGAGCAAAATAGCATGGAGTGGAGTGACACAGAGTGGAGTTGCATAGAGTGGAATAGCATAGAGTAGATTGGCATATATTGGCAGTGAAGTGATGTACCGTGAAGTGGCATAGAGTGGAGTAGCATACAGTGGAGTGGCATACAGTAGAAAAGTATGGAGTGGAATGACATTGAGTGGAATAGCATAGAGTGGCGTGGTGCACAATGGAGTGGCATTAACTGGAGTGACATAAAGTGGAGTGTGGTAGAGAGCAATAATATATAGTGGAGGATGTAAAGTGTAGTTGCATACAGGAGAATAGCGGACAGTGAAATGGGGTATAGCAGAGTGCAGGGCAATGAAGTGGTGTATAGTGGAGCGGTGTAAAGTGGATTGGCATGCGGTCGAATAGCATACAGTAGAGTGGCATAAACTGGAGCACTGTACACAAGAGAAGCATACAGTGGAATAGCGTAGAGTAGAGTGGATGCAGCATAGCATAGATAAGAATGTTTTATGGTGCAATGCCATAGAGTGGAATAGCATACAGTTGAGTAGTGTACAGTGAAGTGGTGTACAGTGTAGTAGCATACACTGGAGTTGCGTACAGTAGAGTGGGATAGAGTGCAATAGCATAGAGTGGAGTGGCATATAGTGCAGTATCATATAGTGGAGTAGCATATAGTAAAATAACACAGATTGGAGTGGCATATAGTGAAATAACATACAGTAAAGTGGCGTACAGTGTAGCAGTGCACATGACATATCATAGAAATGAGTAGAGTACACTGGAGTGGCATATAGTTGAATATCCTAGCCTAGATTGGTGTACTGTGAAGTGGGGTAGAGTGGAATACCACACAGTGGAATCGGGGTGAAGTGGACTAGCCTAGAGTGGAGTGTCATATAGTGGAATATTGTAGATTGGAGTTGTGTACAGTGCAATGCTGTAGAGTGGAATAGCGTAGAGTGTAATAGCTAACAATTAAGTGGCATACAGTGTAGTGACATTGCTGTAAATGGCCATTTCTGCAGGATCACCCTCGAACATTTTGCCATCCTCCTCCCCTTTTTGCCGAATTAATTTTTGTTAACTTTAGGACTCTAGGAACCTTGCCCCTGTTAACAAGTGCTAAAGTATATGTGCTCTCTGCTTAAAGCATGGTAATATGGGCTTATCACAATTGGCGTATTTAATTTACTTATACGTCCCTAATAATGTGGACTACATGTGCCCAGGGCCTGTACATTAAATGCTACTAGTGGGCCTGCAGCACTGATTGTTCTACCTACTCAAATAGTCCTTTAAACATGTTTCAGGCCTGGTACTACAGAGCCTGTGTGTGCAGTTTACTCTTCCATGTTACTGTGGCATTTTAAAATCCTTGCCCAAGCTTTAAACTCCTCTTTTATTACATATACGTTGCCCCTAAGGTAGGCCCTAGGTTCCCATAAGGCAGGGTACCATGCAATTAAAAGGTAGGAAATGTACTTTTAAGTTTTACATGTCCTGGTAGTGAAAAAATTACCAGATTTGTTTTTGACTACTGTGAGGCCTACCCCTCCCATTGTTAACATTGGGGATTCCTTAATTGGAAGGAGGTAGAGCTGTCATCTTTAGTACCTATGCAATTGTAATTATAAATCCTCTTTAATGGTAAAGTTTACTTTATCATTACAATTTTAAAAAATGCCACTTTTAGGCATTTTTCTTAGCCTTGTGTGCCTGCATCCTGTGTCCAATACATGTCTGGGGTGAGTGACAGCTGGGCTTTGTGCATTCCCTCTAGACAGCCACACACAAAGGGAGCTTGAGTGTGACTTGATGGGCCATCCTGGTCAGGATAGGAGGGAGAAGCTGTGCACAGGCTCACACTTATTGCTGAATAGGCTGTGACCTGTCCCCACACAAAGGACTGCTTAACCCCATGTGATGAGTCTGGAGCCAGGAAAGGAAGGAAGGATATCTGTGCAACTTAAAGACCTTCTTGAAGCATCTCCCACTTCAAAGGCACCACTGGGTATAAGAAGTGAACTTCTGACCATACCACTTCAGTACACTAATGGACCTGTGAAGAACTCTGCCAGGAGGCACTACTGTGCTGCTTCAAGATTGTCACTCTGCTGGACTGCTGCTCTGGAAGAACTGCTATTCTGCTGTGCTGCCCTTTTGCCTGCTACCCTCGGCCCTGCTGAGGAAGGACTGGACTCCTCTCACTTGAACCCAGAGTGACTCCAAGGGCATGCTTGCCCCCTGTCCTAAGTCTCAGGGACATCAAAGACTTCATCAACCTGCAACAGCACCTAGACTTTGATTGCTGCAAGTCTTGCCCTGCCAAGTGGTGCCAATCCAGTCCCGGAACTTTGGAAGTGGGTATAAAGTGCTGAAACTGCTAAAATCCCAGCATCGACATTGCACCGATGATTGAAACCGGTACATATCCCTTAATGCTGATGCATCACCGCTGCTGCACAGATCATAGACGTTGTATCGCCGACTGCCCGACGCATCGTCTCCAATTTCCGATACATCTCTGACTTTGCGTGGCTCAGGGCAGATGCATCGCTTTCAACTCAGTGGTTTGATGGCAACGCATCACCTCCTTGCTTTCTGCAAATCAACTCCAGGCCCGGCCTATCTCCAACTTTTTGCAGCTCAGCACCGATGCATCACCTTCAATCCAGTGGTTTGATGATGCCGCATCGCCTCTTTGCTACCCGCATTCTGCCTCTGTCGACTAAGCATCTAAGGTAGCTTTCAGTAGTCCAAGGCTGGTCCCTGTATCCAACCTGCGCTCCATCTTGATCAGCCTGAACTTTTGGATTTACCCCAGATTAGCTCAACAACATTTCCCCGGTTGGCGCGTTAGTCTTCTAAGCACTACATTTTTATTTATTCTTTAAAAATTCTGGATATACTTATTGAATTCTTGTCATTTTGCTCTTGTTTTGTTCATAAAAATATACTCTATTTTTCTGACTTGATGTGAAGTCTTTTTGTGGTGTTTTCACTGTGTTTCTGTTTGAAGTGTCGCACAAATACTTTACACATTGCCTCTAAAGTTAAGCCTGGCTTAGCTACCAGAGGGTAGGCACAGGTTAATTTATGGTGTGTGTCTGACTAACCCTGACTAGGATTGTGGTTCCTGCTTGGACAGGGTACATACCTTTGCCAACCAGAAACCCAATTTCTAACAGACATACACTGGAGTGGCGTACAGTAGAGTGGGGTAAGGTGAAATAGCATAGAGTGGAGTGGCGTAGAGTGGAGTGGCGTAGAGTGGAGTTGCATACACTGAAATAGTGTAGAGTGGATTGGCGTGGAGTGAAGAATTGTACAGTGGAGTGGTGTACAGTGGAAGGGCATACGGTGGAATAGCATAGAGTGGAGTGGTGTACAGCTGAGTGGCGTAGAGTCGAGTAGTGTACAGTGGAGTGGCATAGAGTGGAACAGAGTAGAGTGGAGTGGCATACGGTGTAATAGTGTAGGTTGGAGTGGCATAGGCTTGAGTGGCATACAGTGGAGTGCAATATCATATGGAGGAGTTTTTTAGAGTGCATTTGAAGTACAGCGGAATAACGTACAGTGGAGTAGGGTACAGTGGAGTGCGATACAATGAAGTGACATAGATTGGATTGGCATAGAGTGGAGTGGTGTAGACTAGAGTGGCATACAATGGAGTGGCATACAGTGGAATTGCGTAGAGTGGAGAGGTTAGAGTGCGATGGCATACAGTGAAATAGTGTAGAGTGGCGTGGCCTACAGTGGTATGGCATAGAGTGGAGTAGCATACAGTCAAGTGCCAGAACAGTGGCGTATAGTAGAGTGGCCTAGAGAGGAGTGAAGTACAGTGGAGGGGGGTATAGTGGAATAGCATACAGTGGAGTGTCGTAGAGTTCACTGGAGTAGTATACAGTGGAATAGCATAGACAGGAGTGGTGTAGAGTAACCTGGAATGGCATGTAGTGGAGTGGCACACAGAGGAGTGGGGTAGAGCAGAATAGTTTGGACCTGGCCCTTTCTGCAGGGTCTGCCCCAAACTTTTTTTTCTGACCTCATTTTTGATGGCTTTAGGATTTTGGGTACTTTACCACTGCTAACCAGTGCCAAAGTGCGTATGCACTGTACTCAAAACATAGTAACATTCACTTATCCACAATAGGCAAGTCCCTAGTAAAGTGCACTCTATGTGTCCACTGCCTGGTAATTAAATGCTACTAATGGGCCTGCAGCTCTAATTGTGCCACCCATTTCAGTAGTCCTTAAAAATGGCTCAGGCCTGTCACTGCAGAACCTGTGTGTGCAGTTTTGAACTGCCATTTGTTAACCTACTTGCCAAGCACAAACCTTCCATTTATTACATAAACATTAACCCTAAGGTAGGCTCTAGGCACCCGTATCAGCAGGGTGCAGTGCATCTAAAAGGTAGGACATGTACTTTTGAGTTTTACATGTCCTGGTAGTGAAAAACTGCTAAATTTGTTTTCCGCTACCGCAAGGCCTATCTCTCTCAAAGGTTAACATTGGGATTGCCTTAAAATATCTTTTAGGGGTAATTTCCAATTATGAAAAGATAGAGATCTGGAGTTTGGTGTCTATGGACTCACAATTTAAAATCACAACTCATGGTGAAGTTATATTTTAAATTGTAAGACTGAAAATGCCACTTTTAGAAAGTTAGCATTTTCTTACTTTAACTGTTCTTTGCCCTGCCAGTCTCTGGGTACACATTTGGGTTGGAGGACAGCTGGGCGTTTTGCATTCCCTCTAGATTGTCACACAAAGGCCTCTTTGAAGTCTCCCCAACTTCAAAGGCACATTTGGGTATAAGAACTGGACCCCTGACACCACTAAATCAGAGCTCTGACTGGAAAAAGAGCTGCTGTGCTGTAGGACTGCCACTTTGCTACCTGCATTGCTGTGTTGGCCTGCTGCCTGTTGAGTGCTGTGCTATAGGAGGGACTGCAACTTTGCTACCTGCACTGCGTTGTTGGTCTGCAGCCTGCTGCTTCTTGCCTGACAGTGAGAGAGACTGGACCTGCTCTCCACATCCTTGAACCCAAGTTTCTCCAAGGGCTTGTTTTCTTGCCTCCTGTTCTCTGAAGTCTCCGGGTCACAAAAGACTTCTTGCAATTCTGTTGGTGCTGCGGGACTCTGCCATCTGTGGGTCCTACCCTTGCCTGAGGTGCCCCCTCCAGTCCTGGACCTTAGAAGAGCGTTCCGCTCAGCTGTGGCCCATGCAAGTAAGAGTGGTGGTGCTGGGTGGGTGGTGGCATTTCGACAGACGACGAGGAGGGGAAATTAATTATTTATTAAATGTTTCCTCGTGGTCGTCTGTCGAATCCCATGCAACCCGCCCCCACTGTCCCCCCACTCTTACCTGCATGGGCCGTGGATGGTTCTGCAGCTGTTTTGTGCAAAAATTGACACAGTCGATCGGAACCACCTCTCTACCTCCGACGTCGACGCAGTGCCAATTTGATTACAACACAGGTCTTGAATACAAAGTTCGACTATGACGCAGTGCTAATCCGAATACGGTGCTGCAGGGGTCGACTCCGATGCAACTCCAACCCTTAAACACCAGCTGCGAGGCTAGACTACAATGCATCGACCAGACTGGTAAATCGGAACTGAAGCAGGGAGTCCTCGATGCCTATGCTTGCTCTGTACAAGGTACTTTTTCAGCGGGCCCTACGTGGACCCTGTAGCCGGCCTGCCTCCATTGCGGTCGGAGTGAACTTAGGATTTACCCCAGCAAATGCAACTAAGGCAAGCCCATCTGCACCCGTCCGCGCTCGGATTGCGCTCTGCGCTAAAACCCATGGTTGTACAATTATAGGTAAGATACCTTCTCTTGCCTATTCTAGCAAACAGTTATTGGCTCTAAATAGGTGCACAAGTACATCTGGCTGTGTTTGTTTTGATCCTAGTACAAGGTCTGGACCAATAATAAAGACCTGTACGGTGTGTCAAACAACTTTCGCAGGGTTAGGCATCACATATCCATCCAGGGAGTCTTTGAAGAAGGGTCTGAATAAAAAGGCTGTTTTTGCACTTAATTGTCTACTTGTAAATGCACGCTCTTTGGTGAAACATAGCGTTGAATGCGCAACCCTAATAGAGAGTAGTAATGTTAAAATAGCCTTTATAACAGAAACATGGACTGATGAGGCGTCTGGCCCAGATCTTGTGAAAGCAACTCCTCCTGGATTTTTATGCTATACTACAAATTGACCTTCTAAAAAAGGAGGAGGACTGGCAGTTATTTATCACAGTTCCATTAAAGCTAGTTTCGATATAATGTTTAATCCTTTTTACGAAGCTTTATCTTTTTTGCTCAGCCTTTCTGACCATCATATGTTTAGGGGTATCCTAGTGTACAGACCTCCCGGTCCTAGGAATCCATTTTTAGCAGAGGTCGGCACACTTTTGGAAGTTGGCTTGAGTCTCGACTCGCACACTATATTGGGAGACTTTAACTTTTATTTAGAGGCTGACGCGGATAAAGCTACATTAAACCTTTTAGATTTAATGAATAGTGTCGAGTTAAAACAATTAGTGAAGGGACCTACTCACTTGGCAGGGCACACACTAGATGGGATTTTTTCAAATTCCCTATTTCTTTCTGTTACAAATGTATTACCTCTATCCTGGTCGGACCATGCGGTCATTATGTTTGAGTTGGCCATCCAGGAAGGCCAGGGTAGGGATC
This sequence comes from Triturus cristatus, assembly GCF_964204655.1. Lineage (NCBI taxonomy): Eukaryota > Metazoa > Chordata > Amphibia > Caudata > Salamandridae > Triturus > Triturus cristatus. The sequence goes on along the minus strand of NC_140589.1, from coordinate 1,438,241,593 downwards.
CCTCTTCTAGGAAAACAAAGGAAATTAGAGCCTGGAATAAGGTAGGAGAGAAAGACCTTACTGAGCTGCTACTTTCAACACAGGTTTCTCTGGCCTTGGAGGTGGAGGAAGCTTCCGTTGTGTACACTGCTTGGATAGAGGATGCCTGTCACATCTTAGCTCCTAAGAAAGTAATTACTCCCAAAAGGACACAGCCCACGGCTCCTTGGTACTCTCAGGAACTTAGGACCCAAAAATTGAAATGTAAACAACTGGAACGGTCCTGGAGGAAGGACTTTCATCCAACGGATAGAGCTTTATATAAACAAGGCCTCCTATGCTATAAACAGATGCTCTTTGAAACTAAACGAGAGTTTTTTGCCGGACAGATTAAATTAGCTAGCAACTCTTCTAAGGAACTATATAAAGTTGTTACCAGGCTTGCACATCCACCGCCTGCAATTGTTTCCACCAGCCAGGCACTCTGTGAAGAAATGGCTACGTTCTTTCAATCTAAAGTGGAATCTATTTATAGCACTTTTAAGGACCCTGTCGGCAGTATATCAGCGGATTCGTCCCATGACGTTGAGGTAGGGCCTGGACTAAAATTTAGCATGGATAGTTTTCCTCCAATATCCTACCTAGACACACTTAAGCTTCTAGTATCTGCCAGATCAGGCTCACCCCACGATCCGTGTCCAGTAGCAATTGCAAAATTGGCCTCTGAACCTTTAGCCGGGACTCTTACACCCCTTTTTAATGCTATGTTCTCCGAAGGGCTTTTCCCTAAACTGTGGAAAACTGCTTCTTTCCTGCCACTTTTAAAAAAACCTAGCCTAGATAGTAAAGACCCAAGCAGCTTCTGCCCCATTTCACGCCTCCATCTGCCCTTCAAATTGGTGGAGAAATACATGAACATTAAATTGAGCTCTTACTTATGCGAAGCTAAGGTTTTGGATCCCACCCAATTTGGGTTTAGAGAAGGACACAGTACTGAAACTGCCCTTCTTAAATCCACGGAACAGATTAGGGGAGGGCTGGACCAGGGAGGAATGGCGGTGTTGATCTTGCTTGATCTCTCCGCTGCCTTCGATACGGTCCATCATGGTGTATTGATGGATCGTTTAGGGGATTGCGGAGTGAGAGATAAAGCCTGGTCTCTCCTTAAATCCTTCGTCTCAGACAGATGCCAGACTGTCTCATTGGGTGAGTTTGTTTCCAAACCTTTTTCCCTTCCTTGTGGGGTTCCTCAGGGGTCTTCCCTGAGCCCTACGCTCTTTAATGTTTATGTTTCTTCTTTGGCCCCTCTGATTGAATCCTTCGGCTTTTGCTTAACATCTTATGCCGATGATACCCAAATTGTGATCTCCTTGCAACCAGGTCAGGAGAGGACAACGGGTGAGAGGCTTCATGACTGTATGGGGGCAGTGGGAGGCTGGATGTTGCAAAACTGCTGAAAGTTGAATGCTGGCAAAACAGAGGTGATTCGGTTTGGGAACAACGTTAATCTCTGGACTCCTAGTTGGTGGCCAGAGGCCATGGGGACTCTTCCAGTACCCTCCAGAAAAGTTAAGAACCTGGGGGTGGTGCTGAATGAACATCTTGACATGCATGATCAAGTAAATGCCGTGGTCTCTGCTACCTCTTACACCCTCAGGACCATGAGGAAAATGTTGCACCTTCTGCCGGCTGACTGCAAGCGTACAGTGGTTACGGCCTTGATTATGTCAAGACTTGACTATTGTAACAGTCTTTACTTAGGTATCCATGAGCTCAGTTTACAAAAACTTCAAATGCTCCAGAATTCAGCTGCCAGGCTGCTCACGGGAACTCCGAAATTTGCTTCCATCTCGAGCTCAATAAAAAAACTTCAATGGTTGCCTGTAAAAAAGCGAATACTTTTTAAATCCCTTTGTTTGGTTTTTCGAGCACTTCAGGATACAGGCCCATTTTATCAGAAGCAACAATTCCAGTGGTATGTGCCCGGAAGATCGTTACGTTCATTAGGAGCAAAACTCACTGTAGTACCCACCACTAAGAGAGCTATATGGGGAGGCAGACGTTTTTCCGTTGGGGCAGCCAAGGCCTGGAATGAACTTCCTTTTAGCTTAAGAAATTGCAATGACCTATTTGCTTTTAGGAAAACGCTCAAAACATGGCTGTTTTAATTCCTTTGGTCGGAACCTCAGTTAGGAGGACTGTAGCAAGCGGCGGGACACCTTTGGGTAGCTGTGCGCTATATAAGTTTTACTAACATAACATAACATAACATTTCTAAGCACTGTTTTGGGATTTAATCTTCAAAAATTATTATCTCAACTTCAACTGATTATATTTTTGTTGTTTTGGTCTTGTGTTATTCAGATAAAGAGTCTATATGTGTATACACTGGTGTGGAATCTTTTTGTGGTGTTTTCACTGTGTTACAGTAATTTAAGTGTTGCACAAATACTGTATATATTGCCTCTTAAGTTAAACTTGACTGCTCTGTGCCAAGCTACCAGAGGGTGAGCACAGGTTATCTGACTTACCCTGACTATGATTGTGGCTCCTTCTTGGACAGGGTGTATACTCTGCCAATCAATTTCTAACAAACAGCACATAGTAGCATAGAGTGAAGTGGTATATAGTGGAGTGGCATAAACTGGAGTGACATACAGTGTGGTGGAATAGAGTGGAATAGCATAGAGTGGAATGGCGTAGAGTGGAGTTGCATGCAGTGAAATAGCATACTGTAGATTGGCATACAGTGTATTAGTGTACAGTGGAGTGGCATAGACTAGAAGAGGACAGAGTTGAGTAGGATACAATGGAGTGGCATACAGTGGAGTGGTGTAGAGAGTAGTTGCATACAGTGGGAGAGCCTAGAGTGGATTGGAATAGAGTGGAGTAGTGTACAGTGGATAGCTGCAGAGTTGAGTAGTGTACAGTGGAGGTGCTTACAGTGGAAAAGCGGAGAATGAAGTGGTGTAGAGTGTACTGGCGCACAGTGGAATAGCATATAGAGTGGCATACAATGGAGTAGAGTGGAGTGTTGTAGCGTGGAGTGGCATACAGTGGAATAGTGTAGATTGGAGTGGCAGACAGTGGAGTGGCATAGACTTGAGTGGCATACAGTGAAGTGTGGTAAAATTCAATACCATATAGTGGAGTTGTGTAGAGTCTAGTTGCGTACAGTTGAATAGAGTACATTGAAGTATGGTATAGTGGAGTGCAATACAATAGAGTAGCGTATTGTGGATTGGCATAGAATAGATTGGAGTACAGTGGAGTGGTATAGAGTAGGAAACAGTGGAGTGGCATACAGTGGAATAGTGTAGAGTGGCATGGAGTAGAATGGAATGGTGTAGAGTGGAATAGCGTAGAGTGGCGTAGTGTAAAGTCAAGTGCCAGTACAATGTCATATAGTAGAGTGACCTACAGTGAAGTGGCATACAGTAGAGTAGGGTACAGTGGAACAGCATACAGTGGGGTGATGTGGAGTAAAGTAGCATACATTGGAGTGACATACAGTGGAATAGCATAGACTGGAGTGGCGTAGAATGGACTGGTATACAGTTGAATAGTGTATAGGTAAATGGCATACAGTGGAGTGGGGTAGAGTGGAATAGCATAGAGTACAGTAGTGTGGAGTGATGTAAACTGGAGTGACATACAGTGTGGTGGGGTAGAGTGGAATAGCATAGAGTGGAATGGCGTAGAGTGGAGTTGCATACAGGGAAATTGCATAGCGTAGATTGGGGTAGAGTGTATTAGTGTACAGTTGAGTGGCAATGAATAGAATAGCATTGAGTTGAGTAGCATACAATGAATTGGCGTACAGTGGAGTGGGGTAGAGTGGAATAGCATAGAGTGGAGTGGCCTAGAGTGGAGTTGCATACAATGGCATAGAGTAGAGTGGATTGGTGTACAATGTATTAGTGTACAGTGGAGTGGGACACAGTGGAATAGCGTACCATGGTGTGGTGTGCAGTGTAGTTACATACAGTTGAGTAGAGTAGAGTAGCATAGAGTAGAGTGATGTACAGTGGAATGTCACAGCATGTATTGAAGTAGAGTGAAGTAGTGTACAGTGGAACAGCGTAGAGTGGAGTGATGTAGAGTGGAGTGGCATACAGTGGAATAGCATAGAGTAGAGTGACAGAGTGGAGTGGTATACAGTGGAGTGTTGTAGAGTAGAGTGGCATGGACTGGAGTGACAATGGAATAGTGTGTAGTAGCATACAGTGGAATAGCGTAGCGTAGACTTGCATATAGTGGCGTGCCATAGAGTGGAATAGCATAGAGTGAAGTAGCATTTAGTGTATGGGCATACAATGGAGTGTTGTAGACTGGAGTGGCATACAGTGAACTGGCACAGAGTGGAGTGGCATACAGATGTAGATTACATTTGTCTAGATTTTACAATAAGGTGTGCAGATTAACGCAAGACAGCAATTTGCGCTCCCTTGAATTTCTCCAGATTTACTACGCAATGCAGGGCCAAGCATGGTGGCCTTAAGTTGCTTTGGAAATGTGAATCAAGTATTGCATTGCCCATGTGACACCATGTGTGATGCAAGGGTAACGCAATACAAAAATACATCTGGGCATAGGTATATATTGTGCCATGGTATACTGCGGTAAATTTGCGGCATACCACGGTACATGTCGATGAAAAGGCAGTATATAATAGTCTAATGGCTGTCTTTACAAATTTAAAAAGCAGGCTTAGGTTTTTTCATACACTTTACCTGTGTTCTGGGTAAAGGTGTTAACTATAGGTAAGTAGCATGTTTTATTAATATTCCCTACATATTACCACTTTATTAAATAAATGTAACTAAATATCAGTATGCATAGATTTATTATTCTTAATTCCTCATCTAAATAAGTAGATTTGTAGATGAGGAATTACGAATTATAAATCTATAAATATCGATATTTAGTTACATATCTGATATAGTAGTGGTCAACATTTTGCAGTTATTATTTTTCAATGTCGATATTTGTGACCAATATTTTGATACACAGCAATTAATACAGCTATGTAACAATGAACCGACCCTGCTATATATTTTGTTCGATTGTGTACACCTTATGTACGAACATTGGCAACACTTTAATAACTTATCATGCAATAAAAGTTCAACTGGTGTTTTCTGTAAGGTGCCTATTTTGTGATTACAGTGTTTTATCAGTATCGATTTACGGTAAGCATAACAGAAATTCAAATATGTCTACTAAACTTTTTTGGCACATTTGAAAGGCACTTTTTTTTTTTTGACTGATGTGATGTTGAATAGAAGCTACTACTTAAAATGTTCCAAAGAACACGACAATTCGAGTGCTCTGAAGGTTGGTTTTGTACAATTGCTTCTTTTCCTAATGTCGCGGTGGTTTCATTGAATGAACATGGGTTGGGAGTGTCCAAGAATATGTACATAGATTTTTCAAAACGGATAAATACATATTCATTGAATATACAAATGTTTAGCAATTGTAATTTGATTGTTCCACACTGATAGGAAATGTTTTCAGTCCTAGCACCTGATAATAATATTTTGAAAAGCAGCAGCATTCTACCCATAATAATGTCACTACAGAAAGACAGTCATTGGTTTGATAGGTAAGTAAATCTATGCATGAGTGTCTTGCTTGTTCAATTTATTATACGTTGTGTCGTGACAATTGATATTTTTTGTTGAATGTTGAAGGTAACCATTCAAATCTACTGAAGTCATGTATTCTGAGACTAATCATGCAGCTGGAGAATAATTTTGATAGATAGGTATTCTATAATAAAGCTGATATTGAGCACGAAATACAATATGGAAAGATCTCTGGCCTATTGAAAAGCAGATTTTTTATTCAATGTACTTGTATTAACACAGGGGGCCTGATTCACCAAAGTAAACTGAGATGAAAGTCTAACTTTACGACTTTTGGTATTCACAAAGAGCATTTACTACTCGTGAAGGGCCTTTGTGAATACCAAAATCTGAACTCTATATGTAGTAAATGCTCTTTGTGAATACCAAAAGTCGTAAAGTCAGACTTTCATCTCAGTTTACTTTTGTGAATCGGCCCAAAGAGTGTGTGCAGGATCGCAGTGATGTGCTGCATTTTTGACAATGTTGCTAAGGAGTGAAAAATTCCATTGCCCATAGATATAATTAGTATATTAATGAGTAAGGGGGTATATTGTCGCATTTCAGGGTCAATCCTGACCACACCCAATAGATTTCCCTTTTGCCCTTAAGACAAGCTGATGGCCTAGGAGGCATGGGCAAAAATCATCTGTAAGCGCAGTCATGTTGATAGGCAGTTGCAATGTCCCAAACTGTGAAAACAAATTACATGCAGTGGAAGGAGCTCTCACCAATCCACAGGAAGACAGGCATTGATGTGCCAAAGGAATAATTATCTCAATCCAGTGATGACAGGTACAGCACTGAGACAAAGGCTGTGCTGCTGGTGGGAAAAGTATGTGAAAACTCACAGTTCAATCTTTATGCAGACTGGAAAGCAAACCCACAGCAGTATAAAAACGATAACATGACAGCAGTGCTGTTCTGAAGGATGAATCCAATTCACTGTCTTAGAATGCTGATTAATATGAGAACACCTGCAATAATGAGAACAGCTAGGAACCAGTGACTAGATTCGAGGTAAGATTCAAAGCTCCAAGCACAGTCCTGGGGGCAACCAACAATCCAGAGCCTATATCCTTAAAAACGTTGTCGATAGCCATAGCACTGCAGGTGCTGAAATAGTATGAAGCAGATAAGCAAAGTAAATTGGGAACTGAATGCTCAAGAGACACTTTACCTCTGCTGCAGAATACGTTGGCTGGAGGTCAAAAAACTGAACTGCGAAAGTGAAAGAGACTTCAATTTGTGCAAATCTTGAGATTATCTTATTCACTCTGCCATGGCTCAATGGGAGGACATTAGCCTTAGGCCAAAAGTGGGCCTCAGAACCCCTCACACTTGGAGACCAGAGTGTAACACTTTAACATGTTACAGTCTTTTGAACAGTAAGCACATAAACATAACCCTGACACAAACCACAAGAAGAAGTATCTGTTTAAAACATAGCTGCCATTGTTGAGAAAAGCCTAGGATTTAAGGAGTGATAGATAGGGGTGCAGCCGGCAACGTGGACCAAGCATTGATATCAAGCTACACAACAACGAAGGGCTATAGGATTGGTGCATAAAGTACCAGTGGAGAAAACAATGATGCTGAAAAAGAAAGAAAGGCTCCTTTGTGCAATAGATAGGTATTATGAATAGGTTCACGCCATCCGAATGAAGTTTGTCATATGCAGCCATAAAAATATTGATCGGCAGGGAAACAGTTCCATGTATTGATCACATTAAACTGGAATCATGAGCCGGCTGTTTGTTGGACATAGAAATGAAAAATTGCATCTTTTCAAGCTTAATATGTTTCTCTTGCTGTAAAGTTATATGGAGCCAAGAGTGCAGTTTCACTATAGAGGGGACATGGAATCCTGTCACTTAAGAATTCATAAAGTCCAATGGAGCTGATTGAGGGCACATGTTTGAACCTGCTCTTGGAGAAAAGTAAACCTTCTTTCAATATTTTAATTGCGTCTGATGTAAGGGAGGAAAAATTATAAATGTGTTACTGCAGTGTCTGCATATTGTTATTTACAAGCAAAAAGAAATGTTTCAAATAAACCCTGTCTATTACTCTACTGCGGGTAGCAGCTTCTTTTTCAGGCTAGACTACTTTCTTTTGTTGAAAAGAATAGCTCAAAACAGAGAAGTGATCCAGTGTCTTCCTGGTATGAGCTAGGCCTAAAAATGAAGCTGTTAGATCCGCATTCTCACATATCATTTGCATGTGCTTTTTAAAAGACTTAGGATTTGATTTCGACAACCATTTTTGACATACTTTACCTACACTGTAGGCAGTAACTTATGCAGGTGAAAATCTAGGATTAGGTCAGCTAGGAGGTTCTGAGATTAGAATCTAAGATCACCATTTTTGTCAATGTATTGATTTCATAATTCATCAATGTCCTTCCCCATTTCCAGTCGGGGATGTACACATAATTATCATAGAAGCAAACCCGGCTTCAAGGGATCTGCAATTCTGTGAAGTTAGCAAAACCCAGACACGTTGTTTGCTGAATAATTTCAGTACGGAAACAAATTTTCATGTATATTGACACACAGAAAATAATGTATCAGACCCTTTTAGCTGTCATGAGTGTGTTCCTCACACACTACACCCTGGAATAGTAGCATACCAGTACTTATAACCTTTTACTGGGGAATATTTGAGGTCCTGGTGAGTTTATAGCTTTAGGACATACAACCAGAACCATTGGAAATAAAACCAGAATCCTGCAAATAAAAATAAGCAGATGAATCAGATCAACAATTAATATTAAAGTAAACAAATTTCTCTTGGAAAGTAGTTGGATATCAGCAAGAGAAGTCCAGGACTGCTCGTACTTAGTGAAAATGTGGAGTTCATGTTGGATATTTGATTGATGATTGTACTGATGACCATGATGGTCAAAGAAATACATTTCTTGATAATTCTCTGCATAAAGAGAAGGATCTTCGAAGGATTGTGAATGAAGCCTATGTGTATCATTCAAGAGCTGTTTAAATGGATTAATATCCCAAAGAGCTGCAAGTGGACTGGTGCGGCAATGTCATCCATTGAGATGCACAGTGCATTAGATATTTTCAATATTTCTGTAAGTCCCAAAAATTTGATAAGGAACTTTCTCACAAAATGCTATTTGGTAACTGAAAAGCATTGATGTTTACAATACTGTAACTTCTTGCTGCATGCTGGGAAGGTGAATGTTGCTTCAGCTCATGTAACACAGCAGATGGTGGAGGTTATTCAGGTAGATAATGCCCATGCACCATTTTCAAAATAATAATCAGCACTCTAATCCACATAAGGAATAAAGAACTGACTGCAGAAACCTAAATCAAAAATCAAGGTGGATATATACATACCTATTACTATTCTAACAAGCAAACATTCATTTGTGCTGTCCACTTTTTTCAGACATTGGAGTTTTAGGAACCGAGGAAGAAAAACAACCCTTGCCTTCTTAGATCAGTTTCTTCTCATGACGGTCCAACTGCTTACAGTGGTGGAGATCTTGGCAATGCTGCATATTCATGCAATGATGTGGATTGAATGCTGTCCACTTTTTTCAGACATTGGACTTTTAGGAACCAAGGAAGAAAAACAACTCTTGCCTTCTTAGATCAGTTTCTTCTCATGGCGGTCCAACTGCTTGCAGTGGTGAAGATCCGGGCAATGCTGCATATTCATGCAATGGTGTGAATTGAATGCAGTCTTAGGGCCCGATTGCGATTTCGCTAGGAAAGCCCTCCATACAACTCGGATCAAGAGGGTTTTCCGAGCTAAACGTGCTTTGGGAATCCGAACGAGTGAGTACGATGCATCCGTATGCTTACGGACTCGGTTTGAACGGACTCCCATTGAACTCTATGGGAGCCTGTGTACCGACATGTACACAAGCTCCCATAGCAAAAAGGGGTGGGTGGGGAAAATCGTACACCCTGTGGAGGGCACCCCATCGTGTCCACCACACTGTGCGTGCTTGGATCGAGGGATCCCATGGGCACCCCTCGTGACAGATTTGTCGGGCACCGGGTGAAAGAGGGCCTGCTATGGCCCCCTGAAGTACAATTCCGATAGCCGTTTCGGCTCCATTGTGCGGCACGATTCAGCTACGAATGAGTCATACGGACAGGATTGGGTTCGGAAACAATTCATCCGGCGCGCACCAAATCTTTGCATCGTACTTGATCATTCGGACCTGTGTACGATTCTGTCGGAAACAAGGGCTACAAATTGGATCCGGGAAAGCCAAATCCGATTCAGAGGTCTTCTGAACGGCATCAGAATCGCGCCCATAGTAGTTAGTAGCATCAGATCAGAATGTAACACAGATAAAGTTGGAGACTCAGTTGCTTCTTCAAAAGGAGCAATAGGAACAATTTCAACTTGACTGATCTCTTCTCTGGATAACTCCAGAATAGGGAGAGGATATGCTGTTCTAATCTGGAGGTACTTTAGCATTAACGGAGGACAGCTGAATAGAATTGGCCACATGATGCTTTCTGATGTGAATAATCAAAAACCTTTATTTTTCGGCACTATCCAGTGGTGGAGTAATAAGTGTGTGAAAACCTTTTACCTCGAGAACTGAAATCTGAGGTATGTCTGAGGGTCTAGGCAGCATTTTCTTGAGTCGTCTGGATTAATTCTCCCTTTTTCATGAACCAACCTTCATCAGCTTTTAATTAAAAAATGAAGTCTACTGAGGCCTTTGTACTGGATAATCCTGCTCTTCTTTCTTGAGGGTCTGCAACAGATCAAAAAGAGAGTCAGGCTGTAACTTGTCTTTGAAGGGAACATTATAGCATACATAAACATTTGTAATCCAAACAGTATTTTGCACTCTGTGCAACTTTCTAATACATTTTTCAGTATGTTATTGAGTACTCTTGGGCCTGATATAGGTTGAGGTACCATGACAATCCTGTTACCCGTACCCTACCAGTCAGGGCTTGTTTAAGAGTAGCACTAGCTTGCTCTGTAATACTGTTCGATTGTGGGTGGAAGAGATGCAAGAATAGCATGTCAACTCCCAGAGTAAACGCCGTTCCAGCAAATGTTTTTGCTGCAAAAGTCAGGCCATTACCTGAATTAAATCTTTGTAGGGTCGCCAGTGCTTCTAGACCCTGCACGTCTTTTATGACCACTCGAGCTATGACAGTGGTCTGTGGCCAAATCCACGTAAATCGAGAACAAAAGTCAACTGTGACCAGTAAGTATTTTAAATGATTGACAGCAGGAAAAAGAAGTAGGAGTGGGTTTCATATCAATAGAGGGTTTTATTTGTTGGAAAATAGAATATTGTTGCACATATTTATAGTAGGTTAAGGTATATATGGGCTCCAATAGCATTGCTGTAATGTTGATAATGTAGCATTAATGTCCATGTAGGCAGATGCCATTCCCTTATGAGCTGTTTTAACTCCCCTCCCCCAATCCACCCTTCAACATTTGAGATAAGTCTATTTCGGACACCGTGAATGGTAGATCTACATTACAATTTTAAACACATTAAGCACAATCTGACACCATTTGGGTGGAAACTAATGGATAGCCTTCTGAAGGGCTATCAAAAGGGAGTAAAGTTTTGTTATTTGTGGTGTAAAATCATATTAAGGTGAGTTTAGTATGAGTCTGTAATGCTTGAAATTCTCCGTCTTGAAACACTCCTTGTCCTGCAGCACAAGCAGCAGAATACTTCTTTTTAGTGCTAACTACAATTTGTACAGAGCTGTACGCAGTAGCGGCTCGTGGAGGGAGTTCGGTGGGGCAGTGAGGCGGGGAGGGGGAGGGCCAGGGTGGGGAAATGTAAACACCGGAATATGGATGAACAGAGGTAAGTACACATTTAAATAAATAAAACGAATTTCGTTGCGCACGCTGCATCACAAAATGAGCTGCAGCGCGCGCAAAGGAATTTGTTTTATTAATTTAAATGTGTACTTACCTCCGTTCATCCATATTCCGGTGTTTACATTTCCCCACCCTGCCCCTCCCCTGCCCCGCCTCACTGCTTCACCGAACTCCCTCCACGAGCCGCTACTGGCTGTACGTATACAAAAACACCCTTATACTCATGTATAGGTAGTACATAAAGAGTTTGTGCTATTGTTTGTTGATATTTAAGACTTCCTGATTTCTCAGTGTGGGATCATATTCAAATTGTATGTCTGTCAATGTTAACATTGAGGCTCATTGCACCCAATGAAGGTGTAATGCACGAGTATTAGGAATAATTGCTGTAGTAGCAGCTGCTAGCATAGATAATAGCAAATATACCATATTCCTCTAACCTTCTGCAGTTTCTCTCCTGCCTTCACAATATCTCTGTCGGAGTGGATCTCTCCTTTTCAGTTGAATGTAAGTCTGATTTACATGCTATGGAGGTCATCTGTTCCTCATTGTATAGTGGGTATGTATAGCCTGATGTGTTTGGAGCTACTCAAATGACTACGTTTCATTTGTTATTCCTCGTCAGGAGATATTTTGTCACTAACATATCTGCTTCTAACTCATGCAAAATGACATTCAGAATATTTGCCCAGTTTCTCTCAGAAAATGTGGGTGCTACCAATTCATATAATGGCTTCCTCCTTTTTTCAGACTGCTGCATGTACGCCCTGCCAAAGTTCGATAATGCCTTATGGGCTTTCAGTCTTCATAACATATTTGTAGACAGTAGAGGGGCACATTGCTTTTGAAATTCTGCAGCCACGCACTTGCTTTCACTGAATGGTTCATACCCAAAAAATATAACATTAATTAAAGCTATCTTTCATCTCTTAAAGTTCATTTTGTATCCTTTCTTAGCTCGAATAGTCACTATTCTTAATCTAAGGGTCTGATTTAGAGTTTGGTGGAAATTCTGTTCACCATATTATAAGTGCCATAGGCTATAATCAGGGTCACTGGAATCATGCGGCAGGAGAGGGCCAAATTATGTGGCAGGGTTGAGTAAATTATGTGCCAAGAAAAGTTAAATTATGCAGCATAATGCAGCACATTTTGTAATATTATTACTTCCTTATTTCATCATTTTTTAACTCGGTAACACTCTCTGGGGGGATAGAACCACGCAAGCAATTACCACACATGCCTTTACTACGCTGTCCTTATAATGCATGCATCATTACCACGCAGGCATTTACTACAAACAATGCATATCCATTTACCACGCATTCCTTTACCAGAACATTTTTGTTGTAAAGCCATGGTTGGTAAAGGCATATATGTGCTCCAAATTTGGCACGGGTGGTAATGGCCGGGTTGGGCTGCAGAGTGAATTTGGGATTGTTAATCTGTGCTTCGCAGGTCATTTTAGGAAGTCAGGGGAGAGGGGGTATTATTAGCAATAAGAAATAATGACCACCTCCAGCAGGGCCCAAGTATACAGTAGTACCTTATTTGATGCAGGGTGGTGAATGTCCAGGGGCCTCCATTAACACCCAAGTGCTCCGCAATGAAAGTCTGGGCCAGTGAACTGATGATGCCGGTGGGGGGAAAGCAGCACCATCAGGACTGTGGAGGACAGTCGTGGGTCCTCCCATCCTCTATTAAATCAGCAAACACAGTCCAGGACCAGGAAATGCCACACCAGACGTCGGGGTGGAATTAAATGCTGCGCAGTAGCTCAGCGTACCCAGGAGTCACGTTGGCCGGTCATCACAAGAACCAGCTCTGTAGCACCCAATAACCAGAACCCAAAAAACTGTCCGCCACTGGCTCTGAGCCAAAATACCCACCCCTCTGACCCCCCCCCCCCCCCCCAAGGCAGCAGCCCTAAAAAACGTCCCGTCCACAGCCTTGAGCCCTAAGCCAGACTCCCAAGCCCACCCAGCCATATTACAGACCCGCAGGACAACTCCTGAGGCCTAAAAAACAGAGAGCAGTGTGACCGAAGACCGGACCATGACTGAAGAGCAGCTTTACACTTAGACTCTAAGTGAACATCCCGTAAGTGGGGGTGGGGTGTCTGTATTAGTTTTTGTAGTGTTTAAATATTACTGTTACCTGCATTACGTTAAAGCGCATATGCCTAAACCTATACCACACATATGCCTTTATCATTCATGCCTTTAGAATGAAATTTGTTATAAAGGCATGCATGGTAAAGGCATATTTGTTGTAAAGGCCTTTGAGCTAAAGTTTTACATGGTAAAGGAATATGCGTGATAATAGCTTTGTAGTAATGGCATTGTGTGTAAGGGTGGGCGTAGTTCGCGAAGTAGCACTTCGCGAAGCTACGCAAAGTGCAGTTCGCACTACACGAGCTTCGCGTAGCACTTCGCGAACTGCGTAGTAACATGTTCGCACTGTGCAAGATGTTGTTTTCAATGATTGCACAGTGCGGACAAGCAACCGGCACTGTGCAATCATTGAAAATGGCATCTTGTACAGTGCGAGCTGTAGTTTTCTGCTGCTCGAGGAGATTTTTACTCGAGCGGCAGCTTTCTCAACGCGAACTGGTAGTTTCTCATCGCGAGCGGTCGCGAGCATACGCGACCCCTCGCAATGAGAAACCTGACCTCCTCGCGTTGGGAATCTCGCCGGGAGGTTTATTTTCCTTGTTTGCGATCGCCAACTTGATGTTGCTGATCGCGAACAAGGAAAAAGTCTCGCCGGGATGTCATTTTGCTTGCTCGCGGTCGCCAACTTGACGTTGAGGACCGCGAGCAAGCAAAAAATGACCGCAGCACTACGCAAGACTACGCTACGCGTGTTCGCACTGTGCTACGTGCAATTCGCGTAGTGCGAAGTAGCGCAAACTTCGCAAACTTCGCGAGCGTAGCATAGTGCTTTGCCCAGGCCTAATTGTGTGGTTATAACCGCATTGTTTTGTCTGTTTCCCATTGGTTGCACCTCATTAGCACCAGTTTAGCATCCAAATATAGCAATAAGCAGCAGAAAGGTTTGCAGTCCAGCTTTACAAATGGCCTTCCACTGCGCAGCAACACACGTAACCGCATTATTTAAAACTTTTGAACCATTTGAGCTAAAAACAAATTTCTTTTTTATTACAATCTGTAGATTATGCAGCAGATGATAGGTTATGTGGCTAAAGTGGCAAATGTATATTTCTGCAAAAATCGCCACACAATCACTTAATTCCAGCGGCCCTGGCTATATTTCACTTGTGATAAGGCTGACAGGACATCCATCATGTTTGTGACAGAGTATACCATTGCCCAAACTCTCAGTCAGACCCTTAGGGCCTGAATACGAGTTTGGCTGTGTGGCACCGAGTCTGCCTCACCAACGCACCGCCAAACCCATGGTTGGGCCGCACTCCAGATTATGAGTGTTTCTCGTTTGTGGAAGGCTTTTTTTTAATGTTCCCACAGCGGGGCCTCAATAAATGGACACCGCAATGGGAACACCAAAAACAGTTCCTGCACAATATGGACTGTAAAATTCTTGCCATGCAGGAACTGGTTGAGCAATTGGTTACAGCACTGGTCTCTTGTGGATCTTGGGCACAGCCTCAATCCGACCTTACAAGTTTATTCCTTTTATTCTGCCCCGTATAACCTGCAAGTGCTGATTAACCGCATGGTAGGGTCGGATGCTCTTCTCACCACAATCCGTCACATTGACTACCTAGGTCACATACACTCAGAGCACAACCCCCAGGTTCTGACGCCGGCATGGGACAGGGTAGTTCCTGCCATCCCTACGTGGCTCCTCCAACCAGCAGCACTAAAAGGCTCACCGTTTCTGGAGCCCCTTGGTGTCGCCACTGCAGAGTACTTCGATCTTATCACCAGCTCAGCTTCTGACAAGCTGATCGAGTGAGATACCTTTCAGGTCACCATTAGGGGGCACAGTTTAGGCATCACATGGAACATTCGAAAGCAGCTAGATGACACTGTTCCCAAAATCAAACATAAACGTATGCATCTTGAAATGCGTTCGGTAACATGCCCAGACTCCACGCATCTCCTGGATAAAGCCCGCTGCGAACAAGCTGAGCTGCATGAATGGCTGTGTTGCCTCAACTATACTGCACACTTTGCATGAATCCATGTGGCTAATACATCAGGAACAGCACCAGCATCCTATTCTATCCCTTTGTGCCCAAGAAGGTCATCTCCTTCACACACAACATGAAATACATGCTGAATTGACACGTCACTACTTTTTGCTATATAAATCCACTATTGCACCTAACCCAGAGCGCCTTGACAAAGTTTTCTCCACCATAAATCTGCCCACTATCTCTCCCATTCGACCGGAGGAGCTAGAGAAATCCATTTTGCTTTTTCGAGATTTGTGAGGCCATTAAGTCCTTAGCATCCGGAAAAGCCCCTGGGATGGATGGCCTCCCCGCTGAATACCATAAAGAGTATGCCACCGTCCTGATTCCGCACCTTCACACTTTAATTGCAGATGCTCTAGTGGCCTCTATCCTTTTCGACATCACTGTGGGAGGTGCTCCTTATTTCTCTTTCTAAACCAGACAGGGACCTCACTGCCTTAGGTTTTTATCGTCCTTTAGCATTACTCAATACTGACTACAACATTTTGGCCAAAATACACGCAGATAGTCTAGCTCCTCTAGTTCCGTCATTGGTACACTCAGATCAAAACAGGCTTGTCCCAGCTCGTAACACCTCCCTTAATCGGCGGCGCTTTGTCCGCATTTCTGCCTACCCCACACTTCTGTGGTCTCCCGCAGGCTGTCTTGTTCTTGACCTGGAGAAGATTTTCGACTTTCTGAAATGGGACTTCCTCTTTGCCACCCTGCCTCGCTACAGCCTTGTTCCCCAGTTAATTTGTCTGGTGTGCTTGCTTTATACTGTGCCAATGGCCAAGGTGAAGCCTGGCTTCTACATATCGGACCCTATCCTGGTGTGATGTGGCAGTCACCAATGAAGCCCGCTATCCCCTCAGCTTTTTTCCTGGCCCTAGAACCTCCAGCGGCCATTCTTTGTGCACGAGGTATTGATTGGGGCATTTGCCTGGTAGGCGATACACCCATCATATCTCTCTACGCAGACTATCGTCTTCTCTACCTCCGGGATATTCCGGTCTTCTTCCAATGTACTGGCTCACATGCTCGCCGACTTTGCTGCTATCTCTGGATTGAAAGTGAAATGGGTGAAGTCCTGTTTGTTCCCGTTCTTATCCATATGTCCTGATTCAGCCCTGATGTTCTGTGGTGTTCCCATGGCATGACAACCCAACTCTTTCCGCTACCTTGGGATTAGAATCTATCATAAACCTGCAGATCTGCTTGATGATAACCTTATCAGGGCTACGTCGGCCATTTGATTTCAGATGGGTTTTTTGGCGCACGCTTCCCCTGTCGATCATGGGTTGAATAGCACTACTGAAGATGGTGGTCCTTCTGCGGCTGTTATATTATTTCACTAATTTGCCTCAGTATGTCGTGCCCCCCTTTTTCACGCATTTTAGCTCACCATGAGGGAGTTTATTTGGAATGGCTCCCACTACCAAGTGACACTTTCCAAGCTATATTTGCCCACAAGTCAGGGAGGTCTGGCTGTTCCTAACATGGAACAATACTATCTTGCTTATCAACTACAGTGGGTGGCCAGGTAACAGGTGGGATTACGTTTCGCTGACACAGTCATGCACTCGCCTCCTTGGTCGCTCTACACACTGCTCAGGTTGTTTCATCCCTGTGCTTGTGGTCGTTTGCCAACCTCCCTACTACTTGGAGTTTTATGATGCTGCTGGTGACTAAATGCCTGATCACGAGACGGTGGAAATCTCCTGTCCCTCCTCCTGTGATAGCCAGGCGACGTTCGCGATTGATAGTGGCCAAAGCCGAGAGAATCATACTGCAAAAAGAAGAGCCCCTCTGCCTCCGTAAATTCCTCATTGTGACTCATTGGGATGCAATACTGAAGGACTTTCAGTAGGTATCCCCAGCAGAGGTGAGTCCCTTGAGGGGTGCAAAGCAGACAACAGAGAGGGATGGAGGGTGCAGCGGGGACTCCCCCTCCCGCTAGTGACTTGTACACGCTTGGTGACATCGGAAAGGGACACAGGGGCAGATATACAAGCCCCTTGCGCCTCTCTTACGCCGCCGTTGCGTCACTTTTGTGAGGCAGCGGTGGCGCAAAAACAGCGCCATGCTGCGGGGTATTTACAACGTGGTGCATCTGGGAGATGCATCACATTGTTAAGCCCTGTGCCAGAAGTAGGCGTTCCTGTGCAGGGGGGCGTTCCGTCGCAGGAACGCCTCCTAAAAGTAGCTGAGTGAAATCTACAAGATTTCACTCAGTCACTTTTGAGCCCATGCTGCATCAAAATCCTGCGCCTGCTTGAAGCAGGCGTAAGGATTGACGCAGCATTGTAAAGATAGGGCACCCCAGAGCCTTGCTGGAGCTGCGTCGCGCTTGCGACGCAACTCCAGCAATGTGCTGCCTTTACGGTACAGATGCGTCACGCATCTGTCCGTTTTTGCCCCATGGTGCGCAGCATTGTAAATGCGGTGCATCCATGGTGGCGGAGCCGTGACGCACAATAACTGGCGCATCCCTGCTGATATGCAGGCATGCGCCAGTTATTGTAAATCTGCCCCTAAGTCTTCATGCTCCTCATCAATGTGGTAACATAAGGGCTAAGTTTGTCTTGTTATTTATGATTTGTCCACTTCTTATCCTCCACCTCTGGATGTTTATAGAGTTAACGGGAAAGACGACGTCACCCTCACACATAAGTTATTCCTAGCGCTCTGTCATTGGCGTACCACTTCTCCCAGTCAAGTAATGACACACATTATCAACCGCATTCTCCTGAGTCATCCCCCACCCAAGACTTAACATTGCTCTTATCAGATGTATTCCCTGCTGGGCTGGTGTATGGGTAGCTGCATGATTACCTGTAAGAGGTCAATGAGACTGGTGGGCGGCAACTTGATTGTTTTCTCTTGTGTTGTTATGATTTAGTCTGCCTCATGGCTGCATTTGTGAAACTGTATAATGATACATGCAATTCCTTGACGTTCAAGTGTTTTGTTGCCTGTTTATCATAATGTATTAATCTGTTCCCATTGTCAGCTGGGATTTGCCTGCTATTCTATTGCAGGACTCGTCATACAGATGCACATTTACTTGGCAGCTATGCGTCTACTGGACGGTAGTCCTAATATGGCACTAAACCCTAATGTTTATCATATTATAATGGTTCCCCTTATGTTTGCTCACTACTGTGACTGAACTGTGATGTGGACATAATATGTGTAACACAATATCCTTTCTGCAATGAATGTCCTTACTTTCTCCACTGTCTGCTGTACTACCTGTCATTTGCTCTGATATTGTAATGTGTTAAAGGAAAAACTTTAACAAACAGATACAACCCAAAAAATTAGGCCCTTATGCCCAAAATGAATACAGGGCAGGTGCATGGTGTGATGGGCACCGGTACGGAAACACATCAAAATAACAATGCCGTTCAAAATGTGGATGTAATGAGTAATGATACAATGGATGCACTGCAGACCTGACCTATTTAAGTGTATAACCTTCGTACATTCATTGTAAACAGTACTGCTTCTCTGTGCATTGTGTTTTTTTTCTTCATTTGTCTGCTTTCTATAATACCAAGTGTATTGACAACGGTGACTCGAGAGAGATGCCTCACAATGTGACAGAGCCCCTTCACCACAGGAATCTTGCTAAACGCAGAACCTAGACACCTAAATAAGAAGACTTTCCATTGCCTGTTGCTTTTTTTCTTTTTTTTTTTGTTAGACTCGTTCCCAAGACCGCTGGAAGATTCGACACAAGACAATGCTGTCTATTGTAATACTGTATAACTAATTGCTTCAAGATATATGTTGGAAAGCGCTCTGATACCTCCGGGTCTAGCTAGCGCTTATATTAAAATCTTAGATAAATAATAACAAGCATTGGCATAGCCAATAGGTCTCGCATTTGGGACCTTATAACTGTTTAGCCATGCAACAGTTGGTGTTGTTGCACCAAGGATGTTCTGCTATATTAACTAAATACTTATAAGGTCCCAAAGGCGAGACCTATGCTTGTTTACAAACTGGAACCCCAAATAAATTATTAACAAACGTAACAATGAAGATATTCTGAGTTATTTCATTGGTCACAAATACACTGCATTTAAAGACTTCTTAGAAGATTAATGTACCTGGAGCACAGAGCTGAGTTGTACGGTATGACATGGGCAAAATAATTAAGGTGGTTGATACAATTGTTAGAGAAATGTGAGTGTAATCTCTGGTCATAGGTCTGATTAGTTACATAGCTCTGTGCGACCCAGAGTTCTAGTTTATACAAGATAGCTCCTTATGTTAATTATTTTGGAGCAAACAGCCTTATTTAGCAAACAGGGCATGAGTTTTAATCAAGCGAAAATCTTCACTGAGTTATGAGCCCACTGAAAATGTCTGAACGTCACCTAAAAGGTAGTGTTTTGAAAACACTTATTAAGTGTGGAAAACGTTCACTTTTTTATTTTGAGCTATATACATGATTTGTAAATCACATACTCAGATAGACGTACCTGACATAAATACAAATCAAATGTTCACATTAATACAAAGAAGTTGAGTCAAGAGCATGTCTGAAAATCGTTTTGCCTCTTAGAAAATTGTGAAGTTACGCCCCGGTGTGCCACTGATTTCTGATGAATTTTGAAGCAAGGTTCCAGATAAGCCGTTGTGTATGACTGTGCACCGCTTTCAGCAGAAACCTAACTCAGGCAAAATAAATCAGTAATGTCCACCAGAGTGAGACATTTATTGTTGGGTTGCACCCCTCTGGAGACTACAGCTTTGCGTGGTGAACAGAACTGAATGCGTGTGAACCCCCTAATTTTGCCGGATGTCAGCACGCAGCATCAACATATAACTCAAGAGATTTAGTGTAAGATCGGCCCTGTTTCAAGTCAGTAATAGCTGCCGGCAGAGCTGGCTCTTGATCGCAGAGGGTGGGGGGATAGGGAGGGTGGGGTGGGGTGGGGGGGGTGGGGTGGGGGTGGTGGGGTGGGCGGGGGGTCAGAGGTTGATGAAATGGCCCGGCACAATAGGCGGCTGATAGGGGGTTAAATACAGCAATTGTGACACATTAAGAATGGATTATAACTCACCCAGCTCACCAAGAGCTGCCCTGGCTGCCGGGACCGCATTCCAGCTGGTGTCCTCTAGGTGCCAATGCAGATAAGGAACCAACGTCACTAGGCTTGAATGAATAATTGGTTAGCACTGACTACATGTTGAAAACTGTCTAGTGCAATACATCAGAAGGACTAGTCTAGCCAGAAAAAACGAAGAACAAGTGAAAGGCCGCTGGCGAGGGAACACTGGACACCTGTTTACCACCAGAAGGGAGGTCTAAACCATGATGGAGAGGGTGAAAAATGGGTGTGCGTGAGCGTATGGGAGTACCGTGTATGTGTGTGGGGGGGCAGTGTGAAAATGTTCCCCACTAATGCATCAAGACGAAGTATGTAGATACAAGGCCCAAAAATAAACAAGCATTGGCCGTGAAAGTAACGCGGACGCGCGAGACGCGCTGTGTGGTGGGGGAGGGGGAGAGGCATGCGCTGGTCTGGAGAGGAAAGAGGAAAAAAACAAGCATTGGCCGCGCGGCCATGAAAGTAACGGCCGCGCAGCCGTGCAAGGGAAAGTAATAGCGATCGCGATCAAAGCGAAAGTGATCGCGATCGCTAGGACGGGACGCGCTGTGTGGCAAGCACGCGAGTGGTGCGCGCGCAGCAGTGATTGGCGGCTGCGCGCGTGCACGCTCGCGTGCACTCAAGCTTTAGGCCACAGGAAGCACTTTAAAAATCCCAAATACAAAATGTCTCTCCGAGCCAGCGCAAGCGCTGGGGCTCAGCGAGACCTAAAAATATATAGACTCACAAGCAGAGTGTTGCTGGGTGTTCCTCTGTGCTCCGTCACAACACAGCACTATAAAGCCAAGGCGTGTTAAGATAAGGGCAGCAAGGTACACCATAGGGCAATGCTTGGTTGGAAGGGAGGCCTACTGCAGTACGATCTATGTGTGAAGCCTTTGGTGTTATCCTGATTGACCACGGGGTGCACTTTTTTTACCGTCTTGTTAGGGTGACCAGGCATCCCGGATTTGCCAGGACAGTCGTGGTTTTTCACCAGCTGTCCCGGCAGATTTCAAGAAATTTAGCTCATGTCCCGGTTTTTGGAGAGGGTTGACTAAAAACGGGGGGAGGTGTTTTTTATGTTTTACAAAGCAGGGATAGTTAGCAGTTGTTCCAAGAAAGCAATTTAATTCACAGGCAAGCTACTGGGTTTAAAAATTGCACCTTATATATTTCGTACTGCCTGTAATTCTCTGCTGAGGAGCGCTGTCATTCTGTGAGGTCGCTTGACGTAAAATTATAGTCCTTCTTCTATTTTTGTGAAATGGCCGGGTTTTTTGCTTTAAAATTCTGGTCACCCTACGTCTTGTGCCGCAGCGCTTTCCAGTGTGATGGAAGAAGGACGAGCGAGAGAAATAGCTCGTGCAGTTTACATTAAGTAGCTGCTATGGCTTACTCTGCATCTCTCACATGCAGTTGAATAGTTGGTTTTACAGACTTTGAAATCTCAGAGTTAGTGATGGGGAATCTGCGCGAATAGCAGAGGCGGAAATAAGCAGAGAGCACGCGCCAAGCGCGAGGCAGGAGGCGCGAGGCCAGGGCTTGGAGCAGCTCAACGCTCCCCACACTCTCTGACCAGCACGCCAGGAGGTTTGTGCTCCGGCACTCATGATTGAGAGATATGGCTTGGCACCATTTATGGTTTTTGGCGTCCAAAGGGACACTTTTAAGGTCAAATGTAAGCGAAATATTTGTGAAAAGAATATAGTCAACTTCCCTACGGCGAACAAAGCCCACGGTGCTTTCTGTAGCGTTGTGGACGTGATATTGTTTATCCATGTTTTAAGTGGGGGTGGACGAGCCAGCAAATTAATAGGGCGAGCCGAGCCAGAGCCTAGTCAATGGTCTAGCTTGCCATTTAGCGCCCATGCATGAGCTAAGCCCTGAAAGTTTGTGGCATGTAAACCATATCACCTAAAAATAAAGTATCTTCAAACTTCAAAAAAGTGTATTTCTTTAACACGTGGAAGCTTTGACATGAATACATCACTTTATAGCACTGAGAAGTGCTTATTTAAAGTGATAGTTGTAAAACATGAACTTAGAACTGCCCACTCCCTCGCCCTGGTGACAGTGCTCTTAGTGAAATAAGAGGCAAGAGAGTTGCCATTTGAACACTGCATGTGGCCCAGATTCGGATAGACAGAGAAACATTTTAGTCTATTAAATAAAATATAATACGCTTTTGTACAGCTGGTATTTTGAGCTAAGGTGCTTGAAGATGTGTTCATATGCTATATATAGTGACGAAAACGGAGATTCTGTAAAATTAAATATTTGCCTAAAATCACACAATTTGGTTAAGCAGGGAGCTGCGATTAATTCCGCTTTTCTGGTTTCACTTTGCACAACAGTCACTAACTGGCTTCATTTGTCTCTCCTTTTATCTTAAAAGTTGATGATGCGTGTTTTTTTTCTACCTCTTTGTGCAGGATAGCAGAGTGAGGGTGGCATGCTGAAGAGTTTGGCTCCTTATGGGCTCTATGTTCCAAATGGGCCTCGGGCTGAGCCAGAGCCGAGCTTGAGGCAGAAGCCTGGCTCTAGCTTTCAGATTCCCGCCCACCCTAGTTTTGAGAGGTGGCGCTGGATACTAGGTCAGGTTGTCTCAGAGAGGTAACCATTGGGTTATTTGGGTCATTAGTAAAAACTAATTATGTTTAAGATCTGTGAAAGAAAAGTTCCGATGGTGAAAGTTGCCGGTGAGCTGTACATGGTAGAAGTAGAAAGAGCAACATTTGTTGGACTCAGATATGGGCCGTCTGCAGAGGCGCTTTCTTTAGACTCTCTTTATGTAAATGTGTATATGTATAGCGCCCACGTGCTCACGTTTAGGCCCCTGTGGATGCTTATTTCTAGTATTGGCATTTCATAGCTTGCTCTAAAGTTAGGTTTTTTTTCTGGTAAATGTTATGCATAATGTTTTACTCCGTGCTTTTGCTTGTATTCAAAGAGTTAGAAATAAGAAAAGGGAGTGGCATCTGGAGTTGGAGATTATGAAAGCGAGGGTAGAAACTGTTTTAGAAGGAAAGAGACGGGAGAACATGGAAAGAGTGTCGTGAAGATGAAGGGGCTGAGACAGACGCTTCATTTAGGGATAGTTTCAGATAAAAGAGAATTGTAGGAAGGAAGGGATTGTGAAAAACTGAGAGATGCGGTGGTGAGATAAAGGGGACAGATGGTGGAAAAGTGAACGTACAGAAAAGAAGAAATGACCTTCTGGGGCTGAGGAAGAGGTATTAGGAGTGCAAACGGTGAATGTAGAGAGGGGAGGCCAGACGGGGATGGAAAAGTGGGAGGGGGAATGAAAGTGGGATGAGATGGGTGAGAATGGGAGGAAATGAAAAGTATCCTTCGTTTTGCAGGAGTTCCTTGTGAACTGGAGAGCCAACCTTACTCCAAGCAGAGGCCTCGCTGTCCCCTACAGCGCAAGGGCCCCAACTATTCAGAGGGAGATCTAGTCAGCTAAAACGGAATGAATATCTGTTCGATATGGGTGGCTCGGGAGACCCTCGTTTCACTCTGCAGGCTGCTCTATTCCTTTGCATCACTTTGGTACAGTTAGCTTGTACTCAGAAGTTAGCGCGGTGGTATGTGCTGAAAGGGCTACTCCGGCAGGCTGTGGTGACCCGGATGACTTGTGTTAATTTTGATGGTCAGCTCTTGAAACGTTCACCTAGGCAAAGAGGTTCCCTCGCCTCCTCAAACCTCTGTGATAGGGGCCTGCGGCGCTCTGAGGTTACCTTGGCCGCCTCGTCTGCCCACTCACGGGGACGATGGGCCGTCCTGGGAAGTCCCCAGGCAGAAATCCACCCTCACCTGTCCCTCCCCCAGTGATGACGGCCAGTCCTCGAGGTCCCCAGGCAAAAATCCGCCCTCACCTGTCCCTCCCCCAGTGATGACGGTCAGACCTCGGAGGTCCCCAGGCAGAAATCCGCCCTCACCTGCCCCTCCCCAGTGATGACGGCCAGTCCCCTCACCTGTCCCTCCCTCAGTGATGACGGCCAGTCCTCGAGGTCCCCAGGCAAAAATCCGCCCTCACCTGTCCCTCCCCCAGTGTTGATGGGCAGTCCCCGGAGGTCCCTCCCCACTGAAATCCGCCCTCACCTGTCCCTCCCCCAGTGATGACGGCCAGTCCCCTCACCTGTCCCTCCCCCAGTGATGACGGCCAGTCCTCGGAGGTCCCCAGGCAAAAATCCGCCCTCACCTGTCCCTCCCCCAGTGATGACGGTCAGACCTCGGAGGTCCACAGGCAGAAATCCGCCCTCCCCCAGTGATGACGGCCAGTCCCGGAGGTCCCCCGACTGAAATCCACCCTCACCTGTCCCTCCCCAGTGATGACGGCCAGTCCTTGGAGGTCCCCAGGCAAATATCCTCCCTCACCTGTCCCTCCCCCAGTGATGACGGCCAGTCCTTGGAGGTCCCCGGGAAGATATCCTCCCTCACCTGCCCCTCCCCCAGTGATGGCAGCCAGTCGTCGGAGATCCCCAGGCAGAAATCAGCCCTCACCTGTCCCTCCCCCAGTGATGATGAGCAGTCCCCGGAGCCCCCCCCCCCCCCACTGAAATATGCCCTCACCTGTCCCTCCCCTAGTGATGACGGCAAATGTTTGGGGGTCCCGGGCAGAGAGACACCCTCACCCGTCCCTCCTCCTGTGATGATGGACAGCTCCCGGAGACTCTCGGGTAGCGAGGCGCCCTGGCCTTTTTCGGTGAGGATCGCCAATGATGGTGTGGGGGGCGTGCAAAGTGGCACCCTCATCTATCCCTATTGATGCTGGCCAGCCATAGAAAGTCCAGGGCAGGGCACCCTGGCCTTGATAACTGGCAGCCCTCGGAGGCCCCAGGACAGAGAGGCGCCTTCACCCTCTTCAGCCTCTCTCCATGCAGCCTGGAGTCGCGTTGGTACAATGCTGCCTTCCCAGGCTGCCAACGGAGCCCATAACTTAGCCCACATTGTAGCGGCCCCGCCCGGAGCTTCTTCGAAGCGCTTTTCTTCTCCATTCCAGAAGCCCGTGGCCGGGTCCTGACAGGCGCCTCCCTGCGGGACAGGCTCTGTCCGAGGCCGGGCCTTTGTGCCCGGGGAGGAGGAGGGAGAGGGTGGCTGGCTTTGATGTGACACCGACTGCTTAGCAGCTCTCACACAACAGGTGTGCCCTTTCAGGGCTGCGCCGTTTTTTTCTGCAGACGGCGCTGGGCCTGGTGGCTCTTTCGATTGTGCGGCTTGTTTGCGAATGATGAATGTCACACCTCCGGGCCAAGGGAGCTGCTATATGACGCCCCCTGACGCCTCTGACAACGCATCAGTGTTGTTTTCCCTGAAAACTGTTTTTCTTATTCTCGCAGATGAAATAACCACTCAACCGAGCTGCCTAACTACGCATTTTAGCTTAGCTCTGGCTCTCATAGTGATGTGACTTCGGGGCACCTCTGTTTTAAGCGCCAATCGTCCACTTACAAATGTTTCTGTTGGTTGTAGTTTGTGCAATATTGGTTTGCGGACGTCATCTCAATCGAAAAGGGAAAAGGTCGCTGTCACCTTCCGAAGGTGAAATTGGTGTAGAAGATCTCCAGAACACCCCGTTTATCAGAGACTCTCCCCGCCCCCCTCATTGAGTAGCAGGATTTCTTTTTTTTTTTTCGCTGTACGAGTGCTGCCTTGCCTGAAAAACACACACAAAAAAACGTTGTGCTACCGCTCGACCCCTAGAATCTATGTTAAGCTTGTCAATAGCAATATCGACTAGGGGTTCTAATAACTTCTGCTATTAGTCATCTCAAAGGGTAGTGTTTCTTACGTCAGGGGGTATAGAATATCTCTTTCTCTACCATTGTCTATGTTCCCCCTTCTTCTCGACTGCTGTCTTATTGTTTCAGTGTAAGTTAAACTAATATTAAATATCCGGAATCCCCGTTTCCCCACGGGCCACTCTTTGATGTAATGTGCATAACTCCCCGAGTCCCCGCACCTCTCTGTGACTTGCAGAAATGAGCTACGAGCATCTTGTGACGAAAACACGGTATTTTAGGTAGGGGTCGTTTATTATTTTTCTATTCGCAGCAAATTATTTTTTACTGCTAACACGAAATGACGTTTTTAAATTTTATAACATGT
Organism: Triturus cristatus; assembly: GCF_964204655.1. Lineage (NCBI taxonomy): Eukaryota > Metazoa > Chordata > Amphibia > Caudata > Salamandridae > Triturus > Triturus cristatus. Next base: position 1,438,214,750 of record NC_140589.1, on the reverse strand, counting down.
TAAATGGCTCAACGAACGTTACGGGACACCACAAGCGGCAGCAATGACGCACTACTTTCTGAATTCAGAAACTGCGGACTGTTTTTTGCTGCTCTTAGGCAAAAGAAAGACCCCCCATGCTACGCCTATTGACATCGCATTCTCCTTGGTAAACTCTGTCGAGGAAGACATTAACGAAGAAACAATCTGTTTAGTATTCTTTCAAATTAATTCGATTTCCGCGCTTGCAGTGTAGCTATTGTTCTCCAGCACGTCATTGCATGAAAACGAATTGTTTTTTCAGTTTTGTTATCTTCCTTTGTCACAATTTGCGACTGTTTCCTGCAGAAGCAAAGTTGTTTTCTGTTTCAAGGGATGCGGATGCCGTACCAAAACATATTTCACAAAGAAGTCCGCGTCAAGTGCAGACCATTACTCAAATCCTCGAATACGCTGTAGGTGTGTAAAGCTACAAGGCGCACATGCGCACTCGGTTCATATGAGGGGACTCCAATTCACCTGGAATGAGGAATTGTGAGCCTTTGTGCTGAAGAAATCCACGAAATCGGAAAATCCGGGGATTTATTTGCTCGTATCACTCTGTGTTTTTCCTTGAATCATCCCGCAAAGTGATTCTGTCCGCTCGTACGGGAACTGTGTGATGCTAAAGTCTGTATGGACAGCCTCTGAGGATACAGACAGTGACCCCTGCTGGGCGGCTGGGAGTGCAGCGCGTGTCCTGGGCCAGCGCCACCCTGTGCCACCTCACACTGTACTGGGCGCTTCGCCCAAGCTGGACTTCAACACCTCCCAAAAGTATGAGCGCCCAGTTCCACTTTGCTCTCAGCGGGACACAATGGGAAGAAAACTCCACCTGAGTCCGCCCCCCCCCCCCCCTCAGTTGCCATTTGCAAATAATTTCGGGCAGGAACATTTTAAGTGCTTTGAGAGGGAGAGACGAAGAAGCTGCTTCAACCGAGATTTTTTTTTTGTGGGGGGGGTGCTTATGCAATGTAAATACTAACGTGCCTACGGCCATATTAAACCCAGAAAATAAAACATGTTTATATTGTTTGTGTTAAAAAACAATATGAAAACAAAACCAATATACAGAGTGAACCTGTGAAAATTGCACACGTCGTGAGCAAATTTGGTGGAAGTTACAATTTTCTAACAAAAATAATTCGCGAGAAAAAAAAATACGTTTTGGGTCCAGATATCACGTACTATTTAAACCAATATGACCTTCTTTACATTATTGTTATTTTGTCCTAAATCACATTCTATGGGTTTAAGCGACTACACGGTTTAGATCATAGTGTGACCGCTAAGCAAGCTTTCAAAAGATTGAGACATGCATTATTTGAGGCTTGCTTTATTTACACACTTTGTATGGTGTTTCACGTTATTTTTTAAATTATTTTTTAACTTTTCCAAAGTGCGGCTTGAGAGTGAAGACTCAGCCCTGTGCAATGCAATAAAACAACACAGGGTGATAGCTGCATAGACTAACAATGGCTACTGTCTATGCATACAAACAACATGGTACAGACTGATAAATAAATATACCATAGCAGTCAAAGTCCATAATTTAAAAGAAAACAATGGGGCATATTATCAAGCCAGGCGATAACATTATCGCCGCTTTAGCGGCAGAAAACTGCCGCTTAAACGGCGATAATGGGCTTGATAATATGCTCTATGGAATTCCAATTGAAGCCCATGTTAGATGTCCTTCACATCTAACATGGGCTTCAATTGGAATTCCATTGAGCATATTATCAAGCCCATTATCGCCGTTTTAGCGGCAGTTTTCTGCCGCTAAAGCGGCGATAATTTTATCGCCTGGCTTGATAATATGCCCCAAGGTTGTTTAAAACTGTTTAAACCTTGTGGCCATTACGTGCGCTCCCTTCTTTTGCCCGCTAATTCACACTGTCAGCCATTAATTGTGGCGTCCCTCCTCTTTCTCTTTTGCCAGTCACTATAAGAATGGAATCTCTTTTTAAGGCAGAGGTCTTCAAACTTTTTGATGCCGAGACCCCCTTGTCAAACGTTTTTAGGTGTAAGGACCCCCTTCTGATGAAAATTTGTAGAACCTAGTACTCCTCATTATAGACAACTATTGACAACTATAAACGCCCCCAATTTCCACAGCAAAAAATTTTTACTGTGGGGAAATAATATTAAATATTTAGCAAACCAAAGGTCAGTGAGCGTGGGGGTGTATTCAAAGGTGTAGCTAAAACAAAGGGCCTAATTTATGAGGAATTGGCATAAGACAGCGCCGCAAGTCTTCTTGCTGCGTTGCCCTATGCTGATGTGAAAGGGTAGGAATGCACAGTATTTATGAAATACGGTACATTCCTGTCCTTTTCCTTTGCGTTGGTGCATAAGTTGCTACCTAGCACCAACATAGACAGGATTGTTTTTGTACAGGAAGAGGCACCTTTCTTCAAGACAACAATCCCGAAAGGTGTTTTCCTCTTTCGATGTGAGCTGCAGAATGCAGCACACATGGAATAAGGAAAAAACGAGTAAAAATGAAAACATTTCTCCTCGTTACACCTCCACTGGGGGGGACATCTGTTTTTGGAGCTGCCCCAGGTTTACCTGATTTTGTAAATATGGGGCAGTATCAAAATTCATGGATGTTGCGTGGGAACCCCTCACAAAGCCCATAGAACACCTCCTTGGCGCAGAGTAAGACAACACAGTGGTTTGCGCTGCTATGTCTTACTCCATATCTATGAGGCCATGCAAAACCATTCAGGGTGACTTTGCACTGTTTCATAGGTATAGTTGAGATGCTTGCGCCGCCGGAGCATTAAAAAAATGATGCTCTGGTGATGAAAGCCTCTCATAAATAAGCACCAAAATATTCTGTATGTTTTTTAGGTTTTTCATTAACAGGTATCTACATATAAAATAATGGGCAGCATAAATGAAAAAAAAAATTAAAACATTGTTACTCAGTGGGAAATGCACTGTAGGACATCACAGTGTAAGATAGAGTGCTGCAAAACATGCAAATAGCTTTTCAATAAAATGGTTCTTCCAAAATGTAGATTTTAGTAATACCAGAGCGTATGTAATGCAATTTTTTTTTTTACACAACTGTCCCTTCAACACACCTTTGGGGGTACTAAGAGCTCTGTAAACGCAGTTAAAATTAAAAGCACACACTTCACAGCTCAGTTATTAACTCTTTGCACTACCACTAAAAAAACAAATCTTTGTCATCACAAAGCTTGGAGTGATTTGATCCAATAAAGCGAGAATCAGCCCGAGGGCACCCTTTACACTTGCAGATTAACTTATAGGCACATTTGCATTTCACTCAGCCAAGCCCACACCCTGCACAAAAACTTTACACAGCACAAGAGACTCAATTGATGGAACTTCAACTGATAAAGATCTAAATTAGCCTTCCCAGGACTGCTGTCTTCATTTAAAATGAAAGTAAATCTTTTGGATTGCAGGCACAAGTGAGGTTGGGGAACTGTGACCCTCTTCCCTGGCCTCTGCGGCCCCACTGGGGGTCGCGCCCCACAGATTGAAGACCTCTGTTTTAAGGTCTCCTCGCAGGTGTTACAAACAGCTCAAATAGGCCTCTCCCTACTTCTGGTTGCTCTTCCAACTATGCAGTTGGTGGACTTGGGCAGCGCCTGGCAGAACTTCAACACCAAGTTCTCCCACTGCTGCGATTTTATGACAACACCACACTCTCTTATTATGCTTCCAGCTCGGTAGATAGCACCAGAGTTAAAGAGAACAAAAAACACAATTTTGCAGAGCCGCTGGTAGCCAATGAGAATTATTTATTAGGACAACCAATTATAAACAGCCCTGGCATCTAATGACCCAGGCCCAGCGAATCCACTTTCTTTGCTGCTCACAACCGAGTAAAGGATTCCACACCCTGATCAGGTACAACTCTGACCACATCTTATGAACTGAAACCAGAGTTTAAGTGGGCCGGGTCCCTCCAGGCCTTATACCTGGTAGTAATTTAAAATGGATATTGAAGCAGGTCCCTTTCGGGCCATGTATTCATGTCCTTAACTTTTCATTAGGGCTGGGCGAATAATTCTTCTCTGTCGGTGGGAGTTTGCTGAGTTTAGCCCAAGTTCGACCAAAACACCTCCAACTGCTGGGTGGCAACGTTTTTTCTCCAGTATGGCTCTCCAACGTTAAGTAGACAAGTACGAGTAAGAATTTGATTCCCCTAGCTCGATTTTTGGGCGCTAGAATGTCTCTTGTCAAGATTTTTCAACAGACGCCATTGCGGCAGGCCGTGACCGTTTGCATTGAGAAAGCTGCAGCTCGTGTAGAAAATCTACTTGAGCAGTAGATAGAAGCAGCGCCCTTTGGCACGTCGAGTGGTGCCATTCGTGCTGATTTTACAGTGTTAAACAGGCTCCTGGCGCTAAAAATCAGTGCAAGCAGCGCAACATGCTGAATTCCACCTGCTCTTAGAACAACGCAGAACGCTATCTCTCACTTGTCAGAGGCAGCAAAGAACTTTCCACTTGCCATACAGTAGAGCTGTCTCGTGACTGTCACAGACAGCAGTACTTTCCCCCACCTAGAGGTGGGCGAGACAACAAATTAGCTGGAAGAGCCAGAGACGTACAAGGGGTTTGGCTGGGCTCTAAGAGCCTGTGAAAGAGTCGATCCCTAGTGACAGGCGGTGACCCTCAACCCTGTAGGGTGTCAAGGGGACCAAGAGCCAAACCCAGTGGGGGCCAAAAAGATCATTAAAAAAATGTACTTACCCACGCCCTCCTCCGTTTTTCGCTCTCCACTGTGTTTTCTTCTTTCTTCTTAGATGCTGTCAGTGCGACAGCACCTCATGGAGCCTCAGGCTACCCCCTTCTGCAAATCTCAATGCTGCTCTCATGCTGCTGATGAGCAGCATGAGAGCAGTGCCAGGATTGGCTGGAGCAGGCTGCTTCGATGCTCCATCAGGCACAGGCCTGCTCTCCACCCAGCTGTCTGAGGCAGCTAGGTGGAGAGGTTTACACTGTGCATCTCAGGCTGGCCGTCGCAAGACACCCGGCCAAAGCAATGCCCTGCCCCCAAACACTGCTTGGGCTGGGAGCAGTGAAAACTAAAACTGTAATTCATTTTATTACCATTTTATTTTTCACTTTTGCTGCACTGGCAGCAGGGGGCGATGCTCCTCCGCCCTAACGGGAGGGCTGCCACCATCGACCCCTGCAAATATTTGGCATCTAAATCATGCAACAAACATCATGTGAAAATATGATAGTCTCATTAGACTTAAAAAAGGTATTTCTTTAACATGCAGAAGTGTTTCACATTAATACATCAGCTATTTATTGCACAGTGCACACCCTGAACAAATGTATTGGAAAGCATACTCATATGTGATAACAAAGAAAAGGAGGCTCTATAAAATAATTTTTTGTCTAGGATCACATAATTTGGTCAAACGGGAAGTCAGGATTTGTCCTAGGGTTTCTGGTTTCACATTATGTAATTCACCCACTAGATGGCTATTTCTTTATCTCCTTTTTAACACCAAAGGTTTATGCTTTGGTTTTAATTCCTGGCACACAATGACAGAGCTTGAGTGGCAGGGAGAAGTCAAATTAAAGCTTGGCTCGTGTTGAGCTTGAATCCTACTGATTGATTCATGTAGAAGCTGACTGTTGGATTCTTCCTTGCTGCTTTCTTTGAGTATATTTACATTTGGCTGCAATTATGAGTAGTTTAGCTACACTGATTCTAAAAAACGTGTCCTATAATATATTATTTTAGAATTTGGGTCTTTCATGAACACTCTGTCCTGAAGATGGTCTCATGTACTATATTGACGCCAGAGACCAAAACGTCGACATCATCCCACTAAAACTGTTTCTGGATAGACTATATGGAATATAAGTTGAAGTCTATTGAATATTAATTATTTATACGAAATATATCTGCAAATAACGTCTTGTAATTTTGTGATTGGATACACTTAGAGTACCACTCTAAGTAAACAATCAAACACTCTGATGTTGAATAATTTCTTCAGGGGTCATTGTGTGTTTATATTGTATCTATAAACAGCTGTCTGGGAGCTATTCCCCTACTGTTGAAATTATTTTTAATTCTTGGTACATGATGGTAGAGCCTGGTGACAGGCAGAAGCCACTTTAAAGCTTGGCTTGTTTTGGGCTTGAGAGCTCAAGAGAACCCTAAGTTGAGCCAGAGTCAGGCCTCTGGTTCGAGTCTTGGCCCGAGCCTTATGTGTCTCACCCACCTATACCTCCACCAAACACAGAAACAGCGAAGCCCCTCCCTATTGGTTACATTTAGGAGGACTATGCCTTTCTCCACTTTTCTCTGGCTAGAGGGGTGCGCACATGTTGGTCTCATGTCTATTGATCTACCTATCTTTTCTGTAAATCTACACCCACCTACGTATCACATCTCTCCCATAGATCACCCCTTACACAACAACACTACCATAAGTCATCTTCACACTGGTTAAGGGTAAGGGCATGTGACCAGACCCTTCCGTCATCCCAACAGAGCTCCTCCTCACAAGGATAGTTGACTCACTCAGGTAGGGCTAAAGGGTCTCAGATCAGCTCCTTTTTTACAAACCACTACTTTTGAAAAAAACCCTCATTTTACAACCACAGAAACCACGTTTACTCATGCCACGTGCAGGTTGCAATTCCCCACACAGAAATCTCTATTAGTATGCCTACAACCGGTGATTCTCTCAATGAAATTACAACGCGCCAACAGTCCAAGTAATTAGTGATCACTGTGCTATTGTAATCTTCTGAGAATTTTAAGAAACCTATATGATCCTGGAGAACAAGTTAGGGGGAGGAGTACAGAAATAAAATGGGAAAGGGGACATAAAGCAAGATAGATTTAGCTGCACAAATCGAAATTAGGAGACCTACCTAACGTGGAATACACATATCAACAACATACCAGTCTGACATGAGAACCACCTTAAATGCTCCCAGTAATGCAAGGCAATCTTGCATCCCCACACAGACACACCCACTAACACTCCACCAAAACCTAGGAAAGTACAGAGATATCCCAAAATCTCACTGTTGTTTTTATAGACACAGACAGAAACAGAGACAGCATATTATCTACCACCATATATGGAAGAAATTACAGACGGCTTGTTCGACTGACCCTGTGTTTTTCCCCAATGGTCTTGAAATCTGTGGGGTCACTGGTGGCATTCCATGTGTTTTTGTGGTCCTTTACTAGAAGGGTACCAAGCTCTGCTGGGCTTAGGAGAATCCTGAAGTGCTCCATCAGATTTAGTAGGTGCCTATACCCTCTTAACATGATGTCTAAAGACTGATGGTTAGAGGTGTCCGAGATCCTAGTGAGGAGCACAGGCCTTTTTTGCTTATAGCCCTGGAAGAGGTGTCTATCAACTCAAATTTTCAATGCCCCCTATGAATATAGTTGTTCTCTTCTCCATGAATACGCGTTGTCTGTATGTATGAATACAATATATCCACTGAGGAGATATTGAATGCAGCCCCAAATAACAGTTCTCTTGCCAGAGCAAGGGCATTCCAGCTGTTCTTGTTCTATGACCAGTCCCTGGAGATGCACTTCAGAGACCCTGTTACACGTTCAGCCTTTTCTAATTTCGGGTTGTTAAATGCGTTCAGCCCAGAGGCCTGCATAAACAAAAAGGCCAAACTAGGCTGACCACATGGGCAAACCCACTTCCAGATCTCACTGGAAACCACTTACTTCCACTCAGGGTGTCTGACCTTTTTGAGGCCCATTCCATATCCTGTGGTCACCTCTAGTCTCAGCCTTTGGTGCAATGCAGAGCTCTCTCTGTATTTTGCAGAGACCACACTCATTAAGTCTGGTCTGTCTCCCTGAGCATCAACATTTCTTTGACCAGTTGAGACCCATCTTCTCTCTTCTTTGTGAAATAATGGAGAGTAAGCCCATGAGGGTTCTTTTCTCTATGGATGATGAGGATTATGATTTTTTTAATCTAGCACCTTAACTTGATTTTCCCTGGCTTTCCACCCCTGTCCCGGGTTTTAGATAACTACAGCTCAAACACCCCAAATGTCTAAAACTCACCATTTACCCTAGGAGGCTCTGCTTCCAATCTGATCTTGCATAAGAGAACACCCCATCATCAGTTTTGCAAGTAACAGAATACGTCATGAAGACGACTTAATAACTGAGTTCTAGATAGAGAGGAAAAGTAAAATACTTTTATTACACAAATCTCAAAATGAAGCAGTACAGAATAAATGCCAGGAAGGCTCAGATTGCAGAGTTACACAGAATATTCAGGACGTTAAAAAATCATTAAAGTTTTAAAAGAGCAGCGAAAACCAATAAAGTTAGACAGCATCCCTAGTAGAATGAAGAAAAGCTCTAAAATGTCTGGATCACTCCCAAAATCAAGGGGTTCTTATACACAATTTCAACATAACAAATTTGCTAAAAGTACAGAATTAAAATGGCATGATCGATATTAGGCAAATAAGAAGCTTTAATGTCTCATAAATAATGCTAAACCAAATCCAATTGTCCTAACATCCAAGACTCGCATACTAAAACTGTCCATACTCGAAGAAACCTTGAGGTCGTCAAAGAACAAACGCACCAACTAGCATCAAACATCACAGCTCAAAGAATTGCCATCTTAATAAAAAAAAGCAGAGCAGATTATGTGACGGAAATGGCCCGATTAGATTCACCCGGGTTACTAATGACCACCTGTCAGCCTTCCATACAAATGAAGAGTCGATTAAACAGTAGAGAATACTAACCAATATCTGTTTATTCAAAGTACACTCAGAGTGGGGCCTGGCCTGCCCAGTCGCAAGGAGTGCTGCAGAGGGACTGACATCAGCAAGCATAGAGAAACATCTGTACATTTCAGGACCAATGAAGGCACGCCCATCATGGAATTTCCCAAGCAGATGTAGCTAAACCGTGAATTACGAAGTGTAAGTTTCGATTCTGAGACAGGGCACACATTATCTGCTATTCAAGGTCGTTCTGCCCATCCCTGCCACTAGACAAGTGGGAGAAGGCCTTTATCTGGTGGGAAAGGTATGCGCTAATAAGAACAGTTTATTCATTAGTGAAGCAAAATTCAACCTTGGAGAAACGCAACTCAGCAAAGGCCTTTTCTCGAAAATAGGAAAGTATTAGTTTCAATCATGATTCAAAATGGCGCCCGAAATAGAAAATGGTGTCAAGAATGCTAACTTACATATAATAATACATAAACAAAATCATTTCTATTCTAACAGGTGCCCCCGGACCAAATGGCATTACCGCTTCAGTTTACAAACAGGATATCGAGTTCTGGTCACAACTGATGAAAAGGCTGTTCAGAACTTGTCTCACCAGTGACACCATTCCACCATCCTGGCAAGGGGCAATTCTGCACCCGATTGCAAAAAAGGCTCACTGGCGAACCCTTAGAGCTATCGTCTCTTAGCCCTCTTAGGCATCAAAGCCAAATACTTTGCTCCCCCACTGCTGGAAGATCTGGAAACATGGGCAAGTTAAAAAAACCTGATCTCATTCAATCATACTGGCTTCAGGCCTATGCAGAGCACCACCGACAATCTACAGGCAATCAGGATGCTAGTGGCAAAACAGATACAGAAAAAAGAACTTGTCTATAGCTGTTTTGTAGAGTATAGTAGGGCTTTCGATCACGTCCAATGGGAACTACTTTGGTCAAAACTTAAAACCTGGGACATCCCCAAACCACTGCTACAAGGCATCCCACTACTCTATTCCAAAACATAGGCCAGAGTCAAACTTGACAACAACTCATCAGTTTCCAACAAGATCACAATAGAGCAAGGAGTTAAATGAGGGTGTATCTTATCCACAGCCCTTTTTAACCTATTGATGAGCGACTTGGTCTCCACGTTGGACACGGTAGTCAGCGACGCACCAAAATTGGGACATCGTCCTATCACTTCCCTGCTTTACACTGATGATGTCGTTCTTTTGAGTAAAAAACACAAGACAGTTACAAAGGCTGCTCATTGTCTTATTCGAACATGGCACCACAAACAGTATGCCCATGAATTTCGAAAAAGACCAATGTTGTGATTTTTGGGTGGAAAGTGAACAAATTCGGAAGATGGTACTTTAACAAAAGCCTTTTGTCCAGAGCCCCCATATACAAGTACCTCAGATGCTGGCTTGATAACAAGGAGGGGCACCTAACCCATGAGAACTCCTTAAAACCCAAGGCAGCATCACTACAATTTGCATTCCAAACCAACTTCAAACAAATAAAGAAGCCTACTTTAGAAACTTTATTCCACTTGGAGCCTTTGGGACTCACCTTTTGATCTTGAACCAACGCGGAACTGCACCAGGACTCTCCTTGCCCCACCGACGTGAGCACCTCGCCGGACCCGCTGCGCGGGTCCCGCAGCGTCCATCAGGATTTGCGGAAACGGTTTGGAGCAGGACTGAATAGAGCCGGGTGTGCGTCAGCTGACAGGGCTGCGAGCAGCAGGGGACTCCATTGCCCAGGAGCCCCTGCGCGCCCAATTGCTTACACCTGGGCAGCTCTCCCTGGAAGACACACCCCCAGCTGATCTGCAAGCTAAATCTGCCCTTCCACTTGGAGCCTTTGGGACTCACCTTTTGATCTTGAACCAACGCGGAACTGCACCAGGACTTTCCTTGCCCCACCGACGTGAGCACCTCGCCGGACCCGCTGCACGGGTCCCGCAGCGTCCATCAGGATTTGCGGAAACGGTTTGGAGCAGGACTGAATAGAGCCGGGTGTGCGTCAGCTGACAGGGCTGCGAGCAGCAGGGGACTCCATTGCCCAGGAGCCCCTGCGCGCCCAATTGCTTACACCTGGGCAGCTCTTCCTGGAAGACACGCCCCCAGCTGATCTGCAAGCTAAATCTGCCCTTCCACTTGGAGCCTTTGGGACTCACCTTTTGATCTTGAACCAACGCGGAACTGCACCAGGACTCTCCTTGCCCCACCGACGTGAGCACCTCGCCGGACCCGCTGCGCGGGTCCCGCAGCGTCCATCAGGATTTGCGGAAACGGTTTGGAGCAGGACTGAATAGAGCCGGGTGTGCGTCAGCTGACAGGGCTGCGAGCAGCAGGGGACTCCATTGCCCAGGAGCCCCTGCGCGCCCAATTGCTTACACCTGGGCAGCTCTCCCTGGAAGACACGCCCCCCACGCATCCTATTTTAGTTCTTGTTATCCCGCAGCGCGGGAGCGCGCGGGAGTGCCCGGGGCTAAGCCCGGGCAAAGCGCGGGCCGTCTGAGGCCGTCAGAGGCAGGAGGAGGCTGGGCTGGGCCCACTCTCTAAGATCTGTTTGCCATTACTCCTTTCTCTGAGGTACTACCTGCATACAAGCGCATATCATCTAACGTAGTTGTTGTCTGCATGCCACCTGATATCAAAGCTACGTATGTCATTTATATTGGTGGTATAATTTTGCCGTGTATAATCACTGGTTTGGGCCATTTGTGCGTCTCCCACCATGGCTACCTGTACTCCATCACGTAAATTATCCATGTTGGGAGGCTCAGTTAGAGGCACGCTAGACAATTTTATTACAAGAGCTACCTCTGTCCTGGAAAAGGAGATAGCTATGGCAGAGCGACGTCTATCGGCCGAAATCTTACAATCTAAAAGATCTTCTCGTGGCCCTATCCAGCTGGTTGTTTCACCGTCGCCGGCCCCACCTATCTCTTGTTTACCGGTCAGCCCCCTTGCTTCTACATCTTCTCTGACCATTCATGCTGACAATCCAACGTCACCTTCTCACTCACACCCAACTTTGTCTGATCCTACCCTCCCTATTAGTCATCCTAGGGGCTTTACACCTCGGACCACATCTGTTCCTGGAGCCATATCCAATTCTAATGCTGTCAGCCCGCAAAAGTTGAGAGGGAGAAGTAACATCATAGCCCCCCCCCCTTCCAAAAAAAGAAAAAAAGGAGGGAAAAATCTTAACAAAATGAACCATTTGGGTATCGCAAAACACACTGCGTTGGGAAACATCGCAAAAACTTGTATCCCAATAGCTAAGCAGCCAGTAGAGCAAGCTACGGAGCCAGATCACTGTAAATTTGATCTTCTATCAAACAATATGATGTCCCAAATCGAGAAAGTTCTTAAATCACTCCTTCTTCCACTAACAGAAAGGATAAAGAACGTGTCCAACCAACTAGGGCTATTAGAGCAAATGATCCAGAAAAACACTGACAAATTAAATGAGCAATTCCCAAAGCCCTTGGTTCCATCAAATCACACTCCTGCTGTTAACCTATCTCTAACGCCAGATGATAGGCTAAGCAGATCAGAAATAACTAATATAAAAATTGTCCCACCTCCATCAAATGTCCTTAACCTATCATCATCTCGTAAGACAACTGTTATTTCCTCTTCCTCTAGAGGCATCCTCCCTCCCACAATCAATGCCCTTCCCTCCACTGTTTCAAATAAAAAACATGACGGTAGTCCTGACCACATAGACCTCCCACCAGAGGCAACCCCCTACGTTGTACTTATGACAGGAGTTCCTGCATTAGAGGCAGGTAAGAAGGAAGGTTATTATGACCTATAAAACAAAGTTTTACACTGGTTGGGAAAGAACAGGCCGTTACCTCTTAATATAAATGGCGAACTTTTGAATGTCCGTAGGCTTGGTTGGGTGGGCCCACGGCCTAAGGACATTGAGGACGACGTAATCGTTGTCAATTTTAGAGATGTTAGAGCTACTAGACACATTGTGAATTGGTCCCAAGCTCCATACCAGAGCCCCATTAGAACCCTCGATCTAACCTATTTTTATCCACAGTCAATAATTAGGAATCCTACTTATCCCATCATCCCAACCCGGCCACAGGCAGGACCATCTCTTTTTAATGTACCTACTTTTAATCGTTTTCCCCACTTAGAGGATTAGAGGATATCGATTGACGCCCCCTAGTACATTATACTCAGCATCCCCCATATGGCTCAACGAAGGGACACTTACCTAAAAATTATTCCCCCGTCCCCCTGACTAATGCTATACCAGATAGTGGGAAGGCCAATTCGGGAACAATCCAAATACTTTCGTGGAATATTGCAGGCCTTAAGAAACACCTGGCCAACCCGGATTGGCTTGACTTCGTCAACCAATACGATATTTGCATGTTCCAGGAGACCTGGAGTTTAGACCCTCTTTATAAGCCTGGTTATTCTACATTTCATATCCCGGCAGTCCACCAGGGTGTGGGCCGACCTTCGGGAGGCCTACATATTTGGATTAAGGTCGCTCTGAATTTGGACATTAAAATCCATAATGCCAAGTCAGTAGATCTTCTTCATATATCTTTCAAACGGCCCCGAAATGGCTCTAGAGTTGACCTCCTCAATGTATACGCTAGAGGAGGCCCTCCCACTCAAAACTCTGCCACCATCTCCATTCTGGAAAACGTTTTGTCAGGTATTCCACCACTCTCTAATATCATCATAGGTGGTGATCTGAATTGTACGTACGAACCCCTAAGAGACGCTGACTTTTTAGGGCTCACTGAGGAAGACAGTAAAAACTGTATCCCCCCTTTAAATTTGAGCCCTACTATGAGATGGTCAGCAAGGGCACTCCAGATGACCGGTCTCACTCTGGAATTTAACCTCCGTGCCCTAAATGGAAGAACTCTCTCTGATCCACATGGGGCTATGACCTTTAATAGATTACATGGGCCATCGCGTATCGATTACATTATCATAGATGCAAATTCTTGGGACCAGGTGGTTGATATGAAGGTAGAACAGATGCCAGATAGTGACCATAATCCCCTCTGTGCAGTTTTTAAATGGAATTCAAGGCCAAGCTCCTTAAATTTGAATTTGGCCTCAAAAGCAGTAACTCCTACAAACTGCAATAGAAGGTTGAAATGGCACAAAGTATCAGGTCATGAGGATACCCTAACCTCCATAACCCTCCTAGTGGCCTCTAAGGCTGCTGAATTTGCTCACCTCAATGTAGGGTCGCTTGTGACAAACCATGCTAACTTTATTAACACTTATAAAACCCTCATTGAGGACATAGGCTCTCATTTCATAATAAAAGGTCCAAAAGCTGGCATAAATCATCAACCCAAAAGAGGCAACCCATGGTTTACCAACGAATGTAGAACCCTGAGACAGGAGATCATACTTGCACTTCGGAATGAAGATCCGATAGCTGTCAGGCTGGCTAGGAAAGCTTATAAAAAATCCATAGCAGCTGCTAAACGGGCTTGGGAGGAGGAACATTGGCAAGCACTTAAGTATGCAGCCTTTTCAAAAGACTCTAAAATCTTCTGGACCTTAATAACTCAACTATCCAGAAGAGACTCTGAACCAATCCCCAACAATATAACCAAACAGCAGTGGTCTGTGCATTTTTCAAAATTATATTGTAACGAGGTAGAGCCCGACCACCTCACGTTTGATAGTCCAGACCTTAACCCAACCTTTTTACAGCCTGATCCAATGGACCTTTTTACCTCTGGGGAGGTCCAGATCGCCATCAAAAGCATAGCTTCCGGGAAGGCGGCAGGCCCTGATGGCCTTCCAGGCGATTTGATTCTTCATGACCCCCTAATATGGGCAGAACTCATCACTAATGTGATGAACTTACTGCTAAGAGGCCATGCTATCCCTGATTCATGGAAGGGTGCCGAGGTAGTCACAATCTATAAGAAGGGGGCGAGAGAGGACCCTGCCAATTACAGGCCAATAAGTTTAATCGATGTCATCCAAAAGGTGGTTGGCAGGGTTCTCAACTCGCGAATGTGGACCTGGCTTGAAGAGGGAAACGTCTTATCACACTTACAAGCAGGGTTTAGGAAGAAAGTGGGCACTATGGACCAGGTGTTCAGATTCCTCGCCATACATTGGAAGACTGTCCTGATTGGCGGGGGTTCTTTATACCTTGCCTTTATTGATCTTAAAACTTCATTTGATCTCGTTCCCCAGGCTAAACTCTGGCAGGTTCTACATGGAATGGGGTTGCCACGATACCTTTTGGAGTTTATCAAAAGACTGCACGAGGACACATATGCAAGAATTAGATGGGGGAGTGAAGGCCAACTGACTGACCGTATCCCTGTCCAGAGGGGGGTTCGCCAGGGATGTGTGATGGCTCCGACACTGTTCTCCCTCTTTATTAATGGGGTGGTAGACCATTTGAGGGAGGACCCAGCGGATGCCCCCGCCCTGGCGGGGGAAAAAACACCCACCCTCCTCTTTGCAGACGATACACTCCTCATGTCTAAGACCCCTATGGGTCTTCAGAAACTGCTTGACAAGTTCTGTATCTTTTGCGACAATCGTGGACTTACCATCAATACTACTAAGACCAAATTGATGGTATTATCTAGAAACAAAAAACTTTAAAAAACCACCGTCGCATTAAATGGCACCCCCTTAGAAGTAGTGGATGCCTTTGATTATTTGGGGATTAGGATAAACTCTAGAATGAAATGGGATTCGCACATTGCCAAAATGACTTTAAATCTAAAGAGAGTGGCAGGAGCAATCCTTAGAGACCACCGTTTATCATCAACTAAGCCTATTAGCCCTGCCTTATTAGTATACGAGGGCAAGGCATTGTCTGCTGCTACTTACGGATCTGAACTGTGGGGATTCGAAAGAGTTGCTGATTTAGTCTCTGCAGAACATAAATTTATGAGAGAATTAGTGGGTCTCCCAGTTTCCACTCCTATTAAGCCGTTACTTTATGATTTGGGACGCCGTTCCATTAAAGACATTGTTGGCCTTTGGCCCGTTTTATTTTGGGCCCGGCTCAGGAGAACCCCGGAACTGAGCAATTATGCAGCCGCCCTTGACGAACTCATTGCTTTAAATGGTTTCAGACTAATCCCATGGTTGAAAAATCTGAGGGACATGGTAATTAAGCTAGGGCTAAAAGATGAATGGCTCTTGCAGCAGCCCCCGCAAAAAGATATTATTAAGAAACTATATTGGTCAAGCGTCGAGGGAATGGCTTTGACAGACGTAAAGTTGGGTGCTCTAACTGATGCATTCATGACCTGCAAGCCAGCTCCGAAGCTGGAACCTTTTTTAGATTTCATCTCCTCACCAAGGGACAGAGCTTTGTTCCTCAAAATGAGGTTTGGCACACTACCTCTTAATGTTTTTACAAATAATTGGAAAAATTCTAAATCCAATCACACAGCTTGCCCTGGATGTTCTAATCCTACTGAGTCACTGGGGCATTTCCTGTTTGCCTGCAAGGCGTACAGGGCACCTAGAAAGCGCTGGTTAACTCCAGTTTGTAGTAATCTGGGTACCAGGCAGTCATCAGTGGCCCTCCGTATTTTAACGACGGACACAACATCCTTGCTGGTAGTTTGTGGGGTAGCCAAATATCTTGGAAAAGCTTGGATATTACGATCTAAGCTGGTTGAAGCAAGCTCTGCTTAGATTGCCATCTTGTCTCTCTTTACCATCTACATCAAACAATTTTTATAACTGGATATGTATCTCTTGTCTTTATTCTCTTACTCCTCTGTTTTACTTAATCTCCCTTTTTTCTTTTTTTTTGTTTTTTTTGTTTTTCTGGATGAAATTTTTAAATGTATATTTTTATATGTTATCATTCCTGTGGTCGTATCTATGTTGATTCGAAATGTAATTACTTTTATGATACCTTGTTATCGAATAAAGTATAAACAAGAACAAACAAGAAACTTTATTTAAGATAGTAAAAACCAAACTCATCCCCACACCTGCATATGGCTCGGAAGCTTTTCTTGGGAAACTGGGCACTTTCCTAAACGAATTCGAGAGGCTGGTTTTGAGATCACTGTTCAAACTACCAAACCATTCTGTGGCAGCCCAAATTTGATTGGAATTTATGCTGTTCAATAACGTTCTGGCACAGAAGGTATGTCCTCTGAAGTACCAACATTCAACGCATGCTGCTAAAACAGGAACCCTGAAAAATGTAATCTGGCAGGAAGTATCCTCAACAAGCAATCCAGGCCCTCAAAATCCATAGACTCGTGCCTTTCATGAGGTTCTGAAACTCAAAACCGCAACAGTTCACTGGAATCAAAATTATACACACCAAAACTTCATAAAAGCGTTAAACAAAGCTCTTCACAAAGAATCATTCGAACAGGATCGCCGGGCCCTGATGGCCAGAAAGCATGCACACCTCATACTGAGAAGCTACAACAAAAGAGAGGTCCAAAAATATCTCATGGATACTTTCTCAGTGCACTGTAAAATCAAGTACTACCTTATCAGGATGGGAACGAGTGTTGGCTCTGTGGTCAATTTCAGGAGTGCTTACCCCACCTTCTCTGCATTTGTCTAGCACTAATTGACAATCGTCATTCATTGATCAAACAAGGAACCCAGACAATTCAGGAAGCCATGGATTTTCCTGAATGACTCTTATCCTCAAGAAATCTCTGTACCTGGTCCAACTCTTGACCAAAGCCGACAAAATGCTAAGAGCCTCAACTTCACCAGTAACTTCTCTTGGGACATAAGCTGCTATATACTATACTCCTTTCAATAATCCTCTTCACTTTAGGAATTAGTGTGTGTAAATCAATATCCCCTGAGCTGAACCTTTCACTAAGTACAAATGCATGTAGCACCCTCCTAGCCGACTTCCCGAAACCAACCAACTGGTAATTAAACAAACGCTTCCACTAATGCGCATACCAGTACCTGAATGGCACTACCCTTAATACTCAACCGAAATAAAATTCATTAACACATAACATGACACTCTCAACATGTATACGGCAGCAACAGTCTTAGACCTGCCACCTACATGTTGGTGTCACTTTATCTCTTCCATCTACAGCTCACCCAGCTCATGAATTTGTTTTCCCCATTTCAGTAAGAATTCTTTTTACATACCAACTACATTTATCAACAATTTAATAAACCTTGTAAAGGTGGTATTTACTCTGTTGGCCCTCAACTGCAAAAATGATGTACTGTCAAACTTAATTTAACCCTGACAGACCCACGGCCGGACTGGGAGCCGAAAATGGCCCTGGCAAACAGCTCGGTCACCCCCCACTCCCCTGGGGAGGGTGGCGGTGCTAGTGGAAAGCACCACTCCTGTCTCACCGCTGCCGCTTCTGTCACAGAGGGCTGATATTGCAGCTATGCTGCAAAACCGGCACCCGGTAACAAAAATGCCCTCTGGGGTCCAAAACGGGCCCACACCCGGGCAGCCCACTGGGGAAACGCCTGGACAACCAAGCATTCCAGACACGGTTACCAAAAGAGATATGAGGAGAATGTTTCTCAGTATTAACTGATTCCACCTGACTAATGAAGTAACATTCAAATCGGCACATGCTCTGCAGCAAAAAAGTCATAACCACATTAGCAATTCCCCCCAACTCAGCTTGAATTATCATTCAGCTATCAACTTTAAATGTGTTTTAGAACTGCAATATTTTGCCTTTGTCAGCATATTTAATTTGTGAAAATACACATTTTTCTATCAAATACCACTTTCCATTTTGGGCAAACAAACTCAATTTTGCAGAAGTAAAACTGGCTCTAAACAAACAATGTTTACCAACAAGCACATTTTCACACTGGCTCCTGCAGTCCTATATTTTGGTGGGTGAGCAATGATTACTGCTACCATTTTTCTTTGATAGTGCATTGTTCACATGTGTTGAGCGACTGATAGAGCAGGGGGTATAACATGGCCAATCTCCTTGTGAGTTGGATTTAGAGTGGATACGGATGGTCATGGAGCAAAACCCATAAACCAACACAGTTTGTGTATGAGAGTAATTATAAGGCACTGCCATTGGTTTGGTTGGCTTTCACTTTAAGGGTTTCGTGATGAGCGGTCCTGCCTTCTTTTATATGCTTTGACTCTCTGAGATTGGCTTGGCTTGTCTTCACCTCTGAGAGCTACTTTGAGGGTGCTGGCGAGCTACCAGTAGCTCCCAAGCTAGTCGTTGGAGACCCCTGTTTTAGTATATACTTATATGTGCATGTACTTTGTGGGCTCTGGAGATCAGCCCTAGAACATGTCTGCTTCCGCTTATGGACTTTTTTTTTCTGTTTAACTCTCTCTATTTAACTGTCTTTATAGAAAACGACCAGTAGAAGTCAGTAAAATACCACAATTGCTTTCAGTTGCGGAACTTTCTTTTTAACATTTTTCTGGCAACTGCCTCTATTTAACTTTCTTGATAAAAAACGACCAGCAGAAGTCAGTTAAATACCAGAATCACTTTAGCATTCTCTAGATTTCAGTCCATAGAAATTGTCTTACACTAACACCTGTAGACAATAATATTGTTTTTAAATCTTGTATTTTCAGTGAAATGACCACCGAAGGCCCTGATTTTATATTAACCCCTTCGCTGCGGCGGGAATTCCGCCACAGCGCTGGGGGGGGGTTGGGGGGCAGCGCGGTGGTGCTGTGCTCATGACGGAGCCACTCCGTCATGAGCCACGGTTGAGCTGTGCTCATGACGGAGTGGTTCCGTCATGACTCCGCCCAGTTGCATTGTCCCCCCACACAGGCGGGGAAACAGCGCCGCGTGGGCGGAGCGGCCGCCAACGGTCGCGGCATGACGGAACCACTCCGTCATGAGCACACGGCAACCGTGGCTCATGACGGAATGGCTCCGTCATGAGCAGGGGAGGGGTTAAAAACAGAGCTTTGAACTCTACCATTTCCCACTGAAAGGCAATATTTCTCTCCATGTGTTCCCATACCTGGCGTTTCACACAGTTTGGTGCTTACTTTGCCTCCATGTTAAAGAACAGTAGATGTTTCAGCACCCAGACTAATGTGCTGCATAGCTAAATACATATAATATTAATAATAAGAAACAAGTTTATAAAGCGGCTGGTTACACTAGGCTAGTGTGTCTCCACGCTACGGTACAGCTTAGCGGCCCTCTGACAAAAAAATACTTAACTTACAGCCCCTCAAAGGAAGAAGACAACAGTGGTCTATTCTGCGGTAAAAAGATAAGTTTTCAGCTCCTTTTGGAAATCTGCCTCCGAAGCCTCCAGCCGGAGCCCCCACAGGAGTTTATTCCACTGCTGTGCCGCTAAGAAGCGAAAGGAGCTGCCACCCATCCTTGCTCTCCTGATGAAAGGTATACTAACCTGCCCCATCCCGCTAGATCTTAATTGACGGGTGGGGATATAAGGAGTTAAAAGGTTGGATAAGTAGGTGGGCGCCTTCCCCTGTAAGATCCGATGGCTAACACAGAGGGCCTTGAACAGGATTAGTTTCTTGATCGGAAGCCAATGCAAGGTGGCCAGAGCCCTCTTAAAGGGGGCTCTCTTAGGCAGCATCAAAACCAAGCGAGCTGCCGCGTTGTGGATGCGCTGCAGCCTCTGACATTAGCTCCCAGGTAAAGGACATTCCCATAGTCCAGCCTTGATGTCACCAAGGCATGGACCATGATTTTCCTGGCTGTGATAGGTAGCAAGTCCAGGGTCTTCCTGAGTCCCCGCAGGACTCCAAAACATGTGCCCGACACTCGTCTTGTTTGGTGCTCAAACGAGAGCTTAGTATCAAGCCACACTCCTAAATTCCTAACCTGTTCGCTAGGCGTAGGAGTAGGCCCCAGCGACTGTGGCCACCAAGCCGATGTCCACACTGATGGTGCCTTCCCTATAAACATCACCTCCGTTTTGTTTCCATTCAATTTAAGGCAGTTACTGGCCATCCAGGACGCTAACTCTTGCAGACATGTTGTGAAATTACTGGCTGCCTTCTCATCTGGCTGTGTAAGGGACACAACCAGTTGAGTGTCGTCGGTCTTGCAGAAAGGATTCCATCAATTCCCATGCCTTACCAACCACCCCTCTCTTTCTGAGACACTGTAGCAAAGAGTGATGGGCTACAGTGTCAAATGCGGCACTTAGATCTAATAGAATTAAGGCCGCTGTTTGTCCCTCATCCACATATTTCCGGATGGTCTCAATAAACAGGAGCACAGCCAATTCGTTCGAATAAGAGGCTCGAAAACCTGATTGGGTAGGGTGGAGAAGACTATGTTCACTAACATGAGCCGTCAGTTGGTTGTGAACTACCTTCTCTGCGAACTTCGCAAAGTAAGGTAAAAGCGAGATAGGTCTCAGATTGTCCAAATGATCCATGCTGACATGGGGTTTCTTTTTCAAAGGGAGAACAACAGCCTCCTTCCATTTTTAAGGAACAATGCCTGTGCTTAAAGAAAGCTCTAAAAGATGTCTGATGTAGGGTTCGAGGGTCTCAATACTCCCTCTCAGTACCTTAGGCGATGCCGGGTCTTTGGGAGAGCCAGACTTAATGTTAGCAGCTATCTTGTTTAGGGTATCATAAGATGGAACATTGAATGTATCAAGACATTCTGTCCTCATTATGTTACTGGGTACGTCATTGTCCATACACCCCTCCCAAGCCGCGACCGGGAAAGTAGAGTAACTCTTCTTTACCTTCTCTGCAAAGACGTCAGCCACCTAATTGCAGGATTCCACTGAGCCTACAAAGGGTGTTTCAATATTAGACAAGGAGGAAATTTCCTTAAAGACAGTGAACAACTCCTTGACCGAGTTCTCCGCTATCTCTATCCTCTCCTTGTAGTAGGAAGCCCGCGTCTTTCTAATTAGGGCATGATAGCCCTTAAGGCTGGCTCTGTAGTCACTCCTGCATTGAGCCGAAAAGCCACTTCTCCAACGTCTGTCAAGGCACTTACAAGCGGCCTTTGCCATTCTAAGTTCCCCCCCAAACCATGTGGCAGATTTTCTTTGTCTCCCAAACACCTTCAGAGACCAGGGTGCATTATTATCGAGTGCCTCCGTAATGCGGCTGTCTAAAGCTTGACGGGCAGACTCAATTTCCAAGCCACCCGGAGGCCTAACCTGTACCAGGGCCTTGTTGAAGTTCTCTGACAAAAAGCCCACCCACCTTCTGCGTTTTTCCTTAATTCCCACCTTCTCCTGTGCTTTTGCTGCAGGCAGCCTAACCCTAAAAGAAACCATAAAATGGTCTGACCATATGACTGGGATCGGGGGTTCTATTTCTAAGGCCCCCCAATTAACAAAAATCGGGTCAAGCAAGTGGTCCAAATAATGCGTGGAGAGCTTAGATTTTAATGTCATCTGTAATGCTGCCAATTCCTGGCAGATCTCTTGAGCCCCTGCATTAGATTTATGTCCCCCAGTAAAAGTAATTTCTCATACCTGACTGCTGGTTGGATTAAGCACTCAATCAAACTAGGGGCGAACAGAGTAGATGTTCCTGGGGGTCTATAAACCAGAAGCCCCTTTATGATGTAGTTGTTAGATACCGTAATAGAAAAGAAAACCACCTCGCTATCCGCGATATCCACGGACTCGAGGGTGCACTGTATGGCATGTTTACAGATTATTGCAATCCCCCTCCCCTCCCAGAGGGTCTATCCACCCTAGAAATACCAAAGCCGTTGGGGAGGGCCTCGAGGATTTCCGGGGCAGAGTCCTCATCTAGCCACGTTTCGGTGAGGAAAAGCCCGTCTACCTGATCCTCTAGTAGGTGGTCGTGAATATCGACTCTGTGCTTCCTCAAAGAGCTACAATTAATCAGCGAAAGGTTCAATGTCTGGCCAGAGTCTGTAAAAGAACAGTGACTACACGTCCCGCTAGTGCTTCCAACATTAATACTGTGCTTACAGTTTTCTCCCACTGCCGGACAAAGCGCATATAGCTGTTGAAAGCTGTACTGCTTTTCTGAATACCAACTGGCAGGGGTTCTCGCCCCTAGCCCCGGGCGGCCGTGGACGGGCACAGACGTGCTTGCCTATGGTGCACCGCCGGCGCTCCCACTGCGCGCGTCCGCTGTGCGGCCGAGCACCCATGTTGCTTAAATAGTGTCCCCGTAGCGAGGTTGAGTGGGGAGGGGGTGGAGCCACGTCCCACTATTGAGAGCGGCAAGATGCGGAAATGGAGCGAGCAGGGTAGCAGCAAAGAGAGAAATGCGTGCAGGTAAGCCTCGTTTTACAGCATGACAAACAAAGTGTCGAGGATATGAGCAAACATTTGTTAAAAGATAGATTAAAACATCAAAGTACAATGACAAGCAGTCAGGTCAGTGCGCTATCATCAACTGCGTCTGTCCCAAAGGCGAGACCAATTGCATTCCAAATGCTTGTTTGTAACCCTAGCTGGTTCTCAACATTCATATTTGCATGGAATTTAAGATGCTGATTTATAGGGGAGTGCAACGCAGGATCTGCTCATTCCCATCAGTAATATTTGCATGCAATTTAACATGGTAAAGCCAAGCCAGTTTTGGTATTTGGTCGGAAACGTGTATGCAGATATATTAATAATTGACAAAATGATAAGCAAATCAAAAATCTCTTTTTGGAGTGGAAAATCACAAAAATTCAAAATATTGTCCTATTTATATATTTCTCCTTGTAAACTGGAAAAATAGTGATGAACCTCTGGTTTTTCAGGTGCTTACCCAGGGGGCCATTTCTCCCCATAATATATTGCATAAAATACTTGTGAGTACTGTTTTCAAATAAAAGGATTTATGATGATCAGTTGTGGAGTGCCACTCATTCAAAAAGAAAGAAAAACAAATAAATATATATATTTTTGTTACTTAGAACTACCCCGGCACTCTAACATTTAAAGTTGTAATGTCAACCAGTATTCTGAGTCAATTACATCAAGCACAACAATACGTGACAGTTTAGATAATCAGGCCTGCTCCCATGGCCTGACCCCCGAATTGCTGATTGCACATTTGGCTGGGAAGGACCTATCATACCACTTCCAGCAGCAAGTAGATACTTTGTTGGCGATATACAAATTTGATGTTGATTTCACAAACGTAAATACACTTCAAGGATCCGTTATTTGTGTAATAGTTAAGGATTACTCAAGGACATTGTGTCGATCATTGGGCGACGGCTCATCATATGGACTCTGACTCATTTACAATTCGCCTAACTGAAATATTGAAGCCTTGAAAAAGTTACATATTGTAACGAAACACGTGTCGGCTGTCCTGGACTGTTTCCCCGACGGGGTGGCGACTTTGGATTGTTTCCCCCTACGGGGTTCTTGTGTTCTCTGGCATTTTTCCAGATATCAATCCTGAGAAACTTTCAGGGTTAGATTTTTATATTGGGTCACCACTTTGTATAATGTGCATTATAAAAGAGACAGCAGAAGATTGAAACTGTGTTTCTCAATTGTATACAATGTATGAACAATAAGAAACCACATTGTTTTTTATAGCATATTTTCATCATCACTCTGAGATTGCAATTGTTATGTTTTCAAACCTTTTATACTACATTAAACTATGCGGATATTAACAACAAAAATTATGTTGGCTCATTGCTGTTATGTTTGATCTTTTCTAAGGAGCATTGCATGATATTCATGGTCTGTTATTGAGGGGACAGAACTGATTATCTAAACAGTCATGTATTGTTGTGCTTGATGTAATTGACTCAGAATACTGGTTGACATTACAACTTTAAATGTTAGAGTGCCGGGGTAGTTCTAAGTAACAAAAACGTTTTTGGTAACAGACTTTCCTCCTGAAGGCCTTGTTCATGCTTACATCTTTTGGTAGTGAGATGTTTTTCTCACCCTGAGGGGCACCGTGAATCTATAGGACAATCTTTAATTTGAGAAACACGTAGGACTTGATGTGCGACTGCTTTATCCATCACTACCAATGTGCTAATTTGTAAAATATATATATATATATATATATATATATAATTATCTACTGGCGGTCGCCAGTAGATAGTTATAGTTAGGACCGTGTTTCATAGGAAATCCGCAGCATTCTATTTGGAATAACTTTTGCGCCGATTGATGAATCCTCGCGAAATTTTCAAAATAGGTGGGGCGCTCCGCTCCGCTCCTACCCTGAAAGTCTCGGGGGGATTCGTCAAGCGGGGGCTGAGAAAAAAGGGGGGTCCCAAAACACGTTTTTCCCATGCAATTTTCCGTAGGGACTTTTAGTCCAAGGTACAGCCCAAACGGCTGAACAGAATTACTTGAAATTTGGCAGAGAGGTAGTCCTCAGGTCAGGGATGTGCCTTTTGTAGGTCTGGTGTAAATCTGTTCATTAGCTCCTGAGAACATTGCAGTTAAAAGTACATACATATCTATAGGCGCGCACCGTGCGCGTACGGTAAGCATACCGTACGCGCACGCTGCCGTGCGCGAGCGCAATTCTGATTGGTTGTTAGATGTCAGTAAACATTCGAATCGGTCAAAATCAGGAAGTGTCTAAACACTGAGGCAGTCTGAGGCAGTGAAAAACAAAGGTGGAAAACGTGAAAAGGGGGCAGGATGGACAGTTCCTGACCCCCTAGCCTTTGTCAGGGGGTCACTGAAGGACCCCCAAGGGTAAAAAACAACAATATTTTTTTTTGTGAAAAATCGCAGAGTGCGCGCACCGTACGCACACGGCACGCACAACGCATTGTGGCCGCTTGGTGCGCGAAGCGGACCAAGCGCCCACAGAGCGCGCACGGTGCGCGCACGGTGATAAACCTGAAAAAAAAAATATTAATAAATACATAACTTAGCATTTAAAAAAACGTACAAATTCACTTAAAAAACCATAGGTTTCACACACGTTATAGTTAGGAATTAGCATTTAAAAAACCTTGCAAATTCACTTAAAAAACTATAGGTTTCACACATGTTATAGTTAGCTGGACATTTCCCTCGTAAAAAACCATTGAAATTCCCCCGTTATAGTTAGTGCAGGCAACTATAACTCACGCGACCGCAATCCT
The DNA here is from genome assembly GCF_964204655.1 of Triturus cristatus. Taxonomy (NCBI): domain Eukaryota; kingdom Metazoa; phylum Chordata; class Amphibia; order Caudata; family Salamandridae; genus Triturus; species Triturus cristatus. Next base: position 1,438,188,963 of record NC_140589.1, on the reverse strand, counting down.
CTGCTGATGACGTCAGATATTACATTACTGTATTTAGACACGTATTTACCAATGTCTTCTTCCATTAATCTTTAGCTATACATATATTACAAATATTTATTTTTCAGAAAGACACATATGTAATCAGTGATGTAATATCTGACGTGATCAGCAGAGGATTGCGGTCGCGTGAGTTATAGTTGCCTGCACTAACTATAATGGGGGAATTTCAATGGTTTTTTACAAGGGAAATGTCCAGCTAACTGTAACATGTGTGAAACCTACGGTTTTTTAAGTGAACATATATGTATATATATATATATATATATATATATATATATATATATATTCACTGAAAAAACCATAGGTTTCAGGGGCGTTATAGTTAGCTGGACTTTTCACTCGTACAAAACCATTGAAATTCCCCCGTTATAGTTAGTTCAGCTGACTATAACACACGCGCCCGCAATGCACTGCTGATGACGTCACATATTACATCACTCATGACATGATCAGTGACATCACTCATGACATCACTGATGACATCTCAAATAACATCACTGATGACATCACTGATGACATCATCCAGTGAATGTGTGTTTTTCTGAAAATTACATATGTTTTATATAGGTATATCTCAAGGTCGATGGAAGAATAAATGGGTATATAAGTGTCTAAATGGATGATTTGTTTTTTAAAAATTGATTGTATAACTGACCGATTAAGTGTATCTTAGTGAATACATGGCTTAGTGAGTAATGTTTAAATATGTAAATATCTGTATCAGTCTCTCACTTTGTGTATAAGTGGCTGCATGAGTTGGTGAGTAGCTACATGAGTGTCTATGTAGGTTATTAGTTGGTTTTTTGAGTATCAGTATGAGTGTCTGAGTGTCTGTATGGTTCGGTGGGGGTTATTACGTTTGCATAGGTGCATGAATGAGTGACTCTCACTGTTTGTATGTGTTGAAGACAGCATGTGTGCAGGACTGTATGGGTGGATGAGTGTGTGCATGGGTGTGTTAGTGAGTGAACTATAACGGGGGGAATTTCAATGGTTTTGTACGAGTGAAAAGTCCAGCTAACTATAACGCCCCTGAAACCTATGGTTTTTTCAGTGAATTTCTAAGGTTTTTTAAATGCTAATTTCTAACTATAACGTGCCTGAAACCTATGGTTTTTTCAGTGAATTTCAAAGGTTTTTTAAATGCTAATTTCTAACTATGCCTACAGAGATTGGACATGTGTAGAAAGAAGACAAAACGCACAGAAAGAAAAAACAAGAAATGCAGAAAGAAGCAACATTAGTCCTAAAAGACGAAGAAAAGTGCAGGAAGAAGGATAACGTGCAGAAAAAACAAACAGAAGAGCAGAAAGAAGCCTTGTTGCAAAATCATCCTGTACCCTCAACTTTTCCAGACGGATACTGGTGGTAACTGAGTCTGACTAACCAGTCCTAGAGCCAGTGCTATGTTAAAAGACACTCAGAATACAGTGAAAACACCTACATACACTAGGGAACACTATGCGTTGGGGTCCCCCTGTGATTAGCATGACCCCCTCTGTACACCCCTAGTATATAATAGGGCAGGGGATTAAAACTACCTCTTAAAACGCGCCATAGGGCGTGTTTGCATATGTCACCTCAGGCCCCGACCCCTCCCTTCCCCACTGTGTAAACACTCCCTGTGGCCGTTTTAAGTTGGGAGATTAAGTTCCCTTGAATCCTGAGGGTCCCTATCATCCAACTAGACCACTAGGTACCTCCAGTAAGCGCCACAGAGCTGCGTTGCAGAGAGATGTAAAAAGGGGCACAGCCTAGACCACCTCTCTGCAACGCAGCGCAGTGGCGTTTACTGGAAGCACCTGGTGGGCTAGTTGGCCCCCAGGGTCCCTCAGGATTGAAGGGGAATTATTTCCCCAACTTAAAACACGCCACAGGGCGTGTTTGCACACATTAGCTCAGGCCTTGTCCCCTCCCTTCACCACTGTGTAAACACGCCCTGTGGCCATTTTTAGTTGGGAGATTAAGTTTATTTGAATCCTGAGGGTCCCTAGGGTCCAACTAGCCCACTAGGTACCTCCAGTAAGCGCCACAGAGCTGCGTTGCAGAGAGGTGTAAAAAGTGGCACGGCCTGGACCACGTCTCTGCAACGCAGCTCAGTGGCGCTTACTGGAAGCAGCTGGTGGGCTAGTTAGCCCCCAGGAGCCCTCAGAATTGAAGGGGAATTATTTCCCCAACTTAAAACGCACCTTAAGGCGTATTTGCACACATCACCTCAGGCCCCATCCCCTCCCTTACCCACTGTGTAATCACGCCCTGTGGCCGTTCTAAGTTGTGAGATTAAGTCCCCTTGAATCCTAAGGGTCCCTAGGGTCAAAATAGCCCACTAGGTTCGTCCAGTAAGCGCCATTGCAGAGAGGTGTAAAAAGGGGCACGGCCTGCACCACCTTTCTGCAACGCAGAGCAGTGGCGCTTACTGGAAGCACCTGGTGGGCTAGTTGGCCCCCAGGGTCCCTCAGGATTGAAAGGGAATTATTTCCCCAACTTAAAACGCGCCACAGGGCGTGTTTGCACATGTCACCTCAGGCCCTGTCCCCTCCCTTCACCACTGTGTGAACGCGCCCTGTGGCCGTTCTAAGTTGAGAGATTAAGTCCCCTTGAATCCTAAGGGTCCCTAGGGTCAAACTAGCCCACTAGGTACTTCCAGTAAGCGCCACAGAGCTGCGTTGCATAGAGGTGTAAAAAGGGGCTTGGCCTCAGAACACCTGTCTGCAATGCAGCTCCCTGGTGCATACTGGAGATACCTGTTGGGCTAGTTGGCCCTCAGGGACCCTCAGTATTGAAGGGGAATTAATTCCCCAACTTACAACTGGCCAGGGGGCGCGTTTGCAGAGTGCTGCAAGGAGGGGGCGTGGCCTCCGGCGCGATGCCGGTCTTTTAATTTTTTTATATTTTTAAGAAGGAGCGCTGTGTGGCTCCCTTCTTTTTCTAATTTATTGACCCTGGGGACCCAATCCCCCAGGGCCTGCACCCTAATTTTTTTTGTTGAAAAAAATTACATTTGGCCCTCCCAAAGCCTTAATCGGCCCCGGGGACCCCAACCCCCGGGTCATGGCCTTTTTTTTATTTATTATTCTTTAGGAGGGGGGCTGTGTTGCCCCCCTCCTCAGGCCACTTATGGCCACGGGGACCCCATCCCAGGGGGTCGGCCTTTGTTTTTTATTATTTTTAAAAAATATATATATTTATAGAAACACCTACGACATGCTGGACAAACCGTATGTACCTATCATCATGACGATTTGCGTGATATTCATTAAAAGGCGACTATGCATACAATGAATCCACGTGGAATGTATTTACACCGCTAGTGAAGCTCTGACGTGTCTGACGCCCTACCGTACCTAATCCCGGCACCCCCGCCGGTGAGTACTCTCCAAGTAGACACCCTTGTCGTTTATTTATACAAACATGGGTAGCTATTGACGGGCACATTTAATACACACGCACACCAAGCCATTCAAAGGGGATTCGACAAAAATTCGACCAAACTATGCAAGAAACCCCCCTCACGGTTAATAAAACACACATCCACCGCCGGATGTGTAATACTTTTTATTTTACTCTCTGGAAAGGAGACGAACCTCACTTGAAAGTCACAGGGTGCTCCTGGCTGAGCCCAATGCTGTGTTACATCCACCATTGCCCGCCAAGTGCCACACACCTCTGTGTTGTATTCCACCAGCTAGTGCGTATGCTATGACACTCTCTAGCCCATGTGCACTGTAACACCACCCCGTGAATATGTCATGCCACACTTGCCTTCGCACGGGTTATATTGCCCCATCTAACGTGCCTTCCTCGATGCCTATGTTATAACGCACAGCGCTATGCCATACATATTACAATCTGGGATCCATATCTTTGTCACAGTGCATATGCAACGTTACACTCCCCAGCACATATTTTAAATTACAACTTTAGAGACTAGTAAGGTTATACAACACTGCCCTGTGCATATTACACTCCAAGGCGCATATTGCATAGCACGCTCTAGTGCCTGTGCTATCTCACGCTCTCCAATGAATCTGTCATTGCGCACCATGTATTGCATATTATATTTCACGCCCGGTTCATCTTATATCACACTTTTTGGTGCATAGTTTATACCATATACTATATCTAGTTTTCATTTTCAATCGTGCTCTCAGGTCTATGTTCTATATAACACTGCGTCCACCTACCCTTTTCACGGGCATTACATTTTGCGATGGGGCTGGAGGGTCAGGGGGTGTTTCTGCCAAGTGAGCCCAGAGTCACAGTCACAAACGTCCTCTTCTTCCTGAATAAAAGTGAGATTATGCTGCATACTTGTTCATATCCTAAGTAGTTCGCACAGACACACAGTGAGTACATGTATGAGTGACTGTATAGGACTGTTGGTGAATGAGTGGAACAAAGCCAGCGCAACCATCGCGCCCCACCTCCGGAAAACAATCAACTGTTCCTTCGAGACAGCAACCTTCCCAGAAAGCTGGAAGCACGCTGAGATTAACGCCCTCCCGAAGAAGCCCAAGGCGCCCCAATGACCTCAAGTACTTCCGGACCATCTCCCTGCTCCCTTTCCCGACAAAAGTGACCGAGAAGATTGTCAACAAACAGCTGACCCGCTACCTCGAAGTTAACAACATCCTGGACCCTTCCCAATCCGGTTTTCGCAGCAACCACAGCACCGAGACCGCCCTCATCACCGCCACTGACGACATCCGGACCCTGATGGACAAAGGAGAAACAGCCGCCCTCATCCTCCTGGACCTATCAGCAGCCTTTGACACGGTCTGCCACCGCACCCTATCAGCACGCCTCCATGACGCTGGTATCCAAGAGAAGGCCCTGGCCCGGACCACATCCTTCCTCTCCGGCAGAACCCAGAGCGTCCGCCTCCCACCCTTACGCTCCAAAACCACCCAGATCATCTGCGGCGTCCCACAACCTCAACATCATCTCCTACGCCGACGACACCCAGCTGATCATTTCCCTCACCGAAGATCCCCACACCGCCAAAGCTAACCTCCACAGAGGAATGAAGGCCGTAGCCGACTGGATGAAGGACAGCAGACTGAAGCTGAACTCAGACAAGACAGAAGTCTTCATTCTCGGACCCACCCCATCAGCCTGGGACGACTCTTGGTGGCCCACGTCACTAGGCACAGCCCCGGTACCCACGGACCACGCACGCAACCTGGGGGTCATCCTCGACTCCACTCTCTCCATGACCAGGCAAGTCAACGCCATCTCCGCGTCCTGCTTCAACACCCTCCGTATGCTCAGCAGGATCTTCAAATGGATCCCCCTCGACACGAGAAAAACCGTTACCCAGGCCCTCATCACCAACAGACTCGACTACGGGAACACCCTCTACTCAGGATCTACTAACAAGCTCCTGAGATGACTCAAACGCATCCAGAACGCCTCGGCCCGACTCATCCTCGATGTCCCCCGCCGCAGCCACATCACACTCCACCTGAGAGGCCTGCACTGGCTCCCCGTCAACAAAAGGATCACCTTCAAGCTCATGATCCCCGCACACAAAGTACTGCACAACACCGGACCCACCTACCGCAACAACCGACTCAGCTTCCACACCCCCACCCGAAGCCTCCGCTCAGCCAACCTCGCCCTCGCCACAGTCCCTCGCATCCGAAAAACCACAGCCGGTGGCAGATCCTTCTCCTACCTCACCGCCAAGACCTGGAACACTCTCCCCACCATCCTGCGACAGACCCAGGACCTGCTGGCCTTCAGAAGACTCCTCAAGACCTGGCTCTTCGACCAGTAGCACCCCCCCTCCCCAGCGCCTTGAGACCCTCTCGGGTATGTAGCGCGCTTTACAAATGCAGTGATTGATTGATTGATTGATTGATGTGTATGTGGATCTTAGAATTACTGAATAGGTTGTTGTGACTGGTATTGGTATGTCCATTGCTTTGAAAATTTTAGTTTCTATTTTTGAATGTGTGTATCAAAGGTTATATTAGGGGGAGAGGAGGTCTGCCAATCTATCACAAGGATGATGTCATGAGTGATGTCATTTTAGATGTCATGAGTGATGTCACTGACCATGTCATGAGTGATGTAATATGTGACGTCATCAGCAGTGCATTGCGGGCGCGCGAGTTATAGTTAGCTGAACTAACTATAACGGGGGAATTTCAATGGTTTTGTACGAGTGAAAAGTCCAGCTAACTATAACGCCCCTGAAACCTATGGTTTTTTCAGTGAATTTCTAAGGTTTTTTAAATGCTAATTTCTAACTATAACGTGCCTGAAACCTATGGTTTTTTCAGTGAATTTCAAAGGTTTTTTTAATGCTAATTTCTAACTATGCCTACAGAGATTGGACATGTGTAGAAAGAAGACAAAACGCACAGAAAGAAAAAACAAGAAATGCAGAAAGAAGCAACATTAGTCCTAAAAGACGAAGAAAAGTGCAGGAAGAAGGATAACGTGCAGCAAAAACAAACAGAAGAGCAGAAAGAAGCCTTGTTGCAAAATCATCCTGTACCCTCAACTTTTCCAGACGGATACTGGTGGTAACTGAGTCTGACTAACCAGTCCTAGAGCCAGTGCTATGTTAAAAGACACTCAGAATACAGTGAAAACACCTACATACACTAGGGAACACTATGCGTTGGGGTCCCCCTGTGATTAGCATGACCCCCTCTGTAAACCCCTAGTATATAATAGGGCAGGGGATTAAAACTACCTCTTAAAACGCGCCATAGGGTGTGTTTGCATACGTCACCTCAGGCCCCGACCCCTCCCTTCCCCACTGTGTTACACTCCCTGTGGCCGTTTTAAGTTGGGAGATTAAGTCCCCTTGAATCCTGAGGGTCCCTATCATCCAACTAGACCACTAGGTACCTCCAGTAAGCGCCACAGAGCTGCGTTGCAGAGAGATGTAAAAAGGGGCACAGCCTAGACCACCTCTCTGCAACGCAGCGCAGTGGCGTTTACTGGAAGCACCTGGTGGGCTAGTTGGCCCCCAGGGTCCCTCAGGATTGAAGGGGAATTATTTCCCCAACTTAAAACGCGCCACAGGGCGTGTTTGCACACATTAGCTCAGGCCTTGTCCCCTCCCTTCACCACTGTGTAAACACGCCCTGTGGCCATTTTTAGTTCCAAGATTAAGTTTATTTGAATCCTGAGGGTCCCTAGGGTCCAACTAGCCCACTAGGTACCTCCAGTAAGCACCACAGAACTGCGTTGCAGAAAGGTGTTAAAAGTGGCTCGGCCTGGACCACGTCTCTGCAACGCAGCTCAGTGGCGCTTACTGGAAGCACCTGGTGGGCTAGTTAGCCCCCAGGAGCCCTCAGAATTGAAGGGGAATTATTTCCCCAACTTAAAACGCACCTTAAGGCGTATTTGCACACGTCACCTCAGGCCCCATCCCCTCCCTTACCCACTGTGTAAACACGCCCTGTGGCCGTTCTAAGTTGTGAGATTAAGTCCCCTTGAATCCTAAGGGTCCCTAGGGTCAAAATAGCCCACTAGGTACGTCCAGAAAGCGCCATTGCAGAGAGGTGTAAAAAGGGGCACGGCCTGCACCACCTTTTTGCAACGCAGAGCAGTGGCGCTTACTGGAAGCACCTGGTGGGCTAGTTGGCCCCCAGGGTCCCTCAGGATTGAAAGGGAATTATTTCCCCAACTTAAAACGCGCCACAGGTCGTGTTTGCACATGTCACCTCAGGCCCTGTCCCCTCCCTTCACCACTGTGTAAACGCGCCCTGTGGCCGTTCTAAGTTGAGAGATTAAGTCCCCTTGAATCCTAAGGGTCCCTAGGGTCAAACTAGCCCACTAGGTACCTCCAGTAAGCGCCACAGAGCTGCGTTGCATAGAGGTGTAAAAAGGGGCTTGGCCTCAGAACACCTGTCTGCAACGCAGCTCCCTGGTGCATACTGGAGATACCTGTTGGGCTAGTTGGCCCTCAGGGACCCTCAGTATTGAAGGGGAATTAATTCCCCAACTTACAACTGGCCAGAGGGCGCGTTTGCAGAGTGCTGCAAGGAGGGGGCGTGGCCTCCGGCGCGATGCCGGTCTTTTAATTTTTTTATATTTTTAAGAAGGAGCGCTGTGTGGCTCCCTTCTTTTTCTAATTTATTGGCCCTGGGGACCCAATCCCCCAGGGCCTGCACCCTAATTTTTTTTGTTGAAAAACATTACATTTGGCCCTCCCAAAGCCTTAATCGACCCCGGGGACCCCAACCCCCGGGTCATGGCCTTTTTTTTATTTATTATTCTTTAGGAGGGGTGATGTGTTGCCCCCCTCCTCAGGCCACTTATGGCCACGGGGACCCCATCCCAGGGGGTCGGCCTTTGTTTTTTATTATTTTTAAAAAATATATATATTTATAGAAACACCTACGACATGCTGGACAAACCGTTTGTACCTATCACCATGACGATTTGCGTGATATTCATTAAAAGGCGACTATGCATACAATGAATCCACGTGAAATGTATTTACACCGCTAGTGAAGCTCTGACGTGTCTGACGCCCTACCGTGCCTAATCCCGGCACCCCCGCCGGTGAGTACTCTCCAAGTAGACACCCTTGTCGTTTATTTATACAAACATGGGTAGCTATTGACGGGCACATTTAATACACATGCACACCAAGCCATTCAAAGGGGATTCGACAAAAATTCGACCAAACTATGCAAGAAACCCCCCTCACGGTTAATAAAACACACATCCACCGCCGGATGTGTAATACTTTTTATTTTACTCTCTGGAAAGGGGACGAACATCACTTGAGAGTCACAGCGCGCTCCTGGCAGAGCCCAATGCTGTGTTACACCCACCATTGCCCGCCAAGTGCCAAACACCTCTGTGTTGTATTCCACCAGCTAGTGCGTATGCTATGACACTCTCTAGCCCATGTGCACTGTAACACCACTCCGTGAATATGTCATGCCACACTTGCCTTCGCACGGGTTATATTGCCCCATCTAACGTGCCTTCCTCGATGCCTATGTTATAACGCACAGCGCTATGCCATACATATTACAATCTGGGATCTATATCTTTGTCACAGTGCTTTTGCAACGTTACACTCCCCAGCACATATTTTAAATTACAACTTTAGAGACTAGTAAGGTTATACAACACTGCCCTGTGCATATTACACTCCAAGGCTCATATTGCATAGCACGCTCTAGTGCCTGTGCTATCTCACGCTCTCCAATGAATCTGTCATTGCGCACCATGTATTGCATATTATATTTCACGCCCGGTTCATCTTATATCACACTTTTTGGTGCATAGTTTATACCATATACTATATCTAGTTTTCATTTTCAATCGTGCTCTCAGGACTATGTTCTATATAACACTGCGTCCACCTACCGTTTTCACGGGCATTACATTTTGCGATGGGGCTGGAGGGTCAGGGGGTGTTTCTGCCAAGTGAGCCCAGAGTCACAGTCACAAACGTCCTCTTCTTCCTGAATAAAAGTGAGATTATGCTGCATACTTGTTCATATCCTAAGTAGTTCGCACAGACACACATTTTAAAAACAATAAAGTTCCTAATACCCACCTTCTCTGAACAGTTAGCTTGCTGCCCCATCCACCTCCTCCCTATCCTCTGTTGTCTGAATCCATGGACTAGCCTCCTCCCTCCTGCCATGCATGGTCTGATGTTCTGCCACTGCCCTCCATTTAGCATGATGTACCAGTCCACTCCTCCTGCCCTCCATTGCCCAATTCTATGGCCCATCATTGACCTCCTGCTTAGCCTCTCTGCTTAGCTTGCTGCCCCTATACTCCTTCCCCCTGCCCTCCGATGCCTTTGTGCATGCCCCTGCACCATCCTTTTTGCCCACCATGTTCCATGGACCTGCCACTCGTATCTACTCTGAGTGTTCTGTTGAGCTGCCACTCCCCTCCCACCTGCCTAGCATTATGACTGTAACCGGTCCCTGCAACCTCCACCCTGCCTGTCCACATGCCATGCCCCTATCCCCTTCCTCCTGTCCTCCGTGGTCCATTTTACTGCCACACCCTTCTGCCTTCCCTGGTCTGTTGTGCTGCAACTGCTCCTCCTGCCTGCCCTGCGCGGTCTGTTGTGAGGCCCCTTCCCCTGAACTCTCTTGTCTGTGCCCACGTCCTGACCCTCCCTTCTATCCTCCATGGTCCTTTGTGCATTCCCCTGCACCCTCCTTCTTGCCCATCATAGCCATTGTGCCGCCACTAACCCTCCAGCTTGCCATGCATGGTCTTCTATGCTGCCATGGCTCCTCCCACCTTCCCTGTGTGGTCAGCTAGCTGCCCCTGACCCCATCCCACCTTCCCTCCATGGTCTGTGTGTATGCCATCATAGTCTCACTGTTGCTCTCCATGGTGTGTCTTGTTTCTAGTGCCCATCCTGCCTGACCTCCATGGTCATCTTGCTGCTCCTGCCCTGCCCCCTTGCCCCCAGCCCTCTGTTTCCATGTGCAGACCCCTATTCCCTCCCTCCTGGCTTGTCTGTTCCATTGTAATGCCCCTGATCCGCCCCTCCTGCCCTTTATGGTCTGTTATGCTGCAGCTTTCACTCCTGTCTGTCCATTATGGTCAGCTAGCTACCATTGCCTCTGTCCCCTCTGTTCTCTGTTGTCCATGTGCATGGTCCTGTTCCCTCCCTATTGCTTTCTATGGATTGTTGTGCTGCACTCCCGTCCCGCATGCCCTGTGTGGTGTATTGTGCTGCTGCAAACCCTGATGCCTGCCCTGTAGAGTCAGTTTGGTGCACCTCTCCATGTCCCTCCTGTCCTCTGTTATCCGAGTCCATGTCCCTACCCCAATTCCTCCTGCCTACCTTGATCCAATTTACTATACTTGCGAACATTTTGAACTTGGTAAGAGGGAGATTTCGAAAAAAAACTGGGGTATTGATTTTCCCCTTTGAGTTACATTGAAAAGGAGGAGACTGTAGACAGGAGACAGATCAAATAAAGCCCATTTGAGCTTAAAAACATTGGACGTTTCCTGGCTGAAACGGGTCTGTTGACATGTATGGTTTTACTACCACTGCCTCTTCCTTCTGCCCACAATGGTCTATTATATTGCCACAGCCTCTCCTACTAGTCCTATATTGTTGGTCTGTTGCCCCTGCCCCCCTTTCCACTGCCCTCCATAGTCTGTTGTGCTGCCACTGCCCTTCCTGCCTGCCCAGTGTGGTCAAATTGTTGCCTCTGCACTCTCCTACTTGCCTTCAATTTTCAGAGTCCGTGCCCCTGGCCTCTGCCTCTCAACAGTATCCCAATGAACAACTAGATTGCTAACATTCTATATTTATTACAAAAGTGTGGAACGCCTGACGTCCTCTTGATGTAATCAAAACTGTAATACCTAGAGCATTTCCTTTAGAAATTACATATATCAGAGGGACTTATTTGCATCAAAATTATGGTTAGTGCTCTAAAAAACTAAAATGAGGACATATTTTCTGAGTTTTCAAATAGCGACAAAGAACTTTTACATTATTTGTAATCTTTATGTTTTTTTATCCAGTTGACCACTTGATTAAATGTTGCACCTAGGGGAGAGGATGTGGTGTTACTTCCAGAGCTGCAGACTTTTCAACTGGGGAACCAGGTTGGAGTTTCTACTTCAGCTCAACATTCTGTGATTCTGGTCAAATCACTTAATCTCCCCATGTCTACAACCAAAATGAATTTGATCTTGTGTGATGTAACCAATGCTCATGTAAAGCACTCCAATACCTGACAAGTCTGCACTATATAAAACTGCAAATACACAAAAAATAAGTGTTTTGCACACTTCTGTCATTGGGCTACATGTGGGCTACATCTGGGTGATATTTGTGCTGCATTTGGGCACTTTTGTCTCTGGTGGCCATCTTGGGAGATGTATTTGTTATGAAGTTTCCTAATTTCCTCATTTACTGCAGTATCCTCAGTAGGAAATACTTTCAGTTTTTTACTTTGGTTCCATCAAGAAGGCATTCAGATGTGTCCCACATTTGCCATAAATTCTGAATGTTAGCACTCTAGCTGCTCATTAGATCACTGTAGTAAAGCTACTGCTCACCAGGGAAGAATGCTGCTGGTATTCAAAGTGCATGTTTCAGTCTGCATTTTAGAATGTTTTTATGAAATAGAAGAGGATTTGAGAAGTCAAAATGTGCCCTAATTTTTCTTTCTGCAGCACTAATCATAATTTCTATGGCAACATGAGCCCCCTCATTTTGTTCCTTTGTAAATCAAATGTTTTAAGTGTTACCACTTTATTCCAATCAAGATGGCTTCAGGTGTGCCATACTTTTGTCATAAGTAAGATTGTTAGCACTCTAGTTGTTCGTTAGAACACTCTGGGACATTCTGTCATTGGGCTATACTTGGGCTACATCTGGGTGATATTTGGGCTACATTTGGGCTCTTTTGTCTCTGGTGGCCATCTTGGGAGATTTATTTGTTATGAAGTTTCCTAATTTCCTCATTTACTGCATTCTCCTCAGTAGGAAATGCTTTCAGTTTTTTACTTTGGTTCCATCAAGAAGGCATTCAGATGTGTCACACATTTGCCATAAATTCTGAATGCTAGCACTCTAGTTGCTCATTAGATCACTGTAGTAAAGCTACTGCTCACCAGGGAAGTCTGCTGCTGGTATTGAAAGTGCATGTTTCAGTCTGCATGTCAGAATTTGTTAATGAAATAGAAGAGGATTTGAGAAGTCACTCAAAATGTGCCCTAATTTTTCCTTCTGCAGCACTAATCATTCTTTCTATGGCAAAATGAACCCCCTCATTTTGTTCCTTTTTAAATTAAATGTTTTAAGAGTTACCACTTTATTCCAATCAAGATGGCTTCAGGTGTGCAGTACGTTTGTCATAAGTAGGACTGTTAGCGCTCTAGTTGTTCTTTAGAACACTCTGGGAAGCTGCAGTAGAACACAACGGAATCAACTGACAGTCTCTGCCCTTGTTGGATGTACATGTTTTACTGAGAATGTCAGACTTCATTCTCACATAACTGAGAAAGATAATGTGAATTTACAGAAAATATGCTCTCAGTTTAGCTTATAGATGACTTTCCAAACCTCTGGGGGAAAAGCATGAGAAAATAGTTTTCTCTCAAACATGATTCATGATATCACATCAGAAGGCTTTTTCACATGGTAAAATCACCTTAGAATGCACCACAATTTCTAAAATGAGTATGGTACCATCAACAAATGATTTATAATGTAACTAAAGTCTTAAAACCTTCTATTAACTGCAATGCTTTTTAATGAGGTGCTTTCATGTGTATTGGTCCCAAGATGGCTGCCAACACTTCTTTGATGAAGTACTGTAAGCCAATCAGATCTCACGATGAGATGTGTGGTTAGGCTCCACCCAGATATATCTATCTTTTTAACACTAATTGTCTCAGGAACTGCTGAACAGATTTACACCATTTAAGCAAAAGGCACGAGTCTGAACTGAGGACTACCTCTTTGCCAAATTTGGTGTAATTCCGTTCAGCAGTTCGGGCTGTAGCTGCATCAACAGGTCCTATGGGAAAATGTAAGGGGAAAACGCGTTTTGGGACCCCCCCTTTTTTCTCGCCCCCACTTGACGAATCACCGTGAAAAGGATAGGAGCGGACCGGAGCTGGCCAAAAGTTTGGAAAATTTCGCGAAGATTCGTCAATCGGCACTAACGTTATTCCAAATAGAATGTTGCAGATTTCCTACGGAAAATAGGTCCTAACTATAACTACCAACTGGCGACTGCCAGTAGGTAATATATAAATATATATATATCATGGCCTCGTCTAGAAACATGAAAAGGAGTGAGGTGGCAAGCAAAATGTTTACTTTTCAAACAACGGGACCACATAGTAGGATGGTCGAAACAACAGGAAACCCAAGTGGTGAAACTGACAAAAAAGAAATGTGGAACAAACTGTGGAAATTGTTCATGACTGAACAGAACAAGTGGTGGGAATCTACCACCCTGCAAAAGTTTATTGAAGCTGGCCGTATCCCAAGAGGACTCAGGATATACACCTCACCTACTTTCAATGAACCAGATCCTGGTCTGTGGATGAATGGGCCACAAACAGCCATCAATGCTCGATGGTTATGCTCAAGCTGTTGGTTAAATATGCCAACAAAGAGGTTGAAAAAATCACTGAAGAAATTGATGAACTAATTGAACGTTTAAAGTTATCCTGTGAAAAGGAGGAATTCGAAATGGATATGGCTAAAATGGAGGGTAGGCTTGAAAGGATTGAAAAAGAAATTAGAGAAAAAAAGCAAAGAAAGTTCTTGCGCGATCTAGTCGACTATGAAAAGGGACAAGTACTAACGTTTGCAAAAAAATATGATCACTTGCGTAGTAAAACAGTCTCCTCTGAACAAAATAAAGAAAAACCTCTGGACGATATCGAAGTACAGATTGTAGAAGCCACAACAGAGAGACAATTGGGAGTAGAAACACCAGAATTGGATGGTGAACACCTCGATACAAGTCCGCAAGCATTGGGACCAAAAAAAGAAATTTTAAAAGAATTCTCCATGGTGGCACAAGGCAGATTAGCCACACTGAACAAGCCCAATATGGGAGGTCCAAGAGGACGTGGAAGAGGAGGCAGAGGCGACGGCAGGTCCAATACCTCTGCAAGAGAAGAAATACTAAGCTCTGTGGGAAGAAGAACAAGGGGCCAGAAGAAAACAAAATGAAGGACAACAAAACTGTCATTAACCTCTCCAAAAGGAAGCTCAATGAGGCTGAGATTGAGGCACTTTCTTATGGGCTTACTTTCTGTCCCTCAGCTAATTTTGAATATACACAGAGTCGGATTGATTTATTTCAATTTACGCGTAAACTCAGACTAAAAAAGTGGTTTGCTACCAAAGTTAGAGATCAAAGAAGGGAGAATCAAGAACAACCAAGCAACATTCAGATTTGTGATGTTGAATTACTACATGTATTACACGAGCTGGATGATGTTTCCAGCCCTAACTATGATCCCATTCTAAATCTCATGGATGAGAACATAAGATTAGATCTTAACTTTGATAGTGGTTTTAGACCAAGATCAATCTTTTTACCACAAATTGTAAATGAATCAATAGATGTTTTTGAGAAGGGAGTCGTTAATGAGTTTGATAAACTGTCTAAAAATGTTAAAAATAGGAGAAAGAACTTAACGGCAAAACAAATTGAAGCAATACAAAGCCTTAGAAATGACAAACATATTGTAGTCAAAAAATCAGACAAGAGAGGAAATATTGTTGTGCTTTCAAAAGAAATGTACATTAATGAAGGTCTGCTTCAGTTGAATAATATAAGCAAATATGAGAAAAGCAATAAACAGCTTTATGAAGCAAGTAATAAGGATTATCAGGAAAGATTAAAGGATTGGAAAGACAGAGGCCTTCTGGAACCAGAAGAGTACAATTTTTTAGAGTGCAAATATCCCAAAATACCGGCTCTTTATTTGCTTCCAAAATTACATAAACATTTTATGAACCCCCCGGGAAGACCCATTGTGTCCTCTAGGGGAAGCTGTCTAGAGAACACGTCTAGGTATATAGACTTTTATTTACAACCACTTGTACAGAAACTCCCTTCTTACATAAAGGATTCAGGTGACTTCTTACGTAGAATAGACAAAGTTAATTGGCATCTAGGCTGTTTACTGATGACATTAGATGTTAACAGCCTGTATACAAGTATCCCACATGAAAAGGGAATTGAAGCGTGTAGACATTTTCTAGGTAACAGATCGGTATCTTTTTTTATGCATACAGAAATGATTTTAGATATGATAAAAACCTGTCTAACACAAAACTTTTTTCTCTTTAACGATGTAATTTATCATCAAACACTTGGAACTGCGATGGGCACTTGCTTCGCCCCCAGTTTTGCAGGCTTGTACCTGGGCTGGTGGGAGGAGCAAGTAGTCAGACCCCTTGATCAATTTAAAACGAAGGTCAAAACATGGGTACGATACATTGATGATATTTTCTGTATATGGGAAGGCAGTAAAAACGAAGCGATTGAGTTTGTCAATGTATTAAACAGGAATGCACTTAACCTTTCATTTACCAGCCGTATTGATGACAAAACAATAGAATTTCTGGATTTAAGGATTGAGATCAGAGATAACCAATTGACAACGGCACTATTTAGAAAAGAAACAGCTGGGAACAGCTTGCTGCATGCTCACAGTTGCCACCCTGGCAGTCTCATCAACAGCATCCCTTTGGGTGATCTTCTCCATGCTAAACGGAATTGCAGTACTGTTGATGACTTCGAAAAAGAGAGTAGAATAATGTGTGAAAGGTTTAAAGAAAGAGGGTATACAACAAAATGTATAGAGAGAGCTTTGGACAAAGTGAATGAGAGAGAACGAGCTGATTTACTGAATGAGAAATCAAAAACTGATGAACCCAAAATGACGGGGAATGTACGGTTTATAACAACTTTAATGAAAAAGCATGGGAGGTTAGAAAAGCCCTGAGTAAATTTTGGAATGTGCTTAAGACGGATAAAGATCTAGCACAAGGAATTCTTGACTATCCTCAAATAACCTATCGTAAACCTAAATCTTTAAAAGATATGGTTTGTAAAACATTGATCTCACCAGAGACTAAAAAGTGTACTGTACAAGGGTTTTATACGTGCGGCAGATGTAAAGCATGCAAATACAGTAGCAATGTCAAAGAAGTCAAACTCTCCACTCACTGTAAACCTTTTAAAATCCTTAAACATTTCTCCTGTAACACTGAGTATGCAGTGTATGCGCTTAGATGCCCCTATGACAAGTACTATATAGGAAGCACAATACACCAAGCGAAGAAACGAGTGCTAGAACATTTGAGAGCCATAAAGAATATTGACAGACAATACCCGGTGGCGAGACATTTTGCCGCTCACCATAAGAGTAACAATAACCTCATCTATGTCCTGGACAATGTTCCAGTGAGAATACGAGGGGGTGATAGGATCCAAGAACTAAGGCGATTGGAGTCCAGATTAATTATTAAATACCACACTAAGCAACCAGAGGGACACAACTGTGATGAGGCGCTTGCAGTACACTTGGGTTAAGAGAGTCCCATTGAATTGTATGTCCATGACCATTACAATGGGATGTGTTGTCCTGTTCCGAAACAAGTAAACGTAATATATTGTATGCATCTACAACTCCTTTTTAGTTTTATTGAAATAGTGTATGTAAATAGTCACAAACATATTTTTACCTTTGTTATTTTTTAATTTCACTTTTACAGGCCGGTGTTGAGTACTTTAAGGAGAATTTAAGACAAGACTACAAAAGTGGAGTACATATAATGGAGATATGAGTGAGTGGATCGCACAATGGTTGAACGTGGAAGCATACCCACTGGGGTTGAACTGATATTGTTGCCTATAGGCATTGGACTGATTAATTAGATGTAAAGCGATGTTTTGCTGTAAATATAAAAAGAGATGTAATAACAAAACATGGAAGCCGTTGCGGTTAATATCAGTTTACAAATTGTGAACAGTTGGTATTTGTTCAATTATATTATTATGATATGCACAGGTATATCAAAATGAAATCTTTGAAATTTTTGGACATTGAAACTGCAAAGAAGCGTTAAAGATTTGTGTTAAAAAACTTGTGTTAATAATTTGAGTTATAGCGCTAATTGGCTTTCAAGTTACAATTTGACTGCATGTTAAAACCAATGCCGCAAAAATATGAAAAACATGATAACACTCGCGACACAGTAAATGACACAGTATTATGTAGTCTGTTTTCTAGCCCCAGAAATGTATGCAATAGCACTGAGTCTGTTTTCCATTATTATTATTATCACAAAAGGTGTCACGTGATTTGTATAAACTTTGTGTAAACACATACACTCGTACTCGTGAACAAGGAGGTTTCCCTCCGAAACGCGTCGTGTGACTGGGCGTTTGAGAATAAAATACGCGCTGACAACTAACAAGTGGCCTGGACATCGTTTCTTGAAACTTTGGATACGATGTGTTTGGATTTTGGGAGTCGCGACCCGATCTGGGCCCGCCGCTGCAAGTGGCTGGGGTTTCTGCGCACATTTTTGAAGTGGTGATATATATATATATGTATATATATTTTCTTCCAAAGGACTCCCGGTCTGAAGGTGCACTCGCAAGCAGTCAATTGACGGCACCGGCTTCACCTCTACAAGATTAAATCGCTTCGCCTTACGCGTTTCAGAGCGTGTCTGCTCCTTGTTCACAGGCATCTTCCTACGTAACACAGCAGGCAATCAGGGAGGCTTTACACAGCGTGCTCTTTAATACGCCCTCCAGTGGGCAGCAGGTGACAACAGCTAATATTGCATGCTGGTATTTGTTGTTTGTACATGTCCTTTAGTAGGTTACAAGCCCCCATGATCCATTAATTACCTTCAGTAGGTCCTGCTTATTACGTAATTCAGGAAAGTATTCTACCCTCCAGTGGGTTACTCATGAAGGAGTCGCCGCATTCTGTGTTTGCATTCCGATTTACTGCTTGCCCCATTTGCAGACTTCGAAGGTTCAGTGTCTCTGGGGTCCCGTATTTTGGGCCAGGCGGTGCAACCTTCGCGGCTGGGTCTGCCGCATATAATGTTTTCTTCCAAAGGACTCCCGGTCTGAAGGTGCACTCGCAAGCAGTCAATTGACGGCACCGGCTTCACCTCTACAAGATTAAATCGCTTCGCCTTACGCGTTTCAGAGCGTGTCTGCTCCTTGTTCACAGGCATCTTCCTACGTAACACAGCAGGCAATCAGGGAGGCTTTACACAGCGTGCTCTTTAATACGCCCTCCAGTGGGCAGCAGGTGACAACAGCTAATATTGCATGCTGGTATTTGTTGTTTGTACATGTCCTTTAGTAGGTTACAAGCCCCCATGATCCATTAATTACCTTCAGTAGGTCCTGCTTATTACGTAATTCAGGAAAGTATTCTACCCTCCAGTGGGTTACTCATGAAGGAGTCGCCGCATTCTGTGTTTGCATTCCGATTTACTGCTTGCCCCATTTGCAGACTTCGAAGGTTCAGTGTCTCTGGGGTCCCGTATTTTGGGCCAGGCGGTGCAACCTTCGCGGCTGGGTCTGCCGCATATAATGTTTTCTTCCAAAGGACTCCCGGTCTGAAGGTGCACTCGCAAGCAGTCAATTGACGGCACCGGCTTCACCTCTACAAGATTAAATCGCTTCGCCTTACGCGTTTCAGAGCGTGTCTGCTCCTTGTTCACAGGCATCTTCCTACGTAACACAGCAGGCAATCAGGGAGGCTTTACACAGCGTGCTCTTTAATACGCCCTCCAGTGGGCAGCAGGTGACAACAGCTAATATTGCATGCTGGTATTTGTTGTTTGTACATGTCCTTTAGTAGGTTACAAGCCCCCATGATCCATTAATTACCTTCAGTAGGTCCTGCTTATTATGTAATTCAGGAAAGTATTCTACCCTCCAGTGGGTTACTCATGAAGGAGTCGCCGCATTCTGTGTTTGCATTCCGATTTACTGCTTGCCCCATTTGCAGACTTCGAAGGTTCAGTGTCTCTGGGGTCCCGTATTTTGGGCCAGGCGGTGCAACCTTCGCGGCTGGGTCTGCCGCATATAATGTTTTCTTCCAAAGGACTCCCGGTCTGAAGGTGCACTCGCAAGCAGTCAATTGACGGCACCGGCTTCACCTCTACAAGATTAAATCGCTTCGCCTTACGCGTTTCAGAGCGTGTCTGCTCCTTGTTCACAGGCATCTTCCTACGTAACACAGCAGGCAATCAGGGAGGCTTTACACAGCGTGCTCTTTAATACGCCCTCCAGTGGGCAGCAGGTGACAACAGCTAATATTGCATGCTGGTATTTGTTGTTTGTACATGTCCTTTAGTAGGTTACAAGCTTGTAGAGGTGAAGCCGGTGCCGTCAATTGACTGCTTGCGAGTGCACCTTCAGACCGGGAGTCCTTTGGAAGAAAACATTATATGCGGCAGACCCAGCCGCGAAGGTTGCACCGCCTGGCCCAAAATACGGGACCCCAGAGACACTGAACCTTCGAAGTCTGCAAATGGGGCAAGCAGTAAATCGGAATGCAAACACAGAATGCGGCGACTCCTTCATGAGTAACCCACTGGAGGGTAGAATACTTTCCTGAATTACGTAATAAGCAGGACCTACTGAAGGTAATTAATGGATCATGGGGGCTTGTAACCTACTAAAGGACATGTACAAACAACAAATACCAGCATGCAATATTAGCTGTTGTCACCTGCCGCCCACTGGAGGGCGTATTAAAGAGCACGCTGTGTAAAGCCTCCCTGATTGCCTGCTGTGTTACGTAGGAAGATGCCTGTGAACAAGGAGCAGACACGCTCTGAAACGCGTAAGGCGAAGCGATTTAATCTTGTAGAGGTGAAGCCGGTGCCGTCAATTGACTGCTTGCGAGTGCACCTTCAGACCGGTAGTCCTTTGGAAGAAAACATTATATGCGGCAGACCCAGCCGCGAAGGTTGCACCGCCTGGCCCAAAATACGGGACCCCAGAGACACTGAACCTTCGAAGTCTGCAAATGGGGCAAGCAGTAAATCGGAATGCAAACACAGAATGCGGCGACTCCTTCATGAGTAACCCACTGGAGGGTAGAATACTTTCCTGAATTACGTAATAAGCAGGACCTACTGAAGGTAATTAATGGATCATGGGGGCTTGTAACCTACTAAAGGACATGTACAAACAACAAATACCAGCATGCAATATTAGCTGTTGTCACCTGCTGCCCACTGGAGGGCGTATTAAAGAGCACGCTGTGTAAAGCCTCCCTGATTGCCTGCTGTGTTACGTAGGAAGATGCCTGTGAACAAGGAGCAGACACGCTCTGAAACGCGTAAGGCGAAGCGATTTAATCTTGTAGAGGTGAAGCCGGTGCCGTCAATTGACTGCTTGCGAGTGCACCTTCAGACCGGGAGTCCTTTGGAAGAAAACATTATATGCGGCAGACCCAGCCGCGAAGGTTGCACCGCCTGGCCCAAAATACGGGACCCCAGAGACACTGAACCTTCGAAGTCTGCAAATGGGGCAAGCAGTAAATCGGAATGCAAACACAGAATGCGGCGACTCCTTCATGAGTAACCCACTGGAGGGTAGAATACTTTCCTGAATTACGTAATAAGCAGGACTTACTGAAGGTAATTAATGGATCATGGGGGCTTGTAACCTACTAAAGGACATGTACAAACAACAAATACCAGCATGCAATATTAGCTGTTGTCACCTGCTGCCCACTGGAGGGCGTATTAAAGAGCACGCTGTGTAAAGCCTCCCTGATTGCCTGCTGTGTTACGTAGGAAGATGCCTGTGAACAAGGAGCAGACACGCTCTGAAACGCGTAAGGCGAAGCGATTTAATCTTGTAGAGGTGAA
Organism: Triturus cristatus; assembly: GCF_964204655.1. Lineage (NCBI taxonomy): Eukaryota > Metazoa > Chordata > Amphibia > Caudata > Salamandridae > Triturus > Triturus cristatus. Next base: position 1,438,167,542 of record NC_140589.1, on the reverse strand, counting down.
GCCGGTGCCGTCAATTGACTGCTTGCGAGTGCACCTTCAGACCGGGAGTCCTTTGGAAGAAAACATTATATGCGGCAGACCCAGCCGCGAAGGTTGCACCGCCTGGCCCAAAATACGGGACCCCAGAGACACTGAACCTTCGAAGTCTGCAAATGGGGCAAGCAGTAAATCGGAATGCAAACACAGAATGCGGCGACTCCTTCATGAGTAACCCACTGGAGGGTAGAATACTTTCCTGAATTACGTAATAAGCAGGACCTACTGAAGGTAATTAATGGATCATGGGGGCTTGTAACCTACTAAAGGACATGTACAAACAACAAATACCAGCATGCAATATTAGCTGTTGTCACCTGCCGCCCACTGGAGGGCGTATTAAAGAGCACGCTGTGTAAAGCCTCCCTGATTGCCTGCTGTGTTACGTAGGAAGATGCCTGTGAACAAGGAGCAGACACGCTCTGAAACGCGTAAGGCGAAGCGATTTAATCTTGTAGAGGTGAAGCCGGTGCCGTCAATTGACTGCTTGCGAGTGCACCTTCAGACCGGGAGTCCTTTGGAAGAAAACATTATATGCGGCAGACCCAGCCGCGAAGGTTGCACCGCCTGGCCCAAAATACGGGACCCCAGAGACACTGAACCTTCGAAGTCTGCAAATGGGGCAAGCAGTAAATCGGAATGCAAACACAGAATGCGGCGACTCCTTCATGAGTAACCCACTGGAGGGTAGAATACTTTCCTGAATTACGTAATAAGCAGGACCTACTGAAGGTAATTAATGGATCATGGGGGCTTGTAACCTACTAAAGGACATGTACAAACAACAAATACCAGCATGCAATATTAGCTGTTGTCACCTGCTGCCCACTGGAGGGCGTATTAAAGAGCACGCTGTGTAAAGCCTCCCTGATTGCCTGCTGTGTTACGTAGGAAGATGCCTGTGAACAAGGAGCAGACACGCTCTGAAACGCGTAAGGCGAAGCGATTTAATCTTGTAGAGGTGAAGCCGGTGCCGTCAATTGACTGCTTGCGAGTGCACCTTCAGACCGGGAGTCCTTTGGAAGAAAACATTATATGCGGCAGACCCAGCCGCGAAGGTTGCACCGCCTGGCCCAAAATACGGGACCCCAGAGACACTGAACCTTCGAAGTCTGCAAATGGGGCAAGCAGTAAATCGGAATGCAAACACAGAATGCGGCGACTCCTTCATGAGTAACCCACTGGAGGGTAGAATACTTTCCTGAATTACGTAATAAGCAGGACTTACTGAAGGTAATTAATGGATCATGGGGGCTTGTAACCTACTAAAGGACATGTACAAACAACAAATACCAGCATGCAATATTAGCTGTTGTCACCTGCTGCCCACTGGAGGGCGTATTAAAGAGCACGCTGTGTAAAGCCTCCCTGATTGCCTGCTGTGTTACGTAGGAAGATGCCTGTGAACAAGGAGCAGACACGCTCTGAAACGCGTAAGGCGAAGCGATTTAATCTTGTAGAGGTGAAGCCGGTGCCGTCAATTGACTGCTTGCGAGTGCACCTTCAGACCGGGAGTCCTTTGGAAGAAAACATTATATGCGGCAGACCCAGCCGCGAAGGTTGCACCGCCTGGCCCAAAATACGGGACCCCAGAGACACTGAACCTTCGAAGTCTGCAAATGGGGCAAGCAGTAAATCGGAATGCAAACACAGAATGCGGCGACTCCTTCATGAGTAACCCACTGGAGGGTAGAATACTTTCCTGAATTACGTAATAAGCAGGACCTACTGAAGGTAATTAATGGATCATGGGGGCTTGTAACCTACTAAAGGACATGTACAAACAACAAATGCCAGCATGCAATATTAGCTGTTGTCACCTGCTGCCCACTGGAGGGCGTATTAAAGAGCACGCTGTGTAAAGCCTCCCTGATTGCCTGCTGTGTTACGTAGGAAGATGCCTGTGAACAAGGAGCAGACACGCTCTGAAACGCGTAAGGCGAAGCGATTTAATCTTGTAGAGGTGAAGCCGGTGCCGTCAATTGACTGCTTGCGAGTGCACCTTCAGACCGGGAGTCCTTTGGAAGAAAACATTATATGCGGCAGACCCAGCTGCGAAGGTTGCACCGCCTGGCCCAAAATACGGGACCCCAGAGACACTGAACCTTCGAAGTCTGCAAATGGGGCAAGCAGTAAATCGGAATGCAAACACAGAATGCGGCGACTCCTTCATGAGTAACCCACTGGAGGGTAGAATACTTTCCTGAATTACGTAATAAGCAGGACCTACTGAAGGTAATTAATGGATCATGGGGGCTTGTAACCTACTAAAGGACATGTACAAACAACAAATACCAGCATGCAATATTAGCTGTTGTCACCTGCTGCCCACTGGAGGGCGTATTAAAGAGCACGCTGTGTAAAGCCTCCCTGATTGCCTGCTGTGTTACGTAGGAAAATGCCTGTGAACAAGGAGCAGACACGCTCTGAAACGCGTAAGGCGAAGCGATTTAATCTTGTAGAGGTGAAGCCGGTGCCGTCAATTGACTGCTTGCGAGTGCACCTTCAGACCGGGAGTCCTTTGGAAGAAAATATGTATATATATATATATATATATATCCTACTGGCGGTCGCCAGTAGGTAGTTATAGTTAGGACCTTGTTTCTATTCAAAAAGCGTTTTTTCTTTTGTCAATATCTTTGGTGCCGTTTGACGAATCTTCGTGAAATTTTCAAACTAATGGTTCACTCAGGTCAGCTCCTGTCCTGAAAATTTTGGGTGATTCATCAAGCAGGGGCCAAGAAAAAAGGGGGGTCCCAAAATGTGTTTTCCCCATGTTAATTTCCATAGGAATTTTGGAACAGGCTACAGCCCGAACTGCTGAACGGAATTACACCAAATTTGGCAAAAAGGTAGATCTTGGTTCAGAAAGCCACCTTTTTTTTAAATGGTGTAAATCCGTTCAGTAGTTCCTGAGAAATTTAAAAAAAAAAAATCAATATCTGAGCACCGAGGAGGGTTCGCGAACCCTCCCGTGCACGAGCTTCATTCTCATTGGCTGCCAACACTCCAAACCAGGAAGTATTGGCAGCCATCTTGTGACTCGGTAACCGAGTCACAAGAAAACAGTAGAACAAAGATAAAAAACAAGAAAAGGGGGCAGTGTACAATCACCCTGACCCACTAGGCCTGCTCAGGGGGTCAGTGCCAAAAAAAGCATTTATTTTAAAAAAATCATCCGAAATCTCGCTGGGTGCTTGAATCCGGCCGAAAAAACAAAAAAAAACCCGAAGCACGGGCTCCCACGCTTCGTTATCTATAAGCCCCCAGGTGGGCCAGGTCCAGGAGGCAATGTGCAAATAATTAGCGGGGGCTAGTGGGAGGAGCTGGTTCTGAGAACCACACATGGAGATTATGTAAAGAACCATGTAAAGTTATTGCTCTGATTCATTGACGATTCATTTGTATTGTGACACAGTATGAGGGAAACAGCGGTTGAATTTGTTAATGCAATCAATATGAATGACATCAATCTGCATTTTACTGTCACTATAAGTCATGAATCTATAAATTTCCTTGATACCCAGGTATTTGTGTCAAATGGCAAACTTGAAACTAAACTGTATCGCAAAGAGACTGCTGGCAATTCCATTCTTCATGCCAGCAGTGCTCATCCCAGGCATCTGGTAAAGAGCATACCGTATGGAGAGATGTTGAGGCTAAGGAGGATCAACAGTAAGGAGGAGGATCTCAAGATGGCACCGAGCGCTAGTAAGCAGAGATTCTTAGAACGTGGGTTTTCACTAACCCTGGGCGGTGAACTACACTCCGCTCGCGGAGTTTGCGGTGTTTTGGTAACTTTGTGGTTCGTGTAGAACGCGTAGTTACTGAATACTACGCAATCTTCAACGTAGCATAGCTGTTTTTCTTCTTCACGCGCTCAATATGCTTTCTCGCGCGAGCGGTAATGACTTACCGTGATTCTGCGTTCGGCGACTTGATTTTCTATCCGTTCGCGTGCGCCACAAGATTTGGATATGGCCGCACGATCCCGCGAGAGTGTGCGAACGCGAACACGTCATTTGGACGCGTGAGCTGACTTCCGGTGGCAGTCTTGGTAAGATCGCGATCCCGAACACGCAAAAACTACAATCTGGCAAAGGGTATCTCTCGAGCATCATAAAACCTTCTCGAAAATGATCATTTTGCTAAAAAAAAACTCCTCAGATTGTGATTTGGCTGTAGTTTTTTGTGCAAGGAGTCCTTTTGCTTTTTTAACTTTTTTTTTTCAAGAGGAAAGAAGTGCCCCTGAGTCTCCAACTTCCTGTTCCTGTCCAGCAGGCTCCTCTCAGTGCTTTGTCCATGTGCTGTTCACTTTCATTTTGATTTTGAGCTGGAAGGATCACTTTTTGTGTCTGTCTGCTGCATCATATATCATTGGATTGGATTCGAGGACTTTTGGAATTGAGATTTTACAAGTAAGTTGGAGAATTGGTGTACTTGTTTGTTTGATTGGGGCTTGTAACTACATTTTTTTGGCATTTTCATCGTTTTTAAAATTTCTTGTTGTTGAGGGTGGCCTGTGGTTTCAGTTGGGGCCTAGTTGTTTTTCATTGAAGTTTCAGCCAGTAGGCCCAGAGGTACCCATGGGTGCATGTTTCTGTGGTGTCTGTTGAATTTTATTTTAAACATCATGTAGGGCATGGATGGCATTGGATTGAATTGCTAAATGTGGTTGGGGTGTATTTCACTTTTTGTGTGTGTGTGTTGTTAATAAATAAATATCTTTGTTGGATGTGCGTTTGTGCTTGCTGTGTAACTTTCCAACCTTTCGTAGCCCTGTTGATTTTCGTTTTTGCATTTTTGTATTAAAGTGGTGTTGTTTAGCAGGCCTCCTTTGTCTGGTCATATAGGCCTGCTTGAGTCCATTGTTTGCCATGGCCTGTTGTGACTGACCATCCATGTGGCTTGCGGCCATTATGTGGTGGTAGTTTAGTAGTGTGCTGCTTTTTCCATATAGGCCTGCATGTCTTTTCTTTGTTCCCCTTGGCTTATGCTTCTTGTTGTTGTGGCCTGGCCATGTGGGTGGCGGCCATTTTGTGAAGACAGGCAGTGTGCTTTTGCCTTAGGATTGCATTGTCTGTCTTCCATTTTTTTTTGTTGTGTGTGGGTAGCGGCCATTTTGTGGAGCCATCCAGGCTGTGTGCACTGCTTTTGCCATTGGCCTGCATTCATTGTCTAGTGTCTTCACCTTCTGTGGGTGGCCAGGCCATGCGGGTGGCGGCCATTTTGTGGAGTTAGGCAGTGTGCTTGCTTTTGCCATAGGCTTCAGTCCCAAGCTTGTGGCCTAGTCTGCCAGTAGGCCCAGAGGTAGTCATCATGGGTGCATAAAAACAGTTTCTGTGTTGTCAGTTGAATTTTAACATCATTTATGGCATTGGATTGAATTGCAAAATGTGTTTTTTGGGGTGGAATTTCAGCTTTTTGGTGTGTGTTAAATATATAGGCCTTTTCAGCCAGTAGGTAACCCTAGGTATTCAGCTCGCGCAGATTTGGCAACTCTGCACTTTGCGACAACGCGGACTTACACTTTTTGTCTTCTTCACGAGCTCAATATGCAAGTTCGCCAACGCGATAATGACTTTTTGTAAAGATCGCAATGCTGAACACGCAGAATTTGCAATCTGGCAAAGAATATCTCGCGAGCACGATAAAACCTTCTCGAAAACGATGATTTTGTTCATTTTGCTAAAAAAAACTCCTCAGGTTGTCATTTGGCTGTAGTTTTTTGAGCAAGGAGTCATTTTTCTTTTTTTTTACAATTTTTTTAAAAGAGGAAGGAAGTTCCCCAGAGTCTGTAACTTCCTGGTCCTGTCCTTTGTCTTCATTTTATTGTAATTGTGGGTGGCCTGACCATGTGGGTGGCTGTCCTTTTGTGAAGGCAGGCAGTGTGCTTTTGCCATAGGATTGCATTGTCTGTCTTCCATTTCTTTTTGTTGTGGGGGGCTAGCGGCCATTTTGTGGAGCCATCCAGGCTGTGTGCACTGCTTTTGCCATAGGCCTGCATTCATTGTCAAGTGTCTCCACTTTCTGTGGGTGGCCTCGCCATGTGGGTGGCAGCCATTTTGTGGAGTTAGGCAGTGTGCTTGCTTTTGCCAAAGGCTTCAGTCCCAAGCTTGTGGCCTAGTCTGCCAGTAGGCCCAGAGGTAGTCATCATGGATGCATAAAACTGTTTCTGTGTTGTCAGTTGAATTTTAACATCATTTATGGCATTGGATTGAATTGCAAAATGTGTTTTTTGGGGTGGAATTTCAGTTTTTTGGTGTGTGTTAAATAAATAGGCCTTTTCAGACAGTAGGAAACCCTAGGTGTTCAGCTCGCACAGTTTTGGCAACTCCGCACTGCGCGACAACGCGGACTTCCACTTTTTGTCTTCTTCGCGCGCTCAATATGAGTGTTCACGAACACGATAACGACTTTTTGTAAAGATCGCGATGCCGAACACGCAGAATGTGCAATCTGACAAAGAATATCTTGTGAGCAGCATAAAAACCTTCTCGAAAACGATGATTTTGTTCATTTTGCTAAAAGAAAACTCCTCAGGTTGTCATTTGGATGTAGTTTTTGGAGCAAGGGGTCATTTTTCTTTTTTTTTTACAATTATTTAAAAGAAGAAGGAAGTTCCACAGAGTCTCCAACTTCCTGGTCCTGCCCTTTGTCTTCACTTTCTTGTTATTGTGGCTGGCCTGACCATTTGGCTGGGGGCCATTTTGTGGTGATAGTTAGTATTGTGCTGTTTTTGCCACATAGGCCTGCGTGTCTTTTCATTGTTCCTCTTGTCTTACTGCTTCCAAATCCATTCCCATTGCCAGCTGCAGCTCCCTGATGCTGCATCCAACCCACATGATGCACAAATTTAGGCCAAACAGGCTCCACTACATTTTTGTTTTTGTTCTTTGCTATTCTTATTCTTCCTGAGTGTACACAGTACACCAGGAAAGCCCTGGCCTTGTTGTCAAAGTCTCATAAATGGCTACACTGAAGTTCACTGAGTTACTAAAATGTAATAATTATGACCACCACTACACACTAAGAAGTTATATATTATATTAGTTTGATTGTACTATCTTTTGACTGATGTTCTTCTGGCTTTTTTGCTTTTAGGTGCACAAAAGACTGAGGAGGAGGTGTGTCATCATTGCCCGTGGTGCTGCCAGACAGATGTCCTGCTGCTGTACACGACGTGACGTGTGAGTTACCTGACCAGACATCTCTGCAACTTGTGCAACTGAGTGCTGCCGACATCTGAATAAGATGGGCCCAAAGAAAGCAGGTAGCAGGTCCTCTAGTACTAAGAACCTTGCTATTGAGAACAAGGAACAGAAGAAGGAAGTGACACTTAAGTCTGGTGTGCCGCCCAAAACGTTTTTTGGGAAACCGAAAATGACGCCTGCAGCAGCGGTGTTTGGGGGGCAAGCTGGGGGCAGCACCTCCGCATCAGTGGCCCCAACCCACCAACCCAGGCCCAAGCACATGAGTGTTGAAGAGAAAGCCAGCCTAATGGTGGAAAGCAGTGATGCTGAGCCTGAGCTAAACTTATCGCTATATCAAAGTAGTACCCAATCAACGCAGGAGGAAACACAGAAGATAAGTGCTCAACAACAACAGCCACAACCACCGCCCGCAATAGTAGTTGTTGTTCTTCCCGAAGTTGGGGCAGTTCAGGAAATTGAGCCTCATGCAGAGGAAGAAGAGGAAGCCATTCATTCAGAAGATCCATTGTCTTCCAAATCCCCAGCAAGGAAAAGGAAGGTTAGTCCAAGTTCTTCGCCTAGCCCCCCTTTTGATGATCTAGATGCCACTTGGAAGCCACAAACTGAGTCTGAGAGGGAGACACGTTCCAAGACCAGGCCAGGGAAAAGGAAGGTTCCAGAAAGCCTTACACTTATGGAGGTTGATGTAGAACAGCAGGATGATGATGATGATGATGAGCCAGTCATCACGATCATCACTCCCGGCCCCGAGGAGATGGAGACCAACATTATTACCCTATCCAAAAATGCTGCGAGGGATGTAGCACGCATACCTCCAAAACAAGTACTACCAACACAACCTAGAGCTTCCATATTTGCAGTAGCAAAGGCCCGTCAGCGACCTACATCTAGCATAACCACCACCTCAGTATAAGTAGGTAGTGTACAGCACAGAGTCAAATTCAACGCACACCCTCCAGGTCATCCAGCATTGGAAGTGGCACCTCCAGCAGGAGGTAAAAGTTAAGTTCCCCAGTTTGGGACTTCTTTACGGTTAGCGAAAAGGAGGAGAACATTGCTATATGCTCCATTTGTAATACCTCTGTTAGTCGGGTAAGCTTGGTACAAACTATGGTACCAGAGGCCAAATAACCCATCTGAAAAAACACCACTTGATCAACTGGGAGGACCACCTTCGCGGCATAAAAACAGCAACCATTGGTGTTGGTGGGGATAAACGAGTAGAAGAAGAAGATTCAATCACAGTGGGAGAGGAAGGACAGGGAGACATTCTCTCTGGTAGTGGTACACAAAGTAGCCCTGTCCCCAGCAGTGTTATCGTTGACCACATCTTCAGCAACATCTCAGTGGCACAAGAGTAAGAGTCAGCCTGAGACAGCAACGAGTACCGCAATGAAAAAAAGTGCGTCATTGAGCCTAAGAGAAAGGAAAACCATGCAGCCCACCATTATCAGAATGTTTAGGCCGGTGAAGGGGCAGTACGAACGCAACCACCCAATAGCACGTTTGTAAAATGCAAAGCTGGCTAAAATGTTAGCACTGGACCTTCTCCCTTTTTCTTTTGTTGAAGGGGTGGGTTTTCTGGAATTTGTGACAGCCATCTGCCCAAAATGGCAGGTACCCAGCCGCTACTATTTTGCCAGAGTTGCTGGTCCAGCACTACATCACGACGTGCTGGAATTGCTTGGAAACGCCTTGAAGCAGAGTGCTGTTCATAGTATCCACCTGACAACAGACATGTGGACCAGTTGCCAAGCCATTGATTACATGTACATAACTGCACACTGGATCTCTTTCGTGGGGGTTAGAGAACAGATATCTGCTGGCGTTGACGTTGCTGAGAGTTTTCATGCCACTCGCAAACATGCAACTGTAGCCATCTTTGCCATGGAGAAATCTCATACTGCTGCAAACATTTTGGATGAGTTTATCAGCAAGGTCTTTGAGTGGCTGCGCCCAAGAGGGCTTAACATTGGTTTTGTTGCCACGGACAATGGCAGTAATCTAGTTAGGGCCATGAATGATGGTGGCTAATTCAGGGTCCCGTGTTTGGCACACTGCATTAACATTGTTGTTCAAGACTTTCTGAAAAATGAATACAAAGTCAGCAACTTACTGGTCACCTGCAGAAGAATATGCACACATTTCAGTCATTCTTTTAAAGCCCGGAAGCACCTGAGGGTCATTCAACGTGAGCATAAAATGCCAGTAAAGGACTCATCCAAGAGGTACCAACACGTTGGAATTCAACTTATTACATGCTTGATCGTCTGTTTGAGCAGTACATGCCACTCAATGCTTATGTCATGCGAAGATTAGGGGATCCTACTGTGAGAGGCATGACCATTGAGATTGGCCAATGGGACCTCGTTAAATGCCTGACAGAGATATTACTTCCTTTTGAGTAGGGGTGGGCGGAATTTGCTAAATTCTCTTTCGTAAATTATCGCGAAAATGTTAAAAATCTCCGCAAACACGCGGAAGTTTTTTTCCCACCCCTTCACGGTATTTTCTGCGTGGTCACGGCTCGCCAACTTACCCATGCGGTTGCTTGCCGGCACGGCCATCTTGTTTTCACTTGTCTCGCGGTGCATGATCGCGAGAAGAAAGACGTGATCGCGCAACGAATTACGTTACTGCGGGCACGAACTGTCGCGAGACAGCGCAAATGGCTACCAACAATCCAACATCTCGTGGAGAACGCAACCGGATTGGGAAAACTTGTCGGCGAACGCGGGGATTCAGGTAAGGCGATCGCGCGCACGCGAGAATGTATTATTTTACAGCGCGAGCAAGCAAAAAATTTCAGGTAAAATGCGGATTGCGGAAATTTTGACATTTTCGCACTCTCCGCGGAACGCAAAAATGTCAAATTATCGCAATTTCCGCGAGCAGAACGGAATTTTAGCCCAGGCCAACTTTTGAGGTCTTCACACGTGAAGTCAGCAGGGAGGACTGTACTATTGGCCAAGCTATCCCATTCTTGCACATGCTAGAGCAACAGCTGAAGGAGGTGTCTGAAACGTACGCAGGTGTGGATGACAAACAAGACGCACATTATTTGGCAGAATCCTTAGCCGTTCGCTTATCTGAAAATACAAGGATTCAAAATAACATTGTGTCACATCCACATTACATAACTGCCACAATTTTGGATCCATGGTACAAAGTATTTCTGAACAGTAAGGCAGTAATTCCTTTTTCAGAAGTGGATTTTGCCAAGTACAAAACTTTGATAGCTGAGCAAGCCATTGCCTTTGAAAACGAACGGCTGGTAATTAGAGACCCCCCCGCCCCAGCCCAGAACAAGTACTCCAGGGCAGATTCCAGAGTCAAGTTCTACTTCAGAGCCTGAGGGCAGTGCGTTTGCCTCCCAGCAGTCACCAACACCAACACTACCAATAACATCAACAGCAAGAACAGGATCATCCCCACTACAATCAGCAACTGATTGGTTTCTACGGCAGGGGTATGGTAAGTCCAGTGCTGATGCAAAGGCAAAAGAGGCCGAGCACATCGGAACACCCCTGAGCATTGAGCGGACGGTCCAGGCCTATCTGGATGACCCAACAGAGGTCTTCATGGATTGAAATCCATTGGTGTATTGGTATGGGAAAAGAAGCCAATGGACAGTGCTCAGCAGGCTGGCGATAAAGTATCTGACTTCCCCTGTCGCAAGTGTCTCTTCTGAGTGTGTTTTCAGTGCTGCTGGTGCCATTGTTACGGTGAAAAGGACCAGTCTCTCTCCCAAAAGCATGGAGAGGTTAACCATGATCAAAATGAATCAGCACTTTATACCACCGGACTACAAAATACGTGAATCACAGCAGGAAGAGGAGAGCGAATTTGATGACATAAGTAGTGGGTTACACGGCCTACTTCTGTCCAACCACCAGAGTTTGAGGACAAGCTCCTCTTCCCTGACAACTAGGCTTTCAAATTGTTACTTTCTACCTTCCCTTATTTGTGTGTGTATCTGTCTTTTTCTGCTTCAAATCAAATCACAACAAATGAATCCATCACCACGTGTTCTCTTTTTATTTCCCTAGTGCATTTCACTGCCCACTCCTCAGAGTCCTGCTCTATCTTCCTGACTCTAAATACATTTCCCTCAAGCCAGACATTGGATGGAGAATAGTACAGGAAAAATTGTTGTCTCTAACAGTCCCTCCAGAAGAAGTGGAACATGACTATAGGTATCCTCCTTTTGTTTCCGAGCCGAAACTCGTCCTTGTCAGAAATAGTAAGTAAGTAATTCTTTATTGCTCAGTTATTTAAAACCTTTGCAATCAGCTACGTGAGCTTATACATATAAACAAACTTAAAATACAATTTTATCTAGTACGACCCTTTTTATAAATGAATTTGGTTAAAATTGCTTTAAAACATTAGAAGAATTTCATGAGGCTAAAAAGATAATTCCAAAAATTAGGCATCATTAGTGCTTTCCATAAACTAAGATAAAAATAAATCCTTATGTGGCCCAAAGTGTCTATATTCAAATCCATGCGACTGCAAGTTCTTGGAGCAATTTTGAGCAGCACCGTCAGAAATAGGCTACTGCCTCGGCAGGCACAAAAGCTCATCAATGTCAGAACAGTAGGCACTTGGCAGAGAAAGACAAGAGACTCTTCAAAGAAACTTGCTGACATGTCACATTTCTGCAAACTCAATTCAATTGACCAATGACCGCTACTTAGGCCGCGGCCCATCTCACAGCACTGACCATGATGATGTGAACCAACTTCAACTGCAGCAAAGAAGTGCCACAGATGAGTAAGAAAACCGAAACAGCGACTAAAACTCAAAATTAATGTGGAGTAATAATGAGGCCACTGGCTCTGTAAAAAAACACACACCTGTCAGAAAGAACTAGGCATCTGACAGCCAAAGAGAAGAGCAAGACATATAATGTACTAATGTTGGCAATGCATGCATTGTATGCAGACTCAGAGTGATTGCTGTTTTTTGTGTTGATGTTGACGTTGTGCATGAAGTCGAACAGTACTAGTAATTAATCTACCAACCAAAAGTGACTCAAGTGACAGTCAATGTTTCCCTTCTTGTTATTTAATAAACAAATTGTACTCCTACTACTGCAGGCCAATATCTGTTCCAATTTTTAATATGGAATATGGACTTAGTCGGATTCGTACTCGGTATACTACAGACTGAGTTGGAGTTGGCCAACACGTACAACAACACCATGATGATGAGTCATGACCATACCATCTTTGCACTTTCGCAGTCAGTCAGTTGGATCGGAGATGATTGATGGAATAACTCTGGGCATTTCAAATCAAGTGGCATAAAACGGTAAATAAGTCAACAACCACAGCAGACCTACATGTCTGTGTTGTGGTGGAGTCGAGTAGTGCAGTGGTATGACTGACAGCGGTGTATTGATTTGATTTATTCACTTAATTTTGAAAATGCTAGGTTGCTGTATATGTGCTTTGTCTGGCTCTGTCAAACTTTCAGCTAAATGGAGGTTTGGTCACGGCCCGGTGCCGTGGAGTGGCATGCTCTGTCCTGTTGTTGGTGTAGCTTAAAAAATGCTGTAAACAAAGTAGACAGACATGATGTATCTATCCGTCCCGCCTCAGTATAAAAGTGTTCTCGTCTGTGTCTGACTCTTGTTGCACTCCACCATAATTGATGCATTTTTTTCATTCATTGATTTCTGAATATCCCATTTGTTTTTTCATTTCCACTTACGGGTCAGCTTCTACCCTGTGATATACTTGAAAAAACAACGCACACTTACCTTCCCAATTAATCTACATATGCCAGGCAGGCAGTGGCGACACCCAAAATTGATGGATGGAGCATCCATGGAAGGGACTGAGGACCAAGAGGAATGCCGAGATGCAACTCCCCATTTGACCAGGATAACAATCATAACACAGTAACAGTATCAACTTTGTCATCTTTTAAACAATTTGATTAATTTTTTGTCTTCAATCATTAATGCAGTGTGTTGTTGTTATTATTAATTATGTTTGCTCTCTGCTTATAATTCATCCCTACAGCTATTTTTTAATTTTCTTTGCTATCTTTAAAAGTAAGCCCGGTACAACAGAACAGAACACAAACTATATGTAATCCGTGTCTCTCTATGAGGGCAGACAGGCAAGACAAAGTGCCTAATATTAATATATACTGATGCCCTGCACTGTCTAATTGTCTAGTAGTAGTTAGTAAGTTTTACTTATCATTAACCATCAAGTTATCATCATCATCATGCATGCATTTCCTTTTTCACCCTTAACACATTTATGGATATGGTAGTCTACAAAGATTGTGTTTTCTTTTGTTGTTTGTCCATGCGTACTGTTTTTCTATGTCATACCTTTCCCCAAACCCTCCTTCCCAACCATTCATCAAACCCTAACCCTCTTCCCCCGGGCTGTGTGATTTATTGAGGTGTGACTACATTAATGTACACCAATAATTGATCACATGCTTGCTGGGGTGGATGTGGCGAAAGCAACACTAATTCAATTTCAAGGCAGGGGGAGGGTCTTTTTCTTCTTGCCCACCAATGATGATACGTATATTTACGAATTGCGAGTTCACTTTTTTATAAAAGGAACGTAATCCATCATCATTAATTGCCGGCATCGATTGTCATCCTTCCTATTACACACAGCACTAAAGGTTATGCTTGTGTCTAGTGTAGGCCTAGTTGAGTGACTTGAAAACAACTACAGTTTGTAACTTGTTGTACTAGGCTATTCCCTCCACCATTATGTTTTATTTACTTCGCTCTACTACTCCTCCCAGAGTCTCTCTCAGGCGACTGACTGTCTCATTTTCTTTTTTTGTAAATGCTACTGCTAGTGTCTACTACTACTACCACCACAGCCATGGCATCTGATTCTGCATTCTCTTTGGAAACCCAACCTGCATCGTCATGCAGCCAGCGCTGTGCCTATTTAAACATCAATCACAGGTAAGAAAAGAAAAGATGTTTGGGGAGGTATAATAATGGACTAGGACAGGAGGAGGAGAGAGTGACCGTACTACTAGGACAAGTCAATCAGTGAGGGGTACCACATCTATCTGTTTGTGTCTTACAAAGTCAGCCAATTACTTAAATCAAACACTGGCTGTGGTCCTACAGCAGCAAGGAAACAGTGTGACGTAAAACACCCACAAAACATTAACCACATTGTCTGTAAAGTAAAATATATATAATTTAATCCCCTAACAAAAATAAACTATGTAAAAAATCCCACAACACCTGACGCACCCCTCTCCCTAACCCCAAACAATGTCCAAAATGAAAAAGTCCAAAAATGTCCAATTGTCCATAACCCCAACGCACGATTCCCACCCACCAAAAGAACCTATAAAAAAGGGGCAATTGATCAGGGTCTTTACTAGCGGCGGGCTCTTCTCTCCAGGACCTTGAGATGCTTTTTCACCTCCTCTAGCTCCTCCTCCAGCCACACATTCCGGAGGAGCATGCGGTGCGCATATGCCCTGCAGTTGCATCCACAGGAGGGGGCAGCAGTAGTTCTGGATGTTGTTGCTGGTGGGCGGCGACGGGTGGTTGCCTGACCGCGGCGCTGTACAACTGGAGGTGCCTGGCTGGGGCCTGGGGCATTGGGGGAGGCTGCAGCTGCTGCTGCCTCCTCCTCCGCCAGAGTCACCAGCCATCTGTACTCGGCACAGATGGCCTCCAGCTTCCAGCGCCGCGCCAGAACTGCCAACTCCTTCCTCGTTGGTTTTGGAAGAGCTATATCAAGAAAGAAAAAAATAATATTTTACCAATACTCTTAGCAAAACAGTAACACAAAATTAATTCAATACATAGTAGCTGTAGCACTACCAAGCACAGTACATAACATTTGTGATATGTATCTGTCTTCCCACTTCCTCAGCCTCTAACATTTGTGGGAGTTTTTCAGGCATTATATTAGCACTATGGCACAGTACACCAGTCTTCTTTTTCTCTTTAGTTTAGCGAAATTACATAACCTCATTGTAGCCGACATGCCAGCTCAGTCAGCTTGCGCCGAAGACAAACATACTCGTGTCTGACTCATGAAGACGCAGACTCACATTAGTTCTATTTAGTATTTACTACTGTCTGCAGGTGGGGAAGCTCGTAATTTTCAATTACGGGTGGCACTGGACATAGCCTCTGTTACATCAAGGGCAATTGCTCAATTTCACTTTCACCCTGCCCTGACTACTACAAAAAGGCAGATTATATATCTGATCTAATGATCATTGCTTATATATGGGATGACATATTGATTGTATAACCAACAGATAGGCCACCCCCCATAGTAGGCTGGCTGACAGTAAAATTAAAATAGGTAGGTAAGGAGTGGTCCGATGAGTCGGAGGAAGGCACTGATAACTACATACATCATACACAATATATATATATAAATATATATATATATGATGTGCTTGCAAACTACTGTGAGTCAAGGGAATATTTTGAAAACACAACTTATATTCCCCTCGGTAGTTGGCTTTGCTACTGTGGCGTGATTTCTTTTACATTCTCTTCCAAGACTCTGGTCTGCATCCAGTGACAGTCGCAACCTATGCTAAAATACATCCAGGCATCCATCCATTCAAAGTAAACGTCTAACATTCTTCTTAATCTCTCAACAAACCTTAGTTTGTTTCACTAACAACCACCCATGCGTTCTTCCTTGCTTGCCTTGGCTTTTGGTGCGACCCAAACACCGCTAACGATTCTTGCAATCCTATCCACCAATACGGTGTGGGCACCCATGCAGGCATATTTTCTTTGACTTTCCACCCATCCTTCAACAACCCATGCATCTGATTCCTATCAGCCACCTATGCATGCTTCCAACGTATCCTTCTCTGCCAGTCATATTACATCTCGCCCATCCTTCCTCCTTCAGTTCCACCCTTCTTTCCCTTTTTGTTCAACACATCCATCAAGGTCATCTGATCTGATCTGACTTTTAGTCTTCTCCAGAAACTTACAGCTGAGTTTGAGTCAGATGGAAGAAGCCATTGGTTACTCAACTCACGCTGCTAATGCTATTGCTGCTAATGCCATTGCTAATTAAAGGGTGTCTTCTCTTGAACTGTTGTCTAATGTTCACTGCAACTTCATACTTACTAAGTCTCAGCAGTACAGTGAGTGAGTGTACACTAGTACACCCTTCCCGCTAGTGTAATGTCAATAAGTAAGGAACATAACTTACCACCGCCCACCGCTGCTGCAGGCTTACCCCCTGTAGCTCCGGCAGGTTCCGCAGCCGCATCTCTGTCTCCCTCCGGAATGGCCACATCGCTGCTGGTCCCGGCACTGGTGGTGGTCGGTAGTACGCCTAGAAAAAACATTACACATTTTTAGATGCCATATACACCTCCCCCTGTTCATTCTTTTTCACTAGCAAGATTGAAAAAAAAGTTAATACATACATATACAACATACATCATTAGTCCAAATCGGGTACTAGAGTAGAGTAGACTAGTTGTGGTATGGTCCCTAGGGTCATTCTAGTCTACACTACTCTTTGCAAGGTTAGCCTGAGCCATGCACCATCTTAGCTTCATGTCTTTTGCGCACGGACGTTACCTCGCAGCTTGTTGTGGATGCCTTTGAGCCCACATGAGCTCATACAGCTACTGTCTGAGCGTTGCATACAAGAGGTCGAAAAACAAGCCACTTTGTTAAGGAGTTCTGGTCAGTCCGTATTGCTTAGCCATAACATAACATGCTACACTTTTTGGTTTGAATGAGAAATGCTTGCATTATACTATCTAACGCACACAATTTTTCTCATAACAAGCGGAAGATTCCCTTCTACGAATGAACCAGAGCTTTGCAAGGCTTATGATGCATGTAACCAGTACTTCTATGTACTAAGGTGAGGGGTACCCCAGAATTCGCATAGAGATCGTTTCTCTGACTCTTCGGTGGACTTGTAACAATGTTTATTGTTTTAATCTTATGCATTTTGCTATTGTAGCTGGCTTGTATACTACAAGGATTTGAATTGTAGAACAATGTACAGAGCTTGTCAGTTGAAAATAAACCTTTTGAACTTCAACTTACACAAAGACTCTGTGGTATTTGATGTGGTGGACTTACACAAGTGAGTTGGCAAAAGGATGTTATTATGTTCTGGGTTGTGTCTAATCATTGGGTATCTTTGGGGGGGTTCGGGAACCTAATGAGCGAGTATAGCTAGTCGGTCACGGGATTGTGGGTTAACTTCTGACTGAGGTATGAGGAAGGTCCAACCTCCCATCACCAACATCCTATTTTCTTGTGCATAGTTCTGTATGTGGCTGTGCAAAATCCCCACAACAGTAGTAGTATATCCTATCAAAAATAGTCAAATATCTGGTTGGGATTTTTCTGTTGGTGGGAATTGTAGAAAAGCCTCAAGAAAGATTAAGAAGACCAGAAGAGGACAACCCAAAGGACTGGACTCCGTTGATAGAGCTATTGGTGAATCTGAGTTTTATTTAAAACCCTTTGAATAAAGAGTGGCCAACTGGGCAAGCTTAGCTATAGACAGACTAATAGTAGTAGTACAGAGAGTCATAGGCTCATAGCAGAGGCAGTTGGAGGCAGGGATAATGACGACAAGAATTTAGAAACAGTCTAGATCGAAGAAGATTTGGAAAAAAATAGAATTAGGAAACAGAAAAAATAGTTCGGAAAAAATAAGGTGCAGTACAATTTAGGGAAATATAATTATTAATATAACCACTGGAGGACTTACCGGGGCCAGCAGCAGAGGCCTCGGTAGAGGAGGACTCGTCCTGGCCCTGGGAGGCTTGATGTTCTTGTGACTGTCCCGCCGCCGCCTTTGACCCCGTTGTCTTGCCCCTGGGTGCTGGTCATGTAAGATATAACAAAGAAAGAGACAAACATTAATGATTGGTGTACTATAAAACAAATAAAATATTTTATAAAACGCTCAAAAAACATTTTAGGAAACAATTGCAATAAAATTGACCTGTGTCATCTGATCGACTAGTAGTATTATTGCGGGATTCACAGCCTGTCTACTTATTATTTATGAACACTAATCCAGTGTTCCATTCTGCTTCCAGAATACTAACTAAAATAAGCCTATGTACCACCTGACCTAGCCCACATATTCCGTACGGGCCAATTGTTCAATAAGTCTGCATTTAAATTTTAGCTCTAAAAAATACATAGGTGTAGGACACATGCATAAATTTGTGCATTCACCAAATTGTAGGTTGGTTGCGTCTGATGTTATCATGCTAGTGACACTACTAAGCCTTCCCAGTCACCAAACAAACTACAAAAGGTTCTACTAAGGACTGGGGTAAGCACTAAGCAGCACGCAGTGACAGAGAGGATGTGTCACGTAAACCTCTAAAAATGTATCAACTAATACTAACTAAACCTATCAATCCATCCACCACTATCTCTTCTTAGTGACAGGAGGACAAAGGAAGGACTAGAGTCTCTCTAGCAATAGCATTACCTAACTTAAGTTCTCTAAGTAAACTTTTACATAATCAATCAGACCAAGCAAGCGCAAAGTTGCAAACAAGTAAGAGCAGCGCCGAGCACCTGTGCCCTACAATCACAGAAGATTTTGAAACGTAATTTACCTGCAATGTAAGCAGCAGTATTCTTGCTATTCGGAAAAAGATTATACACAATACTTATACTACTAGTATATTAGCTACTCACCAGGCCCCACGACCTCGACACCTAGCAGGTTCAGCAGGTCCTGCTCTCGGTCCAAGATGTCGGACCACCGGTTGGACAGCTGGTGATGGGTGCGCTGGACCCCTGATAGACGGAACACAGCCCGGCGCACCTTCGCCCACCGGCGGTGACACTCCTGGGTCTGGTACCCAGAGCCAGGCCTGCCGCCTGCTGCCAAGGTCAAGGGGAGGTGGCGCTGAACAAAAAAAACAAGGGCGGCCACCTCCACCTCTCCAAAAAGCTCCCGGGCCTGCACCCCTGGACGGCTCAGTCTGCCGCAAGGCAGGCAGCTCTTGGGCGCAGGCGCCTTGCCCTTGGAGCGGCCGTTGCCGTTGGTACCCTTAGGCATGGTTCTGGGGGTGAGCGGGAGGCACAAAAGAAAATAAGGGAAAAATAAAGCTAGGGGAAGGAGTAAAAGAAAGTAATATAAAACAGTAGAAAAGGGAGAATAAACCCAGTAAAAGTAGAAATAAAATGCAAAATATAGACTTAGGGACGGAGAGGGATAGATAATACATAAAAAAAGATCAGAAAAACAGTGTAAAAAGCTAAGGATGGCAAAGATTGAGGGAGGATAGAAAAGCAGGCCCCAGAACCATAGCATAGAGTGAAAAAACAAGATGGCCGCGCCCGTCGCGACCGAGTGGGTAAGTATGCGCGATATTTCCCCGCGAGCATGCACAAAACGTCACGAACATGTCAATCGCGTTCCCGAACATGTCATGCGCATCGCGAACACGCTATACGCGACCCGGAACAGGAAAAAAGGCATCGCGAATGGGCGGGACAAGTGAAAAACTAGATGGCCGCGCCCATAGGCGACCGCATGGGTATGTTCGCAAGATACTATACCCCGAGCACGCAAACAGACTCCCGAACACGCAATACGCATTTGCGAGCAGGAAAAACGCATCGCGAACGGACGGGACAAGCAACTACGCGCGCTCGCGTAGCTACACGTAGCTCATGAAGCGCATGTGCAACTTTGCGTAGCTACGCGTAGTGCGACTACGCATACTATGCCCAGGGTTGGTTTTCACATAAAACCATTAACAAAGCTATCTTGAAATCCATGAAGATGGACAGGGAAGAGTTACTTAGAGACAAAAGAATCGGTCCTTCCATGGAATGTAACCAGGCAAATGACGAACATAGCCTAGTAACTTAAATCTCAGGCTCTAGTGAGTTTAGAGTCATCATCGGATACAGTAAACAAGAACAGAGTATTAGATCTATAATCAAGCAAAGTTGGCCATTACTTCTCAACGATCCGGTGATAGGACATCTTTTGCCACACAAAGTCTCAATTACTCATAGTAGGGGACCCTCTATGAGAGACAGTCTGGTGAAGACAAGCCCTGAGATAATGGAAGTGGCTAATTGATTGACTACCCACAAAGGATTCCATGAATGCAAAACTTGCAAGGCCTGCCAACATGGGATCAATAAGAGCACATACCAGATCCCATTTGGAGACAAGGTGTACAAGATTAACAAGACCATGACATGCAATACAGACCATGTCGTCTATGTCCTACAATGTCCCTGTAACCTCCAGTATATTGGTAGCACAAAACTCCAGGCTCATAAACGAGTGCTCCAACACATGAGAGCCATCCTGAACCAAGACAACACCTCCCCAGTTGCACAACATTTTAAAGAAAAACATGAATCTAAGATAGAGCGGTTAAAATACTTTCTTATAGATGCAGTACCACCGAGCAGGAGAGGGGGCAATAGATAGTCCAAACTAAGGAAATTAGAGACCCTTTATATCCTGGAATTAGATTCCAAATGCCCAGGAGGCCTCAACACATCTGAAGACCTCTACACATGCCTGCTTTAAACTTAAGTGGTTTGGGGTCAGCATAGTATAAGACATACAAATAACAGTCGTTTTACTACATTAATTTATCAAAGTACATTATGATGATGTCAAATGAATTTATCCAGCTATGCTCAAATGTAACAGCCATCGATAAGGATATTATGCATAAGGGTATTTATACCAAACAATTTTTATATAAAAAATAACATAATTAAAAAAAAATAGATGCCAAACGAAAGCATCAAACACCAATAGTGAATATGGTGACAAAAAAAAACATGTACATGTATTGAACCGATGATTTTATTGGTTTTAGCACAGGGCACTTTATATTTCACTTATTTATTTCTGTGATGGATAACACAGGAGGATACAGTTACCTGCATCAATCTAGCAGCCAGGGTATTTTAGAGATGGAAAAATTATTTTTAGCGGAAGTATAATTGTATTTTACAGGAATTTTAACGATATTGTATTTATACATATATTTATTTTAAAATCGAATGTATGATATTTAATTATATGCATATATTTATCTATTTATATGCAAAATGTTCTGCTATGTATGTAATTTATGCTATTTATGCTATTTATTCCACACTCATCAACCTATCAGTATACCCAATTGCATGCATTGTTCTGTCAGGCACTGTGAGTCGTATTATTTTGATGGTGATATAAATCAAACATAAATGACACTTAAGAAAGTTCTTATCAAGGCCCACAAGAGAACCCATTGATAAAAGAATACTGTGTGTAAAAATGTCCTATAAATCAATTTTGAGAGGTAGCGACAAAAGAAGACAGACTTAACAAAAAGCACAGTAACAGCTGTTATCTGTATCTATGATTGCGTAATTTGCACGTGTGTGGTTTGCACCAGTCACTTTAAAAGCAAAAGTTAATGCCGTAGCGGATGTCATGTGAGCAAGGCTCGATAGAGCCGAAACACGTAATGGCT